>NC_058522.1:55104179-55750013 GCF_904849725.1 Hordeum vulgare subsp. vulgare
TTGTCAGTTGTCTTGACATCTACATGAGCCTCACTGAGGGTCTGCTGAGTCTCCGAGTGGATCTGTAGGATACACTCGAAGGCAATTGAGTACTTAGGCGATTCTTCACCGCGGCTAAGTCTTCGAGTGCGACTCTAAGGTTGTACTCGGAGCGAGTTGTTACTCATGTAATTGTCAGTTGTCTTGACATCTACATGAGCCTCAATGAGGTTCTGCTACTCATGTAATTGTCAGTTGTCTTGACATCTGCATGAGCCTCACTGAGGGTCTGCTGAGTCTTCGAGTGGATCTGTAGGATACACTCGAAGGCAATTGAGTACTTAGGCGATTCGTGACCGCGGCTAAGTCTTCGAGTGCGACTGGAAGGTCGTACTGTGAGCGAGTTGTTACTCATGTAATTGTCAGTTGTCTTGACATCTACATGAGCCTCAATGAGGTTCTGCTACTCATGTAATTGTCAGTTGTCTTGACATCTGCATGAGCCTCACTGAGGGTCTGCTGAGTCTCCGAGTGGATCTGTAGGATACACTCGAAGGCAATTGAGTACTTAGGCGATTCGTGACCGCGGCTAAGTCTTCGAGTGCGACTGTAAGGTAGTACTCGGAGTGAGTTGTTACTCATGTAATTGTCAGTTGTCTTGACATCTACATGAGCCTCAATGAGGTTCTGCTACTCATGTAATTGTCAGTTGTCTTGACATCTGCATGAGCCTCACTGAGGGTCTGCTGAGTCTCCGAGTGGATCTGTAGGATACACTCGAAGGCAATTGAGTACTTAGGCGATTCGTGACCGCGGCTAAGTCTTCGAGTGCGACTGTAAGGTCGTACTGTGAGCGAGTTGTTACTCATGTAATTGTCAGTTGTCTTGACATCTACATGAGCCTCAATGAGGTTCTGCTACTCATGTAATTGTCAGTTGTCTTGACATCTGCATGAGCCTCACTGAGGGTCTGCTGAGTCTCCGAGTGGATCTGTAGGATACACTCGAAGGCAATTGAGTACTTAGGCGATTCTTCACCGCGGCTAAGTCTTCGAGTGCGATTCTAAGGTCGTACTGGGAGCGAGTTGTTACTCATGTAATTGTCAGTTGTCTTGACATCTACATGAGCCTCAATGAGGTTCTGCTACTCATGTAATTGTCAGTTGTCTTGACATCTGCATGAGCCTCACTGAGGGTCTGCTGAGTCTCCGAGTGGATCTTTAGGATACACTCGAAGGCAATTGAGTACTTAGGCGATTCGTGACCGCGGCTAAGTCTTCGAGTGCGACTGTAAGGTCGTACTATGAGGGAGTTGTTACTCATGTAATTGTCAGTTGTCTTGACATCTACATGAGCCTCAATGAGGTTCTGCTACTCATGTAATTGTCAGTTGTCTTGACATCTGCATGAGCCTCACTGAGGGTCTGCTGAGTCTCCGAGTGGATCTGTAGGATACACTCGAAGGCAATTGAGTACTTAGGCGATTCGTGACCGCGGCTGAGTCTTCGAGTGCGACTGTAAGGTCGTACTCTGAGGGAGTTGTTACTCATGTAATTGTCAGTTGTCTTGACATCTACATGAGCCTCAATGAGGTTCTGCTACTCATGTAATTGTCAGTTGTCTTGACATCTGCATTAGCCTCACTGAGGGTCTGCTGAGTCTCCGAGTGGATCTATAGGATACACTCGAAGGCAATTGAGTACTTAGGCGATTCTTCATCGCGGCTAAGTCTTCGAGTGCGACTGTAAGGTCGTACTATGAGGGAGTTGTTACTCATGTTATTGTCAGGTTTCTTGACATCTACATGAGCCTCAATGAGGTTCTGCTACTCATGTAATTGTCAGTTGTCTTGACATCTGCATGAGCCTCACTGACGGTCTGCTGAGTCTTCGAGTGGATCTTTAGGATACACTCAAAGGCAATTGAGTACTTAGGCGATTCGTGACCGCGGCTAAGTCTTCAAGTGCGACTGTAAGGTCGTACTAGGAGCGAGTTGTTACTCATGTAATTGTCAGTTGTCTTGACATCTACATGAGCCTCAATGAGGTTCTGCTACTCATGTAATTGTCAGTTGTCTTTACATCTGCATGAGCCTCACTGAGGGTCTGCTGAGTCTCCGAGTGGATCTGTAGGATACACTCGAAGGCAATTGAGTACTTAGGCGATTCGTGACCGCGGCTAAGTCTTCGAGTGCGACTGGAAGGTCGTACTGTGAGCGAGTTGTTACTCATGTAATTGTCAGTTGTCTTGACATCTACATGAGCCTCAATGAGGTTCTGCTACTCATGTAATTGTCAGTTGTCTTGACATCTGCATGAGCCTCACTGAGGGTCTGCTGAGTCTCCGAGTGGATCTGTAGGATACACTCGAAGGCAATTGAGTACTTAGGCGATTCGTGACCGCGGCTAAGTCTTCGAGTGCGACTGGAAGGTCGTACTGTGAGCGAGTTGTTACTCATGTAATTGTCAGTTGTCTTGACATCTACATGAGCCTCAATGAGGTTCTGCTACTCATGTAATTGTCAGTTGTCTTGACATCTGCATGAGCCTCACTGAGGGTCTGCTGAGTCTCCGAGTGGATCTGTAGGATACACTCGAAGGCAATTGAGTACTTAGGCGATTCGTGACCGCGGCTAAGTCTTCGAGTGCGACTGTAAGGTAGTACTCGGAGTGAGTTGTTACTCATGTAATTGTCAGTTGTCTTGACATCTACATGAGCCTCAATGAGGTTCTGCTACTCATGTAATTGTCAGTTGTCTTGACATCTGCATGAGCCTCACTGAGGGTCTGCTGAGTCTCCGAGTGGATCTGTAGGATACACTCGAAGGCAATTGAGTACTTAGGCGATTCCTGACCGCGGCTAAGTCTTCGAGTGCGACTGGAAGGTCGTACTGTGAGCGAGTTGTTACTCATGTAATTGTCAGTTGTCTTGACATCTACATGAGCCTCAATGAGGTTCTGCTACTCATGTAATTGTCAGTTGTCTTGACATCTGCATGAGCCTCACTGAGGGTCTGCTGAGTCTCCGAGTGGATCTGTAGGATACACTCGAAGGCAATTGAGTACTTAGGCGATTCGTGACCGCGGCTAAGTCTTCGAGTGCGACTGTAAGGTCGTACTATGAGGGAGTTGTTACTCATGTAATTTTCAGTTGTCTTGACATCTCCATGAGCCTCAATGAGGTTCTGCTACTCATGTAATTGTCAGTTGTCTTGACATCTGCATGAGCCTCACTGAGGGTCTGCTGAGTCTCCGAGTGGATCTGTAGGATACACTCGAAGGCAATTGAGTACTTAGGCGATTCTTCACCGCGGCTAAGTCTTCGAGTGCGATTCTAAGGTCATACTGGGAGCGAGTTGTTACTCATGTAATTGTCAGTTGTCTTGACATCTACATGAGCCTCAATGAGGTTCTGCTACTCATGTAATTGTCAGTTGTCTTGACATCTGCATGAGCCTCACTGAGGGTCTGCTGAGTCTCCGAGTGGATCTTTAGGATACACTCGAAGGCAATTGAGTACTTAGGCGATTCGTGACCGCGGCTAAGTCTTCGAGTGCGACTGTAAGGTCGTACTATGAGGGAGTTGTTACTCATGTAATTGTCAGTTGTCTTGACATCTACATGAGCCTCAAGGAGGTTCTGCTACTCATGTAATTGTCAGTTGTCTTGACATCTGCATGAGCCTCACTGAGGGTCTGCTGAGTCTCCGAGTGGATCTGTAGGATACACTCGAAGGCAATTGAGTACTTAGGCGATTCGTGACCGCGGCTAAGTCTTCGAGTGCGACTGTAAGGTCGTACTCTGAGGGAGTTGTTACTCATGTAATTGTCAGTTGTCTTGACATCTACATGAGCCTCAATGAGGTTCTGCTACTCATGTAATTGTCAGTTGTCTTGACATCTGCATTAGCCTCACTGAGGGTCTGCTGAGTCTCCGAGTGGATCTATAGGATACACTCGAAGGCAATTGAGTACTTAGGCGATTCTTCATCGCGGCTAAGTCTTCGAGTGCGACTGTAAGGTCGTACTATGAGGGAGTTGTTACTCATGTTATTGTCAGGTTTCTTGACATCTACATGAGCCTCAATGAGGTTCTGCTACTCATGTAATTGTCAGTTGTCTTGACATCTGCATGAGCCTCACTGACGGTCTGCTGAGTCTTCGAGTGGATCTTTAGGATACACTCAAAGGCAATTGAGTACTTAGGCGATTCGTGACCGCGGCTAAGTCTTCGAGTGCGACTGTAAGGTCGTACTAGGAGCGAGTTGTTACTCATGTAATTGTCAGTTGTCTTGACATCTACATGAGCCTCAATGAGGTTCTGCTACTCATGTAATTGTCAGTTGTCTTTACATCTGCATGAGCCTCACTGAGGGTCTGCTGAGTCTCCGAGTGGATCTGTAGGATACACTCGAAGGCAATTGAGTACTTAGGCGATTCGTGACCGCGGCTAAGTCTTCGAGTGCGACTGGAAGGTCGTACTGTGAGCGAGTTGTTACTCATGTAATTGTCAGTTGTCTTGCCATCTACATGAGCCTCAATGAGGTTCTGCTACTCATGTAATTGTCAGTTGTCTTGATATCTGCATGAGCCTCACTGAGGGTCTGCTGAGTCTCCGAGTGGATCTGTAGGATACACTCGAAGGCAATTGAGTACTTAGGCGATTCGTGACCGCGGCTAAGTCTTCGAGTGCGACTGGAAGGTCGTACTGTGAGCGAGTTGTTACTCATGTAATTGTCAGTTTTCTTGACATCTACATGAGCCTCAATGAGGTTCTGCTACTCATGTAATTGTCAGTTGTCTTGACATCTGCATGAGCCTCACTGAGGGTCTGCTGAGTCTCCGAGTGGATCTGTAGGATACACTCGAAGGCAATTGAGTACTTAGGCGATTCGTGACCGCGGCTAAGTCTTCGAGTGCGACTGTAAGGTCGTACTATGAGGGAGTTGTTACTCATGTAATTGTCAGTTGTCTTGACATCTACATGAGCCTCAATGAGGTTCTTCTACTCATGTAATTGTCAGTTGTCTTGACATGTGCATGAGCCTCACTGAGGGTCTGCTGAGTCTCCGAGTGGATCTGTAGGATACACTCGAAGGCAATTGAGTACTTAGGCGATTCGTGACCGCGGCTAAGTCTTCGAGTGCGACTGTAAGGTCGTACTGTGAGCGAGTTGTTACTCATGTAATTGTCAGTTGTCTTGACATCTACATGAGCCTCAATGAGGTTCTGCTACTCATGTAATTGTCAGTTGTCTTGACATCTGCATGAGCCTCACTGAGGGTCTGCTGAGTCTCCGAGTGGATCTTTAGGATACACTCGAAGGCAATTGAGTACTTAGGCGATTCTTCACCGCGGCTAAGTCTTCGAGTGCGATTCTAAGGTCGTACTGGGAGCGAGTTGTTACTCATGTAATTGTCAGTTGTCTTGACATCTACATGAGCCTCAATGAGGTTCTTCTACTCATGTAATTGTCAGTTGTCTTGACATCTGCATGAGCCTCACTGAGGGTCTGCTGAGTCTCCGAGTGGATCTTTAGGATACACTCGAAGGCAATTGAGTACTTAGGCGATTCGTGACCGCGGCTAAGTCTTCGAGTGCGACTGTAAGGTCGTACTCTGAGGGAGTTGTTACTCATGTAATTGTCAGTTGTCTTGACATCTACATGAGCCTCAATGAGGTTCTGCTACTCATGTAATTGTCAGTTGTCTTGACATCTGCATGAGCCTCACTGAGGGTCTGCTGAGTCTCCGAGTGGATCTGTAGGATACACTCGAAGGCAATTGAGTACTTAGGCGATTCGTGACCGCGGCTGAGTCTTCGAGTGCGACTGTAAGGTCGTACTCTGAGGGAGTTGTTACTCATGTAATTGTCAGTTGTCTTGACATCTACATGAGCCTCAATGAGGTTCTGCTACTCATGTAATTGTCAGTTGTCTTGACATCTGCATTAGCCTCACTGAGGGTCTGCTGAGTCTCCGAGTGGATCTATAGGATACACTCGAAGGCAATTGAGTACTTAGGCGATTCTTCATCGCGGCTAAGTCTTCGAGTGCGACTGTAAGGTCGTACTATGAGGGAGTTGTTACTCATGTTATTGTCAGGTTTCTTGACATCTACATGAGCCTCAATGAGGTTCTGCTACTCATGTAATTGTCAGTTGTCTTGACATCTGCATGAGCCTCACTGACGGTCTGCTGAGTCTTCGAGTGGATCTTTAGGATACACTCAAAGGCAATTGAGTACTTAGGCGATTCGTGACCGCGGCTAAGTCTTCGAGTGCGACTGGAAGGTCGTACTGTGAGCGAGTTGTTACTCATGTAATTGTCAGTTGTCTTGACATCTACATGAGCCTCAATGAGGTTCTGCTACTCATGTAATTGTCAGTTGTCTTGACATCTGCATGAGCCTCACTGAGGGTCTGCTGAGTCTCCGAGTGGATCTGTAGGATACACTCGAAGGCAATTGAGTACTTAGGCGATTCGTGACCGCGGCTAAGTCTTCGAGTGCGACTGTAAGGTAGTACTCGGAGTGAGTTGTTACTCATGTAATTGTCAGTTGTCTTGACATCTACATGAGCCTCAATGAGGTTCTGCTACTCATGTAATTGTCAGTTGTCTTGACATCTGCATGAGCCTCACTGAGGGTCTGCTGAGTCTCCGAGTGGATCTGTAGGATACACTCGAAGGCAATTGAGTACTTAGGCGATTCGTGACCGCGGCTAAGTCTTCGAGTGCGACTGGAAGGTCGTACTGTGAGCGAGTTGTTCATCATGTAATTGTCAGTTGTCTTGACATCTACATGAGCCTCAATGAGGTTCTGCTACTCATGTAATTGTCAGTTGTCTTGACATCTGCATGAGCCTCACTGAGGGTCTGCTGAGTCTCCGAGTGGATCTGTAGGATACACTCGAAGGCAATTTAGTACTTAGGCGATTCGTGACCGCGGCTAAGTCTTCGAGTGCGACTGTAAGGTCGTACTATGAGGGAGTTGTTACTCATGTAATTGTCAGTTGTCTTGACATCTACATGAGCCTCAATGAGGTTCTGCTACTCATGTAATTGTCAGTTGTCTTGACATCTGCATGAGCCTCACTGAGGGTCTGCTGAGTCTCCGAGTGGATCTGTAGTATACACTCGAAGGCAATTGAGTACTTAGGCGATTCTTCACCGTGGCTAAGTCTTCGAGTGCGATTCTAAGGTCGTACTGGGAGCGAGTTGTTACTCATGTAATTGTCAGTTGTCTTGACATCTACATGAGCCTCAATGAGGTTCTGCTACTCATGTAATTGTCAGTTGTCTTGACATCTGCATGAGCCTCACTGAGGGTCTGCTGAGTCTCCGAGTGGATCTTTAGGATACACTCGAAGGCAATTGAGTACTTAGGCGATTCGTGACCGCGGCTAAGTCTTCGAGTGCGACTGGAAGGTCGTACTGTGAGCGAGTTGTTACTCATGTAATTGTCAGTTTTCTTGACATCTACATGAGCCTCAATGAGGTTCTACTACTCATGTAATTGTCAGTTGTCTTGACATCTGCATGAGCCTCACTGAGGGTCTGCTGAGTCTCCGAGTGGATCTGTAGGATACACTCGAAGGCAATTGAGTACTTAGGCCATTCATGACAGCGGCTAAGTCTTCGAGTGCGACTGGAAGGTCGTACTGTGAGCGAGTTGTTACTCATGTAATTGTCAGTTGTCTTGACATCTACATGAGCCTCAATGAGGTTCTGCTACTCATGTAATTGTCAGTTGTCTTGACATCTACATGATCCTCACTGAGGTTCTGCCGAGTCTCCGAGTGGATCTATAGGATACACTCGAAGGCAATTGAGTACTTAGGCGATTCGTGACCGCGGCTAAGTCTTCGAGTGCGACTGTAAGGTCGTACTATGAGGGAGTTGTTACTCATGTAATTGTCAGTTGTCTTGACATCTACATGAGCCTCAATGAGGTTCTGCTACTCATGTAATCGTCAGTTTTCTTGACATCTGCATGAGCCTCACTGAGGGTCTGCTGAGTCTCCGAGTGGATCTGTAGGATACACTCAAAGGCAATTGAGTACTTAGGCGATTCGTGACCGCGGCTAAGTCTTCGAGTGCGACTGTAAGGTCGTACTCGGAGCGAGTTGTTACTCATGTAATTGTCAGTTGTCTTGACATCTACATGAGCCTCAATGAGGTTCTCCTACTCATGTAATTGTCAGTTGTCTTGACATCTGCATGAGCCTCACTGAGGGTTTGCTGAGTCTCTGAGTGGATCTGTAGGATACACTCGAAGGCAATTGAGTACTTAGGCGATTCGTGACCGCGGCTAAGTCTTCGAGTGTGACTGTAAGGTCGTACTATGAGGGAGTTGTTACTCATGTAATTGTCAGTTGTCTTGACATCTACATGAGCCTCAATGAGGTTCTGCTACTCATGTAATTGTCAGTTGTCTTGACATCTGCATGAGCCTCACTGAGGGTCTGCTGAGTCTCCGAGTGGATCTGTAGGATACACTCGAAGGCAATTGAGTACTTAGGCGATTCTTCACCGCGGCTAAGTCTTCGAGTGCGATTCTAAGGTCGTACTGGGAGCGAGTTGTTACTCATGTAATTGTCAGTTGTCTTGACATCTACATGAGCCTCAATGAGGTTCTGCTACTCATGTAATTGTCAGTTGTCTTGACATCTGCATGAGCCTCACTGAGGGTCTGCTGAGTCTCCGAGTGGATCTTTAGTATACACTCGAAGGCAATTGAGTACTTAGGCGATTCGTGACCGCGGCTAAGTCTTCGAGTGCGACTGGAAGGTCGTACTGTGAGCGAGTTGTTACTCATGTAATTGTCAGTTGTCTTGACATCTACATGAGCCTCAATGAGGTTCTACTACTCATGTAATTGTCAGTTGTCTTGACATCTGCATGAGCCTCACTGAGGGTCTGCTGAGTCTCCGAGTGTATCTGTAGGATACACTCGAAGGCAATTGAGTACTTAGGCCATTCATGACCGCGGCTAAGTCTTCGAGTGCGACTGGAAGGTCGTACTGTGAGCGAGTTGTTACTCATGTAATTGTCAGTTGTCTTGACATCTACATGAGCCTCAATGAGGTTTTGCTACTCATGTAATTGTCAGTTGTCTTGACATCTGCATGATCCTCACTGAGGTTCTGCCGAGTCTCCGAGTGGATCTGTAGGATACACTCGAAGGCAATTGAGTACTTAGGCGATTCGTGACCGCGGCTAAGTCTTCGAGTGCGACTGTAAGGTCGTACTATGAGGGAGTTGTTACTCATGTAATTGTAAGTTGTCTTGACATCTACATGAGCCTCAATGAGGTTCTGCTACTCATGTAATCGTCAGTTTTCTTGACATCTGCATGAGCCTCACTGAGGGTCTGCTGAGTCTCCGAGTGGATCTGTAGGATACACTCAAAGGCAATTGAGTACTTAGGCGATTCGTGACCGCGGCTAAGTCTTCGAGTGCGACTGTAAGGTCGTACTCGGAGCGAGTTGTTACTCATGTAATTGTCAGTTGTCTTGACATCTACATGAGCCTCAATGAGGTTCTGCTACTCATGTAATTGTCAGTTGTCTTGACATCTGCATGAGCCTCACTGAGGGTTTGCTGAGTCTCTGAGTGGATCTGTAGGATACACTCGAAGGCAATTGAGTACTTAGGCGATTCGTGACCGCGGCTAAGTCTTCGAGTGCGATTGTAAGGTCGTACTCGGAGCGAGTTGTTACTCATGTAATTGTCAGTTGTCTTGACATCTACATGAGCCTCAATGAGGTTCTGCTACTCATGTAATTGTCAGTTGTCTTGACATCTGCATGAGCCTCACTGAGGGTCAGCTGAGTCTCGGAGTGGATCTGTAGGATACACTCGAAGGCAATTGAGTACTTAGGCGATTCATGAGCGCGGCTAAGTCTTCGAGTGTGACTGTAAGGTCGTACTCGGAGCGACTTGTTACTCATGTAATTGTCAGTTGTCTTGACATCTACACGAGCCTTAATGAGGTTCTGCTACTCATGTAATTGTCAGTTGTCTTGACATCTACATGAGCCTCAATGAGGGTCTGCTAAGCCTCCGAATGGATCTGTGAGATACACTCGAAGGAAGCTTTCTAGTTAAGCGATTATTGATCGCACACAAGTCCCCGAGTGTGACGTTAAGTGCACACTCGGAGAAAGTGTGTAGTTAGGCGATTCGTGATCGCAGCTAAGTCCCCGAGTGCGACGGTTAGTGCACACTCGGAGAAAATTTGTACTTAGGCGATTCTTGATCGGAGCTAAGTCCCCGAGTGCGACGTTAAGTGCACACTCGGAGAAAGTTAATACTTAGGCGATTGTGGATCGCAGCTAAGTCCCCGAGTGCGACGTTTAGTGCACACTCGGAGAAAGTTTGTACTTAGGCGATTCTTGATCGCAGCTAAGTCCCCGAGTGCGACGTTTAGTGCACACTCGGAGAAAGTTAATACTTAGGCGATTCTGGATCGCAACTAAGTCCCCGAGTGCGACGTTAAGTGCACACTCGGAGAAAGTTAATACTTAGGCGATTCTGGATTGCAGCTAAGTCCCCGAGTGCGACGTTTAGTGCACACTCGGAGAAAGTTAATACTTAGGTGATTCTGGATCGCAGCTAAGTCCCCGAGTGCAACGTTAAGTGCACACTCGGAGAAAGTTAATACTTAGGCGATTCTGGATCGCAGCTAAGTCCCCGAGTGCGACGTTTAGTGCACACTCGGAGAAAGTTAATACTTAGGCAATTCTGGATCGCAGCTAAGTCCCCGCGTGCGACTTTTAGTGCACACTTGGAGAAAGTTAATACTTAGGCGATTCGTGATCGCAACTAAGTTTTTTTTGAGATCGGAGTCTGCGATCGCGGAAGAATTTTGAATCTGCAAAAACTCAATCTGCTTTGTATTACTTCAATGATACTTGTTCTTTACATTGCTTCAGTCGACGGTCACGTGTAGAAGCGCTTCAGGAGATCTCCGTTCCATGCTCGCGGCTCGTCCGTTTCCCTGTCGATGTTGTAGAGTCGGTATGCTCCGTTGTTCAGCACCTTGGAGATGAAGAAGGGTCCTTCCCAGGCGGTAGCCAACTTGTGAGGTCTCTGCTGATCCACTCGGAGCACCAGGTCGCCTGCTTGGAATGTACGACTCCTGACGTGTCGCGCGTGAAAGCGCCGCAGATCTTGTTGATAAATGGTTGAGCGAGTTAGTGCCATCTCGCGCTCCTCCTCTAGAAGATCCACTCCGTCTTGCCTTGCTTGTTCTGCTTCAGCTTCAGAGAAGAGTTCAACTCGTGGAGCGTTGTGAAGCAAGTCACTCGGAAGGACTGCCTCTGCTCCATAAACGAGGAAGAACGGGGATTGCCCTGTAGATCTATTTGGGGTTGTGCGGAGACCCCAAAGCACCGAAGGTAGCTCGGTGACCCATGCGCCAGCGGCATGTCCCACCTCTCGTAGGAGTCGAGGCTTCAAACCTTGCATAATAAGTCCATTCGCCCGCTCTGCTTGCCCGTTTGTTTGGGGATGTGCCACAGATGCAAAATCCACTCGGATACCTTGGCCTGTACAGAAACCTTTGAATCTGTCCGAGTCAAAGTTTGTTCCGTTGTCAGTGATTATGCTGTGAGGTACCCCGAATCTGGAGATGATGTCTGTGACAAACTTGATGGCCGTTAGGGCGTCGAGCTTCTTGATGGGCTTGGCTTCGATCCACTTTGTGAACTTGTCGACTGCCACCAACATATGTGTGAATCCCCCTTGGCCCGTCCTGAATGGACCGACTGTATCTAATCCCCATACTGCAAACGACCAAACAAGAGGGATTGTATTCAACACAGATGTTGGCTTGTGGGACTTGTTAGAGTAAAACTGACAGCCTTCACATCGGTCGACCATATCTTTCACCATTTCGTTCGCCTGCAGCCAGAAGAAGCCAGCTCTGAATGCTTTGGCGACGATTGCTCTTGAAGAGGCGTGATGGTCGCAGGTTCCCGAGTGAATTTCTTCCAGGATTAACTGTCCCTCCTCAGGGGAGATGCATCATTGAAGGACGCCTAAAACGCTTTCCTTGTACAACTGGCCATCAATGACAGTGAACGACTTTGACCTGCGGACGATCTGTCTGGCTTGGACTTCGTCTTCTGGTAATTCTTGCCTCAGGATGTATGCAATGATCGACACAGTCCAATCGGGGATGACAGCAAGAATCTCCATGATCAAATCAACCACGACAGGTACTTCGACTTCAGTCGGGTCTGTCGAGCTCTTTGGTTGTACTGGTTCCTCTGTGAAAGGATCTTCTTTAACTGAGGGAAAGTGGAGGTGCTCGAGGCAGACGTCACTCGGGACTGGTCTCCGAGTGGATCCGAGTTTCGCCAACTCATCAGCTGCTTGGTTTTTCAGTCGCGGAACATGGTGGAGTTCTAGACCTTCAAACTTTTTCTCGAGCTTCCTCACTGCATTGCAGTATGTGGTCATGGTGGGGTTCCTGACGTCCCACTCCTTCATCACTTGATTAACCACCAAATCCGAATCGCCATAGACCATTAGGCGACGGAAGCCGAGTGCGATGGCCATGCGCAGTCCATAAAGGAGAGCTTCATACTCAGCCTCGTTGTTGGAGCAATCAAAGTGTATCTCCAACACATACTTGAGTTTGTCACCCTTTGGCGATATGATCACAACGCCAGCGCCGGAGCCGTTCAACATCTTGGACCCATCGAAGAACATTGTCCAATGAGCCGAGTAGATGTGGGCCGGTTGCTGTTGTTCTACCCATTCTGCTATGAAGTCAGCCAGATCTTGAGACTTTATAGCTTTCTTGGCCTCGAACTTGATGTCGCAGTATAACATCTCCATTGCCCACTTCGCCACTCGACCCGATGCGTCCCGATTGTGGAGGATTTCCGACAACGGAGCATCAGAGACGACAGACACCGAGTGGTCTTGGAAATAATGAGCCACCTTCTTCGCAGTCATGTAAATCCCGTAGATAAGTTTTTGATAGTGGGGATACCTCTGTTTGGAAGGAGTGAGGACTTCGGAGACATAATACACTCGCCGCTGAACCTTGTATGCTTTGCCTTCTTCTTCCCGTTCGACTGTGAGAACAATGCTGACGACTTGATTTGTAGCCGCGATGTACAGAAGAAGGGGCTCTTTACTGAGCGGAGCAGTAAGAACCGGCTGGGTGGAAAGTAGGACTATGAGGTCGTCGAATGCGACTTGGGCTTCGTCTGTCCACTCGAAAGTATCTGATTTCTTCATGAGTCGGTACAGAGGAAGCGCCTTCTCGCCGAGTCGACTGATAAACCTGCTCAAAGCCGCTAGGCAACCTGTGAGCCTTTGAACATCGTGTATTCTGACCGGCCGCTCTATTCGGACGATGGTCCCGATCTTTTCGGGGTTGACATCGATCCCTCGTTCGAAAACAAAGAAACCGAGTAACTTTCCGCTGGGAACGCCGAATGAACACTTGGCTGGGTTGAGCTTGATATCGTACCTACGAAGGTTGGCGAATGTTTCGGCCAAGTCAGTCAGCAGGTCGGAACCTTTGTGTGACTTGACTGCGATATCATCCATATATGCCTCCACATTCCGACCGATCTGGTTGAGGAGGCATTTTTGGATCATGCGCATAAAGGTTGCTCCTGCATTCTTCAAACCAAATAGCATAGTGATGTAGCAGAAGCACCCGAATGGGGTGATGAAGGCTGTTTTTAATTCATCGGGGCCATACAGACGGATCTGATGATAGCCCGAGTAGGCGTCAAGAAATGACAAACGCTCGCAACCCGCAGTCGAATCGACAATTTGATCGATGCGGGGGAGCAGAAAATGGTCTTTCGGGCATACCTTATTGAGATGCTTGAAGTCGATGCACATTCGGAGCGACTTGTCTTTCTTGGGCACCATGACAACATTGGCGAGCCACTCGGAGTGGTGAACCTCGCGAATGAAGTTGGCTGCCAAAAGCTTGGCCACCTCTTCCCTGATTGCCTTCCTCTTGTGCGCGGCGGACCGATGCAGGCGTTCTCGGACAGGCCGAGCGGCGCGATCCACATGCAGTCGGTGCTCAGCCAACTCCCTGGGTACACCTGGCATGTCTGCGGGCTTCCATGCGAAGATGTCCCAGTTCTCACGGAGGAATTGGATGAGCTCGGCTTCCTATTTAGGATCGAGTGTGGTGGAGATGTTCGTCGGGGCAGCTGTGTCGTCCGTCGGGTGGATGCTGACCTTCTTCGTCTCTCCCGCCGACTGGAATGCGGACTCAGAAGCTGGCTTCTTCAAACGCATCAAGTCAGCGGGGTCGACTATTTTCTTGTACTCGTCAAGCTCAAGGACAACCATCGGTTGATCGGCGATCCTTGATCCCTGCTGCAGACACTCCTCGGCCCGCTGTCGATTGCCTATGATAGTGATCACACCTTTCGGGCCTGGCATCTTCAGCTTCAGGTACACGTAACATGGACGGGCCATGAAACGCGCATACGCCGGGCGACCCAGAATTGCGTGGTACGCACTCTGGAAGTCCACCACCTCGAACGTCAGCTTTTCCTTGCGGAAGTTATTGTCGGAGCTGAAGATGACGTCCAACGCGATCTGGCCGAGTGACTTGGCCTTTCGTCCAGGGACCACTCCAGGAACTGCATGCTGCTCTCGCTGAGTTTGGACATCGGAATGCCCATCCCCTTGAGAGTGTCGGTGTACATGATGTTCAAGCCACTGCCGCCGTCCATGAGGACTTTGCGCAGTCGGACTCCTTCCACCACCGGGTTGACGACCAGAGCCTGCCTCCCTGGGGTGGGTACGTGTGCTGGATGATTCGACTGGTCAAAGGTGATCGCAATCTGAGACCATTTGAGGAACGTGGGGTTGGTCGGCGTGGCCATGTTCACCTCCCTGTTCACCAGCTTCAGTCGACTCTTGCTCTCAACATCAGCAAAAATCATCAGTGTTGCATGGACTTGGGGGAACGGATCCTCCTTGTCCTCCTCAACCTGTTCATTGCCCTTTTCACTCGGTTGCCCTTCGCCGAACCCCTGGATCAGGAGGCGACATTGCCGAGTGGTATGCTTCGGATATATGGCGTTGCCCTCTTCATCCATCTTCGTGTGAATCAGACATGGCTGGTCCAGGATGGGGTTACTGAACTGCTTCTTCTTGGGGGTGAACCGAGCCTTCCCCTTGCCCTTGAACTTGGCATTGGTAACAGCTGCGGCTTCGGCCTGCGGAGTGGACGGAGCTTTCTGCTTCTGCTTCCGAGTGTTATTTCCATCTCCATCAGCGACTGCTTTGTGCTTGCCGCTACGGATGCGGTCCTCTTCTTCGCCATTTGCATAACGTGCCGCTATCTCCATCATCTTACTCATGGAGATGTCGCCGGTTCAACCGAACTTTAGGTACAGATCTCTGTACCGCACACCTGCCTTGAAGGCGCAGACTGCTTGGTGCTCTGTGACGTTCTCCACCGTGTGGTAGAGGGTCGTCCAACGCTGAATGAAATCGCGCAGGGGCTCATTCTGCTTCTGGACACAGTGTTGGAGCTCCACGAGGCCAGCAGGGCGTTTGCACGTCCCTTCGAAGGTTCTGATGAAGACTCGGGCCAGACCTGCTCAGCTGTAGATGCTTGAGGGAGCCAACTGGTTCAGCCACGCTCGTGCCGAGCCGTCAAGCATCAGAGGGAGGTGCTTCATGGCGACGTGGTCGTCCCCTCCTCCGATCTGGACTGCCACTCGGTAGTCGTCCAGCCACGTTTCCGGCTTGGATTCTCCTGTAAACTTGCTGATCCCCGTCGCCAATCGGAAGTTGGGAGGGAGTCAGCCGACCGGATGGCTCGACTGAAACACTCGGGACCAGAGACGATGGTCCTTCTTCCACTCGGACGGTCCATATCGTGACCATCGCGGTGGGCTCGGCCCCTGTCGACCCTCCGCTGGGCGATATGCCCTCTTGCGTCGGGCCTTGGATCGTAAGTGTCACCGACTGAACGCCGATCATCATGATGTCGGGGCCCGTAGGGCCCACCCCGCGGAGGGGTGCGTGAACGGCGATGATCTTCGGGATTTATGGAACGGCTGCCTCCCCTGTGTCGCTGATGAGAACCGGGGCAGTGAACTGATCGATGCGTGTTCACATGAACAGAACTATTGTGGATCCTGTTGTGCGACTGGGAGACCGCCGAATTTTGCTGCTGCGCCGTGTGCAGTAGGGCGCGGATTTGCTCAATCCCCCTGCCAGCCTCTGAATCAGTCGGCTGAAGGGAATCAGCTATCTTGGCGGCGGCAGCCAGGTTGAGGACGGGTGTGCGGAACACCTCCACGTTGCTCCGCCGAGTGTGCCGACTGGGAGAACGGCGGGGATGACGGCGAGCGCTAGATGTTTCGCCGACCTCGTGCTCGTTCCGGCTAGTTCGGTGGGGACTTTCATGGGAGTTGGCCATGTGCACTTCAGCCACAGGCCCGCGACCCAAGTACTCGGAAGGAAACTCAGTCGGAACTGAGTCCGAGCGCTCGGACGGCGGTGGAACCACAACCGACTCTAGGACCGCCACTTGTGAGGACGCGTTCTGGCGCGCCTGGGCGTGTGGCACCCAACACTGGAGCCGCGAACGGCGGGACCGCTTGTTGCGGTGCATGACGGCGGCGTAGGTCGACACCGGAGCCGACTGCTGGAGAAGAAGAATACCGCGGGCACCGGCACAGAAGTGCGTAGCCCCGCGACGGGGGAGCGCCTCGACGTCGAGAGGGGCGTCCCGAAGCCATGCCGAATCGTCGACGATGAAGGAGAGAGCGCCGAAGAGGATCTCGTGACCCATGCTCAAATCTCCACTGGATGACATGATGAAAAGATGTAGTTGCAAACTCGCCGGAAGTCGCTTAGACGCCTGCCCCATGGTGGGCGCCAACTGTCGTGGATATAAGTCTGACAGTAGAAGTGTAGGGTACGAAAGGATGGGCAGAGCCTTAGCTACGGCGAGGTTGTATGAGTTCAGGCCCCTCTACGGTGGAGGTAATAGCCCTACGTCTCAGTGCTCTTGGGGGCTTGTTGTCGAGTGGAATATGGATTACAGTGAATTGCTAACCCCTGCACCAGTGGGGAAGGGCGGCTTATATAGAGTGCATTGCCCTTCACAACGGTTCGATGCACAGGGGTGGAGTAGTGGCGAATAAATGCCTACGTTACAGGTAACGTATGTCTTAAATGCTAATAAAGGCACATGTAAACGTATGACCATTGCCCTCCAGGGGGGTTACGATGCACAGAGTGGAATCCAGTCGGTAAGTTTGATACTCTCCGAATGCTCATCTCCGACTGGATGATGGAGGATTCATCACCGACTGGATGATGGGAAGTCCTTAATTCAGTCGGAACTGACTAAGGGCCTTATCCCTTATGAAGGGTAGTCCTTGGGTAGGACTTATAGGGCAGGCCTATGACCCTACCCTAGGACTATAACCCCATCAGTGGGTAAGATGTGAAAGTCGGCTATCCAACGCTATCCGTATATATGTCAAACATTAGTTTAAACATATGACACGTAATTTATGCAAATCGGTTGATTCATATAAAACAAACACATTCATTATAATTCACACTTTTTCATCCCTATTGTTAGACTATGGAGCAAAATGAAGCCTTTTCAAGGCATGTGCTCTCTGGACCGTCCGATTATCTATGACTTCCGATCGTTTGATCATCAGATGAAACAATCCTGACCATTGGATGAGAGTTGATGTGATTAGCAACGAATAGTGCGTGTTGTTTTTCACTGTTCTACCACCCTCACTCACTATGACAGGCGGGGTCCAGACGGGGTGGGCCTCTACTGTCATTGACTGCATGAAAGGTAGTGAACGGTGCTGGTTGTAATGAGCACCGAAGGTCTGACACCGCCTCCAGTTTTAGGATTTCATTTGTTTGCCCCGTGCGTAGATCTGGCCAAACGGGCCGATTAAATGGGCCGACCCGACAGCCCGCGTGCTTGGCACGACAAGGGCCCGGCCCGGCACGGGCTAATCGTGCTCGGGCCCGGCACGAAGCACGCCTCGGGCCGTGCCTGGGCTTGGAGGCTGGGCACGCAGGCCGGCACGGCACGACCCGTTTATTTATATATATATATATTTTTATATATATGCAAGAATATGGCCCAATAGGCCCAAAAATAAGCCCATATGCTTAAAAAAATCAGGCCCAGCATGCTAATGGTGCCTCGGGCCGGCCCGTTTACCCAGCCGTGCCGTGCTTGGGCCTGGCTGCCAGGCATGCGGGCCGGCACGACATGGCCCGTATATTAATCGGGCCCAGGCGGGCCGTGCCGTGCCTGGCATGTTTACGGCGGGCCGGGCCGTGCCATGCTGTGCCGGCCCGTTTGGCCAGGTATGCCCGTGCGTGGTGTTCTGTGGGTGGCTGGTCTGCGTGTTAGGCCGAGGAGAGCACCGGTTGGTGAACCCTAGCCGTCACTTTCCCTCTCCCCATCACAACCAGAGTTTCGGATTTCGTTTTACAAAATATACCGCCCCTGAACGAAACTGGCGAAATTCGGATTTTCAGAATTTTTTCAGAAAATTCCGGACAAAAAGCAGACTTCAAAATTTGAATTCTTGAACGAAAATTGAGCGAATTTTGAATGAAAAATGAAAGAATTTGTGCCAAAAATGGAAATCCTGCAGCAACAAGAATAAAACACATCCAAGTTGAACCAGCAACAATTGATTGATTGACTATGCGCACACGAATCAGAAATTAAACAAGCTAGCGGGAACGAGAGTATCACGCTGCCCAAGCACGGAACCAGCTGCGCCATCTGGTTCAGCTGTGACCGCCCAGACATGCTTGCCCGTGCCCAGCCAATAGTGTGCCGGGCCATGGAAGAGGCCAAGCAGATCTGGCGTGAGGAAGATGGGATCTAGGATGAGTCCAGCACGAGGCGTCGGCGAGACTGCGAGAGGACGATGGGATTCAAGACGCGGCGGCGGACAGAGAGAAGAGTTGAGGAATTAGATTTTTCTGTCTAGGGTTAGAAGTTTAGTTCCAGCCTTTTATACCCCTAAAAGAGCCAGGCAAGTTTGGCCTGAGGCTTTGGTTGGGCGAGAAGTTCAAATACATCCGAAATGTTTGGGCCGGCAAACTAATGTACCGGGCCTGAACGAGAAGGACGGATTTCGTCCGAAATTCGTTTTTTTCGGCCGAAATCCAAAACTTTGATCACAACCCGCACCCTCTCCTCTCTTCTTCACCTCTACTCGCACCGCCACCTACCAACAAGCACTGCGGCTACTGCTGCTCCATGCCGCTGCTCCTCAGGCGAGCTCGCGCATTGCCATCATCGGGAGGCGATGACGTTGTTGTTACTCCGCTCACATGAGTGCACCGTCGTGCCAGGTGCCCTTGGCGAGCGCGAGGAGATTATTACTTATTAGCTCGATGCGGCTCGTGTTGGGTTTGGACGTTTCAACCGGGTGACGGTGCACGAGTGGACGGACGCGGTGCCTACGACGACAAGTCCTCCTCCGACGATGACCAGGTGATGGCGCACGAGCCGACGACGGGCGACGGATGTGACCACACGGATTGCGCTAACAGCCATGGACATGGAGCCTTCCTTCCTGCTCGTACCATATAACCTGAAGGACTATCCATCATTGGTGTGAGAAAAATTGTTGCTATAGAGGTTTACATTCGTGACAACTTATTATGTCTGTTTTATTAGCTTCCTCAGAATGTATGATCGTTGATATGACAGCTCGCCACACTATGCTGGTTTGATCGAGAGGCAGTGATATGTCCATTTTGCATCATGATTTCCTATCGATATTTATAATATTTTTGGGCATTGTTTCACTTTATGATGCAATCCTTATATCTTTTCTCACTTATTTTACAAGGTTTATACAAAGAGGGAAATTACAGACGTCTCAAATTTTGGACCTGAAAAAGCTAGGGAAAAGCTAGAAATTTTTTGGACTCCAAATGACCCGAAACTTCATGAAGAATTTTACCGAATATATAAAAGATATTGGAACAAAGAAGTACCAGAGGGGACCCACCACCTGCCCACAAGGCAACAAGGTGCGACCACACCTAGGCGTGCCTACCTGTGGCTGCCAAGCCAACAAGCCCCCCCGACACGTCCTCGTGGCTTGGGGGCACCTTGTGGCTCTAAAGACCCTAATTCCAGTCCTACAAATTCTTATTTCTGTAGAAAAAATAAGAGAGAATTTTTCATCACGTCCTACGAGATGGAGCCGCCGCCACCTCCTTTTCTTCCTATTGAGGGCCGATCTTGAGTCCGTTTGGGGTTCCGGAGAGGGGGGTTCATCGCTGTCGTCATCGCCAACCCTTGTCCATCAACACCATCATGATGCTCACCACGAGGTGTGAGTAATTACTTTGTAGGCTTGATGTACGGTGATGTGATTGGATGATATTTGTAATGTAATCGAGTTATTTTGATAGGGCTTGATCTCTAGTATCTACTACGTTATGAGTTTGATGTTGCTATGACTTTGCTATGCTTAATGCTTGTCACTAGGGCCTAAGTGTCATGATTTAAGATCTAAACCTATTATGTTTCCATGAATATGAGCGTGTTTTGGATCCTATCTTGCAAGTTGTACATTATGTGTCATGATCCGCATACCCCAAGGTGACAATAATTGGGATTCTTTCCGGTGATTGTCGTAGTTTGAGGAGTTATTGTATTCACTATGTGTTAGTGCTTTGTTCCGATTCTCTATTAAAATGATGCCTTAATATCCCTTAGTTTCCTTATGGACCCCACCACCACGGGAGGGTAGGACAAAATATTGTCTTGCAAGTTCTTATTATAAGCACGTATGACTATCTATAGAATACATGACTGCATTACATTGATGAATTGGAGCTAGTTTTGTGTCGCTCTAGTGTGTAACTGTTACATGATGAATACCATCCAATCAATATGCCTATCCATCACCAATCCAAATGCCTCCACTTCTCATTCATTGATCCTTGCTAAGTTACTATTGCTGCTGCTACTGTTACATCACTACAAAACTACTACTATTACTGTTATTGTTACTACTACTATTTTGGTATGCTACTAAAACTTTTTTTAAAGAGAGACAACCTAGGTGTGGTTGAATTGAAAACTCAATTGCTAAGATAAATAAATATTCTTTGGCTCCCCTTGTGTCGAATAATAAACTAGGGTGAAATACTACCCGTGAAGACTGTTGCGATCCCCTACACTTGTGGGTTATCAAGAGCTATCTCAGGCACCGTTGCCGGGGACTATAATAGAATTCTTATGAGGTTTCTTCATACAAATTATCATTCACTTATTCTACAATTTATTTGCCTTTATGTTCGCTTGCCTAAAATATCAAAAATACAAAACAATAATATCTTTACGAGTTTACTTGCGTGCTTCCTTTACTTGCTAGTTTATTTATCTTGTTTGCTAGTGTACTTGCTTCGTCACCATGTCTCAAGATAAATTCTACAATATCTCTTATTATCATAGGATGACTGAGATTGAGAGTTCCATGAATTTTGTTATGACCACACAATATGAGCACAATAAATTCTTTGCTGAGGAAATCAAGGAACACTCCACTTTCCTAGATGCCATTAGTAAACAACTTGACGAAGTTAAATGGGAAGTATCTAATATCCAATCACACTTTGCTCAAACTAAAGAGTTTATGGGAAATAATTATGATAAGCAAAACACCCTAGTAAATAGGATGACAGCTAAATCAGAATCTCTCCCTATTAGTAACCATGATGAAGATCTTAAGATTATTAGTGTTTATCCTATTGAATCTTTGTTTACTAATTTGAAAATTCATGATAAAGGGACTGGATATGAGTCAACTTTAGCTAAAAGGTGTCCCATTTGTTCAGAGGGTGATGATCATAATGTTAAAAATGAAAAAGTGGGTTTGGAGAGGTCAAAACTTTAACTAGTGATGTGCACACTATCTTGGATTACAAGGACTTTAATTATGAGAGTTGTTCTTTGGTTGAACGTATTTCGTTGTTGCAATCTAAAATTAGCTCACCTAATGCCTATGAACAAAATAAAGCTTTTACAGAACATATCATAGAAGTCATGATAAAAGTTCATGAGGAGAAACTTGAACTAGAAGTTTTTATACCTAGCAAATTACATCATGAATGGGAACCTACTATCAAAATCCAGCTTAAATAATATATAATGTTTTGTGTGACCTTGCCGCTAGTGTTTCAACTATACCTAAATCTCTTTGTGATGTGCTTGGTCTCATCGATATACATGAGTGTTCCATCAACTTGCATCTTGCTGATTCTACCACTAAGAAACCTTTGAGTAGAATAAATGATGTGCTTATTGTTACTAATAGAAATTATCCGTGTGTAGATTTCAATGTGCTTGATATTGAATGCAATTCGTCTTGTCCAATAACACTTGGAAAACCTTTCTTACGAACTATAGGTGCTTTTATTGATATGAAGAAGGGAAACACAAGATTCCTATTCACATTAAAGAAAGGGATGCAACACTTCCCTTGTAAGAGGATTAAACCACCTTATGAATCTACCATGAGGGCCACTTATCTATTGAATGTCAAGGATAACAACACTTGATACTATGCATTATGCCTAGATAGGGGCTTAAAACGATAACACTTGTTGGGAGGCAACCCAATAGTTATCTTAATTTTTGTGTTCTACTTTTTGTTATTTTGTGTTCACATGATTATCTCTACTCTAATGATTGTGTTTTTATGTTTTAATTAGTGTTTGTGCCAAGTAAAGCCTTTGGGATGATTTGGAAGATAGTAGATTTGATCTTGTGCAAAAACAAAGAGTTTTACGCCTAGTGCAAAATGTACGTGATTTTACTAGAATGTCTTTTTGATATGCATTTTTACACAACATTTATATACAAATTTCCCAGGTTTTACTAATTATTCAGAATTTTTGGAGTTATAAAAGTATGGTTTTAGTGCTGATCTTTAAAGACTGTTCTGTTTTAGACAGATTATCTTTTTGCTTGTTTTCATGTTACTAAGTCATGGAGAAGTTATAATACAGTACCTTATGCAATAATTAAATATGAATCAAATTTATAATAATACGTAAAGTTTAGGATTTGCCTATTATACTAACGGATCTCACGAGGTTTCTGTTGAGTTTTGTGTGCTGAAGTTTTCAAGTTTTGGGTGTGGTTATGATGGATGGATGAATAAGGAGTAGCAAGACCCTAAGCTTGGCGATGCCCAAGGTACCCCTAGTCAATATCCTAGGAGGACTCAAGCGTCTAAGCTAGGAATGCCCCGGAAGGCATCCCCTCTTTCTCTTCATTCCATTTGTTTGTCACTTGGAGCTATATTTTTATTCATCACATGGTATTCGTTTTGCTTGGAGCATCGTGTATTATAGCTTGCTTTTGTTTTAGTTTTTCACAATCATTGTTTGCTGGACACACCTATTTGAGAGAGACACATGTTCATCATTATCTGTTAGAATACTACATGTACTTCACTTATATCTTTTGGCCTAAGCAGTTGCCCCAGTGCTTCAATTATATCTTTTAGAGCACGAGGGCGTTTAGATTTTATAGAAATAATTACAATCTCGTTCTTCACTTATATTTGTTTGAGAGTCTAATAGGGGGTAACGGTACTTTTCATGGGTTATAAGACTAGTCCAAAAAGGATAGGTATTCAAGGATGATACAATAAAACTTTCATGTAGCACGTAAAAGAGAAATTGTGGGTTAATGATATTGATGTGGTAATATGAAAAGGCGTGAGTACATGGTTGTTGGTAGTATAGATATCAGTAGTTAAAGGGTGTTACTTGTTGTTCATCTAAATATTGGTTATGGCATGGTGATAATGTGTGAGCATTCTTATTCCTTGTTGAAATCCTAGTGTTGTTAAGGTTAGGGGCGCACGATGGTTAACTCCTATGAAACTCCACCCTAGGGGTACGCGATAGTACTCTGCTTTTAGAGAGCTAATAAGGCTTTGCGATAAGTATATGAGTTCTTTATGACTAATGTGAATCCATGGATGTATGCACATCCACTGATGGGGTTGTACATTAGGGGTAGGCCTACGGACCCACTTCCCTAGGCCTACCTAAGACCCCTTACGGACATAAGTGTCATTAAAGTCACCGAGGTAGCTTCAATATCACTCGATTCAGGAAGCGTCACTCGGCCTACTTGGAATCACTTGGATCACCTTGTGCCAGTTGGATGCATCTTGGCACTCGGACTACAGCAAAGAGAAGGCACCGAAGAGACTGCAACGGCTAAGGACTTAATCCATCACATGAAGTGCAGTGAACACTCACGTTACCAGTAACGCCGAGAGTTAAAGCTGCAGTCTATAGTAACTTCTCTGTTTATTAGCATTAATTACCTTGTAATGAAGCTCGGTCGGTCATGGCAGCAACTATATAAGCCACTCCCTGGCTCCAGCTCAAGGGTTCAGCACTTTGTAATCTTTCGCTCCCCCATAAGAGAACATCAGCCTCAGGGATCGAGATGTAGGGCTGTTACCACTTCCGAGTGGGTCCTGAACTTGTACAACCAAGTGCATCTTCTACGCCTAGTTAGACTTCGCCCCTTCGTTCGTACCCCTAGGTACTATTGTCGGAGTCATTCCCACGACTGTTGGCGCCCACCGTGGGGATGTGCGTCTAGCAAATCCAGCACAGTTGGAGATTTATCGCATTTTCGTCAACATGATGACACTCGGTGGAGAGATCCTTTTTGGTTCCCTCAGCTTCATCACCGATGACTCGGCATGGCTGCAGGATGCGCCATTGGACCGGCACCCTCCCCGCATGAGGTGCGTCGCATTTCAACGTAGTCGCACATGGAGTCCTGATCCGGCAACCATCGGTGTCGTATCACTTGTCACCTCTGCACCCCACTGGTGTTCGCCGCAAGCGCTCTGGGCGCTCACGGATGCAGCGGTGGATCAAGCGCGCCATGGCCAACCAGGCCATTTCCGGGCAGGTGGCCATGATTAGCTTTGATGAGCCCACTGTTAGCCTCTTCCCTTCGTCGAGTGAGGAGTCACTCGGAGACTCCGAGTGCGATAGCAACAGGGGTGCAGTCGAGATCCTGATGGCTGACACCAACACGGGAGGCAACACAATTTACACCATGGAGAATTCTCCTGAGCGTGACGGCACAGAGCGTCACCACGGTGACGGCAACCACCACATTTCGTAGCCGCTCACCGAGCAGCAGTGGGAGGAACTTCGGCGGAGGTGCGATCAAGTCCTCAACACCCCCATCACTGGGAACACCCCGGAGGAGATTGCGATGGAGAACACGCGGACGACCAATCTGGCCGAGCACAAGCACCTCGAGCAATTCCAGTGTTCGCTCGATGCTAGGGCTGCGAGGGACTGATAACCCACAAGTTTAGGGGATCGCAACAGTTTTCGAGGGCAGAGTATTCAACCCAAATTTCTTGGTTCGCCAAAGGGGAAGAGAAAGAATATTCTCAAGTATTAGCAACTGAGTTTGTCAGATTCAACCACACCTGAAAGATTAGTGTCAGCAAGCAAAGTATCAGTAGCAAAGTAGTATGATAGCAAAGGTGCCAGAAACGATCTGTTGACGGCAGACTATTCCTAACTGTTGTATCAATGGCGCCAGTAGGTTGCACGTGGGCGAGTAACTATTCTTCCCCAACAACAGTGTCGGAAAAGGATCTTGCAACAAGTAACAGTGAAGTAGCAAGGAACAGTAGTAGCAACAACAGCAAAGTAACAGCAGTAGCAACAGTAGCAGCAAAGTGGCCCAATCCCTTTTGTAGCAAGGGACAAGCTTAGACAAAGTAACGTAGCGAGGACCAGTAGTAAAAGACTCATAGGCAGTGGATCGGTGATGGATGAGTATGACGGATGTGATTCATCATGTAACAGCTACATCGAAGTCACAACAGTACAATACATAATCATCATGAAGAAGAGCAGGGTCCGACTACAGACGAAAATAAACGAGAAAAGAAGAACAACGTCCATCCTTGCTATCCCAGGCTGCCGGCCTGGAACCCATCCTAGATCGATGAAGAAGAAGAAGAAGAAGAAGCAACTCCAAATGAACAATCAACGCGCTCGCGTCAAGTGACCTTTACCTGTACCTGCAACTGGTGTTGTAGTAATCTGTGAGCCACAGGGGCCTCAGCAATCTCATTTCCAAAGGTATCAAGACTAGCAAAGCTTAATGGGTGAGGTATGGTTAAGTGGTGAGGTTGCAACAGCGGCTAAGCATATATTTGGTGGCTAACTTACGAGTACAAGAAATAAGAGGGGGAAGATCTACGCATAGCGGACGTGAACTACGGTTGATCAAACGAATGATCCTGAATACCTACCTACGTCAGACATAACCCCACCGTGTCCTCGATCGGAGGAGGAACTCAAGAAAGAGACACTCACAGTTACGAACAAAGTTGGAATATTTTAATTAAGTCAACTTCAAGTTATCTAGAACCAGTGTTAAACAAAGTTTCCACGTTGCCACATTACCGCGGGCATGGCTTTCCGAAAAGATTTAACCCTGCAGGGGTGCTCCAACTAGTCCATCACAAATTACCACAAGCCGCATAGAAATCCTCAACCACGAAGCTCGCGATCTCGTCGGATTCCTTAGTGGAAAACCTGAACTCTGAGATTACCCAAAGCATCACCGGAATCCCGATGCACAAGATATCTCGTCGAAGGTAAAACTAATCCAGCAAGGCCGCCCGACGTGTCAACGTACCCGATAGGAGCCGCGTATCTCGTTCTCAGGACACGACGGATGGAACTAGCTACGAGTGCCAAACCTCGAGTTTCCTCGCGGTGGCCCTGCAGGCAGACCGTTTGGGACCAACACCATCAGCACTGGCCCCCCTGTTTATGTAAAATTACTCCTCGGGTAGCGCTAACTCCCTATGCATTTCAGTTTAACAAATTATTATGTTGGGCAAATAGTACCAATATTGGGCCTTGCCGGACCAGCTTTAATCTAAAACGAATTATCAAGGGGTTCCCCATAACAACCCCGATCGTGTTAGGAGCGCTCGATTATGGAACATAACACCGATAGCCGAAACTAAGGGGGCAAAGGTGGAACAAAACACCAGGCAAGAAAGGCCGAGACTTCCACCTTTTACCAAGTATATAGGTGCGTTAAAATAGATAGCATTTAATATGGTGATATGACAAGGAACCCATGTTTCCACATGGAAGCAACTGCACCTGCAACTAACAACTCTAACAACATGGTTAAGCAAGCGGTAACATAGCCAATCATTGGTTTGCTAGGTCGAACAGGTTGAAGGTTTTCATGGCATTGTTGAGAGGCTGATATTTAACATGTGGTAGGCAACGAGGCATAATCGATAGAAACGGTAATACTAGCATGGTAATGATAGTAATGGTATCTGGGGAAATGGTCATCTTGCCTGAGATCCCGCTTGGAAGAAGAATGCCTCCGTGAAGCAGACGAACCGATGTAGTCGAACGGGTCCTCACAATCCGACACGCTGCGGAACTCTATCGAGACGAAGCAAACCGGAAACACAAATCAACACACGATATTCACCACACGATGCACACCACATATGATGCATGAGCAGCTGAATACATGCAAGTCACGGCATGACAAATCACGACAAAAAAACACTACACATTAAGTGAAGTTCAATATGCAACGAATTGCATATTGACGAAACTACACGTTTAATTATTTAGTTCTATCCCGATTATATACACGACAATATTAAATGTGGTTAAACATGGCAAGAGATGAAGCGCAATTAACCTACCTATCTAGGCATTTAAAATCAGGTCGGAAATGACATATAGCACCTCCGAGACAACCTCACATGTTAATCTACACATAAAGAACATGTCCAACGGAGCTACGGTTCAAAAGATACAAGCACCGCAAGATATGATGGCATGAATGCAATATGTGTGCAACGACGGTCATGAGCACTTCAAAACATACATCCAGCAAGATAAAATGAAACTACATGAGATTCTAAGCAAGTTTCATATAGGACACAATCAAATCGGAGCTACGGTTCAACAACTACGAGCAAAACAAGTTATCACTACAATCTGCCAAAGTCAGCCACATAGCATTTTTTACACCCCACAACTACGAGCTACTCAACTCAAATATAATCAACCAAGGCATGACACGAAAGAGGGCAAGAAGCACTACAACAAACAACTAACATCAACTAGCATGGCAGCAAGGAACACTAGGAAAAGAAGTCACAAAATGGCATCCCATACACTATTTCAGTCTTAATGAAAATTACACCTCATGAAAGTGCAGTTTTCGATCTGAAGCCATATTGACAGCACCAAAACCAATAGCTACAGGACTCCAAATGGCATGAAAATTCACAGCATGCTAGAGAATCACAAGGTCTACAAGTTACTCCATTGCACCAACCTCAAAAGAGCTACAGAACAAAATATAGAAGCACGACAAAGACAACAACAAAATATAACAGATTCCAGAGTTAGAAATATTTCAGCACCTCCAAATCAGCACTATTTCTAGCAACTTGAGAGCAAGCAAACCACACCTAAACATGCATTTCTATTGCAACCAAAAATACCAGGGGCTAGACTAAACATCAAAGATCGACTCTCTAGTTGACAACTTAATCAAACGAAGCACGGAATAAATCCTACGAAAAAGACAAGAGGGCAACATGGCAAAATATCGCGCGAACTAACTTACTCAAAAGCTAAAACTAATTGCACAGAAAAATCTCATGGATTTTTCTACCCTGAAAACATATAAAATATGTGGGGTTGCACAACATCAATTTCACCACACGTAAATGCGAGATAAAAACCTATACACGGAAAAATAAACTAGCGGCAATCCCTACACGCAAAAATACCAATGAGCACTCTAAAATACATGGCAAGAGGGTTCCTAAAACATGGGCATATCTACTACGACATTCGAGCAATCCGGTCTCGCGCGAAAAATAAATACGGGCACTATCCTATTGGGACAACACGTAAAACTAGGCACTAGGCATGCTAAACTACAACAAACAAATATGCAGGTTGCAAAAACGGATTCTACACGAAAATCTACACCAAAACCATATACTACACAACGCGATCCGACTTACGGAATAAAAGTTACGCGCGTTATAAAATCGACTATTTTTCTGGAATATTATTTATTCCAAGAAAAACCTAAATAGCTAACGGGCCGGACAGGGGCGCAATCTATCTAAGATGTGCTCAGGGCGAGGGATAAGCTCACCTGAGGCCGACGGTTGGAGCTGCTGGAGATGGGCCGGTCACGAGTTGCTGGAGATGGGCCGGGGCGAGACCGGCCTGGATCGGGGCGAGGCGAGGCACTGGAGCGCGTAGCTGGGCCGGCTGTGGGGGGGGGGGGGGGTTGAGGCCCACGGCGAGGCGAAGCCCAGCTGGGATGTCGGGCGAGACGCCAGCTCGACGGGTCAACGCGGAGGGGCGAGGCCTCCCGATCCCGACGAGGCGAAGGCCCCAGGCGGCGGCGGCTACCATGAGAACCCGGCGGCAGGGCAAGGGAGCCAGATCCCGGCGGCGGCGCTGAACGGGGCGCGGTTGGCGACGCAAGACGGCGGTGCATGACGGCGGCGGAATTCGGCAAGGCTGGCGGGCGGCTCGAGGGGCGACGCGGCGGGCAGTGGGCGGCGCAGAACGGGACAGGGAGGCGGCGAGGAGCTGCGGGCTCGGCTCTCCGCAAGCTACACCCGGCGGCGGGCAGAGGGAAGCCCGGAGCGGCGCTGGGAGGCCGGTGGCGGCTCGCCACGAGGGGCTCGTGAGCACGGTGAGGAGCCTACTTGGTGGGGAGATCCGGGCAGAACCGGGCGGCGACGGCTCGGGCCTGGCGGGTCCCGGATGGGCTCGGAGGGCCCACGATGGCTGGCGGCTGGTGGGAGAGAGAGTGGTTGCGGGAGGATTAGGGTTTGCACGGTTTTCGAGGCAAAGGAGTAGGGCTGCTAAAAATGGCATGGGAGGTCCTATTTATAGGCAAGGGGGGCTAGGTTTAGTGAAATTTTGTTCTGGATCCAACTGTGCGGCCGGATTCGGACGATTCCGCACGCGGGAACGGGTAAGTGGCCGTGTTGTGTAGATATCCGGAGACGAGAGGGAAAATGGGCGGCGCGGCAACGAGTTTTAAAACACCGACAATGTCCGACAAATAACCAAAGACGGTGCTGCTACGGTCGACCGTTCGGGTACCAGACGGACTCCAATCGCGACGAAATTCGACAAGCGGCCTGGCTATACCTAATTACGACCACATGCCAAGTTTCACCCTGATCAGAGAAAGTTTTACGCACACTTTTAAAAACAGGGATTTGACGATGCCGCGGGCGCGTGCGTGTGTGGTCGGGCTCAGAACGGACAACGACGCGAACCGGCAACTAACAACGGATGCAAGTTTTGAAAACTGGCGGCAACGGAGATACCGATGCAATGCTGATGATGGGCATGATGCGACAAAAGAAAATAGACACACGGCGAAAACGGAAAGAAAGGGGAATCTTCTAGGGCGTCGGCATCGGGCTGTCACAACTCTCCTACACTACAAGAGGATCTCGCCCCGAGATCCAAGAACAAAATGGGGGAGAGGATGAGAAAGAACAAGAGGTAAAAACTTAGTCACGTCTTTGACAAACGAGTGAAACCAACGACCCTTGAAGGTTGCAAAGAGACGAGGAATGATATGAGAAAGAAGCAAGAATTCACGGAAAATTTCGGCAACACTTTGGTAGGAAAATGGGACAAAATTTTTGATAAGAAGAGAGAATTAGACAATATACATAACAAACAACTAAATAGAGCAAGGGAACGCCATGATCTTGATAGAACAACATAATAGACCCAAAAGAGCAACAACACAATGCCTCCGGAACAAGAGAATATGAACTAGCTCAAGCGGAAGAAGAGAATGAAGCAAAAGAATGACAACTATCATCACAATAGAATTGAAGAGCCTCCAGATAGAGAATTGACTTAGTAGTTGGAAAACCAACAACAAAAAGAACAAGATAGTAGCGGGCTTGTGAAAATCATCTCAACAAATATGAGGTGACAACCAACCACTAAAAGAAACAAGGATTGATTGGGAGAAACAAGATATGAACAATTCTTACACCAAGAGGATACATTGAGAACTTGGATTAATGACAAGCACCATGATAGCAACAATCCATAGGAAAAGCTTTAAGTGAAATCCAACCCGAAATAGCTCAATGAAGAAATCATGGGTTGAAAAATATCCCATGAACATAGAATTGGTGGGTTTAATTATCTCATTCTTGAAAGGAAAACTCTTCGAGGCTCCTACACTAACAAGAATGCTATAGTACCACCTCAAAGGATAAAGGAAGAACAAATGCACTGAAATGCAAGGGAAAGAAAGCTTAAGGTACTCCAACAAGAATCTAGAAGAACACTTGAGAATGAATTGAAACCTTGATGAACCACCATGAAGGACCTCCGTATACGAATGAATGATGCAAATATAACAAGGTAGAAAAGAATAAGATTATGACCTTGCCAGGATTTAGAAGAAGCCTCACAAAGAGATACTTGATAGACTTGGAACTTCGGAAAAGAAATATAAGCACTTGCGAAAAGAATTGATATCATGAGTCACTCTGGAAGAAGAATTCAGATTACTATGAACAAGAATAAGAATTATGTTATGCTTATCCTTCATCAAGTTTAATTGATGACAAGCAACGGATTTAGCATACAACTTATTATTCTTGAAAGAAACTTGAAGAGAGAGATAGGAAAGCACCACCTGAAGCATAATTGAAGGAAGCACCGGTAAGAATTCACAATTGAATGGGAAAACCAAGAATTAATGAAGATACATGAAAATGAAGAGCTCATGAGCCACCTGAGAGAAAACTTGAACAAAGCGCCGGAATAACCGAGAGACGAATGAAGAGGCACAATTGAGAAGAATTGAGGATGAAAGCTGAAAGCTGAGAATGAAGAATCTTCTGAAATGATGGCCTTCGGAGGAACGAGAATGAAAACAACTCAGAAATGCACCGGGTCGCAAGAAGGGATACGCATGATTGACAACAAATTCAAGATGATAACACGAAGCTGAAATGATGAATATCCAAGAGAATGAACCAAGATTCGAGAGAAACACTCCTTCGGATTGCAAGCTGAGAATGATGACGAGAACAACACCAAGAATTACTGAGACCTCCGGAATAAAGAAGAATGAAAGGTTGAGCCAATATGAGAACTAATTCTAATAGGTCTTGGAGAAGGGATATGACTGATGAAATTCATACTTACATCATAGTTGAAAAGAATTAATGATCTCCGGGAAAAGACTAAAAGAGCCAGGAAAGATCCTGGGAAAGAATCTGTGGGTTATGGGCCCACTCAAAGAAACCACCCGTGAAACAACTGATTATAAGGAGAGATATTGCACCGGTATAACGAGAACTAGATGAGGTTGGCACCTCGAAATAACTAAAGAATTGAGAACAAGAATTCTGAGATAACTTCAATGCTCCGGATAGAATAGAGAGAAATGACAACAAGAAGATAGACTGATAAAAATTTCCAACATAGGAAAGAAATACAAGGATGAAAAGGATATGATGACACGGACAACTGAATTAAATTCACCGGTAAGGATGCCAAGATTGAATAAAGATGAACACGAAGCTCCTGAGAATCTTCACAATGAATCACCGGTTACGAAAGGAAGAAGAGATAGCGGAAGCATCACTGAAATGAAGTGCAGTTGGATGAAATCCAATCACTGAAGAAAAAGGGCGGGAGGGCGGGGAAAAACAAAGACAACTTGGGACGGATGAGATGAACTCCGGACTAAAATGAGAGAATGATCTTGGAAAAATTGGAGAGGATTGAATCCACTTGGAGAGAAACACACCGGTTGAAAAGAATTAACATGACGACTCCGGTTGACAGAATTGATAAGACAATTGATTGAGCAAAAGAATTAGCATTCACATAAAAACTATGAGAACACCTCTTGGAAAGATCTAAAATCACCACTTCACATCGGAGCAACTTGAATTACCATATTCCAACACAACAAAGGATGCGGCTTACAATTAGCCAGAACAAACTCATGAGAAAGATTTCGTCCGATATTTTCGTGGAGAGGATCGCATGGGCTCGATTTTACAGTAGCCATCAAGTGCAAGGCAGTGCACCCGACATACGAAGCATCCCCGAGTCGTAGCAAGGTACAAGGACTCTTTAAGACACAACGTGTACCGCTATAAGTCGACCATGAACAAACGAATCCACTAGATGTCGAACCCCAACCTAACATCATGCATTTGTTGGAAGATTGTCCTATAAGCAACTACTTGAATTCCCACCTATGAATTCCCGAAATATCTGGTCATGCAATCTGGTACACGGATACAAGGAGTAATATCACACAACTCCTATACTAACCCATCACCTGTATCACATCCATCAACACACAACCAGAATCTCGGACCTTAATCTACAACAGACCCTCGTGATCACAACGATACAAAGTATGGCAGTACTCCCGAACAATCTGCACCAGTACTGGGGACATCGGGGTTATCTCGCCACTACTAGTATTGAAGCAATTACGAACATCCTTCGTTCTGAGATATTAAGAAATCTGAATGATAACGATGTGCTCAAAATTCCCTGGAGCTCAACTCCCCGGAAGAAAATCAAGTCAGACAGGAGGCACCAAGGCAGAACTCCGTCACATCGGCATCTTTTTGAGTGAGAAGAGGAGTAGAATTAAAATATTACATCGAGATTCCTCACGAGAGCATAGAAGAGGAGAAAAAAGAATCCTACTCTCCAATATATAACTAGACTCAAAGTAGTTTTTCACTACACTAGACTCGGCCAAGTTCGATCAATCAAGGGGGCTCCTAGGTCGGTACTACTCTGATACCAACTTGTCACGCCCAAGATGCGACCCTATCCTCAATTTGGCACGAGGGCCTCGTCAGGGATAGAAACGCATCTCGTCGTGTCGCAAGAATGGATATTGTTACAAGTACATGTACTGAAAAGAAGAGATATAAGAATAGAGTTGGCTTACACTCGCCACAAGCTACATCAAAGTCACAGCAGTACAATACATAATCATCATGAAGAAGAGCAGGGTCCGACTACAGACGAAAATAAACGAGAAAAGAAGAACAACGTCCATCCTTGCTATCCCAGGCTGCCGGCCTGGAACCCATCCTAGATCGATGATGAAGAAGAAGAAGAAGAAGCAACTCCAAATGAACAATCAACGCGCTCGCGTCAAGTGACCTTTACCTGTACCTGCAACTGGTGTTGTAGTAATCTGTGAGCCACAGGGGCCTCAGCAATCTCATTTCCAAAGGTATCAAGACTAGCAAAGCTTAATGGGTGAGGTATGGTTAAGTGGTGAGGTTGCAACAGCGGCTAACCATATATTTGGTGGCTAACTTACGAGTACAAGAAATAAGAGGGGGAAGATCTACGCATAGCGTACGTGAACTACGGTTGATCAAACGAATGATCCTGAATACCTACCTATGTCAGACATAACCCCACCGTGTCCTCGATCGGAGGAGGAACTCACGAAAGAGACACTCACAGTTACGAACACAGTTGGAATATTTTAATTAAGTCAACTTCAAGTTATCTAGAACTAGTGTTAAACAAAGTTTCCACGTTGCCACATTACCGCGGGCATGGCTTTCCGAAAAGATTTAACCCTGCAGGGGTGCTCCAACTAGTCCATCACAAATTACCACAAGCCGCATAGAAATCCTCAATCACGAAGCTCGCGATCTCGTCGGATTCCTTAGTGGAAAACCTGAACTCTGAGATTACCCAAAGCATCACCGGAATCCCGATGCACAAGATATCTCGTCGAAGGTAAAACTAATCCAGCAAGGCCGCCCGACGTGTCAACGTACCCGATAGTAGCCGCGTATCTCGTTCTCAGGACACGACGGATGGAACTAGCTACGAGTGCCAAACCTCGAGTTCCCTCGCGATGGCCCCACAGGCAGACCGTTTGGGACCAACACCATCAGCACTGACCCCCTTGTTTATGTAAAATTACTCCCCGGGTAGCGCTAACTCCCTATGCATTTCAGTTTAACAAATTATTATGTTGGGCAAATAGTAACAATGTTGGGCCTTGCCAGACCAGCTTTAATCTAAAATGAATTATCAAGGGGGTCCCCATAACAACCCCGATCGTGTTAGGAGCGCTCAATTATGGAACATAACACCGATAGCCGAAACTAAGGGGGCAAAGGTGGAACAAAACACCAGGCTAGAAAGGCCGAGCCTTCCACCTTTTACCAAGTATATAGGTGCATTAAAATAGATAGCATTTAATATGGTGATATGACAAGGAACCCATGTTTCCACATGGAAGCAACTGCACCTACAACTAACAACGCCAACAACATGGTTAAGCAAGTGGTAACATAGCCAATCAGTGGTTTGCTAGGTCGAACAGGTTGAAGGTTTTCATGGCATTGTTGAGAGGCTGATATTTAACATGTGGTAGGCAACGAGGCATAATCGATAGAAACGGTAATACTAGCATGGTAATGATAGTAATGGTATCTGGGGAAATGGTCATCTTGCCTGAGATCCCGCTTGGAAGAAGAATGCCTCCGTGAAGCAGACGAACCGATGTAGTCGAACGGGTCCTCACAATCCGACACGCTGCGGAACTCTATCGAGACGAAGCAAACCGGAAACACAAATCAACACACGATATTCACCACACGATGCACACCACATATGATGCATGAGCAGCTGAATACATGCAAGTCACGGCATGACAAATCACGACAAACAAACACTACACATTAAGTGAAGTTCAATATGCAACGAATTGCATATTGACGAAACTCCACGTTTAATTATTTAGTTCTATCCCGATTAGACACATGACAATATTAAATGTGGTTAAACATGGCAAGAGATGAAGCACAATTAACCTACCTATCTAGGCATTTAAAATGAGGTCGGAAATGACATATAGCACCTCCGAGACGACCTCACATGTTAATTTACAATTCTGTCCAGATCTGAACTAACACATCTAATTATTTGGTAAACAACAAAACAAAAAGGTTCACGTGATTCTACGCGTCATTTCAAGTAATCTACACATAAAGAACATGTCCAACGGAGCTACGGTTCAAAAGATACAAGCACCGCAAGATATGATGGCATGAATGCAATATGTGTGCAACGACGGTCACGAGCTCTTCAAAACATACATCCAGCAAGATAAAATGAAACTACATGAGATTCTAAGCAAGTTTCGTATAGGACACAATCAAATCGGAGCTACGGTTCAACAACTACGAGCAAAACAAGTTATCACTACAATCTGCCGAAATCAGCCACATAGCATTTTCTACACCCCACAACTACGAGCTACTCAACTCAAATATAATCAACCAAGGCATGACACGAAAGAGGGCAAGAAGCACTACAACAAACAACTAACATCAACTAGCATGGCAGCAAGGAACACTAGGAAAAGAAGTCACAAAATGGCATCGCACACACTATTTCAGACTTGGTGAAAATTACACCTCATGAAAGTGCAGTTTTCGATCTGAAGCCATATTGACAGCAGCAAAACAAATATCTACAGGACAACAAATGGCATTAAAATTCACAGCATGCTAGAGAATCACAAGGTCTACAACTTACTCCATTGCACCAACCTCAAAAGAGCTACAGAACAAAAGATAGAAGCACGACAAGACATCAACAAAATATAACACATTCCAGACTTAGAAATATTTCAGCACCTCCAAATCAGCACTATTTCTAGCAACTTGAGAGCAAGCAAACCACACCTAAACATGCTTTTCTATTGCAACCAAAAATACCAGGGGCTAGACTAAACATCAAAGATCAACTCTATAGTTGACAACTTAATCAAACGAAGCACGGAATAAATCCTACGAAAAAGACAAGAGGGCAACATGGCAAAATATCGCGCGAACTAACTTACTCAAAAGCTAAAACTAATTGCACAGAATATAAAATACGGAACATATAAAATATGTGGGGTTGCACAACATCAATTTCACCACACGTAAATGCGAGATAAAAAACCTATACACGGAAAAATAAACTAGGGGAAATCCCTACATGCAAAAATACCAATGAGCGCTCTAAAACACATGACAAGAGGGTTCCTAAAACATGGGCATATCTACAACGGCATTCGAGCAATCCGGTCTCGCGCGAAAAATAAATACGGGCACTATCCTATCGGGACACTACATAAAACTAGGCACTAGGCACGCTAAACTACAACAAACAAATATGCAGGTTGCAAAAACGGATTGCTCGAACAGGGCAAGCAAGCCAGATCCCGGCGGAGGCGCAGAACGGGGCGCGGTTGGCGGCGCAAGACGGCGGTGCATGGCGGCGGCGGAATCCGGCAAGGCTAGCCGGCGGCTTGAGGGGCGACGCGGCGGGCAGAGGGCAGCGCAGAACGGGACAGGGAGGCGGCGAGGAGCTGCGGGCTCGGCTCTCCGCGAGCTACAGCCGGCGGCGGGCAGAGGGAAACCCGGAGCGGCGCGGGCAGGCCGGCGGCGGCTCGCCACCAGGGGCTCGTGAGCACGGGGAGGAGCCTACTCGGTGGGGAGATCCGGGCAGAACGGGGCGGCGGCTCGGGCCTGGCGGGCCTCGGATGGGCTCGGAGGGCCCGCGGTGGCTGGCGGCTGGTGGGAGAGAGAGTGGATGCGGGAGGATTAGGGTTTGCACGGTTTTCGAGGCAAAGGAGTAGGGCTGCTAAAAATGGCATGGGAGGTCCTATTTATAGGCAAGGGGGGGCTAGGTTTAGCGAAATTTCGTTCCGGATCCAACCGTGCGGGAACGGGTAAGTGGCCGTGTTGTGTAGATATCCGGAGACGAGAGGGAAAACGGGTGGTGCGGCAACGAGTTTTAGAACACCGACAACGTCCGGCAAATAACCGAAGACGGTGCCGCTACAGTCGACCGTTCGGGTACCAGACGGACTCCGCTCGCGACGAAATTCGACACGAGGCCTAGCTATACCTAATTACGACCGCATGCCAAGTTTCACCCCGATTAGAGAAAGTTTTACGCACACTTTTAAAAATAGGGATTTGACGATGCCACGGGCGCATGCGTGTGTGGTCGGTCTCAGAACGGACAAAGACGCGAACTAACAACTAACAACGGATGCAAGTTTTGAAAACTGGCGGCAACGGAGATGCCAATGCAATGCTGATGATGTGCATGATGCTATGATGATGCGACAAAAGAAAATAGACACACGATGAAAACAGAAAGAAAGGGGAATCTTCTAGGGCGTCGGCATCGGGCTGTCACATATGGTCATCTTCGGGATTGGTTCCGGCTATTGTCACTCCGGGGTTGCCGGGTCATAACATATAGTAGGTGACTACAACTTTCAAGATAGGATCTAGAACACACATATATTGGCAACACCATAATAGGTTCAGATCTGAAATCATGGCACTCGGGCCCTAGTGACAAGTATTAAGCATAGCCAAGTAGTAGCAACATCAATCTAGAACATAGTGGATACTAGGGATCAATCCCCGTCAAAAACTAACTCGATTACATGATAGATCTCATCCAACTCATCACCGTCCAGCAAGCCTACGATGAGATTACTCACGAATGATGAAGAGCATCATGGAATTGTCGATGAAGGTTGATGATGACGATGGCGACGATTTCCCCTCTCCGGAGCCCGAAACGGACTCCAGATCTACCCTCCACATGAAGAACAGGAGGTGGCGGCGCCTCCGTATTGTAAAACGCGATGAAAGCTCTCTGATTTTTTTCCGGGCGAGACGGAAGATATAGAGCTGAGTTTGGGGGCGATGGTGCCACGTGGGCCCCACAAGCCCTCACGGCGCGGCCAAGGGGGTGGCTGCGGCCTGTGGGCATGTGGCCCACTGGCACACCTCCTTCGGTGGATCTTTGCGCATGTATTTTTCTTTTATTCCAGAAAAAATCTCCGTAAATTTTAGGACATTCCGAGAACTTTTATTTCTGCACAAAAACAACACCATGGCAATTGTGGTGAAAACAACGTCAATCCGGGTTAGTTCCATTCGAATCAAGCAAATTAGAGTCCAAAACAAGGGCAAAAGAGTTCGAAAAAGTAGATACGACGGAGACGTATCAACTCCCCAAGCTTAAAGCCTTGCTTGTCCTCAAGCAATTCAGTTGACAAACTGAACGAGACAAAAGAAAAACTTTGACGAACTCTGTTTGATCTTGTTGCTGCAACTATGTCTAACTCATAACCAGAATTTCAGCAAGATCACAAGCAAACCACATAAGCAAATGACATCTAGATCTCACAGTAAACTCATATCAATGGCATAATCTACTAGCGAGCAAATAATAATAAGTCTCAAACGTCAACACTTCAATCAAAACAACATGAAGCAGTACGAATAGATGGTATCTCGCTAGCTCTTTCTGAGGCCGCAAAACATAAATGCAGAGCACCTTCAAAGACCAAGGGCTCACTAAACATTGTAATTCAAGGCAATGAAGATCCAGTCACAGTCATACTCAACACAGTTAAAAGCAAAGCATAAAAATGACAAAGGTGCTCTCTAATTCGTGCTTTTGTAAGAGGAGGATGACTCAACAGGAACATAAATAGACAGGCCCTTCGCAGAGGGAAGCATTGATTTGCAGAGGTGCCTGAGCTCAAGCTTTGAAAACAGAGATAATAATTTTGGGTGGCATGCTTTCATTGTCAATGCAATGACTAAGAGTTCTCAACATCTTCCATGCTACACATGCTATAGGCGGTCCCAAACAGAAAAGTAAAGTTTTGACTCCCCCACCACCAATCAATCACACTCCACGGCTAGCCGAATCCTCGGGTACCGTCCATACCAACATCAATGCTGGGGGAGTTTTGTTTGCAATTATCTTTTCGATTTGAGCATGGAACTGGGAATTCCAATTACCGGCCCCTTTCTCGTGAATGATAGTGAATAAACACATATCGAGGATAACACGCCTAGCCTGGAAGATACCAATAGCCCCCTGTCATCACATGAGTGGTTCGGGCATGCAAAACATATTATTTCTTGAAGGTTTAGAGAGAGGCACATGCAAATTTACTCGGAACGGCAGGTAGATACTGCACATAGGTAGGTATGGTGGACTCATATGGAACAAATTTGGGTTTATGGAGGTGGATGCACAAGCAGTATTCCCGCTTAGTACAAGTGAAGGCTAGCAAAAGACTAGGAAGCGACCAACTAGAGAGCGACAACAATCATCAAAATGCATTGAGATTAACCAACATTGAGTGCAAGCATGAGTAGGATATAAATCACCATGAACATGAACATCATAGAGGCTATGTTGATTTTGTTTCAACTACATGCGTGATCATGCGCCAAGTCAAGGCACTTGAAACATTGAAAGGAGGATACCATCCTATCATACTACATCATAGTCATCTCAACATTCATGGGGGCATCCAAGACAAACCATTATAAGCTCCTAGCTAAGTAAGCATGGCATCGACAAATATGATCTCTAAGTTGTCATTGCAAACATGTTTCTCTCACAACAAAGCTGAACTAGGAACAGTGAGCTAGTCATATTTACAAAAACAAAATAGATCGAGTTCATACCAGCTTTTCCACGCTCAGTCACTTCATCATATATCGTCACTATTGCCTTTCACTTGCACGACCGAACGATGTGAACAATAATAAGAGTGCTTCTGCATTGGACTAAAGCTGGAATTTGCAGGCAAACACAAAGGAGAAGACAAAGTAATATGGCTCTTTGAAATCTAAACGGGTATGCATGCAAGAGCCACTAAACATTGTAACCAATATCTTCTACCTTGACCCAAAGGACAAGATAACTATTTACACGGGAAAGCTCCCAACAAGCAAAAGAAGAAAAAGAAAATCTTTTTGGTTTTTCTCAAACTAGAGAGACACATGAAAAGAAAACGAGAAAAATAAAATAAACTAGCATGGATGATACAGTGGCAAAGTGTGAACACCGACGAACAAAGTGAAAGCATAAGCAAGAATGTATAGTCGGTGAGAACACGTACTCCCCCAAGCTTAAGCTTTTGGCCTAAGTTGGTCTACTCCCAAGGATGGTCCTGGCGAAACCCAAAATCATAACGGGGGTTATACGGGAGCGCTGCAGCCACTGCCTGAATAGCTGCCTCATGGAGACGAGCAGCCTTTGCCTCCCTCTCATACTCCTCTGCCTCTCCCCTGGTTATGTAATATCTCCGTTTTACCTGAAAGTCAAAGAAGGCAGGAGCTGGAAGGGTAATATGGAAAACACGCTGCCGGCTAAATATCAAACGGTATAGGAGGGATTTGTCATCCCTCTCAATGAACTGGTAGCATGTCAAAGCGACGCAGTAGAGGAAAGTTGTATGGAGCGGGGGATCTCCTTCGCGGATGGGTACTCCAAGAAAATTTGCTATGCGAGTGGCATAGACCCCACCAAAGAATCCCCCTTCATTAGCATTCTTATTCATCCTCCTTGGTATTATAGCTCCCATGTTGAAACTCTTGTCACCCGTCACTGCGCTCTTAAGGATACTAAGGTCAGGTGCGCGGAGGTGATAATGCTCAATCTTGCCATTAATGCATCTGCCTATGAAGAGGGCAAAATAATGCAAGGCAGGAAAATGAATACTCCCCATGGTAGCTTGCATAATGTCTCTAGTTTCTCCAACAGTAATACCAGAGCAAAAATCTCTAACCGAAGATTTAGGAGGATCATTGAGGCCACCCCAATAGGTATTTTGCAAATTCTATTGAAATCCTCTAAATCCATGGTATACGATTTATCATAGAGATCAAACAGTACCGATGTCTCACGACCAGCTGAAAATTTGAATCTACGAACAAAAGAGGCAGAGAGAGCAACATACTGTTCACATTTATCGGAGATGAATTCTTCGAGTCCGACGTTGTGAACAAGTGCATCAAACTAATCTTTGAAACCTGCCTCAATCATAAATTCATCAGAAGGCCATTCACATGGTTGTACCTGCGCGTCCCTAGGTTGGTAAGGATCAGGCTCCCGAATCGCAAGACGGGGACCTCTCTTGCTTGAGGAACCACCATGAATGTTTCTCCTGAACATCTTCCTTTTTTGAAATTTTCAGTGACCCAAAGGAAAGGCGAACAAGGCTCAACTAAACTAGTAGAAACTACTCCCATAAATGCCTAGAAACCATATTACGCATCAAAACTACTTGGGACCAGCTAAAATCTGCATGCAAAGCTCAAGAACATGGTTACCAAGGCAACACAAATACGCGAAGTATAAGGCACTAGAGCAAAAACTAATTGGACCAATGGAGGAGTCACTTACCAAGGAGTAATTTCCCCAAAACAGTTCGGAGAATGGTGATTTGAGCAAAGAGACCGAAAATCCCAGCAAGAGGAGCAAGAACACGGGTTTGAGCTGCGAAATGATTTTTTTGGAGGTAGGAGAACCAGATGAGAGCAAGAATGAGTGGAGGGGGTGCCTGTGGGCCCCACAAGCCTGAGTGGCGGGTGCCCGCGCCCCTAGGGCTTATGGCCTACTGGTGTGGCCTCGAGACAAACTCTTTGTCTCAGAATTTTTCAAAAATTCCAAAAAAAATCATACTTGATTTTCAGGATGTTCGGAGAACTTTTATTTTCGGGGTACTTTTCTATCGGACGCTAAAATAGAAAACAGGGAAAACTAAACTAAATCTATCATTTTTCTTCTAAGCAACCGAAGGTGAAAGCTTGTAACAGAGGTTTGTGACTCCTCGATTCATCCATCTCATGGTCATCGAAAGAAATCCGTCAATGAGGTTGATCAAGTCTTCTTGACAAACCTTTTTGAATCATAAAAGAAGACGAAGAATTTTAGAATAGTCACTAGGTCACCTCAATGGGGATGTGTATTTCCCCAACTAGCAAATCATACTTCATCTTGACACGAGGAATAGGGCATTCAAAGCTCCCAATAGGAATCGATGAAGTTTTTTCGATAGCATTGATGCAATGTACTCGATATTGTTTCTTCGGAAAGTGTACCGTATGCTCATTACCGTTGACATGGAAAGTGACATTGCCTTTGTTGCAATCTATAATAGCCCCTGCGGTGTTTAAAAAGGGTCTTCCAAGGATGAGGATGACAGCCATGGCATCGTCCTCGGGAATATCCAAGATAACCAAGTCTGTTAAGATAGTGACATTGGCAACCACAACAGGCATATCCTCGCAAATGCTGATAGGGAAAGCAGTTGATTTGTCGGCCATTTGCACAAAGATTTCAGCGGGTGTCAACTTATCCAGTTCAAGTCTACGATAAAGAGAGAGAGGCATAACACTAACACCGGCTCCAAGATCGCATAACGCAGTTCTAACATAGTTGCCTTTAATGGAGCAAGGTATAGTGGGCACATCAGGATCACCTAGTTTCTTAGGAGTTCCACCCTTGAAGTTATAATTAGTGAGCATGGTGGAAATCTCCACATCCTTTTCATTGCTAGGTTGAGCATCTTCATGAACATCACTATTCATATCATCATTAGGCTCAAGTTCATAACCATATTGTGTTTGAGCATCAGAGACAGAGGCATCATTTGGACTCTCAGGCGTAGCAGCAACAGGGTTGCTAGCGTGCTGGTTCCTATCATATTTCTTCTTATTTCTAGGATGATTAGGTGCATCAATGCTAACTCCTTGAGAATCTTGTTCAATTCTCTTAGGATGCCCCTTAGGATACAGAGGTTCCTGGGTCATTCTACCGCCTCTAGTGACGACTCTGATAGAATTTTCATTCAACTCATCGAGCAAGTCATTCTGAGCTTTAAGTACTTGTTCTACTTGAGTAGTAACCATAGAGGCATGTTTCCTCAGAAGCTTAAGATCGTTGACATTTCTGTCTACACAAGCACTTAAATGACTAAGCATACGAGCATTCTTTTCCAATTGTCTGCTAACATAATCACTGAAACTCTGTTGTTTAGCAATAAAGTTATCAAAGTCATCCATGCATAGGCTAGCAGGTTTATCAAAAGGAATATCACTCTCATGAAGCCTATGTAGAGAATTTACTTCTACTACCTGTATCGGGTTATCGAGACCATGGATCTCTTCGATAGGTGGTAGATTTTTGACATCTTCAGATTTAATGCTTTTCTCTCGCATAGATTTCTTGGCTTCTTGCATATCTTCAGGACTGAGGAATAGAATACCTCTTTTCTTCGGAGTTGGCTTAGGAGGTGGTTCAGGAATAGTCCAAGCATTGTCATTGCACAAGATGTTATTCAATAGAATCTCAGCCTGTTCTACAGTTCGTTCCCTAAAAACACTATCGGCACAACTATGTAGGTGGTTTTTGGAAGCATCGGTAAGTCCATTATAGAAGATATCGGGTATTTCGTTCTTCTCAAGAGGGTGATCAGGCAAAGCATTCAGTAGCTGTATAAGCCTCCCCCAAGCTTGTGGGAGACTCTCTTCTTCAGCTCGAGCAAAGTTGTATATTTCCTGCAAGGCAACTTGCTTCTTATGGGAAGGGAAATATTTTTCAGTGAAGTAGTAGACCATATCCTGGGGGCTACGCACACAACCAGGAGCAAGAGAAGTGAACCAGGTCTTAGCATCATCCTTTAGCGAGAAAGGAAACAGCTTGAGCATGTAGTAGTGGCGGATCTTTTCCTCACTAGTGAATAGGGTGGCTATATCGTGCAGTTTGGTAAGATGGGCTACAACCGTTTCACACTCATAACCGTGAAAAGGATCATATTCGACCAGAGTGATTAACTCAGGGTCGACAGAGAATTCATAATCCTTATCGGTCACAAAGATAGGCGAAGTGGAAAACTTCGGGTCGTATTTCATCCTAGCGTTCAGAGATTTTTATTTCCACTTGCGCAGTAATTTCTCAACATCATAGCTATCTTTACACGCAAGAAAATCCTCATCTATCTCTCCCTCCATAACATAGCGCGTATCAGGCATAACAGGCAATTTAGGCATAGTAGCAGGTTCCACTTCAATAGTATCAGCAGTTTCAGAAGTATCATCACATCTAGCAGAAACTCTAGCAATATGTGCATAAAGGAATGCACCTAGTGGCAAAGCAGTATCAAGCATAGCATCATCAGGCATAGTATGAAGCATAGCATCCTCAGGCATAGTATCAAGCATAGCATCATCGGGCATAGTATCAAGCATAGCATCATCATAAGCATCATGGGCACCAGAAGTAGCATCATCACACACATGCGACATATCAAGATTTCTAGCAGCAGGTGAAGTCGCAAACTTACTCATAACTGAAGGTGAATCAAGTGCAGAGCTAGATGGCAGTTCCTTACCTCTCCTCATAGTGGAAGGCAAGATTTTAGTTCTTGGATCTTTCAGATTCCTCATAGTGATCAGCAGACGTAAATCCCAAGTGACTCAGAGAATATAGCTGTGCTTCCCCGGCAACGACGCCAGAAAAAGGTCTTGATAACCCACAAGTGTAGGGGATCGCAACAGTTTTCGAGGGTAGAGTATTCAACCCAAATTTGTTGGTTCGCCAATGGGGAAGCAAAAGAATATTCTCAAGTATTAGCAGCTGAGTTTGTCAGATTCAACCACACCTGAAAGATTAGTGTCTGCAAGCAAAGTATCAGTAGCACAGTAGTATGATAGCAACAGTGCCAGAAACGATCTGTTGACGGCAGACTATTCCTAACTGTTGTATCAATGGCGCCAGTAGGTTGCACGTGGGCGAGTAACTATTCTTCCCCGACAACAGTGTCGGAAAAGGATCTTGCAACAAGTAACAGTGAAGTAGCAAGGAATAGCAGTAGCAACAACAGCAAAGTAACAACATTAGCAACAGTAGCAGCAAAGTGGCCCAATCCCTTTTGTAGCAAGGGACAAGCCTAGACAAAGTAATGTAGCGAGGACCAGTAGTAAAAGACTCGTAGGCAGTGGATCGGTGATGGATGAGTATGACGGATGTGATTCATCATGTAACAGCTATAACACGGGGAGATAAGTAACCAGCTCCCATTCGTCAATCTAATGTAGGCATGTATTCCGTATGTAGTCATACGTGCTTAGGGAAAAGAACTTGCATGACATCTATTGTCCATCCCTCCCATGGCATCGGGGTCCTAATGGAAACTATGGGATATTAAGGTTCTCCTTTTAATAAAGAACCGGATCAACACATTAACACTTGGTGAATACATGAACTCCTCATACTATGGTCATCTCCGGGAGTGGTTCCGGCTATTGTCACTCCGGGGTTGCCGGGTCATAACACATAGTAGGTGACTACAACTTGCAAGATAAGATCTAAAACACACATATATTGGCAACAACATAATAGGTTCAGATCTGAAATCATGGCACTCGGGCCCTAGTGACAAACATTAAGCATAGCCAAGTAGTAACAACATCAATCTAGAACATAGTGGATACTAGGGATCAATCCCCGTCAAAAACTAACTCGATTACATGATAGATCTCATCCAACTCATCACCGTCCAGCAAGCCTATGATTTGATTACTCACGAACGATGAAGAGAATCATGGAATTGTCGATGGAGGAAGGTTGATGATGATGATGGCGACGATTTCCCCTCTCCGGAGCCCGAAACGGACTCCAAATCTGCCCTCCAGATGAAGAACAGGAGGTGGTGGCTCCTCCGTATCGTACAACGCGATGAAACCTTCTCTCTGATTTTTTTCCGGGCCAGACGGAAGATATAGAGCTGAGTTTGGGGGCGGTGGTGCCACGTGGGCCCCACAAGCCCTCACGACGCGACCAGCGGGGGGGGGGGGGGGGGGGGGGGGGGGGGGGGGTTGGCCGCGGCCTGTGTGCTTGTGGCCCACTGGCACACCTCCTCCGGTGGATCTTTGCGCAGGTATTTTTCTTTTATTCCAGGAAAATTCTCCGTAAATTTTCAGGACATTCCGAGAACTTTTATTTGTTCACAAAAACTACATCATGGCAATTCTGCTAAAAACAGCGTGAGTCTGGGTTAGTTCCATTCAAATCATGCAAATTAGAGTCCAAAACAAGGGCAAAAGAGTTCGGAAAAGTAGATACGACGGAGACGTATCAGGGACCAGCCGAGCTCCAGTCGTAGTCGCAGGCAGTTGTTTCCGAACGATTGCCCATGGCACATCGAGGTGATGCAGACACCTGTGCTGAACTTGACCGCTGCCACTCGGATCGCTGATTCAATTCAGCTGAGTGGCAGCGCGGCCGAGGAAGGCATTCGGTAGATTCAGGCTCTGTTGAAGACTACCATGCAGCAGAATTCCGCTGTGTCGCAATTGCGGCACCACATTATAGCAAGTCCATCCACCCGGACACCATGCAGTTTGCTCATAGCCCACACATGCACAGACGACGCCAAAGGTCTCCTCCTCCTCCGAGAGGCCCACATGAAGACTGGAGGCATGGTCACCAGGACAAAAGCAGGTCACCCCCTCAGGGGAGTGGCTCACTCGGTCGCCGTCATCACGACCGCATGCCAAGCCCTAATCGGCGTCAGGGCAATGAGGGCGGTGACTACCGGGCCCCCGAGTTCAACGCTCGGCCCATTATCACACAACACGTGATTGATCAACCGCGAGCTAGCCGGGGAGTGTCCGACCTCGAGTGCTTCGACCGACACATCGGAGAAGTCGAGATCCCCTCCAACTACCGGTTGGCCATGGGGATAGGTAAGTTCAATGGCTAGTCGAAGCGAGGGACCTGGGTGGAAGACTATCGAGTGCTATCCAGATCCGTGGTGGCGTCGACTATATCGCTATGAAACATCTGCCCCTCATGTTGGAGGGGTCCGTTAGGGCGTGGCTCAACCAGCTGCTCTCCAGCATCATCCACAGTTGGGGCGATCTTGTCCGAGTATTTGTCAAGACCTTCGAGGGCACATACAAGCGCCCAGGCGGCCGAACGGAGCTGCAACATTGTGTCCAGAAGAGAACCGAGACTCTTAGGGAGTACATCCAGCGGTGGACCACGCTCCACAACACCATTGAGAACGTCACCGAGCACCAGGCTGTGTGCGCTTTCAAAGCGGGCACTCGGTATCGGGAGCTCATCCTCAAGTTTGGCCAATCGGGGGACCTGTCCCTCGGACGTGCCATGGAAATTGCCAATCGGTATACCTCCACAACGGCAAAGGCCGAGCCAGTGAAACCCCTCAGTCGGGCAATGCTGGTAAGAAGCAGAAGCGAAAAGGCGATCCGTCAGGTGAAGCCGAAGTAGCTGCTGTCCGAGGACAGTGCCAAAATAAATCCGAAAAGAAGGACTGGGATGGCAAAAATAAAGTCGAGTCAAAGAGCTGCGACTGCCGTGTCCGATTCGTTCTCGCAAAAATGAGGAGGGGGACTATCCCCACCAAGCACACAACCTGCGACTACCGTCTGCTCCGGACAGAGATGGGCAGAGAGCTTGATACGTCTCCAACGTATCTATATTTTTGATGGTTTCATGCTATTATCTTGTCAAACTTTGGATGTTTTGCATGCCTTTTATATATTTTTTGGGACTAACTTATTAGCTCAGTGTCAAGTGCCAGTTCCTGTTTTTTTCCATGTTTTTGACCCTTTCAGAGGAGATTTTGAAACATAGTCCAAACGGAAGAAAATCCCCGAAAATATTTTTTCCCGTAACGGAAGAAGATCGGGAAGCTTGAGAACCAAGGCAAGGGGGCCTCAGGGGCCCCACAAGCCCCCACCCCGCGGCCAGGGGAGAGGCCGCGGCCCACAGGCTTGTGGGCCCCCTGGACGCCCTCTGCCCTAGGGGTTGCGCCTATATATTCCCTAAAAATCCCAAAAAACATGAGATCATCGAAAGTACTTTTCCGCCACCGCAAGCTTCTGTCTCCGCAAGATCCCATCTAGGGCACGTTCTGGTGCCCTGCCGGAGGGGGGATTCGGACACGTAGGGCTTCTTCATCAACACCATGACCTCTCCGATGATGTGTGAGTAGTTCACCATAGACCTACGGGTCCATAGCTAGTAGCTAGATGGCTTCTTCTCTCTCTTGGATCTTCAATACAAAGTTCTCCATGATCTTCATGGAGATCTATCCGATGTAATGTTCTTTTGCAGTGTGTTTGTCGAGATCCGATGAATTGTGGATTTATGATCAGATTATCTATGAATCTTATTTGATTTTCTTCTGATCTCTCTTATGCATGATTTCATATCCTTGTAATTCTCTTCGAGTTGTGGGTTTTGTCTGGCCAACTAGATCTATGATTCTTGCAATGGGAGATGTGCTTGGGGTTCATACCGTGTGGTGACCTCACCCAGCGACAGAAGGGGTAGCGAGGCACGCATCATGTTGTTGCCATCAAGGTTAAAAAGATGGGGTTTTCATCATTGGTTTGAGATTATCCCTCTACATCATGTCATCTTGCTTAAGGCGTTACTCTGTTTGTCAAGAACTCAATACACTAGATGCATGCTGGATAGTGGTCGATGTGTGGAGTAATATTATTAGATGCAGAAAGTATCGGTCTACTTGTCTCGGACGTGATGCCTATATGTATGATCATTGCCTTAGATATCGTCATGACTTTGCGCGGTTCTATCAATTGCTCGACAGTAATTTGTTCACCCACCGTAATATTTGCTATTTTGAGAGAAGCCTCTAGTGAACATTATGGCCCCCGGGTCTACTCCACACCATATTTTCAGCCTTACACTTTTTCTTCGTTGCACTTTCCGCCTTCAAATCTCACTTTGCAATCAATCTTGAAGGGATTGACAACCCCTTTATAGCGTTGGGTGCAAGTTCTTTGTGTTTGTGCAGGTACTCTGGATTTGACGAGATTCTCCTACTCGATTGATACCTTGGTTCTCAAACTAAGGGAAATACTTACTGCTCCTGTGCTGCATCACCCTTTCCTCTTCAAGGAAAAAATCAACGCAAGCCCAGTCTCCATCAACGTGTTAGCTTCTGGCGCTGTTGTCTGGGGCCGTAGCAGAAGGATTTCTGGCGCCGTTGCTGGGGAGGAAGAGCAAGTCAATAACTCATCCAAGTAGGTGTCGCAATCTCATCTCTTGCATTTACTTTGTTTGCGAGTTGCCTCTCGTTTTCCTCTCCCCCACTTCACAATTTGCCTTTTCCGTTCGCCTTTTCGTTCACCCTTTTTCCTCGCTTGCTCTTTGCCCGCTTGTCTACACAATTTGAATACAACAGTTACTTTCGTGGAGAGCTGAAGGAACAAAATTCTTTTCTGGCTTTTATGAGTAGAGAAGTTGATGATATGGCCAAAGATTTCCTTGCGCTAAATTCTCAGTTTGCTCGTCTTGAAAAGTTGGTAGGCCAGATTTCTGATAAGCACGCTACTTTAGTCAATAAAATGGGTGCTAAACCTGAAACTCGCGATGAGAATCATGAAGATCTTAAAGTGCTTGGTGTGACTCCCATTGAATCTTTGTTTTCTTGTGTCAAATCTAATGATTATGGGGCTGGATATGAATCCACTTCGGTTGAAAAGTGCCCCAATGATTCGGAGTCCATCTATCTTGATGCTAAAAGCAATGAAAGTGGAGTAGAAGATGTTAAAACTTTGAGTAGTAATGAAATTACACCGTGGATTTCAAGGAATTCTATTATGATAGTTGCTCCTTGATTGAATGCATTTCTTTGATGCAATCCATGTTAAACTCTCCACGCGCTTATAGCCAAAACAAGGCCTTTACCGATCATATCGTCGAAGCTATGATAAAATCTCTTGAAGAGAAACTTGAATTGGAAGTCTCTATCCCTAGAAAGCTTCATGATGAGTGGGAACCTACCATGAAAATCAAAATAAAAAACTATGAGTGCAATGCTTTGTGTGATTTGGGTGCTAGTGTTTCTGCGATTCCAAAGTCTTTATGTGATGTTCTGGGTTTTAATCAGATTGAAGAGTGTTCTCTTAATTTGCACCTTACTGATTCTACTGTCAAGAAACCATGGGAAGGATCAATGATGTTCTTATTATTGCAAATTGGAATTATGTACCCGTGGATTTCATTGTGCTTGACATTGATTGCAATCCTACATGCCCTATTATCCTTGGTAGACCTTTCCTAAGGACTATCGGTGCTATCATCTATATGAAGGAAGGGAATATTAGATTTCAATTTACATTAAGGAAGGGCATGGAACACTTTCCTAGAAAGAAAATAAGATTGCCTTATGAATCCATGATGAGGGCCACTTATGGTTTGAGCACCAAAGACGACGATACGTGATTCTATCGCTTTTATGCCTAGCTAAGGGCGTTAAACAATAGCGCTTGTTGGGAGGCAACCCAATGAATTTATCTTTTTGTTTCTGTTTTGTTGCATCCACACTTTCACAATTCTGTTGTGATTGTGTTTTTTGTTTCTTTTTGTGTTTGAGCCAAGCAAAACCTTTATGACTAGTCTTGGTGATGGTTGTTTGATCCTGCTGGAAAAAGACATAAACTTTTCGCTCACGAGATGATTTTTCATTTTTATTCATAAAGATCTTTTGAGTTGATTCTTTTTTATGCTGGTTGATATGCCTTTTTCCCAGGCAGTCGTAATTGTTCAGAATTTTTGAGGTACCAGAAGTATACGAAGTATACAGATTGCTACAGACTGGTCTGTTTTTGTCAGATTCTGTTTTTGTTGAGTTGGTTGCTTGTTTTGATGAAACTATGGTTAGTATAGGGGGGGGGGGTACTAGCCATGGAAAAGTGATAATACAGTAGCCCACCGACAATATAGATAGAATTCAAGTTTGCTACAGTACCAAAAGAAGTGGTAGTTTGTTTTCTTGTGCTAATGTTATCACAAGTTTCTGTTTAAGTTTTGTGTTGTGAAGTTTTCAAGTTTTGGGTGATGTTCTCATGGACAAAGAGATAAGGAGTGGAAAGAGCTCAAGCTTGGGGATGTCCAAGGCATCCCAAGCCCAATTCAAGGACACCAAAAAGCCTAAGCTTGGGGATGCCCCGGGAAGGCATCCCCTCTTTCGTCTTCAATCCATCGGTAACATTACTTGGAGCTATATTTTTATTCACCACATGATATGTGTTTTGCCTGGAGCGTCTTGTATCTTAGGAGTCTTTTCTTTTTGTTGTGTCACAATCATCCTTTCTGCACACCTTTTTGAGAGAGAGACATGCACTCATCATGATTTTGCTAGAATGCTCATAGTGCTTCACTTATATCTTTTGAGCTAGATACTTTTGCTCTTTGTGCTTCACTTATATCTTTTAGAGCACGGCGGTGCGTGATTTGGTAGTTGGCTTATGCTATGAAAGTAGTCCGAAATGTGATAGGTACCCAATGAGGATGCAAAAACCTCCATCTTCATGTGCATTGAGTAGAAAGAGAAGTTTTGATTCCTCTCAATTAGTTTTGAGACGTGGATTTGGTAATATTAAGAGCTATGTTAGTAGGGTGTTGTGAATCTAGAAATACTTGTGTTGAAGTTAGTGATTCCCGTAGCATGCACGTATGGTGAACCGCTATGTTAGGAAGTCGGAGCATAATTGATCTATTGATTGTCATCCTTTGTGTTGAGGTCAGGATCGCGCGATGGTTAATACCTACCAACCCTTCCCCTAGGAGTATGCGTTTAGCACTTTGTTTCGATTACTAACAAAAACTTTCGCAACAAGTATGTGAGTTCTTCATGACTAATGTGAGTCCATGGTATAGATGCACTTCCACCTTTCACCTTTTCTAGCCTCTCTAGTACCGCGCAACTTTTGCTGGTGCACAAACCCATCATATGCCTTCCTCAAAACAACCACCATACCTACCTATTATGGCATTTTCATAGCCATTCCGAGATATATTGCCATGCAAATCCCACCGTTCCGTCTCATGACTTGTGCCGTCAGTCTCATATTGCCATTGCATGATCGTAAGATAGCTAGCGAGATGTTTCAATGTCATATGCCATGCTAGATCGTTGCACATCCCGGTACACTGCTGGAGGCATTTCCTATAGAGTCATCATCATTTTGAGAAGTGAGTAAATAAAAGTGTGATGATCATCATTATTAGAGCATTGTCCCATGTGAGGAAATATATAATAAAAAAAGAGAGGCCAAAGAGCCCGAAAAAAAGAGAAAAAAGAGAGGCCTAAGAGCCCAATTGAAAAAAAGAGAAGAGAGAAAAGGAGAGAAGGGACAATGCTACTATCTTCTTCCACACTTGTGCTCCATAATAACACCTTGTTCTCATGATTGAGAGCTTCTTGCTTTGTCAGTACCATTTGCTAGTGGGAATTTTCATTATATAACTTGGCTTGTATATTCCAATGACGGGCTTCCTCAAAATTTCCCTTGGTCTTCGTGAGCAAGCAAGTTGGATGCACACCCACTAGTTCTCCTTTTGATATTTCACATACTTATAGCTCTAGTGCATCCTTTGTATGGCAATCCCTACTCAGTCACATTGATATCTATTAATGGGCATCTCCATAGCCTTTTGATATGCCGAGTCAATGTGACCATCTCCTTTTTTTGTCTTACAACCACCACCACTCTCTATTCCACTTATAGTGCTATATCCATGGCTCACGCTCATGTATTGCGTGATAGTTATAAAAAGTTTGAGAAAGTAAGAGTGCGAAAACAATTACTTGGCCAATACCGGGGTTGTGCATGATTTACATTAGTTGTGCGAGGATGATGGAGCATAGCCAGACTATATGATTTTGTAGGGATAATTTCCTTGGCCTTGTTATTTTGAAAGTTCACGATTACTTTGCTACTTTGCTTGAAGTATTATCGCTTTCATGTCAATAGAAAACTATTGTTTTGAATCTTACGGATCTGAACATTCATGTCACGTGAAAGAAGTTGCAAAGCACAACTATGCTAGGTAGCATTCCACATAAAAAATTCATTCTTTATCACTTCCCTACTCGAGGACGAGCAGGAGTTAAGCTTGGGCATGCTTGATACGTCTCCAACGTATCTATAATTTTTGATGGTTTCATGCTATTATCATGTCAAACTTTGGATGTTTTGCATGCCTTATATATATATTTTTGGGACTAACTTATTAACTCAGTGCCAAGTGCCAGTTCCTATTTTTTCCATGTTTTTGACCCCTTTCACAGGAGATTTTGAAATAGAGTGCAAACGCAAGAAAAACCCCGAAAAGATTTTTTCCGTAACGGAAGAAGATCGGGAAGTTTGAGAGCCAAGGCAGGGGGGCCTCAGGGGCCCCACAAGCCCCAACCCCGCGGCCAGGGGGGAGGCCGCGATCCACAGGCTTGTGGGCCCCCTGGACGCCCTCTGCCCTAGGGGTTGCGGCTATATATTCCCTAAAAATCCCAAAAAAAATCAGGAGATCATTGAAAGTACTTTTCCGCCGCCGCAAGCTTCTGTCTTCGCAAGATCCCATCTGGGGCACGTTCTGGTGCCCTGCCGGAGGGGGGATTCGGACATGGAGGGCTTCTTGATCAACACCATGACCTCTCCGATGATACATGAGTAGTTCACCATAGACCTACGGGTCCATAGCTAGTAACTAGATGGCTTCTTCTCTCTCTTGGATCTTTAATACAAAGTTCTCCATGATCTTCATGGAGATCTATCAGAGGTAATGTTCTTTTGCGGTGTGTTTGTCGAGATCCGATGAATTGTGGATTTATGATCAGATTATCTATGAATCTTATTTGAGTTTCTTCTGATCAGTCTTATGCATGATTTCATATCCTTGTAATTCTCTTCGAGTTGTGGGTTTTGGCTGGCCAACTAGATCTATGATTCTTGCAATGGGAGAAGTGCTTGGTTTTGGGTTCATACCGTGCGGTGACCTCACCCAGTGACAGAAGGGGTAACGAGGCACGCATCATGTTGTTGCCATCAAGGGTAAAAAGATGGGGTTTTCATCATTGGTTTGAGATTATCCCTCTACATCCTGTCATCTTGCTTAAGGCGTTACTCTGTTCGTCATGAACTCAATACACTAGATGCATGCTGGATAGCGGTCGATGTGTGGAGTAATAGTAGTAGATGCAGAAAGTATCGGTCTACTTGTCTCGAATGTGATGCCTATATGTATGATCATTGCCTTAGATATTGTCACGACTTTGCGCGGTTCTATCAATTGCTCGACAATAATTTGTTCACCCACCGTGATATTTGTTATTTTGAGAGAAGCCTCTAGTGAAAACTATGGCCCCCAGGGTCTACTCCACACCATATTTCCAGCCTTGCACTTTTTACTTCGTTGCACTTTCCGCCTTCAGATCTCACTTTGCAAACAATCTTGAAGGGATTGACAACCCCTTTGAACCGTTGGGTGCAAGCTTGTTTGTGTTTGCGCAGGTACTCTGGACTTGACGAAACCCTCCCTCTGGATCGATACCTTGGTTCTCAAACTGAGGGAAATACTGACTGCTCCTGTGCTGCATCACCCTTCCCTCTTCAAGGGAAAAACCAACTCAAGCCCAGTCTCCATCAACGTGTCAACTTCTGGCGCTATTGTCTGGGGCCGTAGCAGAGCCCTCCAGGGACAGGGAAGATGAGGACGACCCTGCGGATGCCTCCGGGTATCCAAACATTCACCCGATCCTCATGATCTTCGCGGACATCGAGAGCAAGAGCCGATTGAAATTTATCAATTGGGAGGTGAACATGGCAGCCCCGGATGTCACAAAGTACATCGATTGGGCAAAGACACCCGTCATCTTCAACCGGTGGGACTACCTCGCCGGCATAGCCACCCCCGGGAGGCAGGCACTAGTGGTCGATCTCGTAGTCAACGGGTTCCGACTGCGGAAAGTCCTCATGGACGGAGGTAGCGGCCTCAACCACATCTACGTGGACACTCTCAAAGCCATGGACATCCCGTTGTCTCAGTTGAGCTAGAGTAACATGCAATTCCACGGGGTCATCCCCGGGAAGAAAGCCGAATGACTCAGCCAAATCACTCTGAGCATCATATTTGGGAGCGAGATTTTTTTTTTGCAAGGAGAGGTTGACCTTTGAAGTGGTCAACTTTTGCAACGCCTATCACGCCATCTTGGGTAGGCCCGCCTACACATGTTTCATGGCACGCCCATGTTATGTGTATCTTAAACTTGAGATGCTAGTGCCAAAAGGTGTGATCACGGTGACTGGCAATCGGAAGGTTGCTGAAGAGTGCCTCCAGCAAGGCTCTAGGATCGCCAACGAGAAGGTCCTCGCAGCCGAGCTTGATGGATACAAGAAGGCGATGGACACCGCAGATCTGCTCAAGTCGAAGCGGCCAACTACTGAATCTTCCTTTGAGTCGGCCGACGAGATGAAGTAGGTTCACGGCCACCCTACCGATCTGAGTGCTTCTGCGACCAACATGTCCACCTCACTCGAAGAGAAATAGGAAGCCGAGCTCATCCAGTTCCTTTGTGAGAACTGGGATATCTTCACATGGAAGCCATATGATATGTCGGGGGTTCCCCTGGAGCTGGCTGAGCATCGCCTCCGAGTGGATCCGAAGATCAAGCCCGCCAAGGAACACCCGCGTCGCTCCTCCGTGGAGAAGTGTAGGGCAATCGGCGAGGAGATCGCTCGGCTCCTAGCTACCGAGTTCATCGTGAGGTCTACCACTCTGAGTGGTTGGCGAACGTGGTCCTGGTGCCAAAGAAGAACAATTCACTAAAAATGTGTATTGACTTCAAGCACCTCAATCGGGCCTACCCGAAGAACCACTTCCCTCTGCCTCGCATAGATCAAATCGTAGATTTCACTGCGGGATGTGAACGCGTGTTGTTCCTGGATGTGTACTCCAAGTACAACCAGATCCAAATGTATGGACATGATGAAATAAAGACATCCTTCATCACCCCATTCGGGTGTTTTTGTTACATCACGATGCCATTCGGTCTCAAAAATGCTGGAGCTACATTCCAGTGTATGATTCAAAAATGTTTGCAGGATCGGAATGTCGAGGCGTACATGGATGACATTGAGGTCAAGTCCAGGAAAGGTTCTGACCTCCCGAACGACCTCGCTAACACCGTCGCGAACCTTCGGCGCTTCAGGATTATGCTTAATCCGACCAAATGCACCTTTGGTGTACCGGTTGGTAAGCTACTCGGTTTCCTTGTTTCTGAACGAGGTATCGATGCCAATCCCGACAAGATCGGAGCCATCATCCAGATGAGACGACCAGAGCACATCCATGATGTGCAGAGGCTTACGAGCTGCCTTGCAGCCCTCAGTCGCTTCATCTCAAGACTTGAGGAGAAGGCCCTGCCTCTTTACCGATTGATGAAGAAATCCGTCAGATTCGAGTGGACCGATGAAGCACAGGTCGCATTCGACCAACTCAAAGCTCTGCTTTTGACCCAGCCGGTGTTGGCTGCTCCAAGTAGCCAGGAGCCCTTGCTCCTGCACATCGCTGCCACTGGCCAAGTGGTTAGCACCGTACTCACCGCGGAGCGGGAAGAAACAGGCAAAGCATACAAGGTACAAAGGCCAATCTACTACATTTCCGAAATCCCGACCCCTTCAAAACAGAGGTACCCACACTACCAGAAGCTGGTCTATGGGATCTACCTGACCGTGCACAAGGTGGTCCGCTATTTCCAAGATCACTCGGTCACTGTCATGAGCGACGCTCCCCTAGCGGAAATTCTGCACAATCGGATGCAACCGGCCGAGTGGCCAAATGGGCGATTGAACTCCTACCATTGGAGATCAAGTTTGAAGCCAAGAAAGCAATCAAGTCTCACACCTGTGACAGCCTAAGACCGACGCTCTAGAAGATTCCCCTTTATTTTCGTTTTCGGCGTGTGTTTATTTTTATTTGTCGCATCATCATCGCATCATGCGCATCATCAGCATTGCATCGGCATCCCGTTGCCGCCAGTTTTCAAAAGTTGCATCCGTTGTTAGTTCCCGGTACTCGTCGTTGTCCGTTCTGAGCTCGACCACACACGCACGCGCCCGCAGCATCGTCTAAATCTTGCGTTCAAAGTGTGTATAAAACTTTCTCTGATTGGGTTGAGATTTGACGTGCGGTCTTATTTAAATATAGCTAGGCCGCCTGTCGAGTTTCGTCGCAATCGGAGTCCGTCTCGTACCCGAACGGTCGATCGTAGCGGCACCGTTTTTGGTTATTCGTCGGACGTTTGTAGGTGTTTTATAATACGTTGCTGGGTCGGCCGTTGTCCCTCTCGTCTCCGCATAACTACTCTATACATCCACTCGTCCGTCCCGCGTTCGGAATTATTTGAATCCGACCGCGCGGTTGAAACCGGGGCGGAATTTCGCTAAACCTAGCCCCCCTTTGCCTATAAATAGGACCTCCCATGCCATTTTTAGACACCCTACCCATTTGCCTCGAAATCCATGCAGCCCCCGAACCCCTAACCGAGCCATCTCTCTCCTCCCACCAGCCCCAGCCGCCGCGGGCCTTCCGAGCCCAGATCGGGCCCGGGCAGGCCCATCCACCGCCGCCGTTGGCTCCTCCCTGCCCCCGTCGAGTCCGCAGCTCCTCCTGCCCACAGCAGCCGGAGAGGCTTCCTCGCGTCGCCGCCGGAGCGCCTCCCCGTGTCCCTTTCCTTCGCCGGTAGCGGAAGCGCCTCCGCCGCGCCCCCTGCAACTTGTCAGAGACCAGCCCCGTGGCCATGGCCTCCCTCTCCCATTTGGCCGTGCCGGATCCCACCTCGCAGGGCCTCGCCGGGAACCTCCTCGGTGGCCGCCGCAGCCACCCGCAGCTCCGGCCAACACCCGCAGCGCATGGGCCTCCGCCTTCTCGTGCCGCGCCGCGGCCATGCGCCGCCGCCCCGCCTGTTGCCGCCGTCGCTGCGCCTATCGGGATTGGGAGAACGAGGGCAGCCCTCGTTCACTCGCCATTGACCGTCTCCCCAGCAGGCCGGATCTCCTCCCCTCTTCGGCCCAAGCGCCAGGCCGAGGCCCTGACCGACCCACCTCCTTCGACCAGCCCCACCCCGAGCCCCACTGCACCAGGCCGACCCATGGTAAGCCCCCGCCCGAGCTGCTTTTTCCTCGCCGTAGCGAGATTTAGTTGTAATGCGCCTCACGTTTCGGCCCGATAGGGCTTAGAAGATTTTTTTTGAATTAGTTGTATTTCAGGAAATAGACGATATTTAAATGCCCGTAACTTTTTAACCGTAAGTCAGATCGCGATGAATTATATATGTTTGTTGTGTAGATTTTTGTGTAGAATAGGATTTTGTAACTTGCATGCTTGTTTGACGTAGTTTAGCGTGCCAAATGCCTAGTTTTGCGTGCTGTCTCAATAGGATAGATGCCCGTATTTATTTTCCACGCGTGTTCGAATTGCTCGAACTCCGTAGTAGAAATGTCCATGTTTTAGGAACCCCTTTGCCATGTATTTTAGAGTATTTGTTGGTATTTTTGCATGTAGGGTTTAGTCGCTAGTTATTATTCCGTGTTTAGGACGTATTCTCGCATATACGTGTGGTGTTGATTTTACTTTGCAACGCCACATGTTTTATATGTTTTTGCGGTAGAAAAATACATAGGATTTAACTGTGTATTTAGTTTTACTTTTGAGCAAGTTATTTTGCGTGATATTCTGCATGTTGCCCTCTTATCTCTTTTGTGTTATTTAATCCATGCGTGATATGAAGGAGTTGTCAATTAGAGTTTTGCCCTTGGATGTTTAGTCTAGCCCCCTGGTATTTTTGGTTGCAATAGAAATCCATGTTTAGGTGTGGTTTGCTTGTTCTTTACTTGCTAGGAAATAGTGTAGTTTTAGAGATGCTGAAATATTTTCTAAGTCTGGAATCTGTTATATTTTGTTGCTGTCTTTGCATGAGTTTATCTTGTGATCTGTAGCTCTTTTGAGGTTGGTGCAATGGAGTTAGTTGTAGGCTTTAGGATTCTCTAGCATGCTGTGAATTTTCATGCCATTTGGAGTCCTGTAGCTTATGGTTTTGCTGCTATCAATATGCCTTCAGATCGAAAACCGCAGTTTCATAAACTGTTATTTTCACTAAGTCTGAAACTGTGTTTGAGTAGCTATTTTGTGACTTCTTTTCCATGCTTCCATGCTAGTTGTTGTTAGTTGTATGTTGTAGTGCTTCTTGCCCTCTATCGTGTCATGCCTTCGTTGAGTATATTGGAGTTGTGTAACTCGTAGTTGTGGGGTGTAGAAAATGCTATGTGGCTGATTTTGGCAGATTGTAGTGATATCTTGTTTAGCTCATAGTTTTTGAACCGTTGCTCTGTTTTGATCTTTTCCTATATGAAACTAGCTTAGAATCTCGTGTAGTTTCATATTTTCTTGCTGGTTGTGTGTTTTGAAGTGCTCGTCACCGTCGTTGCACACATTTTGCATTCATGCCATCATATCTTGCGATGCTCATATCTTTTGCTCCGTAGCTCCGTTGGAGTAGTTCTCTATGTGTAAATTGCTTGTAATGACGCGTAGAATCACGTGAACCTATTTGCTTTGCTGTTTAACGAACTTTTAAACGTGTTAGATCAGATCTGGACAGAATTGTAAATTAACATGTGAGGTCGTTTCGGAGGTGCTATATGTCATTTCCGACTTCATTTAAAATGCCTAGATAGGTAGATTAATTGCGCTTCACCTCTTTCCATGTTTAACCACATTTAATATTGCCGTGTATCTAATCGGGATAAAACCTAATAATTAAACATGGAGTTTCGTCAATATGCAACTCGTTGCATCTTGAACTTCACTTAATGTGTAGTGTTTGTTTGTCGTGATTTGTCATGCCGTGTCTTGCATGTGTTCAGCTGCTCATGCATCATTTGTGTTGTGCATCGTGTGGTGTATATCGTGTGTTGATTCTTGTTTCCGGTTTGCTTCAGCTCGATAGAGTTCCGCAAGCGTGTAGGATTGTGAGGACCCGTTGGACCAGATCGGTTCGTCTGTTTCACGGAGTCATTCTTCTTCCAAGCGGGATCTCAGGCAAGATGACCATTTCCCCAGATACCATTACTATCATTGCCATGCTAGTATTACCGTTTCTATCGATTATGTCTTGTTGCCTACCACATGTTAAATATCAGCCTCCCAACATTGCCATGAAAACCTTCAACCTAATCACAACCTAGCAAACCACTGATTGGCTATGTTACCGCTTGCTTAACCATGTGTTAGCGTTGCTAGTTGCAGGTGTAGCTGCTTCCATGTGATAACATGGGTTCCTTGTTATATCACCCTATTAAATGCTATTTAATTTAATGCACCTATATACTTGGTACAAGGTGGAAGGCTTGGCCTTTCTAGCCTGGTGTTTTGTTCCACCTTTGCCCGCTTAGTTTCGGCTACCGGTGTTATGTTCCATAATTGAGCGCTCCTACATGATCGGGGTTTTTATGGGGACCCCCTTGATAATTTGTTTTAGATTAAAGCTGGTCTGGCAAGGCCCAACATTGGTTCTACATTTTCCCAACATAATAATTCTGTTAATACTGAAATGCATAGGGAGTTAGCGCTACCCGAGGAGTAATTCTACATAATACAGGGGGCCAGTGCTGATGGTGCTGGTCCAAAACTAGAGCCGTTTGTGGGGCAAACCCAGGGCAACTTGGGAGATTTCTATCAGGCCACCGTACGCTGTGCTTATCCGTTGTGTCCTGAGAACAAGATACGCGGCTCCTATCGGGATCGTCGACACGTTGGTTGGCCTTGCTGGATTAGTTTTACCTTTGACGAGATATCTTGTGCATCGGGATTCCGGTGATGCTTTGGGTAATCTCAGAGTTGAGGTTTTCCACTAAGGAACCGATGAGATCGCGAGTGTCGTGATCAAGGATTTCTATGCGGCTTGTGGTAATTTGTGATGGACTAGTTGGAGCACCCCTGCAGGGTTAAATCTTTCGGAAAGCCGTGCCCGCGGTTATGTGGCAACGTGGAAACTTTGTTTAACACTGGTTCTAGATAACTTGAAGTTAACTTAACTAAAACTTGCCAACTGAGTGCGTAACCGTGACTGTCTCTTTCATGAGTTCCTTCTCCGATCGAGGACACGGTGGGGTTATGTCTGACGTAGGTAGGCGGTCAGGATCATTCATTTGATCATCAACAGTTCACGTCCGTTATGCGTAGATCACCCCCCTCTTTATTCTTGTACTCGTAAGTTTAGCCACCAAATATATGCTTAGCTGCTGCTGCAAACTCACCACTTAATCATACCTCACCCATTAAGCTTTGCTAGCCTCGATACCTTTGGAAATGAGATTGCTGAGTCCCCTGTGGCTCACAGATTACTACAACACCAGTTCCAGGTACAGGTAAAGGTTACTAGACGTGAGCACGTTGATTGTTCATTTGGAGTTGCTTCTTCTTCTTCTTCATCGATCGAGGATGGGTTCCAGGCCGGCAACCTGGGATAGCAAGGATGGACGTCATTCTTCTTTTCTCGTTTGTTTTCGTCCGTAGTCGGACCCTGCTCTTCTTCGTGATATTTATGTATTGTACTGCTGTGACTCTGATATAGCTTGTGGCGAGTGTAAGCCAATTCTATGTATCTCATCTTTTCAGTACATGTACTTGTAACGATATCCATTCTTGCAAAACGACGAGATGCGCTTCTATCCCTGACGAGGCCCCCGTGCCAAATTGAGGATAGGATTGCATCTTGGGCGTTACAACGCCATGGCAGATTTTCTTGCCGAATGGGTAGAGCAAGAGCAGCTGATAATGCGTTGATGGATATACTTCTCGCCCCTCGTTGGATACCCCAAGTGGAAGGTGGAGATGTAGTCAGTAGCAAATTTGCCTTACACGGAGACTGTAAGGTTTATCTAACCAGGAGGAGTCCTAGGCTCAACAAGTAGGTGTCTTCCGTCCTAGTCAGCAAAAGACGTGGACCTGCACACACAACAAATAACTTTTCTCCCAACGAGTACAGAGAGGTTGTCAATCTCTCCGTCCTTGTAGTTTGCAAAGGATCAAAACACAAGCGGGAAGGTAATAGTGCTTGCAACGGTAAAGTAAATGAAAGCGCTAAATAATGGAGGTGTAAACAATGATGGTGATATGGGCCGGAGCCACATGATTTTCACTAGTGATGTCTCTCTCCCAAAAGATGATAAACAACTATGCTTGGGTAAAAAAATCACAATTGGGCAATTGATAGAATTATGATCGCACCACAATGCTAATTATGCTCCTTGATAGTTAGAGGTTCAATAGTAATGAGCAGTACGCCAAGACAAGTAGACCGTTTATTCATCAGCATCTACTTACTAATCATCCACCTTGAGATATCTCTCCAGAACATCTCTCCGGTATTAAGTAGCGAGCCCCACCCAAAGTGTAAACTCAAAGCAACGAAAAACTGCATTAACAAACTATGTGTAAGGTAAACAATCCTTGCAACCGTGGTCATAAGCACCGTTGTTTTCTCCCTGGTGGCAACAAGCACAACCCCTAGTCTCATGTTTGTGTCACTCAAGCTAGACATCGATGGGCCCGAACCCACAATCATGCATAATGCTCCCTCTTGGAGTTACAATCTACTACTTGGCCAAAGCAACAAAAAGCAACAGAGAACATGCAAGAATCACTAAGGAACATAATATAAAAGGATAATCAAATATATAACTCATAACAATCTGAACATAATCTCATAATCCGTCGGATCCTAACAAACCGAGCATAGCAAAAGCAAGAGAATTACATAGATGCCTTGATCATGTAGGGTAGCTCAGAAGGACTAAACATTGAAGCATAGGATTGGAGAGAAGACATCACATATCTACTGGTCATGGACTCATGGTCCAAGGAGGACTACTCACGGCACGTCCGGGAAGCGTCCATGGCGGTGGAGAAGCTCCCGGAGGTCAATCCTCCCTCCAGCAGGGTGCCGGGAAGAGGTCTCCTGACGCTCCCGATCTTGGAAGCGTTGTGGCGGTGGAACGATGAAGAAATTCATGATTCCAGGAAGTCCGCGAGGGTTTCCTCACGGAACTCTAAATATAGGCCAAAGGAGGGCACCGGAGGAGGTGGGACCGACCCAGGTGACCTCGTGGCGCGGCCTAGGGCTTGACCGCGCGAGTAGGCCGCCTCGGAGGCCCTTGGCCGTCCTCTGGCCCTCCTTCGGTGATCCCGAAGCTTCTGTTTCACTGATTTTTTATATATTTGTTTTGGATTTTTTTTCGGGCTTCGGAAAATTGGGTAAAATCCCGTGCAAAATAGACATCAGTAGATAGAAACTGGCACTGGGTGGACTGAGTTAGTAGGTTAGTCCAAATATGTGTAAAATGATATAAAAGTGTAGCGAAACATATAACAATGTCACCAAAAAGATCATGGAACAAGTAGAAATTATAGATACGTTTGGGACGTATCAATTGCCCCAAGCTTAATTTCTGCCTGTCCTCGAGTAGATAAATGATAACACAATAATTTCTGTGGTGACATGCTAACACACATATAAGAACTTCAAAGTAAAGCAAGTGAGGTGTGCAATTCAAGTCAAGACAATAACAAGCAAGAGTCTATATCTAGTATTGAGTTTAGCAAAGTAACAACATAAAGGTGCAAGAGATCTCGCTGTCCGTGACTGGAATGTCTCCAAATGGTGTTTGCGTGCAAGAAGTGGGAGATGGGTTGAGGTTATAAAATATTTTTTAACTGAGAACTCAATCTACTAAACCTCACACTTAGTCTCCTTCGGAATCTTTTTTTGACTCATCCCCAGACCACTTGTCAGGCACAAGTCAAAATGATCCTCTCCCTTTCGACTTTGAGCACTCATGCAATGGATGAGCGTAAGCAAGATATGTTGGCACTTAGGATGGAAAATAGAATAATGATGGGGAAGTAAGACAAAAAGGTGTGAAAGGCTCACATCAATGAGGACAACCATAGGCGAGAGAGAGCCAAATGATAGATATGATGTGAGGAGTAGGGATTGCCATGTAACGGATGCACATATGAGCTAAGGTAAGCTCTCCAAGCACTACAAGGAATATGCTAATACACGACGCTATTTTTTCGTCGCTACATTGTCACGGTTTTTAATTTACGACGATCTCACGACGAAAAACCAAGCGTCGAAAACGGAGCGTCAGAAATGAACAACAGCGACGTTTTGATTAAAATTGTCGTAACTTTTACGACGATTCCTGGATTGTCGTAACTTTTACGACGATCCTAAATCGTCATTGGCAATCAAACCCAGTCCTACGTGGCAAAATTACGACGAAATCAAAACGTCATGGCTGAAATCAGCCCAACCCATTTCAATTGATCACATTGGCTGGTTTTACTTTTTGGGCCTTTTCTTGTTGGGCTTTTTTTGGGCCTTAGCCTATTTACAGCCACTTCTAATATATTTTTTTCGAATTTTTATGTATCATTATAATTTGGGCCATGGCCTTTTAGTGCCCAAATACATTTGGTCCACTTTCAGTTTTGGCCTTTTTCACAATTTTGAATTCAGCAACTTTTTGTTTCAGAACTTGGTTTCATTTCTATTTGTGAAACAAAGAGGGAATTCAAACAAGCCACGACACGATAGTAGGTACATTTGACAAACTTAATTAATATAAAAATGAAGACACGACAGTAGTTACATTTGACGAACTTAATTAACATAAAAACGAAGCAACATAGGGCAGCCCAAGCACGTGAACTACACTACATGGGACTAGAGCTACCATTTCTACCAGCAACAACTGACGCTTAAAAGTCTTTCTACCATTTCTACCAACAACAGCAACCATCCATCATCAATCAATTACACCACCGTTCCAAAGACTTCAGATCCCCTCCCCTGCTGTTGCTCTTCTAATCCGTGTACGTGAAGTGTACCCGACCTTGAGCTTCTCAACATTGGTAAAGTAGGAAGCCTTCTCCTGCAATTCATAATTCATTCAAACATTAGTGTGGTGCAAGGATGAAACATTAGTGTGGTGCAAGGCAATGGATCTCAGGATAAGAATTAACAAAAAAGGAATAGTTGAACTCATGCAAAATGGCAAGGCGGATATGGAAACTAATATTCGAGCAACAGTTTGAATCGATGAACATAGACTATACAAATCCTAACAAGTCTACAAACAGAACCCTAAACACCACCACAAGCATGTATTTCATGCATGCAGTACCGTCTAGCTCTTGTACGACCCACCTCTCTCTCCCCTTGGTTCTGCTGCTAGCCTGAAGTGCTGCTACTTTGGTACACGATGGAAAGTGCAGAACCAAAACAATTTTTTTACAGGTAGAACCAAGACAGTTGCTACACGAAAAGTCTTATCTCATTACAAGTTGATTAATTTAACATGGTGCTTCCGAACAGAGAAGTTCTTAGATTAAAATATTGAGGTATGGAGCTGGATACACACAGACACAATTGTTTCATAAGTGTTTTTAGTAGACTGTAGCCAACAGCTTTGACCATGCAAAGATCTTATGTGCATGTAACTTAGGGAGACCGTCACACAGAGCTTATACAAATAAATTGCAAAGTTAAAAAACCGATTTTATTGACAACTCTATAAAAATATACAAAACACGCTTAATATCTTGCACATTTTTATAAGTATATTGTGAGGACATAGTGCCCACAATAGCGTACGTAATTTGCAATCCGCTATACCGACCCAAATCCATAGCGAACCCGCTATCCGCTATTTAAAATCGTAATCCCAACACGAGTTAGAACAAGAACAAAGAGACATGGACGGGAGCGAATGGAACCGACATGCTTACCACAGAAACCTGCCTGATGTTGGAGTCTTTCCTGATGTTGGAGTCCTTCCTAAAACTTTGTACGTCACGGCTTCATCATTCGTCTTGAACACACCCAACCTTCTCCTCACTGAAAAATGCAAAAATAACATTGTCAACTTTCTGAATTCTTTCATTGAGAAACTTGTAGAAATCACATTGTCAACTTTCTGAATTCTTTCGTTGAGAAACTTGTAGAAATCCAGCAAAAGACGAATCAGCATTCGCTCTAGGTATCTGTTAACATTAACAGGTGCCCAGGTAAGAGCTTGTAAATTATACATCAGGAATAAAGCATCAACTTTGTTAGGCGTATGAAATCGCTTAGGTTCGCTAGATAACAAAATGCACTGTCAATTTTCAATGCCCTGTTTTATTTAACATGACCAAACAAGTGTTTTTATAGGCATATTATACAACAGCAAAGGCACCCTAATGATAGCACAGGCCCCTATCCAATGAATTTAAAGATAGCACTCTCATTGTATAGAGCAAGCAGTAATGTGCATCATCTATTATCTAATATTCTTGCTAGGAGGAAAACGAACTTTCTGGGTAACCATTGTAAAACTGAACAGTACTGTCCAGAAACATTCCGAGGTTAAAATAATTAAAACTCTTCTGAGGTTAAACAGAAACCTAATCAGCCAGTTTAACTAAACAGCAATGACAACAAACAAATAGACAGGCCAACCAATGAAACCAAAGAAGGATAATCTTGTATTCCAATTGACAGCAAGTTCGAGTCATGACCCACATTCCACAAGGAAATTGATAGGCCGACGAATGAAACCTAAAGAAGAATGATCCAATTGACAGCAAGTATACATCAACACGTCTAGCCAATGTGCATGCTAGCATCCATCTAGTCATAATAAAGCGCGTCATGTTGTTAATTACACCTAGTCAAGAGTCAAGACAAGCTCAACTTTCAGAAAAGTAGATGCACATTTCCACGACTAATTAAACATGCAATTCACATAACTACATAAAACATGCAACACCACCGACCAGCTTCTTCCTCAAGATGCAGTCTATCTTCCATCGATGGAAGATGAACAGAGAGCGTGCCTGGTGCTGCTTTATATTGAGCAAATTCATCACTATGGGTAAGTCATCTTGCTGTAGGCAGAGTGGATAAAGAAACAGTCAGTGAACCTCAACTAGCAGTAGACAGACTGAATCCAACTCTTAAATCATAAGAAATGACCAGCATGACCCATTACCTGGGCTGCAGAAAGGGTGTCTCCTCTAATAGCCTAAAACAACAGTTATAAAATGTTAAAACCTTAATTAAACACCCATAAGAATCTTCAAATTTTTTTTGACATTCTACAGCAGTTGGTTAACCTGGAGGCATAAATCACAGAAAATGCAAAATACAAGTAGAGTACAAATGATTGGATACAATAAGATAATTACTTTGAGCAAAGGATCGTCGGTGGCTAGGTTGCAGGCGTCACTGGAGAAGTCGAGCACGGTGATGCAGTCGGTGTGGCCCCTGAGGGTGTTAAGGTCGAGGTGGTGGTGCTTCTTGGCTGCCTCCTGGAAGAAAACACACAGTAGAGCTGAGACCACACTCACTTCACATTCCAATATATGTCTATGGAACTATGCATGTATAGATTCCAATAGAAAGTGCAGGAATGGATGCTCTCCTACAATACACTTCGAATCTAACCGGCGCAGGACAAACAAGACAAAAGACGACTATGATGGAGCAGGTGATTAACATTTAACAGTAGCAGCAAACGCGTGGACTTGATCGATTACTACTGCACGATAAAACCTCTAAGACATGCAGATGAACAAATTCACACAAGTAATCATATATAAATGGAAAAATAAAATATAGGACCTCTGCATCTGCACGTACGGCGCTAGATCCATCTTGTTTTCACACAAGCATTCATATATCAGTAACAATACATTGCTAAAATGCTTTGCAGCAAATAATCTTGACCAGTAAACTGAAAGTCATATGTGGAGGTTAATAGGCTGAAGTGTACCGATGCCACATTGTGATCACTTGGTGGTGAACTTGTGATACGTATCTAAGGCATAGGCTAGACTAGCTTCACCAAATTTAGTTAAGCATCTAAGCTTATGAAAGGGATTTTTTGAAAAGCAGTAGACTATATGTAGCTAGCAGAGGAAAACTCCAATTTGTGCTGGTTCTTTCTCTATATTATTTGTAATCACAATCACTTGGTGATAATTTGTGGTAAATCGCGTGTAAGCAATGCTAGAGAGGATAAAAAAGGACCAAGGCATCTACACATGCACCCAGCCAAAACTCTGTCTAAGGTTTTTATTTTAATGAACTCATTCATCATTTATTCAAAATTAAACAAGTCTTACTACACCTTAGTAGACTAACAATAATTCGAACAGGTATGAAATATCATAGTGGGAAAACAAAGCAACATCACAGTTGGAAAAGAAGTCGACTACTTGCTTGAAGAAACAAGAGAAAGAAATGAATCACCCGCAAAAAAAAGACAAAAAAAAGAAAGAAATGAAGATACACTGCGAGAGATATTAGATAAATATTTTATTGTTATAGTGATGCAAGACGACAATACTTTCAACATCGGTCACTACCACTTTCAGGTGAAATCTACTGAATGTATGACCAACAAAGATGCTGGCTCCCCTACCATTACACAACGTAACAAATCCAAACCCAGCTGGACAACCCTGTTCATCTACTATGGTATCAAGCAGCACAGCACAACACAGACCAGTTTGCTTGGAACAGCACCATCAACAGAGTTTGGTCGAGGAACAAATGAAAAGCTATTATCACATTACTATGAGGTATAACAATTACATTCTTTTATGCAATACAAATGATTAGAAACACATCTTCACTCCTCTTTCTTAATTGAGACTACACAAAATATGTAGATTATAACTGAAAAAGACCAGATAGCTCACAGATACAGGGGAGCAAAGCAAAGGGGGAGGTATATATATATATATACCTCAACAGAACTGCGATGGTGCTTTCCTGTCCGCCTGGCAGTCCCTCCAGAGACCAAGAACAACAGCTGGGATCATAACGCAAGCTATCGCATGCATACCAAATATCCCCACATCCTCCATTACAGAACCGACCATTTCCCCCTGAAATGGTAGGATGAAAATGAAGTGATGAACACACACGGAAGTAAGCTACTACTACTACACATAAGGAAAACCTGAACTACGAAATTAATTACTTAACATAACATATATGGTAACTTAACTAGAACATGCTGATAACACTTGCCTATGTACTGTTGCACTGCAATTTCGACGGGAATAAAGGTAACATGGAGATAATTTGCACGATACCTTCTTGAATCCCGAAGTGGATCCAGATACAACTGCAATCACGTAGGCCACGCACACCAACAGGACGGCAAGCGCGAGGAAAACGAGGAAGCTGTAGACGCAGACCTTGAACGCCCCGTACATGAGCTCCTGGAGGAAGAGGAAGGGGGCGGAGCCCTCGCCCCAGGCGCGGCCCGCCACGACCTGTGCAGCCGAGGCCGCAGAGGTGACCCACGCAGTGGCGAAGAACAGGCAGGCGAGAGCTCCCGCCAGGACGCACTGGACGCGCATGAGCATGAGCATCGGCGTGAGGGCGAAGCGCACCAGCATCGGGGTGAGGGCTAAGCGCACGAGCGCCACCGCCACGACGACGATCCACGCCGACAGGGGCGGCGTTGGCGGGCAGGGCAGCGCCGCGTCGGCGACGGCCATCGGTACGGAAAACCCTGGTTGGGACGCGCAGCGAGGGGCGGCCCACGCCAGGATCCCCGCCAGGGCTCTACCCCGGTTGCATAGGGAAGCAGTGCGAATCAGGAGGAGAGGCGAAGTGGAGGGAGCTGGAGGAGGTCGCGGTGTTGGGGTGAGGTGAGCAAGGGGAGGGAGGTCCGGCACGGTCGGTGGTGGAAAAGGGGCGCCGTGGGTGAGAGAGCGAGGGGGGCCTTCCCTCGTGGATGGGGTGGCGGCGTGGGGTGGACTGGGAGTGAGGTTGTGGGTGGATTTAGGGTTAGATGGGGTTAAATACCCCCGGTTAGGTGGGCTGGATGGGGCCGGCCCAGTTTGGGCCAAGGGGGGTTTCTTTCCTCCTTTTTATTATTTATTTCTATTATTATTTTATTATTTAAAAGCTTTAGTTTTATTTTATTTTAGCGCAATAAAACCCTTTAAAGTTAATAGTTTCTAAAAACAATTCTCCTAGGTAATATACGACACATCCGAACATTTTTTTTGACATTCAAAAACTTTTATCGCTTGACTTTATTTTGAAATTCAAATTCGAACCATTTGAACTAATGCGAGATCAACAATAGAAATCATGGTGACGTGGCAACACTAGTGTGGAATCACTGTAACTTAATTACATAAGTTACTATAACAACAGTTGAGGATGTCACGCCGACCTCCACCGAGCCCTCCATCGAGTGTGGACGCCTCAGATTGGATATAGTAGGGTAATCCATGGGAAGAGTTATCATTGGTTGGAAACATCTATGATTTAGGAGGAAGCGGGCCACATTCATGGCATAGTTTGATGATCCCTTTACTAAAGGGTATCTATTTAATCAGAGAAACACCAAAAATATTCTAGTATTCAACCACTAGCAAGGAACGGATATGATGATGGCATGATTTTCATCAACTATAAAGCAATATAAAATGTAGTTGCTTCACAAATTAAAAATATTACCAGAAACAAAGATTGGATGATGAGCTCACATGGATTGTTAGATGGGGCTAAAATTTTATGGAGAACTATGTTTTGGGCACATAGAAGATGTGGAAAAAATTCAACTCATCAGGATACTCCTATCTAGTACTTCCTTCACAAAGTTGTTAGCTGAACACAAACTTTGGAAATTTGCTGAGAAAAATTTACTAGGCAAATGGTTACGAAAGTTTTCATGAGGCAATGATTTGGATAGGAAAGGGTGCCCAAAAAATTTGAGGGTAATCAAAGAAATATAAATAGCACTTTCTTCACAAAGTGCTATTCTGAACAAAATAGGAAAATGAATATTGCTGAATTATTTTCGAACTATGGAAGGAAGGGTTTTAAAATATTTGAGGAATACATGATCCAAAGTATTTATGAGAATTTTTCGAGAATTTTTGGAATGACATAATAGTAGGTTGCTTCACAAACTAGGATGAGGTGGGATAGAATGGACCCATGAGTGACAGGTCAACATAGTTAGAACATGTTACGACATTTTTATAATCGTCGTAAAAGTTATGACGATCTCATTTTATGTGGTTACGACGTTTTTGACTCACATCATCGTAATTTATATGTAGATTTGATCCCCTCAAACGGCTTACGACAATATCGGATGAAATCGTCATAGATTTATGACGAATTCATCAACGACATCTTAAAGAACGTCATGTATGAGCATATTTCTTGTAGTGAATGGAACTAGTGGGGGTGCATCCAACTTATTTGCTCATGAAGACCTAGATCTCATTTGAGGAGGCTCATCATTGGAATATGCAAACCAAGTTATATAGTGTAAGGGTCCCCACATAGTTATGCATGAATGATAATCTCTATGTAGTACCAATATAGCAATGGAGTACAAGTGTGGATCTTTCAAAAGGAATAACAGTGTTGTCCCCTTCTCTCTTTTTTTCTTCTTTTTTTCTCTTTTATTTATATATTTTTGTGGCCTCTTTGGCTCTTTCTTTTTATCTCTCATTTGTCCTCTTTGGGATCTTTTGTTTTGTCCACTTTGTAATCTTTTCCTCACTTAAGGGCAACACTCTATGTTTTACATGAATAGAAAGAAAAATCATCACACTTTATAAGAAGTACTCAACATAAAGACAAGTGAAAACTATCATGATGTATGCAAATGTATGCCTCCGCCAGTGTAGCAGGATATGCAATGATACTAGCGCGTCATGTAGCAGTAATAAGGGCAAGGCCCAACCATCATGCGGCTCTACGATCAAGCAAAAGCATGTATGCCACGAATATCAAGTCAAGAGATGGTGGATGTTGCATGTCAATGTATCTCAGAAAGGCTATGGAAATGCCTTAATAGGTAGGTATGGTGGCTGTTTTGAGGAAAGATATAATGAGGCTTATGTATGACAGAGCGTATCATGTCATGGGTTTGGATGCACCGGCGGAGTTTGCACCAACTCTCAATGTGAGAAAGAGAAATGTACGGTACCGAAGAGGCTAGAAAAATATGGATGCTGGAAGTGCCAACAATCGAATACTCACATTAGTCCGGAGAACTCATACACTTATTATCGGTAACTCTCTATCTAGTCAGGAAATTCACAAAGAGACAAGTACCCCGAGGAAGAGTGTTTGGCGGTTTGGTTATCCTTGCGCATCCTTGACTTATGGTAACGTGAGGGTACTCTATATATTCCAACCCCTCCAGAGGTTAGCGATCAATTTAGTAGCTAGAGTTCTCAACTAATTTTTAGTTTTTGGAAAACACACGGATTTCCCAAAATACGACACCTATCACTAGTAGGCTCAAGCTCTTGGCACCAATAGTCCAAACACTACTCAAATCAATACCTCAAAACTAATGCAAGTTGCTACTATACTTAAATAGCAACCTCAGTTACCTACTCATGCAAGACACACAACTCAGTGCAACGAGCCAACTCTCTAAACAAGATAAGAAAGATAACTCAGGAGAGTTCCAAAATCAACCTAAATAATAGCTCTTAAAAAGATAAGCATGAAAACTAAGAGCTAAGCATGATAGTAGCTATGAAAAGATGAAGAACAAACAAAAAGGATAAGCATGAAAACCTATGTTGTGTTCTGGAGTGGAATGGAGCGTGTCTCTCTCCCAAACAAGGTAGGCTAAGTTCCAACTTGTTATGAACATCAAGCAAAACTAAAACAAACTAAAAAGCAAATAGTGGGACGCTCCAAGCATAGCACATATCATATGAAGTGATAAAAATATAGCATGGACATGGACGAACTGATGATTGTTGATAGAGAAGGGGATGCACGGGGGAATCCCCAAGATTAGATGCTTGAGTCTCCTTGAATATTTCTTGGGATGCATGGGGGCATCCCCAAGCTTTATCTTTGATACTCCTTTATCTTCTTTCATCATCTCTCCCATCGCATACTTGAAAACTACCTTCATACGAAACTCATCATAAGCTGATTAGAGTGGTTAGTTCCCTTAATAAAATAATTCAATACCTACTGGAAATAAAGATTTTCATGAAAAGCTACCGATTCTTATAAATGCCAAAGGGTTTCTGCAAATAAAAAGCAAGCTTAGGCTTTGCAAAACAATGAAAACACAAAACATGGCAGAATCTGTGAAAAGCAGAACAATAGGTAGTAAATAATTTATTCGGGGCACTTCTACAACTCAAATAAAAAAACTCCGAACGTATGCCAGAAATACAATAATATAGAGCATGCTGTAAAAAAACTTCAGATCAAAAAGATGATCTGGTGAGTTTTGGCCAATTTTTCCGTCAAGCAGACATAATCTGTTTCTGGATAGCATGTCACAACTTTTAAACTTTCTTGCAATCGGAGGCTATAACTTGGCACAAAGCTTAAAAATAAAGATACAATGATGTTGCTACAGTAATAAAACACATCAAGATCACTAAAACAGAAAGTAAAAACAAATTGGGTTGCTTCCCAACAAGCGCTTTCTTTTATGCCTTTGAGCTTGGCACAATGCAAGAAGATCAAGTTGTATCAATTGAAGGATCATCAAGATCATCAAAGAGCTCTTCTATAATAAAACTAGTCTTAAGAGGACTCTCAAAGAGAGGCTTAGTGGCAACACTTCTAGGAGCAAAAGCAAAGGTAATAAGACCAATTGGAATTTCATTTCTAATTTTATTTAAGAGATGTATCTCTTCCAAGGTCTTCATAGTTTCAACACCCTTAGCAATAGGTATACTTGTTTTGGGTAGAGGAACCTTGGGTACGTTAACGAACCTAGGTCCCTTCCTTGCGGGGGTTTCTACCTTTTCAGACTTGATGGAGGATAGAGTAGTTCCTAAAGTTTCAAAAATATCCTCGATCTTATCAATCCTAGAAGGATCCACATCATGGGATTTAAGGGTCTCCAAAATTTAATAAATTTTGTTCATGGAGCTATAAAGTCTATTTAAGTTCCCTTGAATCCTATGATCTACTTCATTAATCTTACTCATGCTTGGCATCTCTAGCTCTATTTTCTCAAGTTTACTCATAACATGAGATAAAGTGATATCATCCTTAATGTCAACAACAGGTGGGATTCCGACAAGATTTTCCATAATGTTAAGAGCCTCCCCAACGGGAGCTTCTAAGAAATTCCCTCCTATTGCCATGTCTAGAAAAACCTATGCCAAGAAGTAATACCAACATAAAATTTTCTAAGAAAAATAGTGGTGGTTTTCTTCTTGGTGGCTGTATCTTGAGAATTTTTAATTCTATACCAAGCATCTTACAAACTTTCTCCAACCCTTTGTTTGAAGGTGAGAATCTCTCCCTCGGGTGCAACACAAGAGGCAAAGGATTTAGGCATACTGAAGAAACAAAGCAAAGTAACGATTTTTTTGTGGTTTTTGGTATAGGACTCTAAAGCAAAAAATAGAAAGCAAACTACCAAGACTAAAAAGCAAAGGTAAAAGATAGTGTGCAAACCCCTATCTTGAAGACTGGAGTCCCCGGCAACGGCGCAAGAAATTCGCTTGATGACGAGTTGATGGATATACTTCTTGCCCCTCGTTGGATACCCCAAGTGGAAGGTGGAGATGTAGTCAGCAACAAATTTCCCTTACACGAAGACTGTAAGGTTTATCGAAACAGGATGACTCCAAGGCTCAACAAGTAGGTGTCTTCCGTCCTGGTCAGCAGAAGACGTGGACCTGCACAAACAACAAATACCTTTGCTCCCAACGAGTACACAGAAAAGTAAATGAAAGCGGTAAATGATGGAGGTGTAAACAATGATAGTAATATGGACCAGAGCCACATGATGTTCACTAGTGATGTCTCACTCCCAAAATACGATAAACAACTATGCTTGGGTAAACAAATCACAGTTGGGCAATGGAAAAAATTATGATCGCATCGCAATGCTAATTATGCTCCTTGATAGTCAGAGATTCAATAGTAATGGGCAGTACACCAAGACAAGTAGACCGTTTATTCATCAGCATCTACTTACTAATCATCCACCTTGAGATATCTATCCAGAACATCTCTCAGGTATTAAGTTGCGAGCCCCACCCAAAGTGTAAACTCAAAGCAACGGACAATTGCATTAACGAACTATGCATAAGGTAAACCATCCTTGCAACCGTGGTCACAAGCACCATTGTTTTCTCCCTGGTGGCAACAAGCACATCCCCTACTCTCATGTTTCTGTCACTCAAGCTAGACATCGAGGGGCCCGAATCCACAATCATGAATAACACTCCCTCTTGGAGTTACAATCTACTACTTGGCCAAAGCAATAAAAAGCAACGGAGAACATGCAAGAATCACCAAGGAACATAATATAAAAGGATAATCAAATATATAACTCATAACAGTCTGAACATAATCTCATAATCCATTGGATCCCAGCAAACCGAGAATAGCAAAAGCAAGAGAATTACATAGATGCCTTGATCATGTAGGGCGGCTCACAAGGACTAACCATTGAAGCACAAGATTGGAGAGAAGACATCATATAGCTACTGGTCATGGACTCATGGTCCAAGGAGGACTACTCATGGCACATCCGGGAAGCGTCCATGGCGGTGGAGAAGCTCCCGGAGGTCAATCCTCCCTCCGACAGGGTGTCAGGAAGAGGTCTCCTAACGCTCCCGATCTTGGAAGCGCTGCGGCGGAACGATGGAGAAATTCATGATTCCAGGAAGTCTGCGAGGGTTTCCTCATGGAACTCTATATATAGGCCAAATGAGGGCACCGGAGGAGGTGGGACCCACCCAGGCAACCTCCTGGCGCGACCTAGGGCCTGGCCGCGCCAGCAGGCCGCGTGGGAGGCCCGTGGCCCCCCTCTGGCCCTCCTTCGGTGATCCCGAAGCTTTTGTTTCGCTGCTTTTTAATATATTTTTTCTAGATTTTTTCGGGCTTTGGAAAATCGGGTAAAAGCCCCTGCAAAATAGACATCAGCAGACAGAAACTGGCACTGGGTGCAATGAGTTAGTAGGTTAGTCCAAATATGTGTAAAATGATATAAAAGTGTAGCAAAACATATAACAATGTCACCCAAAAGATCATGGAACAAGGAGAAATTATAGATACATCTGGGACGTATTAGTAGCCGGCTCCAGTTGTTCTCGAGCATTGACCATGTTCTTTGATGGATAGAAGATGCTCCATGGCTCGGGGGCTGGGGTGGTTCTCGTTTCCCTAGGGGAAATCGGTTAAGCTACGTGCTCCAAATTCACTTTGATTTGTCCAACAATGAGGCCGAGTACGAGGCCCTCCTGTATGGGCTCCACATGACCATCTCACTTGGCATCCGCCGATTGATGGTTTATGGCGACTCGGATCTCGTTGTCAACCAAGTCATGAAGGAATGGGACATCCGAAGCCCAGCAATGACAGTCTACTGCAACGCGGTCAGGAGGCTGGAGAAAAACTTTTAAGGGTTGGAACTACACCATGTGCCCCAAGCCAAGAACCAAGCCGCCCATGACTTGCCAAAGACCGGATCCACTCGGAAGATTGTTCCAAAAGGCGTGTTCCTCAAGCACCTATGCGCCCCCTCGTCATGGAGGATCCTTTAACCAAGGAGTGATATGTCTCCAATGTATCTATAATTTTTGATGGTTTCATGCTATTATCTTGTCAAACTTTTGATGTTTTGTATGCCTTTTATATATTTTTTGGGACTAACTTATTAACTCAGTGCCAAGTGCCAGTTCCTGTTTTTTCCATGTTTTTGACCCCTTTCAGTGGAGAATTTGAAACGGATTCCAACCGGAATAAAATCCCCGAAAGATTTTTTCCGTTACAAAAGAAGATCAGGAGACTTGAGAGCCAAGGCAGGGGGTCCCCACGGGCCCCACAAGCCCCCACCGCGCGGCCAGGGGGGAGGCCGTGGCCCTCAGGCTTGTGGCCCCCTGGACCTCCTTTTCCCTAGGTTTTGCGCCTATATATCCCCAAAAATTCCACAAAAAATCAGGAGATCATCGAAAGTACTTTTTCACCGCCGCAAGCTTCTGTCTCCGCAAGATCCCATCTGGGCACGTTCTGGTGCTCTGCCGGAGGGGGATTCGGATATGGAGGGCTTCTTCATCAATACCATGCCTCTCCGATGATGCGTGAGTAGTTCACCATAGACCTATGGGTCCATAGCTAGTAACTAGATGGCTTCTTCTATCTCTTGGATCTTCAACACAAAGTTCTCCATGATCTTCATGGAGATCTATCCGATGTAATCTTCTTTTGCGGTGTGTTTGTCGAGATCCGATGAATTGTGGATTTATGATCAGATTATCTATGAATCTTATTTGAGTTTCTTCTGATCTCTCTTATGCCTGATTTCATATCCTTGTAATTCTCTTCGAGTTGTGGGTTTTGTCTGGCCAACTAGATCTATGATTCTTGCAATGGGAGAAGTGTTTGGTTTTGGGTTCATACCGTGCGGTGACCTCACCCAGTAACAGAAGGGGTAGCGAGGCACGTATCGGGTTGTTTCCATCAAGGGTAAAAAGATGGGGTTTTCATCATTGGTTTGAGATTATCCCTCTACATCATGTCATCTTGCTTAAGGTGTTACTCTGTTCGTCATGAACTCAATACACTAGATGCATGCTGGATAGCGGTCGATGTGTGGAGTGATACGTCTCCATCGTATCTACTTTTCCAAACTCTTTTGCCCTGGTTTTGGACTCTAATTTGCATGATTTGAATGGAACTAACCCAGACTAACGCTGTTTTCAGCAGAATTGCCATGGTATTGTTTTTGTGCAGAAATGAAAGTTCTCGGAACGTCCTGAAAATTTACGGAGAATTTTTCTGGAAAATATGAAAAATACCTGCGCAAAGATCCACTGGAGGGGATGGGCCAGTGGGCCACAAGCCCTGTTGCCGCGGCCACCCCCCTGGCCGCGACAACCAAGCTTGTGGGGCCCACGTGGCTCTGCCGCCCCCAAACTCAGCTCTATAAATTCACTTTCGCCTAGGAAAAAAAATCAGAAGAGAAGATTTCATCGCGTTTGCGATACGGAGGCGCCGCCACATCCCGTTCTTCATCTGGAGCGCACATCTGGAGTCCGTTTTGGGCTCCGGAGAGGGGAAATCGTCGCCATCGTCATCATCAACCTTCTTCCCTCTCCAATTCCATGAAGCTCTTCATCGTTCGTGAGTAATCTATTCGTAGGCTCGCTGGGCGGTGATGAGTAGGATGAGATTTATCATGTAATCGAGTTAGTTTTGACGGGGATTGATCTCTAGTATCCACTATGTTCTGAGATTGATGTTGCTACTACTTTGCCATGCTTAATGCTTGTCACTAGGGCCCGAGTGCCATGATTTCAGATCTGAAATTATTATGTTGTCACCAATATATGTGTGTTTTAGATCCGATCTTGCAAGTTGTAGTTACTTACTATGTGTTATGACCCGACAACCCCGGAGTGAAAATAACCAGAACCACTCCCGGTGATGACCATAGTTTGAGGAGTTCATGTGTTCACCAAGTGCTAATGCATTGTTCTGGTTATTTATTAAAAGGAGAACCCTAATATCCTGTAGTATCCTTTTGGACCCCGCTGCCACAGGAGGGATGGACAATAGATGTCATGCAAGTTCTTTTCCCTAAGCACGTATGACTACACAAGGAATGCATGCCTACATCACATTGACGAACGGGAGCTAGCCACATATGTGTCCGTGTTATAACTGTTGCATGATGAATGTCATCCAAACGAATCACCGACCCATTGCCTGCGAGTTTTTCCCAGTGCTACTGTTACTTGTTCTGCTGCTACTGCTATTACTACTGTTGCTGCTGCTGTTACTTGCTACTGCTGTTACTTGCTACTGTTGCTACTTGCTACTGTTGTCACTACTGCTGTTTCTTGCCACTGCTGCTACTCGTTACACTGCTACTACCTGCTATAATACTGGTTCGCACGACGTTGACGGGAAAGACTATTTCCCGTCCACGGGCAACTTCTGGCGCTATTGATACGACAGTTAGGAATAGTGTGCCTTGTCACCAGATCGTTTGTGACACCGTTGTTATCACACTACTTTGCAGCTGATACTTTGCTTGCAGATACTAATCTTTCAGGTGTGGTTGAATCTGACGCATTTAGCTGCTAATACTCGAGAGTATCCTCTCACTTCCTACCTGGCGAACCAACAAATTTGGGTTGAATACTCTACCCTCGAAAACTGCCGCGAACCCACGCGCTGGTGGGCCATTGCAAGACAATTACTAATTGTTGAGCAACTGGGAGCAGTTCTGGCTCTGTTGTCGCGAAGGCATCAAGCCAGGGACACGTCAACAACATTCTTCTAGTGTCGTTGCCGGGGACTGCCGTTAGCAGCATTTTTCTGGTGCCGTTGCCGGGGAGGTATTGCTATATTCTCTGAGTCACTTGGGATTTATATCTGCTGATCACTATGAAGAATATGAAAGATCCAAAAACTAAAGTCTTGCCCTCAACTACGAGGGGAGGTAAGGAACTGCCATCGAGCTCTGCACTTGATTCACCTTCAGTTATGAGTAAGTTTGCGACATCACCTCCTGCTAGAAATCTTGATATGTCGCCTGTGCTTGATGATGCTTATGATACTGCTAGAGATGCTATGCGTGATAATGCTAGAGATGCTATGCCTGATACTGCTATAGATGCTATGCCTGATACTATTAGAGATGCTATGCCTAATACTGCTAGAGATGCTATTTTTCCTGATGATGCTACGCTTGATACTGCTAGAGATACTACTTTGCCTGATATGCCACTAGGGGTATTCCTTGATACTCATATTGCTAGAGTTAATGCCAATGCTCGTGATGCTTCTGAAACTGCCGATACTATTGAGATAGAACCCGCTTTTGCTCCTGCTAGATCTAGCTCTCATTGATATGAATTGCTTGATATACGTGAGGGTTACGTTATGGAGGGAGAGATAGATGAGGATTTTCTTGCATGTAAGGATGCCTATGACGCTGAGAAATTACTTCTCAAGTGGAAAGAAAAATCTGTGAAAGCTAGGATTAAATACGACCCAAAGTTTGCCACTTCACCTATCTTTATCACCGATAAGGATCATGAATTCTCTGTTGATGCTAAGATAATCTCTCTAGTCGAATCTGATCCTTTCCACGGTTATGAGTCTGAGACGGCCGTAGCCCGTCTTACCAAACTACACGATATAGCTACCCTTTTCACTAATAAGGAGAAGATCCGCCACTACTATATCCTTAAGCTGTTTCCTTTCTCTCTAAAGGATGACGCTAAAGCCGGGTTCGCTTCTCTTGCTCCTGGACGTGTGAGTTGTCCCCAGGATATGGTCTATTACTTCTGTGAGAAATATTTCCCTGCCCATAAGAAGCAAGCTGCCTAGCAGGAAATATACAACTTTGCTCAACTCAAAGAAGAGAGTCTCCCACAAGCTTGGGGGAGGCTCGTCCAGCTACAGAATGCTTTGCCTGATCACCCTCTTAAGAAGAACGAGATACTTGATATCTTCTATAACGGACTTACCGATGCCTGTAAAGACCACCTAGATAGTTGTGCCGGTTGTGTTTTTAGGGAACGAACTGTAGAACAAGTTGAGACTCTACTGAATAACATCTTGATCAACGATAATGCTTGGACTATTCCCGAACCACCTCCTAAGCCAACTTCGAAGAAAAGAGGTATCCTATTCCTCAGTCCCGAAGATATGCAAGAAGCAAAGAAATCTATGCAAGAGAAAGGCATTAGATCTGAAGATGTCAAAAATCTACCACCTATCGAAGAGATCCATGGTCTCGATAACCCAATACAGGTAGTGGAAGTAAATTCTCTGCGTAGGTTTGATGAGAGTGATATTCCTTTTGATAAACCTGCTAGCCTGTGCTTTGATGAATTTGACAACTTTGTTGCCAAACAACAGAGTTTCAACGATTATGTGAGCAGACATTTGGAACAAAGTACTCGTATACTTAGTCATTTAAGTGCTTGTGTAGAGAGAAATGTCAATGATCTGAAGCTTCTGAGTAAACATGCCTCTATGATTACTACTCAGGTAGAACAAGTACTTCAAGCTCAGAATGACCTGCTCAATGAATTAAATGACAACTCTGTCAGAGTCATTACTAGAGGAGGCAAAATTACTCAGGAACCTTTGTATCCTGAGGGTCATCCTAAGAGAATTGATCAAGATTCTCATGGAATTAATGCAGATGCACCCAGTCATCCTAAGGAGAAGAAGAAGGATGATAGAAACCTGCATGTTAGTTCACCAAATACTGTCACACCCGAAGAACCAAATGATATTTCTGCGTCAGATGCAGAAACACAATCTGGTGATGAACATGAACCCGGTGACAATATGGATAGTGATGTTCACAATGATGCTCAACCTAAAAATGATAAGGATGTGGAGATTGAACCTACGGTTAATCCTCATAACCCACAACCTAGGAGATACGATAAGAATGACTTCACTGCTAGGAAGCATAGTAAAGAAAGGGAGCCATGGGTTCAGAGACCTATGCCCTTTCCTCCTAAGCCATCCAAGAAAAAGGATGATGAGGATTTTGAGCGCTTTGTTGAAATGATAAGACCCGTCTTGCTGCAGATGCGGTTAGTTGATATGCTCAAAATGCCTCCGTATACCAAGTACATGAAAAATATCGTGACCAATAAACGGAAGATACTAGATCTTGAGATCTCCACCATGCTTGCCAATTACACTTTCAAAGGTGGAACTCCTAAGAAACTTGGTGATCCCGGAGTGCCCACTATACCTTGCTCCATTAAAGGAAACTACGTAAGAACTGCCTTATGTGACCTTGGAGCCAGAGTTAGTGTTATGCCTCTCTCTCTTTATCGTAGACTTGAACTGGATAAGTTGACACCCACTGAAATTTCTCTGCAAATGGCCGACAAATCAACTGCTTTCCGTGTTGGCATTTGCGAGGATGTGCCTGTTGTGGTTGCTAACACCACTATCTTAACAAACTTTGTTATCTTGGATATTCCCGAGAACGATGCCATGGTTGTCATCCTTGGAAGACCCTTTTTAAACACTGCAGGGGCTGTTGTAGATTGCAACAAAGGAAATGTCAGTTTCCACGTCAACGGTAATGAGCATACAGTGCACTTTCTGAAGAAACGATATCAAGTACATTGCATCAATGCTATCGAAAAAACTTCATCGATTCTTATTGGGAGCTTTGAATGCTCTATTCCTCGTGTCAAGATGAAGTATGATTTGCTTGTTGGGGAGATTCATATCCCCATTGAGGTGACTTAGTGGCTGTTCGAAAATTCTCCGTTCTCTCTCGCGATTCGAGAAAGTTTTATCATAAGGATTTGATCAACCCCATTGACGGATTTCTTTCGATGACCATGAAATGGATGAATCAAAGAGTCACAAACCTCTATTTTAAGCTTTCACTTTCTGTTGCTTAGAAGAAAAATGATAGGTTTTGTTTAGTTTTTCCTGTATTGTGTTTTAGCGTCCCGCAGAAAAATACCTCGAAAAAAATATAAGTTCTCCGATGGTCCTGAAAATCTAGTATGATTTTTTCTGGTATATTTGAAAAATACTGGGAGTGAGAGCTGGCCTGGGGCCACCCCAGTGGGCCACAAGCCGTGTCACCGCGGCCACCCCTGGCCGCGACAAGCAATCTTGTGGGGCCCATGATACATCTCTATCGTATCTACTTTTCCAAACTCTTTTGCCCTTGTTTTGGACTCTAACTTGCATGATTTGAATGGAACTAACCTGGACTGACGCTGTTTTCAGCAGAATTGCCATGGTGTTGTTTTTGTGCAAAAATGAAAGTTCTCGGAACGTCTTGAAAATTGATGGAGATTTTTTCTGGAAAGTATGAAAAATACGTGCGCAAAGATCCACCAGAGGGGGTGGGCGAGTGGGCCATAAGCCATGTTGCCGCGGCCACCCCCTGGCCGCGGCAACCAAGCTTGTGGGGCCCACGTGGCTCTGCCGCCCCCAATCTCAGCTCTATGAATTTAATTTATCCCAGAAAAAAAGCAGAAGAGAAGATTTCGTCAAGTTTGCGATACGGAGGCGCCACAACATCCTGTTCTTCATCTGGAGGACAGATCTGGAGTCCGTTTTGGGCTCCGGAGAGGGGAAATCGTCGCCATCGTCATCAACAACCTTCTTCCCTCTCCAATTCCATTAAGCTCTTCATCGTTCGTGAGTAATCTATTCGTAGGCTCGTTGGGCGGTGATGAGTAGGATGAGATCTATCATGTAATCGGGTTAGTTTTGACGGGGATTGATCCCTAGTATCCACTATGTTCTGATATTGATGTTGCTACTACTTTGCCATGCTTAATGCTTGTCACTAGGGCCCGAGTGCCATGATTTCAGATCTGAAATTATTATGTTGTCACCAATATATGTGTGTTTTAGATCCGATCTTGCAAGTTGTAGTTACCTACTATGTGTTATGACCCGGCAACCCCGGAGTGACAATAACCGAAACCACTCCCGGTGATGACCGTAGTTTGAGGAGTTCATGTGTTCACCAAGTGCTAATGCGTTGTTCCTGTTCTTTATTAAAAGGAGAACCTTAATGTCCCGTAGTATCCTTTTGGACCCCGCTGCCACGGGAGGGATGGACAATAGATGTCATGCAAGTTCTTTTCCCTAAGCACGTATGACTACACACGGAATGCATGCCTACATCACATTGACGAACGGGAGCTAGCCACATATCTCTCCGTGTTATAACTGTTGCATGATGAATATCATCCAAACGAATCATCGACCCATTGCCTACGAGTTTGTCCCACTGCTGCTGTTACTACTGTTGCTACTACTGTTACTTGCTGCTGCTGTTACTTCGTTTGCTCTGCTGCTGTTACTATTGTTTCTACTTGCTACTGCTGTTACTACTTTCGCTTGCTACTGTTGCTACTTGCTACCGCTGTTACTACTGCTGTTCCTTGCCACTGCTGTTACTCGTTACACTGCTGCTACCTGCTACAATTCTGGTTTGCTCGGCGTTGACGGGAAAAGACAATTTTCGTCAACGGGGAACTTCTAGCGCCATTGATACAATCGTTAGGAATAGTCTGCCGTGAACAGAACGTTTGTGACACCGTTGTTATCATACTACTTTGCTGCTGATACTTTGCTTGCAGATATTAATCTTTCAGGTGTGGTTGAATCTGACACAATCAGCTGCTAATACTTGAGATATCCTCTCACTTCCCTTGGCGAATCAACAAATTGGGTTGAATACTCTACCCTCGAAAACTACCTCGATCCCACGCGCTGGTGGGCCATCAACAACATTCTTCTAGTTTCGTTGCCGGGGAGTGCTAGCACCATTCTTCTGGTGCCATTGCAGGGGAAGGTCTGTTGTCACAGAGTCAGCATTTTTCTGGCGCCGTTGCCGGGGAAGGTCTGTTGTCACAGAGTCAGCATTTTTCTGGCGTCGTTGCTGGGGAGGTATTGCTATATTCTCTGAGTCACTTGGGATTTATATATGCTGATCACTATGAAGAATCTGAAGGATCCAAAAACCAAAGTATTGCCCTCAAGTATGAGGGGAGGTAAGGAACTGCCATCTAGCTCTGCACTTGATTCACCTTCAGTTATGAGTAAGTTTGCGACATCACCTCCTACTAGAAACCTTGATATGTCGCGTGTCCTTGATGATGCTTATGGTGCTAGTGCTAGAGATAATATGCTTGATACTATGCATGATGATGCTATCCTTGATACTATGCCTGATACTGCTAGAGATACTATGCCTGATACTGCTAGAGATGCTATGCTTGATACTGATTTGCCTGATGATGCTAGAGATGCTATTTTGCCTCATGATGCTATGCTTGATACTGCTAGAGATGCTACTTTGCCTGATGTGCCACTAGGAGTGTTCCTTGATGCTTATATTGCTAGAGTTACTGAAAATGCTCGTGATGCTTCTGAAACTGCCGATACTATTGAAATAGAACCTGCTTTTGGTCCTGCTAGATCTACCTCTCCTAGATATGAATTGCCTGATATACCTGAGGGTTATGTTATGGAGGGAGAGATAGCTGAGGATTTTCTTGTGTGTAAGGATGCCTATGACGCTGAGAAATTACTTCTCAAGTGGAAGGAAAAATCTCTGAAAGCTAGGATGAAATACGAGCCGAAGTTTGCCACTTCACCTATCTTTATCATCGATGGACAATAGATGTCATGCAAGTTCTTTTCCCTAAGCACGTATGACTACACAAGGAATGCGTGCCTACATCACATTGACGAACGGGAGCTAGCCACATATCTCTCCGTGTTATAACTGTTGCATGATGAATGTCATCCAAATGAATCACCGACCCATTGCCTGCGAGTTTGTCCCACTGCTGCTGTTACTGGTTCTGCTGCTACTGCTATTACTACTTTTGCTGCTGCTGTTACTTGCTACTGTTGCTACTTGCTACTGTTGTCACTACTTCTGTTCCTTGCCACTGCTGCTACTCGTTACACTGCTACTACCTGCTACAATACTGGTTCGCACGACGTTGACGGGAAAGACTATTTCCCGTCCACGGGCAACTTCTGGCGCCATTGATACGACAGTTAGGAATAGTGTGCCTTGTCACCAGATCGTTTCTGACACCGTTGTTATCACACTACTTTGTAGCTGATACTTTGCTTGCAGATACTAATCTTTCAGGTGTGGTTGAATCTGATGCATTTAGCTGCTAATACTCAAGAGTATCCTCTCACTTCCTGCGTGGCGAACCAACAAATTTGGGTTGAATACTCTACCCTCGAAAACTGTCGCGAACCCACGCGTTGGTGGGCCATTGCAAGACAATTGCTAATTGTTGAGCAACTGGGAGCAGTTCTGGCTCTGTTGTCGCGAAGGCATCAAGCCAGGGACACGTCAACAACATTCTTCTAGTGTCGTTGCCGGGGACTGCCGTTAGTAGCATTTTTCTGGCACCGTTGCCGGGGAGGTATTGCTATATTCTGTGAGTCACTTGGGATTTATATCTGCTTATCACTATGAAGAATCTGAAAGATCCAAAAACTAAAGTATTGCCCTCAACTATGAGGGGAGGTAAGGAACTGCCATCTAGCTCTGCACTTGATTCACCTTCAGTTATGAGTAAGTTTGCGACATCACCTCCTGCTAGAAATCTTGATATGTCGCCTGTGCTTGATGATGCTTATGATACTGCTAGAGATGCTACGCCTGATACTGCTAGAGATGCTATGCCTGATACTGCTAGAGATGCTATGCCTGATACTGTTAGAGATGATATGCCTGATACTGCTAGAGATGCTATTTTGCGTGATGATGCTATGCTTGATAGTGCTAGAGATACTACTTTGCCTGATATGCCACTAGGGGTATTCCTTGATGCTCATATTGCTAGAGTTAATGCCAATGCTCGTGATGCTTCTGAAACTACTGATACTATTGAGATAGAACCTGCTTTTGCTCCTGCTAGATCTAGCTCTCCTAGATATGAATTGCTTGATATACCTGAGGGTTACGTTATGGAGGGAGAGATAGCTGAGGATTTGCTTGCGTGTAAGGATGCCTATGATGCTGAGAAATTACTTCTCAAGTGGAAAGAAAAATCTGTCAAAGCTAGGATGAAATACGACGTGAAGTTTGCCACTTCACCTATCTTTATCACCGCTAAGGATTATGAGTTCTTAAAATGACCTGAAAATTTACCGAGAATTTTTCGGGAATATATAAAAAATACTGGCGCAAGAATCAACCGGAGGGGTGGAGCTGTGAGCCCACAATCCCACCAGGCGCGGGACCCCCTGGTCGTGCCTGGTAGGCTCGTGGGGCCCACAAAACTCCTCCACCTCCAATCTCAGCTCTATTTAGTCCGTGTCACACCCTGTTTTTCATCACAAGTATTTTATGTTGCAAAAATCAGAGCTTGTTAAAACTTTTTCAAATAATGTTGTGAGTGCAATGTCAGCACTTGTTTGAGTGAATGCTTGCTTGATTGATGACTCAAACCCATGAAAAACTTATTATTTTGCTCTCTTCAAAAACCCTTTTTCCTTTATATCAAGATCACCTTCATCATGTTGGGATACACTACTAGCTCATGAAGCCAAGTGGCAGTTCCAACCAAAGTTGGTGATCTGATCCAAATATTATTTTCATTCATTAAAATCATTAATTGGTGATTTAAAATATTATTTTCCTATTTTATATTTATGTCTGTTTCTAAGGCCAGGAATGATATTCCCACAAGGAAAATTGCTTTCCTGCCTTAGAAAATTCTGAGTAAATTCATGGAAGCTCAGAAGGACATATATTTTCCATATATAAGATTTTCAACCCTATTTTATATTATTATTATTTGAGTAAAACCCTGAAAACCATTTCTGTCTGTTTTAGCTTTTTGAGATGTTTCCAAAGGAAATGATCTCAATAAATTCCCATTAAATTACAGGAGCCCTCCCAAGCCATATTAGGTGCTCACATAAAATCTCACCTTGATCCAAGGTGGGGAAGTGCACGTAATAAGCCCAAAACCCTCTCTGTCCAGAGTAGAGTTGGAACAACTCTACATTGCAAAGTTTCTCCAATAGAGCTGAAACTTTGCAGAGGTGTTTGACACCCCAAATAAGGACTCCACACCAAAAATGGGATTTGTGAGACTCTGTTTGGCCACACTTCCTTTGGAAGGGACAATACTGGTCATTTTGAGGCATTTTCAAGTTTACAAAGCTAAACTTGTTCAATGGAGCTCAAATTTAGTGAAACCCCATGTTTTTACCCCAAGACCAAACCTGTTAAGTTCCAGTTCCAGTGGTGGAGTGGAAGCAGCCCAAATCACTGTCGAACACCTACTGACAGGAAGGTAAAAACCCTCCTAGCCACTGTTTTACCCAATGTCAAAGCCCCAAACTTGGTGAGGAAGAGCCCAAGAACACCCTGAGCACCTAGTCAACCAGCCCCTCCCCAACTCCAAGCACAAGTGACAAGATCTTCAATTTAAGCCACAGGCCAGTACTGGCAACACTAGTGTTCCATGCCTCCTTGACCAGCTCGTGCTCCCACTAGCACACAACGGCTAGGCACACTCCCAGAAACACCCATGACATGGAGGACACGTCCCAAGGGGCCCCAGATCGCGCCAGCATGCTGTGGCATGCCAAAACCGCGCTCTGGATGCGCTACAGAGAACCTCCAGCGAGGGGATGTCGCCCTGGCCAGTTCCAACCCCCCCAGTAATGTCCAAACACTTCCCCGACACCCCCTTTGTGCAAAGTTACCATCAGGGGCCCCCTCTCCTCAGCAAGGGCTCAGGCGACGCGTGCCCGTGCGCACCCGACGCGGCCGAGCATGCACGGTCACTGCGGCTCGACCCCACTTGCTTTCCCTCTGCGGCCGATGCACGAGGAGGTCCTAAACCACATCCCGAACCCGTGGTTTCACGACCAGCACCTCACTGTGCTCGCACGCGCGCCACGGTGAGTCACCGGCGCGCCTGAGTCGGCTCACCACCGCTGGCCCATAAATAGGTCCCCCCGGCACCCCAGCACCCTCGAAGCAGCTTCAGCACAACCACTAGACTCCCCTAGCCGCCCAATCGAGCTCGCAGAGCCCCGGTGCTCGAGATCGACTGAGGCCCCTCCGCCTCGGAGCTCCGGTCGATCTCCGGCTACACGCCGGCTCCTGCGCTGCCCGACCTCCCATTGCACTCCCCTTGACGCCATGAAAATTTCCCCCAACTCCCCCGAGTGAATCTGTGCCCCTAGCCACTAGCTCGACGCCAACCCGAAACCTTTCCGCCACGACCACCTCGTCGCCGGCGACCCAGATCACCTCCGGTGACGTCCCGACCACGAGCAGGTAAGCGGAAGAACGAGGGACCCATTCCCTCTCCTAGATTGGCCTGAGGGCAACGGTAGCCTCGCCGACGTCCGTCTCCACCTCTCTGGCTAGAGGTAGGAGAAGGACCCGACAGGTGGAGCCCACCTGTCGGTGTCCTGGGGCAGCCAGCGCGCGCAGCCGCTGACACTGACCCCAGGGGCCCGTAGGTCAGGTTTGAACCTGGCCCGCGCGCGCCTGGTGGCCGGTCTGCTGGCTGGGCCGACTGGATCTCTCCCCCTGGCCTTTTTCTTTTATTTTTAACCTGCAACTTAAATGATTTTTATAAAAATATCTAACCAGTAGAAAAATATGATTCTTCCAACAACAATTTTCTAAAAATGTGTAGTATTTGATTCTGTAGAGTTTGACATTTATCAAAAACAGAATCTGTTTTGGTATAATAAAATGATATTAAAAGCATTTGTTTGCTTCTGTTTACTTTTAAATAAATATGCTTAGCTAATACAAACCATAGGAAACATTTTCCAAAATAATAAACTGAATTTATTCAAGCTTTGCAACATTTTTTAAAAGCACCTTGTGATCTGTTTTGGTGTGAGCTATTATTTATTTATTACCTTCTCGATGGTAGAGTTATCGAGTGACGGAGGATCCGGAGCGGAAGACCTCGAAGACCCCGGATACCTAGCTGACCAAGGCAAGCAGCCCTTTGACCATGACTTGATCATAAACATTGTTGCATGCTAGTATAGTTGGTATTTTTCCGTTGCATGAGATCACGATGCCGGTTCATCATTGCAGTGATGGTACCGAAGGCTTCTTCGAAGCCCTTGCATGTTGATGATGTTATACGCATGGCTCCTCGGAGCACAAACATGGTGAGCTTGACCCTACCATCTATTAGGATCATGCTACTGTCATGTTGACTAGTAGAGTAAGATTATTGCATTAAGCTTGACCCTACCCCTTGAGGGTCATGTTATTACCATGTTGACAAGTAAAGATAGAGCATATTATCATGAGCATGATGATGAGTTAAATAAAGAATTTATGAAAACCCCGTTGGGTGCCACTAATGCCCGAGGGTGATGATGAGTTGGTGATCACTTTTGGTGAAGTGATGCACCGGTGTTTTTGTGTGAGTATGGTTTCGGAAATGGGATTAGATTTATGATGTGTCGACCGTCCCAACCTTACCAGTACGACCACGATACCCCTTTATGGGATGGGGCTTTGTTGATTACTCTGGTCGGTACTAGCAAAGAGCCACATTACTAGTGGCGGGAGTGATCGGTGTCACTCTCGTGATGGGGTCATGCCAGGTAGGACGACTATGCCATTATTATGAGTACCAGGCACACCGTTGGTCCCTGCATGGTTGATACAGTCCAGAGTCGGTGCTCGTAAGACGTACAACATGTGGGTTGGGTACCAATCGAGTGGACCTCTTCGTCTAGTATCGTCAGGGGAAAGATGATGATCGGGTACTTACCTCGGGTATATGTGATATACCGCGAGTCGTGGATGGCACGGAAGTTTCCCGTTTCTCGTGGGTCCAGCGTACTACCTCTGCAGAGTGTCAAACTATTCGAATAGCCGTGTCCACGGTCAAGGACAGTTGGGTGGTGCTGCTTAAACTACATCGAGTGTTTCCGCATAAACCAAGTGTGTGTGTGTGTGTGGTGTTAAAAAGGTGTTGTTATGAGAGTAATAATATGACCAAGTTCTGTGACTTGGCATATAGGGTAAACCCGGATGATTTAGCCCTCATAAATACATTGAGGTTATGACAAGTCCGATGACTTGGCATATAGGGTGAACCCTGTGTGTTCAACCCTTAGCAGATATGTTGATATCTGTAACCTGTTCTTCAAGAGTAATTCTTTAACTTGTTGCATATACCTGATCATTCCACCAAATTGCATTCCACCATAGATACTTGTTACTATTATTCGTCGTTATCAATGTTCATATCATGGGCTGTTTGCGAGTACATTCAAAGTACTCATTGGCTTGCCAATGGTTATATTATTGACCAGACATGGAAGGACCGGAGTTTGGCGACGAGTACGCCGTCGGAGACGAACCTTCGATCTAGGACGCTTCCAAGTCAGAATGCCTGTCGGTGTAGGCTTGATGGCATGGGCACCGCTTAGCCCTTACGAGTTTCCGCTACTCGATGTATCTGTTTATTTGGCTTTAGGCCCCGCTCTTGAACCCGACCTTCTGGTCGTTTGATGTAATAATTTCGGTACTTGGATGTAAGACTCTATTATTCAGTATGTGTGTTCAGTGAACATTGATCCTTGGGGTCACTGGGCTCGGCGAACTCGACTTGCTAGTCGGGGTCCCCACAGAACTGGTATCAGAGCCATCCTGAGTATAGGAAGCCTTAGATAGCATGGACGTTAGCCGAGAACGTTAGAACGCCAGCCTTGCACAAAACTTTTGCACATACAACCTTCTGACCTCTCTCCTATGCCTTGTAGATGGCTGCCGTACCTGAGACACTTCTGGAGACCGGCTTTCCGCTACTCCTGATGGATTGTCTCGAGAAGTGCCACGTACGTCGCACGCCCATCTTCCTCTACCACGAGCACTGGGTAAATGCCGACACTAAGGAATATCACGTGGACGTGATAGTGAAGGCTAATGACTCCCCGTCTAGTTGGTTCTTTGAAGGACCACAGATGGGAGAGCTGATGATGGCAGTGGAGACGGCCGCACGAGAGGCGCTCGTGCGTCTCCGCAGCATCCTCTCTGAGATGGCTAATGAGCCTGTCACTCATCACCTACCTTTCATTAGGGAAGGAGAGGATGGGAGTTGGATACTCACCCCAGCCACGGAGGATGGGATGCCATTATGGTTTCAGACCTACTTCAGCCTCTCGTCGGACACCCTGACACACTTCCTGGTTAAGGAATCAGCCAAGCTTCGTCAAGAGTTGCACTAGTCAAGGGCCTGCTCCACACTGAGAAGATGAAGAATCGCAAAGTAAAGAAGGCAGGCGCACCTGAAGGGAGGACAGCTGTTGCTACTAGGGGTGTTGTGTTACCCATCCAGGCAGTCCCTCTTCGGAGTCGCCGCCTGACAGCGGAAGAGTACACTGAGATCTTCGCCGCCTCGCCTAAGAGACGCCGTGATGTGCGGATTCTTTCTTCCACTCCTATAAAGGAAGAAGATGTTGATGAAGATGAAGACGAAGATGAGGATCCTGTTGAGTCCGCCTTTGAGACTGAGCAGTCCGCCGCGTAGGATTTAGTGTAGGCAATTAGGAGTACCCCGAGCATAGGGTATCCATGTATCCGTTTTTAATTCATGTACGTGTGCTTGATGTAAGTCACCTATTGCCTTAGGCAACCTGTAAGTGACTGCATCACCTAGTTTTTATGAATGCAATTTCCGTTTGTCAAAAACTTTGGTTTTGAAAACTTTGCACTTGCACGTATCGGACCCCCTCTTACTAGGAACGAATCCTTGTATTCCCGAGCAAGGTGGCATTTTGACCTGTCTGTTTCTATGACAGGATGGTGAACGCAACCCGCAACAGCACCTTCAGCAACCCCGGCGCCGACTCCTGAGGGACGCCGCAGGGAACAGAAGGAGAAGCTCACGCTGGAGGTCACCACGAGCAGCCTAGAGACCTTCCACCACCACCTCCTCCTGAGAACTTGACGATGTCTTAGTTACTTCAAGCTCTTCGGCAGGAGCGTAAAGCCAGCAATGCCGCTATTCAGCAGCTGACTCAAGTCCTGGTGGACAACTCGCCGCGGAATGGGAATGGCGGTAGCCGCTCTACTCTCTCCGAGTTCATGCGGACTACGCCCCCCATATTCACGGAGATGACTGAACCACTGGACGCCGATGACTGGCTCCGCACCATTGAAGACCTCCTTGCACTGGTCAAGTGCACCGATGATCATGAGAAGGTCCTTTATGCTTCTCACTGTCTCGGAGGCACCGCCAGGGCATGGTGGGATGGATTTCAGATCATGCGGATAGGGCAAGTCATAACTTGGGTGATGTTCAAGGAAGGATTTCGTGCGGCTCACATTCCACCTGGACTGATGACCATTAAGAAGCGGGAATTCCGAGCCTTGAGGCAGGGCAGTGAAACTATTAAGGAGTACCTATAGAAGTTTAACCTCTTGTTGAGGTACGCGCCCGAAGATGTTAACACTAAGGCCGCTAAGGTGGAACGCTTCATGGAAGGGTTACAGCAGACCCTGCAATACCAGCTGGTGGTTTGCGACTGCCAGACTTTCAGCGAGTTGGTTAACAAGGCGCTTATGCTGGAAGACAAGCGTCGTGCGATGGACGACACCCGCAAGCGCAAACTGATAGGTAGTGGAGGACCTAGTAATGCAAGACCAAGACCATGGCAGTCAGCACATGCAAGACCCAACTTTCAGCAGAAGCAGTACAAGCACCCGGTGTTCCGCCAGAATTATCAGCCTCAGCAGCAAGCCAAGCCAGTAGTCAACCCGACGAACAACGGTGGAGTCAAGACCAACCCTCCATGGCAGGTCACCTGCTTTGGGTGTGGTCAGACTGGGCACTATTCCAGGCAGCGCCCCAACAAGAAGCCCGACGCACCGCGTCCCAATGCACCCAACCCCGGTCAAGGTGCACCAGGAAGGAACCAGGCCCCCCGCAACCAGCAGTTTAATGGCAGGGGCCGGATCAATCACATCACTGTAGAAGAGGCGCAGGAAGACCCGGACTGCATTCTGGGTACGTTCCTCATCAACTCAACTCCAGCAACAGTGTTGTTTGATTGTGGTGCCTCGCATTCTTTTGTTACTCAAAGGTTTGCGGAGATGTGTGGTTTAAAACCCACTCTACTCCGTGGACAGATGGCAATTCAAACCCCGGGAGTAGTGTTGAGGACCAACCTAGGGTGTAGAAGGGTCGAGATAATTATCAATGGATCAAGTTTCTTGGCAGACCTCATTGTGCTTAAATCGCAAGGTGTAGAAGTAATCCTCGGCATGGATTGGTTGGCCAAGCACCAGAGTCTTTTGGACTGTGCCAACAGGGCCATTACCATGACAAGCAACCAAGGGGTCAAGGTCAAGTTTGTCTCCGAGCCAGTATCGGCTCAAGTGCCTCGAGTCAACAGTCTATCCGAGGTAGAGCTTGATCAAGTGCCTGTAGTCTGTGAATACCCGGACGTCTTTCCTGACGAGCTAGCCGGAATGCCTCCCGACCGATACATCGAGTTCATCATCGAGCTCATGCCCGGATCAAGGCCTATATATAAAAAGCTTTACAGGATGGGTTCCGAAGAGCTGGCAGAGCTGAAGAAGCAGCTGGATGAGCAACTCAGGAAAGGGTTCATCCGTCTGAGTGCATCACCTTGGGGATCACCTGTTCTATTTGTTTCAAAGAAGGATGGTACCATTCGACTCTGCGTCGATTACCGTTCTCTTAATGAAGTCACAATTAAGAACAAGTACCCGCTCCCCAAGATCGACGACCTGTTTGACCAGTTAAACGGGGCCAGGGTATTTTCCAAGATCGATCTTCGATCGAGATATTACCAGTTGAAGATTCGACCCGAAGATATACCCAAGACTGCATTCGTGACCCGATACGGTCTATATGAATGCACTGTCATGCCCTTCGGTTTGACAAATGCCCCAGCCTACTTCATGTACCTCATGAACAAGGTCTTCATGGAATATTTGGACAAGTTTGTCGTCGTGTTCATCGATGACATATTAATCTTCTCCAAGTCCGAAGAAGAGCATGAGCAACACCCGAGGTTAGTTCTGGGAAAGCTTCAAGAGCACCAGCTTTATGCCAAATTCAACAAGTGTCAGTTCTGGTTGAACGAAGTTGGATTTCTGGGTCATGCCCTGACGGCAAGCGGTTTGGCAGTAGATGAGTCCAAGATTACTACAGTGACCAACTGGGAATCACCAAAGGACGTGAAGGATGTCAGGAGTTTCCTCGGGCTCGTGGGATACTACCGCAAGTTTGTAGAAGGTTTATCCAGCATCGCTCGACCTATGACTCAGCTCTTGAAGGAAGGCCGAAAGTTCGAGTGGACACCGGCGTGTGAAGCAAGTTTCCAGGGGTTGAAGAAGAGGCTAACTACCGCCCCGGTGTTGGCTACCCCAGACATCAACAAGGAATTCGTAATATATTGTCATGCCTCTGGAACCGGGCTTGATGGAGTCCTGATGCAAGATGGCAGGGTCATGGCGTACTTGTCACGGCAACTGCGACCGCATGAGGAGAACTACGCCACCCATGATCTGGAGCTAGCAGCTATAGTGCGTGATCTGAAGACGTGGCGACATTACCTTCTGGGGAAGCGATGTGAGATATATACAGACCACAAAATTCTGAAATATATTTTCACTCAAAGGGAGCTGAATATGAGGCAGCGGAGATGGCTTGAGTTAATCAAGGATTACGACCTCAGCATTCAATATCATCCTGGCAAGGTGAACGTGGTAGCCGATGCCTTAAGCCGGAAGGCAGGTTCCTTGAACGTCGCGCTCAAGGAAAGGTTACCCGTCTTGTATGAAGAGATGGAGGGCTTCGGGCTTGAGATAGTCAAACCAGGATACCTGGCCAACCTCGAAGTCAAGCCTACTCTGGCAGACGACATCGAAGAATCCCAGAAGGGACAAAAGAGTATCGAAGTCCTCAAGAGGAAGGTGCGAGAAGGCAAAGCCCCAGGATTCTCGATTGATGAGCATGGAGTAATGTGGTACGGGAAGCGCTTATGCGTACCTAACAAGGCCGAACTTAAGGACTTGATCCTGCAAGAGGCTCATGACACACCGTACTCTATCCATCCAGGTGGTACCAAGATATACCAAGACCTCCGAGAACGATTCTGGTGGCATGGCATGAAGAGGGAAATTGGCTCCTATGTCGCTAAATGCGATGTATGCCAGCGAGTCAAGGCTGAACACCAGCGACCTGCTGGATTGCTGCAACCTCTTCAGGTGCCGAAATGGAAGTGGGATAAAGTCGGCATGGACTTCATCACCGGGTTGCCCTGGTCGAATAAGGGTCATAACTCTATTTGGGTCATAGTTGATCATTTGACCAAGGTGGCCCATTTCATCCCCGTTGACACCACCTACGATGGTAGCCAGCTGGCCAGTCTATACATTCATCGAGTGGTGAGTCTCCATGGAGTTCCCAAGGAGATCGTGTCCGACCGCGACACACAATTCACCTCAAGATTCTGGAAGAAGTTTCAAGAAGCTCTCGGAACCAAACTCTCCTTCAGTACGGCTTTCCACCCACAAACGGGCGGACATACCGAGAGGATAAACCAGATACTTGAGGACATGCTCCACGCCTGTGTTTTGGCTCATGGTGCCAAGTGGGAAGATTGCCTGCCGTTTGCTGAGTTTTCTTACAACAACAGCTACCAGTAGAATCTTCAGATGGGCCCATTTGAAGCATTATATGGGCGGAAGTGCCGCACCCCTCTCAATTGGTCCGAAACCGGTGATGGACTAGTTTTCGGGCCAGAAGCATTGCAGGAAGCAGGGGACAAGGTTCAGCTTGTTCGAGAGAACTTGGAGGCAGCTAAGTCAAGGTAGAAGAGATATGCGGACCCTCGCCGCAGAGATGTGGAGTTTATTCCCGGAGACCAGGTGTACTTGCAAGTCACGCCTCTCAAGGGGACCAAGCGTTTCCACGTCAAGGGGAAGCTAGCTCCCAGGTTCATTGGACCCTTCAAGATCACGGCAAGGCGCGGGGAAGTAGCTTACCAGTTGGAGCTACCTCCTGAGCTTTCGGGTGTGCACAACGTGTTCCACGTGTGACAGCTCCGGAAGTGTTTACAAGTGCCAAACCGTCCCGATCATTACAAGGACATTGATCATCAAGCTATTGACCTTCAACCGGACCTTACCTACCGCGAGAAACCGATCCGCATTTTGGATGAAGCCGAACGTTGCACCAGAAGCCGCACCATCAAGTTTTTCAAGGTTCAGTGGAGCAACCATACCGAAGTAGAAGCCACGTGGGAACGTGAAGACTATCTCTGATCAGAATTTCCCGAGCTATTTAATGCTTAGCTTAGGAATCTCGGGGACGAGATTCTTGTAAGAGGGATAGGTCTGTCACACCCTGTTTTTCATCACAAGTATTTTATGTTGCAAAAATCAGAGCTTGTTAAAACTTTTTCAAATAATGTTGTGAGTGCAATGTCAGCCCTTGCTTGAGTGAATGCTTGCTTGATTGATGACTCAAACCCATGAAAAACTTATTATTTTGCTCTCTTCAAAAACCCTTTTTCCTTTATATCAAGATCACATTCATCATGTTGGGATACACTACTAGCTCATGAAGCCAAGTGGAACTTCCAAACAAAGTTGGTGATCTGATCCAAATATCATTTTCATTCATTAAAAACATTAATTGGTGATTTAAAATATTATTTTCCTATTTTGTATTTATGTCTGTTTCTAAGGCCAGGAATGATATTCCCACAAGGAAAATTGCTTTCCTGTCTTAGAAAATTCTGAGTAAATTCATGGAAGCTCAGAAGGACATATATTTCCCATATATAAGATTTTCAACCCTATTTTATATTATTATTATTTGAGTAAAACCCTGAAAACCATTTCTGTCTTTTTTAGCTTTTTGAGATGTTTCCAAAGGAAATTATCTCAATAAATTCCCATTAATTTACAGGAGCCCTCCCAAGCCATATTAGGTGCTCACATAAAATCTCACCTTGATCCAAGGTGGGGAAGTGCACCTAATAAGCCCAAAACCCTCTCTGTCCAGAGTAGAGTTGGAACAACTCTACATTGCAAAGTTTCTCCAATAGAGCTGAAACTTTGCAGAGGTGTTTGACACCCCAAATAAGGACTCCACACCAAAAATGGGATTTGTGAGACTCTGTTTGGCCACACTTCCTTTGGAAGGGACAATACTGGTCATTTTGAGGCATTTTCAAGTTTACAAAGCTAAACTTGTTCAATGGAGCTCAAATTTAGTGAAACCCCATGTTTTTACCCCAAGACCAAACCTGTTAAGTTTCAGTTCCAGTGGTGGAGTGGAAGCAGCCCAAATCACTGTCGAACACCTACTGACAGGAAGGTAAAAACCCTCCTAGCCACTGTTTTACCCAATGTCAAAGCCCCAAACTTGGTGAGGAAGAGCCCCAGAACACCCTGAGCACCCAGTCAACCAGCCCCTCCCCAACTCCAAGCACAAGTGACAAGATATTCAATTTAAGCCACAGGCCAGTACTAGCAACACTAGTGTTCCTTGCCTCCTTGACCAGCTCGTGCTCCCACTAGCACACAACGGCTAGGCACACTCCCAACAACACCCATGACATGGAGGACACGTCCCAAGGGGCCCCAGAGCGCGCCAGCATGCCGTGGCATGCCAAAACCGCGCTCTGGACGCGCTACAGAGAACCTCCAGCGAGGGGATGTCGCCCCGGCCAGTTCCAACCCCCTAGTAATGTCCAAACACTTCCCCGACACCCCCTCTGTGCAAAGCTACCATCAGGGGCCCCCTCTCCTCAGCAAGAGCTCAGGCGACGCGTGCCCGTGCGCACCCGACGCGGCCGAGCATGCACGGTCGCTGCGGCTCAACCTCACTCGCTTTCCCTCTGCGGCCGATGCACCAGGAGGTCCTAAACCACGTCCCGAACCCATGGTTTCGCGGCCAGCACCTCACTGTGCTCGCACGCGCGCCACGGTGAGTCACCGGCACGCCCGAGTCGGTTCACTGCCGCTGGCTTATAAATAGGTCCCCCCGGCACCCCAGCACCCTCCAAGCAGCTTCAGCACAACCACTAGACTCCCCCTAGCCACCCAATCGAGCTCGCAGAGCCCCGGTGCTCGAGATCGACCGAGGCCCCTCCGCCTCGGAGCTCCAGTCGATCTCCGGCTACACGCTGGCTCCTGCGTTGCCCGACCTCCCATTGCACTCCCCTTGACGCAAGGAACATTTCCCCCAACTCCCCCGAGCGAATCCGTGCCCCTAGCCACTAGCTCGACGCCCACACGAAACCTTTCCGCCACGACCACCACGTCACCGGCGACCCAGACCACCTCCGGTGACGTCCCGACCACGAGCAGGTAGGCAGAGGAATGAGGGACCCATTCCCGCTCCTATATTGGCCTGAGGGCAACGGTAGCCTCGCCGGCGTCCATCTCCACCTCTCTGGCTGGAGGTAGGAGAAGGACCCGACAGGTGGAGCCCACCTGTCGGTGTCCTGGGGCAGCCAGCACACGCAGCCGCTGACACTGACCCCAGGGGCCCGCAGGTCAGGTTTGAACCTGGCCCGCGCGCGCCTAGTGGCCGGTCTGCTGGCTAGGCCGACTGGATCTCCCCCCTGGCCTTTTTCTTTTATTTTTAACCTAGAACTTAAATGATTTTTATAAAAATATCTAAGCATTAGAAAAATATGATTCTTCCACCAACAATTTTCTAAAAATGTGTAGTATTTGATTCTGTAGAGTTTGACATTTATCAAAAACAGAATCTGTTTTGGTATAATAAAATGATATTAAAAGCATTTGTTTGCTTATGTTTACTTTTAAATAAATATGCTTAGCTAATAAAAACCATAGGAAACATTTTCCAAAAAAATAAACTGAATTTATTCAAGCTTTGCAACATTTTTAAAAGCACGTTGTGATCTGTTTTGGTGTGAGCTATTATTTATTTATTCCCTTCTCGACGGTAGAGTTACCGAGTGACGGAGGATCCGGAGCGGAAGACCTCGAAGACCCCGGATACCTAGCTGACCAAGGCAAGCAGCCCTTTGACCATGACTTGATCATAAACATTGTTGCATGCTAGTATAGTTGGTATTTTTCCGTTGCATGAGATCACGATGCCGGTTCATCATTGCGGTGATGGTACCGAAGGCTTCTTCGAAGCCCTTGCATGTTGATGATGTTATACGCATGGCTCCTCGGAGCACAAACATGATGAGCTTGACCCTACCATCTATGAGGATCATGCTACTATCATGTTGACTAGTAGAGTAAGATTATTGCATTGAGCTTGACCCTACCCCTTGAGGGTCATGTTATTACCATGTTGACAAGTAAAGATAGAGCATATTATCATGAGCATGATGATGAGTTAAATAAAGAATTTATGAAAACCCCGTCGGGTGCCACTAATGCCCGAGGGTGATGATGAGTTGGTGATCACATTGGGTGAAGTGATGCACCAGTGTTTTTGTGTGAGCATGGTTTCGGAAATGGGATTAGATTTATGATGTGTCGACCGTCACAACCTTACCAGTACGACCACGATACCCCTTTATGGGATAGGGCTTTGTTGATTACTCTGGTCGGTACTAGCAAAGAGCCACATTACTAGTGGCGGGAGTGATCGGTGTCACTCTCGTGATGGGGTCGTGCCAGGTAGGACGACTATGCCATTATTATGAGTTCGAGGCACACTGTTGGTCCCTGCATGGTTGATACAGTCCAGAGTCGATGCTCGTAAGACGTACAACATGTGGGCTGGGTACCAATCGAGTGGACCTATTTGTCTAGTATCATCAGGGGAAAGATGATGATCGGGTACTTACATCGGGTATATGTGATATACCGCGAGTCGTGGATGACACGGAAGTTTCCCGTTTCTCGTGGGTCCAGCGTACTACCTCTGCAGAGTGTCAAACTATTCGAATAGCCGTGTCCACGGTCAAGGACAGTTGGGTGGTGCTACTTAAACTACGTCCAGCATTTCCGCATAAACCAAGTGTGTGTGTGTGTGGTGTTAAAAAGGTGTTGTTATGAGAGTAATGATATGACCAAGTTCGGTGACTTGGCGCATAGGGTAAACCCGGATGGTTTAGCCCTCATAAATACATTGAGGTTATGACAAGTCCGATGACTTGGCATATAGGGTGAACCCTGTGTGTTCAACCCTTAGCAGATATGTTGATATCTGTAACCTGTTCTTCAAGAGTAATTCTTTAACTTGTTGCATATACCTAATCATTCCACCAAATTGCATTAAACCATAGATACTTGTTACTATTATTCTTCGTTATCAATGTTCATATCATGGGCTGTTTGCGAGTACATTCAAAGTACTCATTGGCTTGCCACTGGTTATATTATTGACCAGACATGGAAGGACCGGAGTTTGGCGACGAGTACGCCGTCGGAGACGAACCTGCGATCTAGGACGCTTCCAAGTCAGAATGCCTATCGGTGTAGGCTTGATGGCATGGGCACCGCTTAGCCCTTACGAGTTTCCGCTACTCGATGTATCTGTTTATTTGGCTTTAGGCCCCGCTCTTGAACCCGACCTTCTGGTCGTTTGATGTAATAATTTCGGTACTTGGATGTAAGACTCTATTATTCAGTATCTGTGTTCAGTGAACATTGATCCTTGGGGTCACTGGGCATGGCGAACTCGACTTGCTAGTCGGGGTCCCCATAGTCCGTCTCTCCCGGAAATAAATCAAGGAGAAGAGTTCATCGCGTTTTGCGATACGGAGGTGCCGCGACCTCCTGTTCTTCATCTGGAGGGCAGATCTGGAGTCCGTTCTGGGCTCCGGAGAGGGGATATCGTCGCCATTGTCTTCACCAACCTTCCTTCATCGCCAATACCATGATGCTCTTCACCGTTCGTGAGTAATCTCATCGTAGGCTTGCTGGACGGTGACGGGTTGGATGAGATCTATCATGTAATCGAGTTAGTTTTGACGAGGATTGATCTATCATGTAATCTTGAAGGGATTGACAACCCCTTTACAACGTTGGGTGCAAGCTCTTTTGTGTTTGCGCAAGTACTCTGGACTTGACGAGATTCTCCTACTGGATTGATACCTTGGTTCTCAAACTGAGGGAAATACTTACTGCTCCTGTGCTGCATCACCCAGTCCTCTTCGAGGGAGAAACCAACGCAAGCTCAAGAGACAACAGAAGGATATCTGGCACCACTGCCGGGGAAGGACTTTTGTTGACATTGCAGAAGGATTTCTAACGCCGTTGCCGTGGAGGATCAAGTCAAGAACTCATCCAAGTAGGTGTGGCAAACTCATCTCTCGCATTTACTTTGTTTGCCAGTTGCCTCTCGTTTTCCTCTCCCCCACTTCACCAATTTGCCTTTTTTCGTTTGCCTTTTTCTCGCTTGCTCTTTGTTCGCTTGTGTGCTTGCTTGCTTCCCTAAGTCATCATGAATGAAAACACCAAACTTTGTGACTTCTCGAATACTAATAATAATGATTTTATTAGTACTCGGATTGCTCCCGCCACTAGTGCGAAGTCATACGAAATCAATGCCGCTTTGCTGAATCTTGTTATGAAAGAGCCTTCCTAGTGAAGATGCCGCATCCCATCTCAATACCTTCATCGAGCTTTGCGATATGCAAAATAAGAAAGATGTGGATAATGACGTGATTAAATTGAAGCTTTTTTCCTTTCTCGTTGCGAGATCGCGCAAAAACTTGGTTTTCTTCTTTGCCCGAAAACAATATCGATTCTTGGGATAAGTGCAAAGATGCTTATATATCCAAGTATTTTTCGCCGGCTAAGATTATCTCTCTCCGTAATTATATCATGAATTTCAGGCAACTTGATCATGAACATGTTGCACAATCTTGGGAGAGAATGAAATTAATGATTAGAAATTGTCCCGCTCATGGCTTGAGTCTTTGGATGATTATACAAATCTTTTACGCTGGCTTGAATTTCGCTTGTAGAAATATCTTGGACTCCGCCTCAGGTGGAACGTCCATGGAAATCACGTTAGGGGAGGCCACAAAGCTCCTAGACAATATCATGACGAACTACTCTCAGTGGCACACTGAAAGGTCACCTACTAGTAAGAAGGTACACCCTATAGAAGAAATTAACTCGTTGAGTGCTAAGATGGATGAGTTAATGAATTTGGTTGCTAGTAGAAGTGCTCCTTTAGATACTAATGATATGCCCTTGTCTTCTTTGATTGAGAGTAGCAACGCTAGCTTGGACGTTAATTTTGTTGGTAGGAATAACTTTGGCAACACCAATGCTTTTAGAGGAAACTATGTTCCTAGGCCTTTTCCTAGTAACTCCTCTAATAACTTTGGCAACTCCTACAACAATACTCAAGGAAATTACAATAGATTACCCTCTGATCTAGAGAGTAATATCAAAGAGTTTATCAACTCACAAAAAAATTCAATGCATCCATAGAGGAAAAACTACTCAAAATTGACGATTTGGCTAAGAGCGTTGATAGAATGTCTAGTGATGTTGATGCTTTGAAAGTTAGATGTGCTCCTCCCAAGATCAACATGGATGAAACTTTGAAAGTTATGCGTGTTTCCATGATTGAGAGCCAAGAAAGAACCACCCAAATTCGTGCTAGACGTGAATGGCTTAAAAAGGCGTGTTCTCGTGATGAGAATCACGAAGATCCTAAAGTGCTTGGTGTGACTCTCATTGAATCTTTGTTTTCTTGTGTCAAACCTAATGATTATGGGGCTGGATATGAATCCACTTTGGTTGAAAAGTGCCCCAATGATTCGGAGTCCATCTATCTTGATGCTAAAAGCATTGAAAGTGGAGTAGAATATGTTAAAACTTTGAGTAGTAATGAAATTACTACCATGGATTTCAAGGAATTCAATTATGATAGTTGCTCCTTGATTGAATGCATTTCTTTTATGCAATCCATGTTAAACTCTCCACACTCTTATAGCCAAAACAAGGCCTTTACCGATCATATCGTCGAAGCTATGATAAAATCTCTTGAAGAGAAACTTGAATTGGAAGTCTCTATCCCTAGAAAGCTTCATGATGAGTGAGAACCTACCATCAAAATCAAAATAAAAAACTATGAATGCAATGCTTTGTGTGATTTGGGTGCTAGTGTTTCTGCGATTCCAAAGTCTTTATGTGATGTTCTGGGTTTTAATGAGATTGAAGAGTGTTCTCTTAATTTGCACTTGCTGATTCTACTGTCAAGAAACCCATGGGAAGGATCAATGATGTTCTTATTATTTCAAATAGGAACTATGTACCCTTGGATTTCATTGTGCTTGGCATTGATTGCAATCCTACATGCCCTATTATTCTTGATAGACCTTTCCTAAGGACGATCGGTGCTATCATTGATATGAAGGAAGGGAATATTAGATTTCAATTTCCTTTAAGGAAGGGCATGGAACACTTTCCTAGAAATAAAGTAAGATTGCCTACGAATCCATGATGAGGGCCACTTATGGTTTGAGCACCAAAGAAGACGGTACGTGATTCTATCGCTTTTATGCCTAGCTAAGGGCATTAAACAATAGCGCTTGTTGGGAGCAACCCAATGAATTTATCTTTTTATTTCTGTTTTGTTGCGTCCACACCATCACAATTCTATTGTGATTGTGTTTTTTGTGTTTCTTTTTGTGTTTGAGCCAAGCAAAACCTTTATAAATAGTCTTGGTAATGGTTGTTTGATCCTGCTGGAAAAAAGACAGAAAATTTTTGCTAACGAGATGATTTTTCATTTTTATTCAGAAAGAGCTTTTGAGTTTATTCTTTTTGATTCTGGTTTATATGCCTTTTTCCAAGGCCTTCGTAAATTTTTAAATTTTTTGAGGTACCAGAATTATATGAAGTATACAGACTTCGTAAATTTTTAGATTTTTTGAGGTACCAGAATTATATGAAGTATACAGATTTCTACAGACTCGTCTGTTTTTGACAGATTCTGTTTTTGTTGAGTTGGTTGCTTGTTTTGATGAAACTATGGTTAGTATCGGGGGGTACTGGCCATGGAAAAGTGAGAATACTGTAGCCCAACACCAATATAGATAGAATTCAAGTTTGCTACAGTACCAAAAGAAGTGGTAGTTTGTTTTTTTGTGCTAATGTTATCACGAGTTTCTGTTTATGTTTTGTGTTGTGAAGTTTTCAAGTTTTGGATGATGTTCTCATGGACAAAGAGATAAGGAGTGGAAAGAGCTCAAGCTTGGGGATGCCCAAGGCATCCCAAGCCAAATTCAAGGACACCAAAAAGCCTAAGCTTGGGGATGCCCCGGGAAGGCATCCCCTCTTTCGTCTTCAATCCATCGGTAACATTACTTGGAGCTATATTTTTATTCACCACATGATATGTGTTTTGCTTGGAGCTTCTTGTATCGTAGGAGTCTTTTTTTGTTGTTGTGTCACAATCATCCTTGCTGCACACCTTTTTGAGAGAGAGAGACATGCACTCATCGTGATTTTTGCTAGAATGTTCATAGTGCTTCACTTATATCTTTTGAGATAGATACTTTTGCTCTATGTGCTTCACTTATATCTTTTAGAGCACGGCGGTGCATGACTTGGTAGTTGGCTTATGCTATGAAAGTAGTCCCAAAGGTGATAGGTACCCAAAGAGGATACAAAAACCTCCGTCTTCATGTGCATTGAGTAGAAAGAGAAGTCTTGATTCCTCTCAGTTAGTTTTGAGACGTGGATTCGGTAATATTAAGAGTTATGTTAGTAGGGTGTTGTGAATCTAGAAATACTTGTGTTGAAGTTAGTGATTCCTGTAGCATGCACGTATGGTGAACCGCTATGTTAGGAAGTGGAAGCATAATTGATCTATTGATTGTCATCCTTTGTGTTGAGGTCGGGATCGCGTGATGGTTCACACCTACCAACCCTTCCCCTAGGAGTATGCGTTTAGCACTTTGTTTCGATCACTAATAAAAACTTTCGCAACAAGTATGTGAGTTCTTCATGACTAATGTGAGTCCATGGTATAGATGCACTTTCGCCTTCCACCATTGCTAGCCTCTCTAGTGCCGCACAATTCTCACCGGTGCACAAACCCACCATATGCCTTCCTCAAAATAGACACCATACCTACCTACTATGGCATTTTCATAGCCATTCCGAGATATATTGCCATGCAACTCCCACCATTCCGTGTCATGACTTGTGCCGTCACACTCATATTGCCATTGCATGATCGTAAGCTAGCTAGCAAAAATTAATTCTTTATCACTTCCCTACTCGAGGACGAGCAGGAGTTAAGCTTGCGGATGCTTGATACGTCTCCAACGTATCTATAATTTTTGATGGTTTCATGCTATTATCTTGTCAAACTTTGGTTGTTTTGTATGCCTTTTATATATTTTTTGGGACTAACTTATTAACTCAGTGCCAAGTGCTAGTTCCTGTTTTTTCCATGTTTTTGACCCCTTTCAGAGGAGAATTTGAAACGGAGTCGAAACGGAATAAAATCCCCGAAAAGATATTTCCCGCAACGGAAGAAGATCACGAGACATGAGAGCCAAGGCAGGGTGTCCCTAGGGGCCCCATAAGCCCCCACCCCGCGACCAGGTGGGAGGCCGCCGCCCTCAGGCTTGTAGGCCCCCTGGACCTCCTTTGCCCTAGGTTTTGCGCCTATATATCCCCAAAAATTCCACAAAAAATCAGAAGATCATCGAAAGTACTTTTCCGCCGCCGCAAGCTTCTGTCTCCGCAAGATCCCATCTGGGGCACGTTCTGGTGCCCTGCCGGAGGGGGGATTCGGATACAGAGTGCTTATTCATCAACACCATGACCTCTCCGATGATGCGTGAGTAGTTCACCATAGACCTACGGGTCCATAGCTAGTAACTAGATGGCTTCTTATCTCTCTTGGATCATCAATACAAAGTTCTCCATGATCTTCATGGAGGTCTATCCGATGTAATCTTCTTTTGTGGTGTGTTTGTCGAGATCTGATGAATTGTGGATTTATGATCAGATTATCTATGAATCTTATTTGAGTTTCTTCTGATTTCTCTTATGCATGATTTCATATCCTTGTAATTCTCTTCGAGTTGTGGGTTTTGTCCGGCCAACTAGATCTATGATTCTTGCAATGGGAGAAGTGCTTTGTTTTGGGTTCATACCATGCGGTGACCTCACCCAGTGACAGAAGGGGTAGTGAGGCACGTATCCTGTTGTTGCCATCAAGGGTAAAAAGATGGGGTTTTCATCATTGGTTTGAGATTATCCCTCTACAACATGTCATCTTGCTTAAGGCGTTACTCTGTTCTTCATGAACTCAATACAGTAGATGCATGGTGGATAGTGGTCGATGTGTGGAGTAATAGTAGTAGATGCAGAAAGTATCAGTCTACTTGTCTCGGACATGATGCCTATATGTATGATCATTGCCTTAGATATCATCATGACTTTGCGCGGTTCTATCAATTGCTCGACAGTAATTTGTTCACCCACCGTAATACTTGCTATTTTGAGAGAAGCCTCTAGTGAACACTATGGCCCCCAGGGTCTAGTCCACACCATATTTTCAGCCTTACACTTTTTACTTCGTTGCACTTTCCGCCTTCAGATCTCACTTTGCAAACAATCTTGAAGGGATTGACAACCCCTTTACAGCGTTGGGTGCAAGCTCTTATGTGTTTGCGCAGGTACTCTGGACTTGACGAGATTCTCCTACTGGATTGACACCTTGGTTCTCAAACTGAGGGAAATACTTACTGCTCCTGTGCTGCATCACCCTTTCCTCTTCAAGGGAAAACCAACGCAAGCTCAAGAGACGACAGAAGGATCTCTGGCACCACTGACGGGGAAGGACTTTTGTTGACGTAGCAAGGAGCCCCCGCAAGCAATCGGTCCGTGTGATCTGACTAAGATCGACGTCCCGGCCATGGTTGACCTCATCCATGAGATGCTGGTCATCACTCCCGAATGGACACAACCTTATCTAGCTTACTTGATCCGGCAAGAGCTTCCAGAGGATGAATAGGAAGCCCATTAGATTGTTCGGCGGTCTAAAGCTTTTGAAGTACTCGGAGACAAACTGTATAAGAAGAGTATTAGAGGAGTCAGCCAGAAGTGCGTCTCTCCGAAAGAAGGACTACAAATCTTGCACGAGATCCACTCGGGAACCTGTGGACACCATGAGTCCTATCGGACCTTGGTGGACAAGGCCTTCCGAGCAGGTTTTTATTGGCCCTCAGCCAATGAGGCAACAAGGGACTTGGTGGACCTGTGTGTCGGGTGCCAGTTCTACAAGAATTACCCGGACGGGCCTGCATCCGCACTAAAGACAACCCCGCTCACTTGGCCATTTGCCGTATGGGGCCTCGACATGGTTGCCCCTTTGCGCACCGGGTCAAGTGGATTCACCCACCTGCTAGTCGCGGTGGATAAGTTCACCAAGTGGGTTGAAGCTAAAACCATCAAAAGCTTGGATGCGACGACTGCCGTCAGCTTCATTCGGCAGATTATATTCAGATTCAGAGTTCCCAAGGACATCATCACCGACAACGGAACCAACTTCGACTCGGACGAGTTCCGCGAGTTCTGCCACTCCCAGGGCACTCGGGTTAACTATGCCTCTGTAGCGCACCCACAGTTGAATGGACAGACGGAACGGACGAATGGCATGATACTTTAAGGACTGAACCCCGACTAATGAAAGACCTCAAATATGGTGCTGGCATTTGGGTCAAGGAATTACCATCCGTCGTGTGGGGTATGTGAATGACGCCAAATCTTTCAACAAGGCATACTCCATTCTTCAAGGTGTATGGGTCGGAAGTCGTCTTGCCGAGTGACTTACATCACAACTCCTCTCCAAGTGGAGTAGTACAACGAAGCCGAAGGCGAGGCAGCACGCCAAGACAACTTGGATCTTCTGCAGAAAGAGAGGGAGCTAGCCCTCATTCGATCCACGACGTACCAACAAGACCTTCGATGCTACCATGACAGACAAGTCACGGGCCGAGCGTTTCAATAGGGGGATCTAGTCCTCCGACTGGACCAACAAAAACCCCATAAGCCGGCACCCCCATGGCAAGGGCCATTCGTGTGATAGCGTTGCCTATTAGGGATGATAGACTACTCATATCAATAAGGAATTCCTTATTTTCTGGGAGACAATTCGAACAGAACTCCCAGGTTAAGCATGCTCGCCTTGGAGTAGTTCTAGGATGGGTGACTGAGACGTCCATTTTGCATCATGCTTTCGTGTTGATATTTATTGCTTTTTGGGCTGTTATATTACTTGTGGTACCATATTTATGCCTTTTCTCTCTTATTTTGCAAGGATTATTTGAAGAGGGAGAATTCAGGCAGCTGGAATTCTGGACTGGAAAAGGAGCAAATCCTAGTCCACTATTCTGCACATCTCCAAATGCCCTGAAAATTTACATGGATTTTTTCTGGAATATATTAAAAATACTGGGCGAAAGAACTACCGGAGGGCGGGCACCAGGGCCCCACAAGCCCCCACTCCGCCACCACCCCCCTGTGGAGGTGGGCAAGCTTGTGGGATGCCTGAAGGCCCACTAGCCCCCGTCTTTTGCTATATGAAGCGTCATGGTGTGGAAAAAATCAAGAGGGAGCTTTTTCGTGGTTTCGCCGCCGCCACGAGGAGGAACTTGAGCAGATCCAATCTAGAGCTCCGGCAGGACGATCCTGCTGAGGAAACTTCCCTCCCAGAGGGGGAAATCGTCGCCATCGTCATCACCAACACTCCTCTCATCGGAGGGGAGGCATCTTCATCAACATCTTCATCAGCAAAATCTCCTCTCCAATCCCTAGTTCATCTCTTGTAATCAATCTTCGTCTTGCGACTCCGATTGGTACTTGTAAGGTTGCTAGTAGTGTTGATTACTCTTTGTAGTTGATGTTAGTTGGATTACTTGGTGGAAGAGTTTATGTTCAGATCCTTGATGCTATTCATTACACCTCTGGTCATGATTATGATTATGTCTTGTGAGTAGTTACTTTTGTTCCTGAGGACATGGGATAAGTCATGCTGATAATAGTCATGTGAATTTGATATTCGTTCGGTATTTTGATATGTTGTATGTTGTTTTTCCTCTAGTGGTGTTATGTGAACGTCGAATACATAACACTTCACCATATTTGGGCCTAGAGGAAGGCATTGGGAAGTAGTAAGTAGATGATGGGTTGCTGGAGTGACAGAAGCTTATACCCCAGTCTATGCGTTGCTTCGTGAGGGGCTGATTTGGATCCGCTAGTTTAATGCTATGGTTAGACTTTGTCTTAATTCTTCTTTTGTAGTTGCGTATGCTTGCGAGAGAGGTTAATCATAAGTGGGATTCTTGTCCTATTAATGGCAGTACCCAAGCGCCGGTCCACCCACATATCAAACTATGAAAGTAACGAACGCGAATCATATGAACATGATGAAACTAGCATGACAGAAATTCCCGTGTGTCCTCGGGAGCGTTTTTCCTCCTATAAGACTTTGTTCAAGCTTCTCCCTTGCTACAAAAGGGATTGGGACACTTTCTGCACCGTTTCTACTACTTGTTACTTGTTACTTTTTGCTCGTTCCGTTTCACCTCACTACACAATCACTTGTTACCGCTACTTTCAGTGCTTGCAGTTATTACCTTGCTGAAATCCGTTTATCAGAGCCTTCTGGTCCTCGTTGGGTTCGACACTCTTACTTATCAAAAGGACTATGATTGATCCCCTATACTTGTGGGTCATCAAGACTCTTTTCTGGCACCGTTTCCGGGGAGTGAAGAGCCTTTGGTAAGTGGAAATTGGTAAGGAAACATTTTTATACTATGCTGAAATTTATTGTCACTTGTCACTATGGAAACTCTTCCTTTGAGGAGTTTGTTCGGGGTATCTTCACCACGAACGGAAGCACGAGGAGTTGCTCCTCAACCTGAGGTACCTACTGAAAATATCTTTTATGAAATTCCTTTGGGTATGCTTGAGAAAGTGCTGGCTAATCCTTTTACAGGAGATGGATCTTCACATCCAGACTTTCATCTCATCTATGTAGATGAAGTTTGTGGTTTATTTAAGCTTGCAGGTTTGCCCGAGGATGAGGTAAAGAAGAAAGGCTTACCTTTATCTTTGAAGGATAAGGCGTTGACATGGTATAGGCTACGTGATGATGCTGGATCATGGGGCTACAATCGGTTGAAATTGGAATTTCATCAAAAGTTCTATCCTATGCATTTAGTACATCGTGATCGGAACTTTATTTATAACTTTTGGCCTCGTGATAGGGAAAGCATAGCTCAAGCTTGGGCGAGGCTTAAATCAATGCTATATTCATGCCCCAATCATGAGCTCTCGAGAGAAATCATCACTCAAAACTTTTATGCTCAGCTTTCTCATGAAGATCGTACCATGCTTGACACTTCTTGTGCCAGTTCTTTTACGAAGAAGGATATTGATCACAAGTGGAATTTATTGGAGAGAATCAAACGCAACTCTGAAGATTGGGAGCTGGAGGAAGGCAAGGAGTCACGTATGAATTTCCAGTTTGATTGCGTTAAATCTTTTGTTGAGACAAACACTTCTAGAGATTTTAGCGCTAAGTATGGACTTGACTCTGAGATAGTAGCTTCTCTATGTGAATCTTTTGCTGCTCATGTTGATCTTCCCAAAGAGAAGTGGTTTAAATATCATCCTCCTGTAGAAAGAAACATAGCCAAAACCAATCTAGTTGAGGAGAAAATCATAGCTTTTAGTGATCCTGTTGTTCCTTGTGCTTACACTGAGAAACCACCATACCCTGCTAGGATAAAGGATTACTCTAAAGCTCCAACTGTGATACGTAGGGGTTACATTAGACCACTTGCACCCCCTGAGGAGATCAGAGTTCAACCTAGTGTCGCTATTATCAAAGATATCTTAGCCGAAGACATAGATGGGCATGTTATCAAATTCTGTGAGAACTCCGCTAGAATTGTTAAACCTCACGCAAAAGACAAGCACAGACCTGTAGTTGGCCTACCCGTTGTTTCTGTTAAGATAGGAGATCACTGTTACCATGGTTTATGTGATATGGGAGCTAGTGTTAGTGCAATACCCCGTTCTCTCTATGATGAAATCAAAGATGAGATCGCACCTCCTGAGTTAGAACCCATTGATGTCACTATTACGCTAGCTAATAGAGACACTATCTGCCCGCTGGGAATTGTGAGAGACGTAGAAGTCCTGTGTGGTAAGACGAAGTATCCTACTGATTTCCTCGTCCTTGGTACTGCACAAGATAGCTTTTCTCCCATCATATTTGGTAGACCCTTTCTCAACACTGTCAATTCTCACATTGATTGCATTAAGCAGACTGTCACAGTAAGTTTCGAGGGTGTGTCTCATGAATTTAACTTCTCCAAGTTTGGAAGACAACCCCATGAAAGAGAGTCGTCTAGTAGAGATGAAATCATTGCGCTTGCCTCTATTGCTGTACCTCCTACGGATCCTTTAGAACAATATCCGCTTGAGCATGAAAATGATATGCATATGGAGGAGAGAGATGAGATAGATAGAATTGTCTTAGAACAACATCATATTCTCAAGAATAATCTGCCTGTTGAACTGCTTGGGGATCCTCCCCCACCAAAGGGTGATCTTGTGTTCGAGCTTAAACAGTTGCCTGATACTCTTAAGTATTCCTATCTTGATGGGAAGGAGATATATCCTGTCATTATTAGTGCTCTCCTCTCAGAGCGCGAAGAGAAGAAGTTACTAAAAACTCCGAGGAAGCACCGCGCTGCTATTGGATATAGTCTTGATGATCTTAAGGGTATTAGTCCTACTCTATGTCAGCACAATATTAAAACCGATCCTGACTTTAAACCAGGTGCTGATCATCAAAGGAGATTAAATCCTAAGATAAAAGAGGTCGTTAGAAAGGAAATATTAAAGCTTCTGGAAGCAGGAATCATTTATCCTGTTGCTCATAGTGATTGAGTAAGTCCAGTACATTGCGTACCTAAGAAGGGAGGTATCACCGTCGTTCCTAATGATAAGGATGAACTAATCTCACAAAGGATTATTACCGGCTATAGAATGGTGATAGACTTCCGGAAACTGAACAAGGCAACCAGGAAAGATCATTATCCTTTGCCTTTCATCGACCAAATGCTAGAAAGGCTATCAAAGCGCACACACTTCTGCTTTCTAGATGGTTATTCAGGTTTCTCGCAAATACCTGTTGCACAATCTGATCAAGAGAAAACCACTTTCACCTGCCCTTTCGGTACCTTTGCCTATAGACGTATGCCTTTTGGCTTATGTAATGCACCTGCCACCTTCCAAAGATGTATGATGGCTATATTCTCTGACTTTTGTGAAAAGATTGTCGAGGTTTTGATGGATGACTTCTCCGTTTATGGGTCTTCCTTTGATGATTGCCTCAGCAACCTTGATCGAGTCTTACAGAAATGCGAAGAAACCAACCTCGTCTTGAATTGGGAGAAGTGCCACTTTATGGTTAATGAAGGTATCTTCTTAGGACACAAAATTTCTGAGAGGGGCATTGAAGTTGATAAGGCTAAGGTCGATGCAATTGAGAAAAGGCCTTGCCCCACAGCTATCAGAGGTATACGAAGTTTCCTAGGTCATGCTGGTTTCTATAGAAGGTTCATTAAAGACTTCTCTAAATTATCTAGGCCTCTTACCAACCTATTGCAGAAGGATGTTCCTTTTGTTTTTGATGAGGATTGTGAGGAAGCTTTTGATATACTTAAGAAGGCTTTGATAACCGCACCTATTGTTCAACCACCTGACTGGAAATTGCCCTTTGAAATCATGTGTGACGCTAGTGATTATGCTGTTGGTGCTGTTCTAGGACAAAGAGTTGACAAGAAGTTGAATGTCATTCACTACGCTAGTAAAACTCTAGACAGTGCCCAAAGAAACTATGCCACTACGGAGAAGGAATTTTTAGCAGTCGTGTTTGCATGTGAAAAGTTCAGATCTTACATAGTTGACTCCAAAGTCACTATTCACTCTAATCATGCTGCTATTAAGTACCTTATGCAGAAGAAGGACGCTAAGCCTAGGCTGATCAGATGGGTTCTCCTGCTACAGGAATTTGACTTGCACGTCGTTGACCGAAAGGGTGCTGATAACCCTGTAGCATATAACTTGTCTAGGCTAGAGAATGTCCTTGATGACCCATTACCTATTGATGAAAGCTTTCCTAATGAGCAATTAAATGTCATCCGCACTTCACTTAGTGCACCGTGGTATGCCGATTATGCAAACTATATCGTAGCCAAATACATACCACCCAGTTTCACCTATCAACAAAAGAAGAAATTCTTCTTTGATTTGAGACACTACTTTTGGGATGATCCTCACCTTTATAAGGAAGGAGTAGATGGTGTTATTAGACGTTGTGTGCCTGAACATGAACAGGGACAGATCCTGCCGAAGTGTCATTCCGAAGCCTACGGAGGACACCATGCTGGAGATAGAACTGCCCATAAGGTATTGCAATCAGGTTTCTATTGGCCCACTCTCTTTAAGGATGCCCGTAAGTTTGTCTTGTCTTGTGACGAATGCCAAAGGACATGTAACATCAGTAAGCGTCAAGAGATGCCTATGAATTATTCACTTGTCATTGCACCATTTGATGTCTGGGGCTTTGATTATATGGGACCCTTCCCGAGTTCCAATGGGTACACTCACATCTTAGTTGTTGTGGATTACGTTACTAAGTGGGTAGAAGCTATCCCCACTAAAAATGTTGATCACTACACCTCTGTTAAGATGCTTAAAGAAGTCATATTCCCAAGATTTGGAGTCCCTAGATACTTGATGACTGATGGCGGTTCACACTTCATTCATGGTGTTTTCTGCAAGATGCTAGCTAAGTATGATGTCAACCATAGAGTTGCATCTCCTTATCATCCTCAGTCTAGTGGTCAAGTTGAGTTGAGTAATAGGGAGATCAAGTTGATCCTACAAAATACCGTCAATAGATTTCGAAATAACTGGTCTAGCAAACTTGACGATGCACTATGGGCTTATAGGACTGCTTATAAGAATCCCATGGGCATGTCACCGTATAAAATGGTTTACGATAAGGCCTGTCATTTACCTCTTGAGTTGGAACACAAAGCTTATTGGGCAATCAAAGAGCTCAACTTTCATTTCAAACTTGCCGGTGAGAAGCGGTTGTTTGATATCAGCTCGTTAGATGAATGGAGAGCCCAGGCATATGAGAATGCCAAGTTGTTCAAGGAAAAGGTTAAGAGATGGCACGACAAACGAATACAGAAACGAGAGTTCAGTGTAGGTGATTTTGTCTTGCTATACAATTCTCGTTTGAGATTCTTTGCAGGCAAGCTTCTCTCTAAATGGGAAGTCCCCTATATTATCGAGGAAGTATATCATTCTGGTGCCACCAAAATCAATAACACGGAAGGAAATTTTCCTAGAGTGGTAAATGGGCAAAGAATCAAGCATTACATCTCTGGTACTCACATAAATGCCGAGACCAATATCATCAATGTCATAACTCCAGAGGAGTACATAAGGGATGTTTATCAGCCTGTTTCAGACCTTGAAAACAAAGATGTGTCTGTTTCGGCAAAAAATTGGACTCCGATACTTTTCCAATAGGAAATTTCCTCAATTTTGGAATTTTTGGGAAATTAGAAAAATAAAAAGCAGTCCGGAGAGCAAACGAGGCAGCCACAAGGGCCCACTCCGCCACCACCCCCTGGTGGCGGTGGGCAAGCTTGTGGGCACCTCGTGTGCCTCCCGGACTCCATTTTCTTGCGGAGGACTCATTCTGGCCCAGAAAAAATCAATATATAGTCGCCCGAAGGTTTTGATCTCCGTATCGCGTAGTTTTCCTCTGTTTTCATTTCGAGCTTGTTGTCTGCCTCAGATTTAGGTCAAAATGTCTTCTCAAGATTCAGAAGAAGAGATCTATGTGGCCGATGATCGTGCTAACTCTAGGATTAATGGGGACTTGGAACCATATGGCTGGACCACTAATGAGGAAGAGGACTATGAGCCCAAAGGGAAGGAGCAAACAAGTTCCGATGAAGAGGAGGCTCCTCTACCTCAACCTGCAAACGCCCATGTGGAGTTCAAGAAGTCAAGCCTCCATGACCATAGAAATAAGCATAAGACCTTGTTTATCCCTTCTCGTTTCTTGCAAGAGAGTAAGCAGGAGCTTTGCCACAGAGTTTTGAAACTTGAGGAGGAAAATGACGATCTAAGGGAGCAGAACTTTTTGCTCAAGTGGAAATTAGACAAGCTCAAGACTGCTCCAACAACACTACCATCACCACCAAAGGAAGACAACTAAGCATTGGTATGGGCAATCCCCTTGGCTTCTACCAAGCTTGGGGGAGTTGCCCCGGTATCGTATCACCTTTATATCTTTTGCTTTTACCTTTGTTTTAGCTCTTTCCTTTTTCAGTTTTTATTTCTTCTTTTAGAGGAATAAGTCTTTAATTTTTAGTTTGAGTCTTTTGCTTTTGTCTCTCCCCCGATGTATTCGAGCTTACAAGCTATATAATAAAGAGTGTCTGAGTCAAGGGCTTTGCTTTGTGCCATGATCAAAAAGTATGAAAAGAACGATAGCATGAAAGATCATGAGACGATCTTATGGATAGTGATAACTTCACATATGACAAGTATGATGATTGAAACTTGTTGAGAATAAATCAACATAGACATTAGTCATTGTTGCAGTTAATAAGAAGTAATAAGGAAAGAGAGGTTCACATATAAATATATCATCTTAGACACTTTTTACCATTGTGAGCACTCACCCAACTATTACATGCCTAGGAGTAGATGTTGGACAAGGAATACAACATAATGAATTGTGTTTGCTTGGTTCCAAACAATGTTATATGATTAGAGATCCCTTAGCATGTGACGATTGCTTCCACCTCATATTAGCCAAAACTCCCGCACTAAGTAGAGACACTACTTGTGCATCCATAAACCTCCAAACCAGTTTTGCCATGAGAGTCCAGCATACCTACCTATGGATTGAATAAGATCCTTCAAGTAAGTTGTCATCGGTGCAAGCAATAAAAATTGCTCTCTAATATGTATGATCTATTAGTGTGTGGAAAATAAGCTCTGTACGAACCTGTGATGAGGAAGACATAAAAGTGACAGACTACATAATAAAGTTCTTTGTCACAGGAGGCAATATAAAGTGACATTCCTCCGCACTAAGAGGACACACATTCAAACCTCAAAAGTGCATGACAACCTCTGCTTCCCTCTGCGAAGGGCCTATCTTGTACCTTTACTTTTTACCCTTGTAAGAGACATGATGATCATCACCAATTCCCTTTTTGCCTTTGTCTTGGCTACCGTAACATGCTTGGGAAAGATCTATATTCATATATCAACTTGGAGTTGCTACTCATGCTTTATTGTTGTTGACTTTACCCTTGAGGTAAATCGTTGGGAGGCAAAACAATAAGCCCCTATCTTCCTCTGTGTCCAGCTGAAACTTTGACACCATGAGTACCACGTGAGTTGTAACAATTGTGGAAAACAAAAGAGATGATTGAGTATGTGGGTTTGCCTTACAAGCTCTTATTTGACTCTTTCCGATGTTGTGATAAATTGCAACTCCTTCAATGACTATGGACTATTGTTGGTTACTTCTCGGTAAGGTTTTTGCTTCATGCTTTACTTTGTGAAGGAATTGTTACTTTCCCATGAGAATCTTTATGATGTATTGCTGTTCTATGTGTGATCATGATGCCCTCATGTCCGTATTATGTTTTATGGACACCTTCGTCAGCAAACATGTGGACATGTTTATGGAACTTGGTTTTCGCTTGAGGACAAGCGAGGTCTAAGCTTGGGGGAGTTGATACGTCCATTTTGCATCATGCTTTCATGTTGATATTTATTTCTTTTTGGGCTGTTATATTACTTGTGGTACCATATTATGCCTTTTCTCTCTTATTTTGCAAGGATTATTTGAAGAGGGAGAATTCACGCAGGTGGAATTCTCGACTAGAAAAGGAGCAAATCCTAGTCCACTATTCTGCACATATCCAAATGCCCTGAAAATTTACATGTATTTTTTCTAGAATATATTAAAAATACTGGGCGAAAGAACTACCGGAGGGGGGCCACCAGGGCTCCACAAGCCCCCACTCCGCCACCACCCCCTAGTGGAGGTGGGCAAGCTTGTGGGCTGCCTGAAGGCCCACTAGGCCACCTCTTTTGCTATATGAAGCATCCTGGTCTGGAAAAAATCAAGAGGGAGCTTTTTTGTGGTTTCGCCACCGCCACGAGGTGGAACTTGAGCCGATCCAATCTAGAGCTCCGGTCGGATGATCCTGCCGGGGAAACTTCCCTCCCGGAGGGGGAAATCATCGCCATCGTAATCACCAACACTCCTCTCGTCGCAGGGGAGGCATGTTCATCAACATATTTATCAGCACCATCTCCTCTCCAATCCCTAGTTCATCTCTTGTAATCAATCTTCGTCTCGCGACTCCGATTGGTACTTGTAAGGTTGCTAGTAGTGTTGATTACTCTTTGTAGTTGATGTTAGTTGGATTACTTGGTGGAAGAGTTTATGTTCAGATCCTTGATGCTATTCATTACACCTCTGGTCATGACTATGATTATGTCTTGTGAGTAGTTACTTTTGTTCCTGAGGACATGGGATAAGTCATGCTGATAATAGTCATGTGAATTTGATATTCGTTCGGTATTTTGATATGCTGTATGTTGTTTTTCCTCTAGTGGTGTTATGTGAACGTCGACTACATAACACTTCACCATATTTTGGCCTAGAGGAAGGCATTGGGAAGTAGTAAGTAGATGATGGGTTGCTGGAGTGACAGAAGCTTAAACCCCTGTCTATGCGTTGCTTCGTGAGGGGCTGATTTGGATCCACTAGTTTAATGTTATGTTTAGACTTAGTCTTAATTCTTCTTTTGTAGTTGCGGATGCTTGTGAGAGAGGTTAATCATAAGTGGGATGCTTGTCCAAGTAAGGGCAGTACCCAAGCGCCGGTCCACCCACATATCAAACTATCAAAGTAACGAACGCGAATCATATGAACATGATGAAACTAGCATGACAGAAATTTCCGTGTGTCCTCAGGAGCGTTTTTCCTCCTATAAGACTTTGTACAGGCTTGTCCCTTGCTACAAAAGGGATTAGGCCACTTGCTGCACCGTTGCTACTACTTGTTACTTTTTGTTCGTTACGTTTCACCTCGCTACACAATCACCTGTTACCGCTACTTTCAGTGCTTGCAGTTATTACCTTGCTGAAATCCGTTTATCAGAGCCTTCTGCTCCTCGTTGGGTTCGACACTCTTACTTATCAAAAGGACTACGATTGATCCCCTATACTTGTGGGTCATGAGTGACCGACCGAGAAGTTGATCCCGGGTGCGTATGAGTGATCACAAAGTGCGCACAAAAGACTAGTATTGATATGTGGGACCTGTCTAGATCGCACCAGGAGTAACGACCGCCAGCGGGTGTGTTCGGGGCGTTACAAGTTGGAACCAGATCCGACCCTTGTGGTTACACAGATGTTTGCGGACATGTGTGATTATTGATGGTTCCGAATGAAGGCACGATCGTCATTCAGACACCTCGATGGACATGACCATCGATGAGTTTGCAAGAACTATCTTCTTGGTAGTGAACCTGTTTCTACTAAGGTAGACCCTTCCTCGATTGATCGTGGAAACCTCCACACTCGGGGACTTAGCTAAGAACCAGCTTTCGCCTAAGTTAAAGTGGTTCCGAATGAAGGCAAGACCTCCATTCGGGAGCTGCGATGAGCAAAACAAACATTTCTTGGTAGCGAACCTGTTTCGCCTAAGGTAGACCCTTCCCCGAGTGATCGTGGAAACCTCCACACTTGGGGGCTTAACTGCAAACCAGCTTTCGCCTAAGTTGAAGTGGTTCAGAATGAAGGCAAGACCTCCATTCGGGTGCCAAGATGAGCAAAACAAAATTTTCTTGGTAGCGAACCTATTTCGCCTAAGGTAGATCCTTCCTCGAGTGATCGTGGAAACCTACACACTCGGGGGCTTAGCTGTGAACCAACTTTCGCCTAAGTTAAATTGGTTATGAATAAAGGCAAGACCTCCATTCAGGCGCCAAGATGAGCAAAATAATAATTTCTTGGTAGCGAACCTGATTGCCTAAGGTAGACCCTTCCCCGAGTGATCGTGGAAACCTCCACACTCGGGGGCTTAGATGCGAACCAACTTTTGCCTAAGTTAAAGTGGTTCTGAATGAAGGCAAGACCTCCATTCGGGCGCCAAGATGAACAAAACAAACATTTCTTGGTAGCGAACCTATTTCGCTTAAGATAGACCCTTCCCCGAGTGATCGTGGAAACCTCCACACTCGGGGGCTTAGCTGCGAACCATCTTTCTCCTAAGTTAAAGTGGTCCTGAGTGGAAGCAAGAGTTTCATTCGGACGCCAATATGAACAGGACAATCATTCCTTAGCAGCGAATCCGTTTTCGCCTAGGGAAATCCTGACCCAAGTAGGGATAATGTCCATGCTTGGGAGCTTAGCTCCGGACTAGTTTTCGCCTAAGTCAATATGGCTCCGATGAGGAAACGATGTCCATTCGAATACCTTGATGGACAGGACCATCAACGAGTTTTCGAGGACTATCATCTCGATAGCGAACCTGTTTCGCCTAAGGTAGACCCTCCCTTGAGTGCGAACATCCTCCACGCTCGGGGGCTTAGCCGCGAACCAGCTTTCGCCTAAGTTGAAGCTGTCTCGACTGGAGGCAATGCTTCCATTCGGATGCCAAGATGAACACGAAAATCATCCCAATCAGCGATTCCGCTTTCGCCTAGGGCGAAACAATCCCGAGTGATGACCTCCACACTCGGGAGCTTAGCCGCGAACTGGCTTTCGCCTAAGTCACAAACAATTCCGACTGAGGATAACTTCCACACTCAGGGACTCGGGCGCGAATAAGCTTTCGGCCGAGTATAAACCACCCCAAATAAAGGCGACCAAGAAAATAAGATCCAAAATCAACTGGAGATAAACGAGATCGATTTCAGCTAATGGTACGCAAAAGAGAGGGCACAGGGCCCACTCGAAGTGTGAGGTTACACAAAGTCACTCGGCATACCAAGGCGAATTAAAGCTTAAGTGGTTTTCCCTTCGAGCATCACTCGGAGGCCGAAGATCCCACCGCTTTGACATAGGTGTCAAGATCAATCCCGTGTGCGATCCGCATGGCTGCCGCTATGAAAATCTCCTTGAAGTCTTCAAACTTGGCGCTTTTGCGGTTGACGACCTGAAGATTCTTCAGCTTCTGTTCATCCACTCCCTTGCGATGGATGCGGATGAGCGAGAGGGCAATGTCAGCTCTGACCCTTGCTGATGACTTCTTCCACGACTTAAGTTCACTGGGGATGGCCTTCACTTGGTTCACAACAGGTCGGGCATCCTTCAGAGGAGCATCTTCAGGCGCTTTCTCCTGGTCAATCTCTCCAACAGCTGACTGAAGGAGCTTGAAACAAGCCACTACATAATCGACGCGATCCTCTAGCCTGAGGAGAGATAAGGCAGCGCTATCCTTCAAAATCCCTCTCTTGGGGTCAAGCTCCTTCTCTATTCGCGTCGTCTCTTCTTCAATGTAGGAAACAAAGGCAACACTCAACAGAAAATGGAGGATGAGAAACGTCAATCGGAGATTTCAGAATGATCATGGAGAAATTCTCAACACTCAACATACCTTTGAGCTTCTCAAAGAGCTCTACGCTGAAGTCCTCGACAAACTTCTCCATCTCAGCTCTCTTGGAGTGCCCTTCTCGAGGTTGTTTTCCCACTCGGTGTAATGTTTTTTCAACTCAGCAAGCTCCGTCGTGGTCTTCTCCGCACCGGATTTCAGAAGCCGTTTCTCCTCCTCCAAAGTGCCAACTGACTTGAGTTTGGCCTTAGCTACCAAGGTTTTCTGCTTGAATCCTTCCAAGCGGATGTGAGTTCTTCATCCCTGTTCTCGAGGGCTTCCTTCATTGTCACTAGAGAAATGGAATTCTTTAGCCTCCGAGAAAGGCGATCTCACAAGACAACCTGAGTCGAATAAGAAAAGACAACTTAATGGAGTGTCAGTCGGATGGCAAGGACATACCTTCAACTGTGTGTTTCTCCTGCTCTAGTCGCTTGCTCTTTGCTTTCTCCGCCTCAAGGCTCAGTCGGAGTTCCTGCAACTCTTTTTACATGGCGTCATCACGGCCCACGGGCCGACAAGCAGTCTGCACTCAACAAACTCAAGAAAGGCATGACATTTTGATGTGACTCTAAGACTACCCCCGACTGCCACATTCGACGGTAGCCTCGGGGACTACACCCAGTGGATGAACTTAGTGCGCCCCCACTAGAATGACAGAGGATAAGGGTATGCACTTTACTGGACTCCGTCGAGCATACAAAAGAAACTAAGACCACTGTCGATTGCTTCAATTGACAGTAGCCTTGGGGACTATACCGAGTGGGTGCGCTCAGCGCGCCCCCACTGGAAAGATGGAAGAAAGGAAAGGGCTCCGCACCCTACCGGACTGTGTCGAACATACAAAGATAGAGAAAAGACTATCTGACATAGTCGATGGTAGCCTCGGGGACTATACCTTGTGGGTGTGCTCAGCGCGCCCCCACTAACAGCCAACGGGTGTGCCCCTAGGCATGCCCACTCATGATTCCTACTAAGTACCAAATTCAGAAACAAATATGTGCATAAAGGACTTACCCTAACATTCTTCACCACGGCTTCAATCGCATTGTATGCCTCCTTCAATTGCCCAACCATCACGTCCAGCTGAGCCAAAGCCTCCTTGCACGCCTCCTCCTGGTCCTCCGGGATAAGATGGAGCTGGAAGATGTTGTGATCCTTGGGGTCAGATGATGAAGTGGCCAGCGAATATTGTTCGAGTGACGCTCCAGCTGAAGCGGCCTCCTGCACCACAAGAGTTTTGGCCTTGATGTTCACTTGGCTCGGAGTTTGAGCCTGCTTCAACACTTCTCCAGCCGTACAAGGGACATCAACATTAAGTTCTATCATGTCCTGCGACTCTGCACGTGTCCACAAGACAGTCCAAAAACCACTCGAACATCCAAAGCCCGAATTTCGAATGGATTGCTGGAAAATCTCAAAGATTACCTTTTAATGAAGCGGCGTCAATGTCGGTTGTACCTTTGACAGAAGTCTTGGGATCGAGTGAAGAAGTCGAAGTGTCAGGCCTACAACACAAACAACAAAGCCCGATCGTCACTTGGAAGACATCGTTCAAACTGAGACAAATCACTCGGTAAATATACTTATGCCGAAGCCACATGCACGTGGACCTTGATGTGCGGTAGGACAGTCTTGCGAGACTTGGAGCTTGAGACCTTGGGTTGCTTGGCGGCCTGCTCCGACAACACCTTAGGCTCACTTTGACTCCACTTGGAGCTACGAGTCGACATGCCCGAGACAGCCGGCTTCACCGTCGACGGATTCTTTGGGGCGCCTATGTGGACCCCAGGGTCCTGGCACGCCTTGGAACGGGTTTCAACTTGTTTCTTGACTTGGACTTCATCAGACGGAGAAGATTATGCCTCGTCTCCATGCTCCTCCTTGCTCTCTTCCGTCTCCTCATCACCGCCTTCATCGTCCATGTCGTCCTCTGAGCCCTCCGGGAGCTCGACGTCCTGGTTTTCTGTGTCGTCAATGGGTGAGCGGTCAATCGCCGGTATCGAACTGACCAGCCCTGTGAAAGCCCGTCGAATGAAAGAAGCAAAATCACAAGTGAAAGTTGAAACAACAAAGAAGTTCACTCGGTACGGATGCTCAATGACTCACCTTATTCGGCTTATTGTCTGCTGTGAAGAATTTCACCTGCCTGGAGCCTATGGGTTTAGCTCTCAATGGTGTAATGGCCCTGAGATTATTCTCCACTGCCTCTTCTCCGAGCTCCTCACGATGGAATCGAGTCTGATCATCCGGCCCTTCCTACTGCCACATCGGGTGGGCTCTGTCCTGAAGAGGCTGGATGCTACGCTGGAAGAAGACCTCCAAGAGGTCCATCCCGTTCACACCCTTTCGGATCAAGGAGACCACAACTACCATCAAGATCTCTGCGTAGGCCTTCTCCTCCATGGATGAGGTCAAGGTAGGGGCTGGGTGGATCCTATCAACAGTATAGGGCGGGAGGCCCAACTGACCCTCGCCGACTGGCACGTCTCGGCAATAAAACCAAGAGTCCTGCCAGTTCTTCACCATGTTCGGGAAACTCATCTAGGGAAAGCTACTTTTGCCCCTAAGATGTATGCCTAAGCCGCCGCAAATCTGCACTATGTTGTTTCCCCCCTCCCCAAGGAGGAAGACTTCTTCACGGTAATCACTCGACACGTGAACAGGCGATTGAACAAGCCCCAATGCGGGTGACACCCGAGGAAGTACTCGCAGAAAGACACGAATGCAGCCAGATATGAAACAACGTTGGGGGCAGATGATGGAGTTGAGCCCCGAAGAAAGCAAGAAATGCTCGGAAGGGATAAAAAGGCAGAGAAAAACCTCATTCGATATGGGTGACCAAGAGCACTCGCTAGTCGGTCTGGGGCGTCAGCTCTATCTCGGCGACCACGAGCAGTCGCTAACACCCTTGTGAGATCAAGTCTTCGCCCTCCAGCTCCAACATCTGCCCCTCCAGGACACGGGACGACATCCAGTCGCCCTGGATCCATCCCCATGGGAGCACTCTAGTGCCCGAGGAGGATCCACGCGACCCCATCTTGGCCCTCTCGGCTTTCAGTGCCGCTCCTTTCACCAGGGTGGGCGGCGGAGAGGCCAGGGCCGGGAATCGATGGAGGCAGCTGATACGTCTCCGTCGTATCTAATTTTCCGAACTCTTTTGCCCTTGTTTTGGACTCTAATTTGCATGATTTGAATGGAACTAACCCGGACTAACGCTGTTTTCAGCAGAATTGCCATGGTGTTGTTTTTGTGCAGAAATAAAAGTTCTCGGAATGACCTGAAAATTTACGAAGAATTTTTCTGGAATATATAAAAAATACTGGCAAGAATCAACCGAAGGGGTGGAGCTGTGAGCCCACAAGCCCACCAGGCGCGGGTCCCCCCTGGCCGTGCCTGGCAGGCTTGTGGGGCCCACAAAACTCCACCACCTCCAATCTCAGCTCTATTTAGTCCATCTCTCCCGGAAAAAAATAAGGAGAAGAGTTCATCGCGTTTTACGATATGGAGGCGCCGCCACCTCGTGTTCTTCATCTGGAGGGCAGATCTAGAGTCCGTTCTGGGCTCCGGAGAGGGGAGCTCGTCGCAATCGTAATCACCTACCTTCCTTCATTGCCAATTCCATGATGGTCTTCACCGTTCGTGAGTAATCTCATCGTAGGCTTGCTGGACGGTGATGGGTTGGATGAGATCTATCATGTAATCGAGTTAGTTTTGACGGGGATTGATCCCTAGTATCCACTATGTTCTAAGATTGATGTTGCTACTACTTTGCCATGCTTAATGCTTGTCACTCGGGCCCGAGTGCCATGATTTCAGATCTGAACCTATTATGTTGTTGCCAATATATGTGTGTTCTTGATCCTATCTTGCAAGTTGTTGTCACCTACTATGTGTTATGACCCGGCAACCCCGGAGTGACAATAGCCGGAACCAGTCCCGGAGATGACCATGGTATGAGGAGTTCATGTATTCACCAAGTGTTAATGCGTTGGTCCGGTTCTTTAGTAAAAGGAGAACCTTAATATCCCGTAGTTTCCATTACGACCCCGCTGCCACGGGAGGGATGGACAATAGATGTCATGCAAGTTCTTTTCCCTAAGCACGTATGACTACATACGGAATACATGCCTACATTAGATTGACGAACTGGAGCTAGTTACCTATCTCTCCGTGTTATAACTGTTGCATGATGAATAACATCCGGCATAATCATCCATCACCGATCCAATGCCTACGAGTCTTTTCCTACTGGTCCTTGCTATGTTACTTTGCTGCTACTGGTGTCACTGCTGCTACTGTTACTCTGTTGCTACTGTTGTTACTTTGCTGCTACTGCTGTTAGTCTGCTGCTACTGGTTACTGTTGCTACTGTTGCTATCACACTACCTTGCTACCGATACTTTGCTCCAGATACTAAATCTTTCAGGTGTGGTTGAATTGATAACTCAACTACTAATACTTGAGAATATTCTTTGGCTTCCCCTTGAGTCGAATCAATAAATTTGGGTTGAATACTCTACCCTCGAAAACTGTTGTGATCCCCTATACTTGTGGGTTATCAGCAGCCGGCTATTCTTGTCTTTGGTGGCAAGTGGAGGAAGCGGGGACAGGAAGAGCCTGATTCTGGGATGCGATCTTCTCCCTCTCTTCCGCCTCAAGCCTTAAATACCCAACAACGAGATTCCCCATCAAGCACATCGCCGGCCCGAGGAAGATCTGTAGTATCCCGAGGATCATGCGCACTGTAGCATGACTGCGACATCATAGGTGCGGAATCAGGGCGTCACCCCACTACTTCCACAACATGCGTCTTCGCCAAAACCGTCGCCCCCTGTGCGCTCCCTCAATTCAAAAAGTTGCGAAAAATCCGTCCCACCTCATATCCCGAATGGATTCCGTATCCACGGCGTGTGACGAGGTAAGCCAAATGATCTTTTCGCTCACCCCCCTACGGGAACCCGATCATTCAGGAAATCAATGAAGACGACCTGATCATCCTTACCCCAATGCGAGTGGGGATCCATCCCTGCTCGCCGATTGAGCACACAGAGTTCAGAGCTCTCGTTCACCCAACTCATGGAATATATCTTCCCGGAATATAGTCCATCACCTCCGACTGGGGACATACCCATATGACTGAACAGTCAAAACTCATAACTCTTGAATCCGTGGAGGTTTTTTGAGAGTCCGAATCACACAGCCTTGAGCTGCAGCCCAAGAACCTCTGGGGACATCGCAGGAAGTCATTCACTCGTCTGCAAAACCTTAACCAATTCGGGGGCTACTAATGGGGTTGTACATTAGGGGTAGGCCTACGGACCTGCTTCCCTAGGCCTACCTAGGACCCCTTATGGACATTAGTGCCCATAAAGTCACCAGGGTAGCTTCAACCTCACTCGGTTCAGCAAGCGTCATTCGGCCTGCGTGATATCACTCAGATCACCTTTCTCTAGTCGGATGCATCTTGGCACTCAGACTACAGCAAGGAGAAGGCACCGAAGAGACCGCAATTGCTAAGGACCTAATCCATCACATGAAGTGAAGTGAAGACTCACGTTATCAGTACCGCCAAGAGTTAAAGCTGCCGTTTCTAGTAACTTCCCTATTTATTAGCCTTAATTACCTGGTAATGAAGCTCGGCCTGTGATGGCAACAACTATATAAGCCACTCCCGGGCTCCAGCTCAAGGGTTCAACACTTTATAATCTTTCACACCCCAAAAGAAAACATGAGCCTCACGACTCGAGACAGAGGGCTATTACCACTTCCGAGTGGGGCCTTAACTCATACATCCGAGTGCATCCGCTGCGCCTAGTTAGACTTCTCCCCTTCGTTTGTGCCCCTTGGTACTATTGTCAGGGTCATTCCCACGACACCCACCTTTCCATATTTTCTAGACTCTTTGGTACCGTGCATTTCTGATGATGAGTTCATGGAACTATACTCATCGCCCCTTGTTGCTTACCCCAAGTGGAAGGTTGAGATGTAGTCAGCAGCAGATTCCCTTACACGGGGACTGTAAGGTTTATCGAACCAGGAGGACTCCAAGGATCAACAAGTAGGTGTCTCGTGCTCTGGCGCTAGCAGAAGACGTGGACCAGCACACACAACAAATAACTTTGCTCCCAACGAGTTCAGAGAGGATGTCAATCTCTCCGGCCTTGTCGTTTGCAAAGGATCAAACACAAGCGGAAATAGCGATGGTGATTGCAACGGAAAAGGAAATAAAAGCAGTAAATGGTGGAGGTGTAAACAATGGTGTAAATATGGACCAGAGTCCCATGATGTTCACGTGTTGTGTCTCTCTCCCAAAAGACGATAGGCACCTATACTGGGTAAACAAGTTACAACTGGGCAATTGACAGAAGTATGGGCAGTACGCCAAGACAAGTAGACCGTTTATCCATCAACATCTACTCACTAATCATCCACCTTGAGATATCTATCCAGAACATCTCGGTGGTATTAAGTTGCGAGCCCCACTCGAAGTGTAAACTCAAAGCAACGGACAACTGCATTAACAAACTTTGCGTAAGGTAAACAATCCTTGCAACCGTGGTTACAAGCACCGTTGTTTTCTCCGTGGTGTCAACGGCACATCCCCTAGTCTCATGTTTGTGTCACTCAAGCTAGACATTAGGGGGCATGAACCCACAATCATGCATAACGCTCCCTCTTGGAGTTACAATCTACCACTTGGCAAAAGCAATATAAAGCAACGGAGAACATGCATGAATTAGTCAAGAACAAAATATAAAAGGAGAACCAAATATATAACTCATCACAATATGAACATAATCTCATAATCCATCGGATCCCAGCAAATTCGGCATAGCAACAACAGGTAAATTACATAGATTCCTTGATCATGTAGGGCAGCTCACAAGGGCTAAGCATTGAAGCACATGATTGGAGAGAAGATATCACATAGCTACTGGTCAATGACCCATGGTCCAAGGAGGACTACTCACGGCACGTCCGGGAAGCGTCCATGGTGGTGGAGAAGCTCCCACAGGTGAATCCTCCCTCCGGCAGGGTGCCGGGAAGAGGTCTCCTGGCGGTCCCGATCTCAGAAGCGCTACGGTGGCGGAAAGGTGGTGAAATTCGCGATGTGGGATATATCTTTAGGGTTTTTGCTTCGGGAAGTAAATATAGGCCAAAGGAGGGCGCCAGGGGGTGGACCCGCCACCCAGGCGACCTGGTGGCGCGGCCAGGAGGGGGCCGGTGCCAGGTGGCCGCCTGGGCGAGGCCTGACTCCCCTCTAACCCACCTTGGTGCTTCTTGAAGCTTCCGTCACGCTGATTTTTATATATTTTTCTTGGGATTTACTCGTGCTATGAAAATTGGGCTAAAGTCCGCTCAATTAAAAGACATCAGCAGACACAAACTGGCACTGGGTGCACTGAGTTAGTAGGTTAGTACAAATATGTGTAAAAAGGTATGGAAGTGTAGCAAAACACATAACAATGTCACCCAAAAGAGCATGGAATAAACATAAATTATAGATACGTTTGGGACGTATCAACATCCCCAAGCTTAATTCCTGCTCGTCTTCGATGTAAGAACCCAAGTGCCTTCTTTCCCCTTTTGTAAGCTTTTCCATATGTGGCACCATGTTGAGGCAATGTTTTGGAATTGAAGTGTGGTTATCATTTCATAGCTCTCATGCATCATGCATATCTTGCTTGTTCCTTTTGCTTAGTCTTGTTCTTGGGGTTGTGCCATCCTGGTGATGTGGTTGCATGTGGCTTGTGATGTTCTTATGAAGTGTGGTGTGGGTGCAACAAGGACCTTCAAAATCTTAGTTGCACCATGGACCAAATAAACCCCTCTCTCCTTTCTATTTGAGGCAGATTTTAAGTTCCTGTTTTGGTCCATTATAAATGTTGATCTTCTTTGAAGATCCTTTTAAATATTTGTGTGTGGCAACACTCACCTACTTAAATTATTCTTCCTTTGTTTTTATATTTAAAACAGGGCCAATTTCTTTAATACCAATGTATTGTTCTTTGTTTAAAAATGCCCCACCTATTTTTTTAAATAGGGGCTCATTGTGTTTTCCCAAAAAAATACTTATCTTATCATAACCCTTTTTCCTTTCCTGATTTTTATTTATTTTCAAACTGTTTTTTAAAGATATGCAGTGTGTTATTCTTTTAGTAACAGAGAGAGAGAGAGAGAGAGAGAGAGAGAGAGAGAGAGATGGGTCAGTTCTTCTTCTCACACACATCTTCCCTTCTCTAGCGCCAAAGCCCATCTCCCTTTCCTTTCTTCTTCCTGACGCCGTTCCTCCCCTGCCTGCTTTCCGTCAGAGAGCGCGCGCGCGAGAGAGAGTGAGCGTCGCCATGCCTCACAGATGTCGAGGTGCCTGTCCATCCTCTCCTTTTTAAGCCCCCTCGACGTGCGTGCCTTGTAGGGCTCCCTCTCCCCGCCGCCACCTCTTTCCGTCTCTCCTTTCCTCTCCCTCTCAGGTAAGTTTAAGAGAAGGGAGGTTCAGATTCAGAGCGTTGCGCCGCCCCCCCCCTCGTCAACGGTGCTCCTCCGTGGAGTCCATGTGGTAGGGAGGATGCTGGATCCCCCCTCGACCCGTTCCTGTTGCTAGGGGGCTGGATCGCCTCCTCTGTCGTCTTCTCGGTGTCGACCTCGTCGGGGGCGGAGCAGAGCAGAGTTCGTCACAGGCGCCCGTCTCTTCTTCCTCTTCTCGGTGTCGAGCTCGCCTCCGAGACCCACAGGGTGAGCGTCTCCTCCTCCTCTTCCTTTCCCCGCGCTTAGGATCTGCTTCAGCGCCGAATAGTCGCCGGCGTTGAGCACTGCGTGGCCCGACACAGCAGCCCCGTCGCGACGCCGTTGTGGTTCCCCTCCAAGCGATTTATCCCCAGGAATGGAACCCCCAGGAGCCCCGCATCCCTCGCTGTAGGTTGTCTTGCCGAATTTTCACCGGAGTGCACGCCGGTGAGCCTCCGCTGTTCCGGCCGCCGCGGTAGCTGCAGTAGCTTGGGGTTCTGCCCAAAAGGGCAACGCCCCCTCCTGTGTTGAGAGTCGAATGCCTAGCCTAGCGGTAGCATGCGTGCATGAGTTGCAGGTGGGCGTGGGTTCGAATCCCCCCTATCGCGCCTTAATTTTTTTATGCCACTCGATGTTTCCCTGCCCTAGTATTTTTTTCCCTAAGGGTTGCAGCTTTAATACCATGCCCCGTTTAGAGCATGGCAATAAGTAGAGTGTTGTTCTTTTGATGCTGCTTCAATGGTAGAAATGGTAGTGGGTGAACCCCTCTACAAGTTGGGACAAGTATTTTGTTCTTAGGATTTTTGCATGTTAGATTTACACCTTGTCAAAGTGGGCACTTGGCTGAAAATGACAGTTTGTGAAAAAAACTGTAATTTTCACTAAGTCTGGGAAACTGATGTTATTCTCTTGCCCTGTTGTGTTGTGTGTATTTGCTTTCCTGTTGGGAACTAGCCCAGGCAACAAACTAATGTTTGTTTGCTGGTATGTTTTTCTAGCTCTCCTTCAAATTTCATGCCCAGATACCTCTTGTAGATATTGCTACGGCAACAAAAGTTCTTCCCCGGCAATGCCAGGAATCCTTCTTGCTACTTCTCTTGCTTGCATCGGTTTTTCCCTTGAAGTGGAAAGGGTGATGCAGCACAGGAGCAGTAAGTATTTCCCTCAGTTTGAGAACCAAGGTATCAATGCAGTAGGAGAATCTCATCAAGTCCAGAGTACCTGCGCAAACACAAAAGAGCTTGTACCCAATGCTTTAAAGGGGTTGTCAATCCCTTCAAGATTGACTGCAAAGTGAACAAATTACTGTCGAGCAATTGATAGAACCGCGCAAAGTCATGACGATATCTAAGGCAATGATCATACATATAGGCATCACGTCCGAGACAAGTAGACCGATACTTTCTGCATCTACTACTATTACTCCACACATCGACCGCTATCCAGCATGCATCTAGTGTATTGAGTTCATGACGAACAGTGTAACGCCTTAAGCAAGATGACATGATGTACATGGATAATCTCAAACCAATGGTGAAAACACCATCTTTTTACCCTTGATGGCAACAACACGATGCGTGCCTCGCTACCCCTTCTGTCACTGGGTGAGGTCACCGCACAATATGAAACCAAAACCAAGCACTTCTCCCATTGCAAGAATCATACACTACTGAAATGCAGAAATTTGCCGTCTGCCAAGGCGGACGGCAAAGGGGGCAACCACGGACGGCAAAGGCTTTGCCGTCTGCCCCCTCATGGCAAAGTAGACGACAAAAAAAATCCGGTGAAGTGGCTCTTTGCCGTCTTCTTTCACAAAGCGGACGACAAAGAATCTTTGCCATGAGGGGGCAGACGACAAAATAAATGGGACGACATATATTGCAACGTCCCCGTTAAGTGTTAACGGCAGGCCTCCTCTATTTGCCGTTTGCCTTACCCCCTTTGCCATGTGGGGTCAGACGGCAAAGAGGGGAGAGAGAGGGGGCAGATTCCCCCTTTGCCATTTGCCTTCCCCCCTTTGCCATGTGGGGGCAGACGACAAAGAGGGGAGAGAGAGGGGGCAGATTCCCCCTTTGCCATGTGCCTTCCCCCCTTTTCCATGTGGGGGCACACGGCAAAGAGGGGAGAGAGAGGGGGAAGATTCCCCCTTTGCCATGTGCCTTCCCCCCTTTGCCATGTGTTGGCAGACGGCAAAGATGGGAGAGAGAGGGGGCAGATTCCCCCTTTGCCATGTGCCTTCCCCCCTTTGCCATGTGTTGGCAGACGGCAAAGAGGGGGGAGAGAGGGGGCAGATTCCCCCTTTGCCATGTGCCTCCCCCCTTTGCCGTGTGTTGGCACACGACAAAGAGGGGAACCATCCCCTTTTTTATTTATTTTTTGTTATATCCAACATTTTTAACAATAATCAGGATATATATATATATATATATATATATATATATATATATATTTGACATAAATAAATTTCTTTCCGTACTCATAACCATATTAAAATAACTCTCATCCATAGTGCATACATATTATGCAAGTTACATCCGTACCAAACCATATATTACACCAGTTTCATCCACGTGCATACAAAGTTTCATCTATTCATATACTACAATAGTTTCAATACAACCCATGGTACAAGAAATCATCTTCAAGCATTCCATCAACCAAGCTTCCCGTGAAGTGAAGGTAATCTGCAAAATGACAAATAAGAAAGTTAGAAAAATAATACTAGATGAAGTAGTGTATATATATAGGTTATTTCGGAGAGAAATTAGCTAAGTATAGACCATTTAGGAGCTAACTAAGCTAATTATATCATTTAGGTGGAACCCTAGCTAACTATAGGAGAAGAGAAAGAGAAGAAGAAGTAAAAGAAGGAGGAGGAGGAGGAGGAGGAGGAGGAGAAGGAGAAGGAAGAGGAGAAGAAGAAGAAGGAGAAGAAGGAGATGAAGAAGGAGAAGAAGGAGAAGAAGACGGAGAAGGAGCGGGAGCTCCTTCTCCTTCTTCTTCTCCTTCTTCTCCTTCTTCTTCTCCTTCTTCTCCTTCTTCTCCTTCTTCTTATCCTTTTGTCCCCTTCTTCTCATTTTTCCTCTTTCTTCTCCTTTTTCGTCTTCCTTCTTCTCATTTTTCCTCTTCCTTCCTTTCATTTTTCCTCTTTTTCTCTTCTTGTCCCCTTCTTCGGGCTAAATTGGCTAAGAATGCCTTTTTGGAGCTAATTATGTCATTTCGAGGATAATTAGCTAAGTATAGGTCATTTTTTATTAAATAGGCCATTTTGGAGCTAACGAAGCTAATTATGTCATTTCGTAGGATAATTAGCCAATTTAGGCTTTCTTGGATGAGTCTAAGCTACATAGAAGAAGAGATAGAGAAGAAGAAGTAAAAGAAGGAGGAGGAGGAGGAGGAGGAGGAGGAGAAGAAGAAGGAAGAGGAGAAGAAGAAGAAAAGAAGAAGAAGGAGAAGAAGAAGGAGAAGGAGAAGGAGGAAGAAGGAGGAAGAAGAAGGAGAAGGAGGAGCTCCTTCTCCTTCTCCTCCTTCTTCTCCTTCTTCTTCTCCTCCTGCCTCTCTTCCTTCTTCTTCTCCTCTTCTTCCTCTTCCTTCCTTTCATTTTTCCTCTTTTTCTCTTCTTGTCCCCTTCTTCGTGCTAAATTGGCTAAGAATGCCTTTTTGGAGCTAATTATGTCATTTCGAGGATAATTAGCTAAGTATAGGTCATTTTTTATTAAATAGGCCATTTTGGAGCTAACTAAGCTAATTGTGTCATTTCGTAGGATAATTAGCCAATTTAGCCTTTCTTGGATGAGTCTAAGCTACGTAGAAGAAGAGATAGAGAAGAAGAAGTAAAAGAAGGAGGAGGAGGAGGAGGAAGAGGAGAAGAAGAAGGAAGAGGAGAAGAAGAAGAAAAGAAGAAGGAGAAGGAGAAGAAGAAGGAGAAGGAGAAGGAGGAAGAAGGAGGAAGAAGAAGGATAAAGAGGAGCTCCTTCTCCTTCTCCTCCTTCTTCTCCTTCTTCTTCTCCTCCTCCCTCTCCTCCTTCTTCTTCTCCTCTTCTTCCTCTTCCTTCCTTTCATTTTTCCTCTTTCTTCTCCTCTTGTCCCCTTCTTCAGGCTAAATTGGCTAAGAATGCCTTTTTGGAGCTAATTATGTCATTTCGGGGATAATTAGCTAAGTATAGGTCATTTTTTATTAAATAGGCCATTTTGGAGCTAACTAAGCTAATTATGTCATTTCGTAGGATAATTAGCCAATTTAGCCTTTCTTGGATGAGTCTAAGCTACGTAGAAGAAGAGATAGGGAAGAAGAAGTAAAAGAAGGAGGAGGAGGAGGAGGAGGAGGAGGAGAAGAAGAAGGAAGAGGAGAAGAAGAAGAAAAGAAGAAGGAGAAGGAGAAGAAGAAGGAGAAGGAGAAGGAGGAAGAAGGAGGAAGAAGAAGGAGAAGGAGGAGCTCCTTCTCCTTCTCCTCCTTCTTCTCCTTCTTCTTCTCCTCCTCCCTCTCCTCCTTCTTCTTCTCCTCTTCTTCTTCTTCCTTCCTTTCATTTTTCCTCTTTCTTCTCCTCTTGTCCCCTTCTTCGGGCTAAATTGGCTAAGAATGCCTTTTTGGAGCTAATTATGTCATTTCGAGGATAATTAGCTAAGTATAGGTCATTTTTTATTAATTAGGTTATTTTGGAGCTAACTAAGCTAATTATGTCATTTCGTAGGATAATTAGCCTATTTAGCCTTTCTTGGATGAGTCTATGCTACGTAGAAGAAGAGAAAGAGAGGAAGAAGTAAAAGAAGGAGGAGGACGAGGAGAAGGAGAAGGAAGAGGAGAAGAAGAAGAAAAGAAGAAGGAGAAGGAGAAGGAGGAAGAAGGAGGAAGAAGAAGGAGAAGGAAGAAGTAAAAGAAGAAGGAGGAGGAGGAGGAGGAGAAGGAGAAGGAAGAGGAGAAGAAGAATAAAAGAAGAAGGAGAAGGAGGAGCTCCTTCTCCTTCTTCTCCTCCTTCTCCTTCTTCTTATCCTCCTCCCTCTCCTCCTTCTTCTCCTCTTCTTCTTCTTCCTTCCTTTCATTTTTCCTCTTTCTTCTCCTTTTGGCCCCTTCTTTGGGCTAAATTGGCTAAGAATGCCTTTTTGGAGCTAATTATGTCATTTCGAGGATAATTAGCTAAGTATAGGTCATTTTTTATTAAATAGGCCATTTTGGAGCTAACTAAGCTAATTATGTCATTTCATAGGATAATTAGCCAATTTAGCCTTTCTTGGATGAGTCTAAACTACGTAGAAGAAGAGAAAGAGAAGAAGAAGTAAAAGAAGGAGGAGGAGGAGGAGGAGGAGGAGAAGGAGAAGGAAGAGGAGAATAAGAAGAAAAGAAGAAGGAGAAGGAGAAGGAGGAAGAAGGAGGAAGAAGAAGGAAGTCTAGCTATTTTGGAGCTAACTAAGCTAATTATGTCATTAGATGGAAGTCTAGCTATTTTTTATTAAAACACTAGAAATAACATACCTAAGTTAGGGTGAAGCACGGTGGCTCTGGCTTGTTTCACTGGGGAAGGCTGCCCTGGAGAAGGCTCGACTGTAGAAGGGTCGTGTGATGCGTTTCGGGACATATTCTGCACCAAACATCGTTTGCAATGTGTAGTTAGCATGAGGACACTCTTAAGATCACTCCACTGAAATGAAACTCCCCGTCCCCGCCACGTTAATGACTGGCATCGGCGGAGGGACTTGGCCGTTCTTCTCGCACATAGACTGTACATTTGGTTTCGACAAGTCAAACTTTTTATTTATTAATGAAACGGACATTCAAATGCAAGATTTGAAATAACATGAAGAAGAAAATTACCACGAAGAGCTCGTATATGGCCCTGGTAGACGCATCATTCTCTTCGACGGAATCCTTTTCGATGACCGCTCCATCCGAGAATTCGGCGACGTATCGACTATATCAAATATCCGGGAATAACAGTAGTTCAAAGCAATTAGAAGTTGCGGAACAATAAATTACCGAGAACTTACTCGATGTACGGCCGCACTTCTGTTAGGTTGGTGAAGATATACAATGAAATGGTCCACCATTCTTTGACATCCAATGATTTCCCTTTCGAAGCACCGGATGGTGCGAGCTTACCTTTGAATAGGCTGAGGTTGGATCGAACTTTTTCTCGATCGCCATCATTGTACCGAGGCTTCGAGTTACGCAAATGATGATTTTTGGCTTCGTAGTGTGCTGTCACGAAGTTTGCCGCCTCCTCAGTAATGAATGCCTCGGCCATCGATGCTTCAATTCTACGTTTATTTTTACACTTAGCTCGAAGCGTCTTCTGCATCCTCTCAGTTGAGTAGCACCATCGATTTTGAACGGGCCCCCCATTCTTGCCTCGGTCGGGAGATGCAAAATCAAATGTTGCATTGGATTAAAGAAGCCCGGTGGAAAGATCTTTTCTAATTTGCAGACCAACTCCGGCGCCAACTCTTCCATTTCATCTAGCACGCCAGGCGATAGTTCTTTCGCACAAAGAGAACATAAGAAATAGCTCAGCTCTGCCAGTACTAGCCATTCATCCTCAGGGATAAAGCCACGCAACATCACCGGCATTACCCGCTCAATCCATATGTGCCAATCATGACTCTTGAGCCCAAATATTTTCAATTTCTCAAGACTCGCTCCCCTCTTTAGATTCGCAGCATACCCATCGGGGAACATCAGCCGCATTTTCACCCACAATAGCATTTCCCTCATAGCTGGCCTTTCAAGATTGAACCATGCCTTTGGCTTCGCTATGCTTTGCTTTCCTTTCCGTTGTCGCAAGTTTTGCAACAGTCTATCACATAGAGCCTCCAGGTCGATTCTAGCCTTAGGATTATCTTTTGACTTCCCCTCTATGCCGAACAATATACCAAAAATGGCCTCCGCAATATTCTTTTCAGTGTGCATCACGTCAATGTTGTGTGGGCAAAGGAGGTCTTTGAAGTAAGGGAGATCCCATAAGCATGACTTGTGAGTCCAGGCGTGTTCCGTATTATACCCTTTGAAGTATCCTGGACGCAAAGGATCAGGCTCGAGAGCGTTTAACTGATCAAGGGTCTGTTGGCCTGTCAACGTAGCTGGTGCAGTGTTTTTGACAACTCTATCTTTGATGAAATTCTTCTTGTCTTTTCTGAACTTATGGTCAGGATCCAGGAATTGTCTATGCATGTCGAAGCAAGAATACTTGCAACCAACCTGCAGCCAACGGAACTGAAGAGCTGCCTTGCATGTGGTGCACGGGAACCTTCCATGCGCACACCAGCCAACGAATAGTGCAAACGCCGGATAATCATGCGTCGAGTACATGTACCACACATGCATTTTGAAATTTGTTTTGGTAGCCGCGTCGTAGGTCTTGATCCCATTATCCCACGCTTCTTGCGACTCATCCTTAAGCGGCTGCATGTACACATTCATATTCTTCCCCGAATAGTTGGGCCCTGGAATTATCAACGTCAGGAAAATGTTCTTTCTTTTCATAATCTCTCCGGGTGGCAAATTTAGTGGAATGACAAATACAGGCCAACAACTGTATTGTGCTGCCGTCATACCATACACATTGAACCTATCCGTGCTGATGGCAACTCTAGGTTGCCTTGGATCTTCCGATTTATCCTTATCTAATGCATCGAAGTGCCTCCATGCAAAACCATCTGAAGTGTGTACCAGCATCTTGTTCCCATCCGCATCTAGTTCGGTTCTTTTGCCCAATTTGTGCCATGTCATCTGTCTGGCCGTCTCTTCGACCATGAAAGGAAGTTGAAGTCTTGGTACGATTGGCAGATATCGAAGAACACTAATGGGGATTTTGTTCTGATTCTTCTCACCCATGCTGTTGTCTACCACAATATACCTGGAAGAATTGCAAATGGGGCAATAGTTCAAGGCCGCATACTCAAGCCTAAATAAGGCACATCCATTCTCACAGGCATGTATCTTCTCATAGGGCATCTTAAGTACACGGAGGATTTTCTCTGACTGGTACAGGTTTGCAGGCAGTACATGGCCTTTGGGTAGAAAGCGTCCAAATATCGTCATCATCGCGTCGTAGCATTCTCTGCCTAGGTTGAATTGAGCCTTCACAGCCATTACTTGCGTGATGGCATCCAGCTAACAAAGCTCAGTCTGCTTGTGGAGAGGACGTTTTGAAGACTCCAGCATTTCATAGAAGGCCTTTGCAGATTCCTCCATCTCATCATCCGAATCACGAGCATCATCAAAGTCTTGCACCATGTCTTCAATCCCGGTGCCATGCTCGTCGGTGCGACGACAAATCACCTCAGCTCTGGCACGTTGGTCAGACTCACCATGAAAAGTCCACACCGTATAATTAGGCGTAAAACCCCACTTCTGCAGGTGTTTACCCATTTCAAACTCCGTCTGCTTTTTCCAGTTGTCGCAGTTGGGATAGGGGCACCATGTTTTATGCTGGCCATTTGCAAATGCGGCTCTCACAAACCCCCTGGTTTTTGTTAACCATTCATGGGTCATGTCTTTCTGACTAGGGTGACCAGTATACATCCAAGCACGATCACTAATGTTGCCTAGCTACCTATGGGGGCAGAAGAAATAAATATATAATTCATCATCTATATTCATACGCTAATCAAGTTTGTCAGTTTTATTACGTCCATGCAACCTACACGCTAATAGGTAAAGATAGGTCCTAATCCCACCCGAGTATGTGTAGACTAGGTTCGTTTTCCCATGCTCTGCTCCAGATGCGACGCAGAATTTCGACAACACCTCCCCGCTGTTCTCCTGATACACGTCTCGGCAATAAGCAGAGAGGATGTGTACCCGGAGAACAACAGGGGAGGCACTGATGAAATTCCGCATCGGATCTGGAGCACAGCATACGGGAAAACAAACCCAATCTACACATACTCGGGCTGTCCATGGATAATGTTGGACAATTCGAAAGGATGGCGGTTATAAATATGCAAAGAAATGCATATTTATAGATGTCGCCCTTTCGAATGGGAGACGCATACTGGTCACGCATACTCATGATTGAAGAAACCTATAGCTAGCAAGTTTCATCGGCACGAAGACCGGGACAGAGCAAATTAAGGGGGTAGGAGGAGAAGTCATTTGTGCTCACCAACAAATGCAAAGGCGGAGCTCGTCCAACGCACGTGGAGGTCGTCGAACAACTGCACATTGAAATTCACCCAATCAACACAAATATGATGTTTTTATAATTAACATAACTATATGACCTAACTCATAACTATGTGGGTCAGTGTCATCGGGGGTCGAAGGTCACTGGCGTCGGGGATTGGGGTCTTTTCGGTCAACAAGAGGCCGAAGAGGTGTCGGGGCTCGGGGGTTGGAGGTCAGTGGCGTCGGGGGTCGGGGTAGGGGGTCGGGGGTCGAGGGTGAGTGTTGTCGGGGGTCGGGGGTCGGGGGTCGAGGGTAAGTGGCGTCGGGCGTCGGGCGTCGGGGGTCAGTGACGTCAGGGGTCGGGGTAGGGGGTCGGGGGTCGAGGGTGAGTGTTGTCGGGGGTCGGGGGTCGGGGGTCGAGGTTACCTATAAAACTTTCCATGTTACCTATAAAACTTTCCTGGTTACCTATACTACTTTTCAGGTTACCTATAAAACTTTTCAGGTTACCTATAAAACTTTCCAGGTTACCTATAACTACTTTCCAGGTTACCTATAAAACTTTCCAGGATCTGATGCGGTCAAAATATTTAATATTCCAACGGAGCATGTTGGTTGGATTGACATAAACGTTATTGGCCTTATTTTGAAACACTTACTATAATAATATTCCACATGATACAGTTTACTGTCTCCATTTTCCGCTCTAATGCTTACTTCCGTTTGTATGTTTTGAACATTTTTTAGGAGGAATTGTGTTATCTAAATGCATGATTTGAAGGAATTTCGCACCAAGATTTAAATTCAAGCATGTTGCATACACCCGCTTTTCCTAAATATAAGTTGTTTTGGCAGTTTAATTTAAATTGTGAAAATGTCTAGAGGATTTTCTACTCCACATCATCAGCAATCAATCTTATAATCATTGCTATGGGACCCCTTGACTACCGTTTATGTGTCCTCATTTTCTTATGTAAAGTTAACTTTGTGGCACTGTGTATTTCGCTATAATTTTCCATTCCCTAAATCTTTGGTAGGGTGCATGTCTGTTTGGCGGACTCCAAAAGGACAGAAATATAGCTGCATACAATGCTTTGGGTTGACTTCCGTAAATCGTGAATCCTCGATGGTGGGTTGGGCTGTGCATCTCGTGTGGATGTTTTCCTTTTTTTAGCACTACTCCATATACCTCTCGAACTTGGATTCAACTTCCCGCAAAATAAATAAATAGAAGGACCTGGGACTTCACTTTCCGTTTTTGTAACTCCTAGACATGTACTACTACATATATGTACGTCACGATGATTTGTTGCCTGCTGCGTCCAAGTCTTTTACGTGACGATGATGATACATGTCTACGGTGGATGGACTGCACCATAATCATGTAACATGACCATGATCAAACGGGATAGAAAATCTATAGCTTCGAACTTTTTTTCCTACGTCATGTATAAACATCTGAAAAGGAGATGTATAATTTTTTGTTTGTGGGGGAAGAGGAGATGTATATAATAATTTTTAATAATGTAGCATGTTCAGCAGTCACATATATTAATGACCGACACCGGTAAGGTATTATTACTTTTCTCTCTGACAAAATAGAGTATTGTGTGTATGCATCTAAGACTCCAAATATATTACTCCATTTAAAAACAAAAATAGTCTACGCTTGCCGTGATACTGCTCAGGAATTAGTTTTAACTGAAGCTGAGTTCGATTCGATTTGTATATGCATATTGGGCTCCAGTTGATTTTTCGATATCTTATATGACTCTAGTTAAAGGAAACGACTCCTAATTAATTTGGCTTGCTGTGACACCGATTACGTATTAGTTTATCTCTCAAAATAAAGCTTTTGTTAGAATAGGATTAGTTGACTGTGCGTGTAGGACTCTAACTAAATTACTCTAGTCTTGCAGCGTACTTCATCATGTCTACCTTGCACGTGCAACCATGTTGATTAATATCTATCGTTCCTTATTCTATGTCTAGACACATGGCCCTTGCAAAAAGAAAGGATAGATGTATTTGGCCGTTTTTTTTCCTTCTACCTTATAGTAATGTATAATAGATATAATAAATATGGTAATCAATCTCTGCCATTGAAACATCTTTAACTATAGAGTGACAAATCTTCACCGTTCGTTTCATACCCGAGAATGTAATTATCAGATAAAGTTCATAGATAACTTGCAAGAAACATTTACTCACACTTAGTAACCTCTTGATTTTCCCTTTATTACCATCCATGTTTTGTGGGATTGGTTTAGATATTTTTAACATAACTGAAAGAACTGGCTACATAGTTCACATGATATTTTGCTTCCAACTTCTGCTCTTTGCAGCCATAATGGAGTTTTGCTTCCTTAATTCGCATTATATAAGCGATTTTACATGTGTAGTAGGTAGGCATCGAACACCAATTTTTCTTACATGATGATATGCATGTCTTATACACCGTTTTCTTATTCTTTCGAATGTACTATAGCTCCAATTAACCTGAGGTTTGCCATTTACTTTCAATTGCCATACTTGCACATGTTGATATATATATCTAAGCTTTTCTATGCATGTTGATACAATAAATAGTTTGGAAAAGATCTTGTATTGCCTTTTGTCAACAAAAATAAATATACATTGTCCACGTTGATTAGTTTTTTTCTTTCTTTTCTTCCTTTGTGTTGCTCAAAATCTCTATCATGCATACTGCATACTGCTAGATTTTTTTTAACTGCGTACAGCCTAGTCATCTGAGCTCGTTTCATGCATGTTTACATAACATGGGAGAGGGGCCACTTCCATTCATGGATGCAACTATCCTGCTCCTAGATACGTACTCTAGTAAACTAAATGTCTTTGGTCTTCTCATAAGTCTCCTATATACTCACCCGCAAAATACAATCTCCTAGATACCCTAGTACACGTCTTTGGTCTTATCTTTCCAAAATGTTGTATTCTTTTTACACGTCTTAGTCGTGCAACTCTAGCTAATCTGAACTCACACACACTAAAAGCGTAATCTAAAGTCTCTGTATCATTGTCTATACGTACATGCTTGTACGCGTCTTCCGTCTTCTTTTTCCAAAAGAAAACACTACATCCTTTTAGCACGTATAACTAAATAATCTGGGCAACATAGGAATTAGACTTGCTCTTTCATACAGATTAGGAGGTGCCTAGTTGTTCTAAACAAAGAAGTGCCTAGCAACTCAATGTCGTGAACGTAGCGAGCGTTCTTTTCTTTTCTTCAGGACTCTCGCTCTCTATTTTCTAGAAAAAACTGAACAAACATATACTCATTCTAGAAAACTGAACAAACATATATACTATCATGCTTGATACTTAAATTGATCTATAGCATATACTCATTCTAGGCAGAGAATACATATTTCTCAATTGATCTGTAGCATATACAGATGAATCTCACCGTTTTTGCTGGCAGGGGAGAGGAGTTCCTCCGGGGAGGTGGCTGCTCCGGCTAGGTGGCGAAGTCGCCGGCGGGATGGGGCGGCGGAGGAGGGTGCGGGCGACGGAGGGGGGTGGCGACGAGGCTCTAGGGCGTCCGGGGCGAGGAGGAGCGTCAGGGGGGCTGCTTGTGCTCCTGACGGCGTGGCCGGATCGGAGGAGAGGTGCGGCCTGCAGGGGGGAGCCGATGGGGAGGGGAGCCGATGGGGAGGGGGGGTGGCGACGGTGGGGAGGGCGGGGAGGCACCGGCCGGTGGGGGAGGGCGGGGAGGCGCCGGCCGGTGGGGGAGGAGGTGGCAACGGTGGGGAGGGCGGGGAGGGCGGGGAGGTGCCGGTCGATGGGGAGGGCGGGGAGGCGCCGACCGGTGGGGAGGGCGGGGAGGCGCCGGCCGGTGGGGGAGGCGCCGGCCGGTGGGGAGGGCGGGGAGGCGCCGGCCGGTGGGCACAAGATGGATGGGGGAGGGAGCGTGCGGGAGGAGGGCGACGAGGTGGGGTTTTTTTTGAAACAACGAGTTGGGGTTGGAGCGTTACAGTGGGCAGCCGTTAGTGGGTTGATGTCTTTGCCGTCCGCTGTGCTCCTAGGCAGACGGCAAAGGAGCTTTTGGCGGACGGCAAAGAGCCGGCAGATGGCAAACGTAATGGCTACAACTGCGATTTTTCTTTGCCGTCTGCATGGGTCATCTTTGCCGTCAGCCATGTCTTTGCCATCAGCTTGGTCCATCTTTGCCGTCCGCTAGCTGACGGCAAAGAAGCGACTCATGGCAAAGCACTTCTTTGCCATCTGTCAGATCTTTGCCATCAATTTTTTGGTAGCTGACGGCAAAGAGCTTCTTTGCCATCAGCCAGCAGACGGCAAAGACCCGGCATATGGCAAATTCTCTGATTCCAGTAGTGATAGATCTAGTTGGCCAAACAAAACCCACAACTCGAAGAGAATTACAAGGATATGAAATCATGCATAAGAGAGATCAGAAGAAACTCAAATAAGATTCATAGATAATCTGATCATAAATCCACAATTCATCGGATCTCGACAAACACACCGCAAAAGAAGATTACATCGGATAGATCTCCATGAAGATCATGGAGAACTTTGTATTGAAGATCCAAGAGAGAGAAGAAGCCATCTAGCTACTAGCTATGGACCCGTAGGTCTATGGTGAACTACTCACGTATCATCGGAGAGGTCATGGTGTTTATGGAGAAGCCCTCCGTGTCCGAATCCCCCCTCTGGCAGGGCAAGAGAACGTGCCCCAGATGGGATCTTGCGGAGACACAAGCTTGCGGTGGCGGAAAAATATTTTCTATCGATTACTCCACACCACATTTTCAACCTTACTCTTTTAATTCGTTGCACTTTCCGCCTTCAGATCTCACTTTGTAATCAATCTTGAAGGGATTGACAACCCCTTTATAGCGTTGGGTGCAAGCTCTTTTGTGTTTGCGCAGGTATTGTGGACTTGACGCGATTCTCCTACTGGATTGATACCCTGGTTCTCAAACTGAGGGAAATACTTACTACTCCTGTGCTGCATCACCCTTTCCTCTTCAAGGGAAAAACTAACACAAGCTAAAGAGTCAGCAGAAGGATTTCTGGCGCCGTTGCCGGGGATTTCTGTCTCCATAGCAGAAGGATTTCTGGCGCCGTTGCCGGGGAGGATCAAGTCAAGAACTCATCCAAGTAAGTGTCGCAAACTCATCTCTTGCATTTACTTTTTTGCATCTCGTTTTCCTCTCCCTCACTTCTGAAAAACAAAAATTTACAAAAATATTTGCCTTTTTTGTTTGCCTTTTTCGTTCGCCCTTTTCTCTCGCTTGCTTTCTGTTCGCTTGTGTGCTTGTTTGCTTGCTGAAGTCACCATGACTGAAAACACCAAACTTTGTGACTTCTCGAATACTAATAATAATGATTTTATTAGTACTCCGATTGCTCCCGCCACTAGTGCAGAATTTTACGAAATCAATGCTGCTTTGTTGAATCTTGTTATGAAAGAGCAATTCTCCGGCCTTCCTAGTGAAGATGTCGCATCCCATCTGAATACCTTCCCTGAGCTTTGCGATATGCAAAAGAAGAAAGATGGGGATAATGATGTGATTAAATTGAAGCTTTTTCCGTTCTCTTTGTGAGATCGAGCAAAAACTTGGTTTTCGTCTTTGCCCAAAAATAGTATTGATTCTTGGAACAAGTGCAAAGATGCTTATATATCCATGTATTTTCCGTTGGCTAAGATTATCTCTCTCCGTAATGATATCATGAATTTTAAGCAACTTGATCATGAACATGTTGCACAATCTTGGGAGAGAAGGAAATTGATGATTAGAAATTGTCCCGCTCATGGCTTGAGTCTTTCGATGATTATACAAATCTTCTACGCTCGCTTGGACTTCGCTTCTAGAAATATCTTGGACTCCGCCTCAGGTGGAACGTTCATAGAAATCACGTTAGGAGAAGCCACAAAACTCCTAGACAATATCATGACGAACTATTCTCAGTGGCACACTGAAAGGTCACCTACTAGTAAGAAGGTACATGCTATAGAAGAAGTTAACTCGTTGAGTGCTAAGATGGATGAGTTAATGAATTTGGTTCCTAGTAGAAGTGCTCCTTCAGATCCTAATGATATGCCCTTGTCTTCCTTGATTGATAGTTGCAACACTAGCTTGGACGTTAATTTTGTTGGTAGGAATAATTTTGGCAACAACAATGCTTTTAGAGGAAACTATGTTCCTAGGCCTTTTCCTAGTAACCCCTCTAATAACTTTGGCAACTCGTACAACAATACTCATGGAAATTACAATAGATTACCCTCTGATCTAGAGAGTAATATCAAAGAGTTTATCAACTCACAGAAGATTTTCAATGCGTCCATAAAGGAAAAACTACTCAAAATTGACGACTTGGCTAGGAGCGTTGATAGAATGTCTAGTGATATTGATTCTTTGAAAGTTAAATGTGCTCCTCCCAAGATCAATATGGATGAAACTTTGAAAGGCATGCATGTTTCCATGAGTGAGAGCAAGGAAAGAACCGGCCAAATTCGTGCTAGACATGAATGGCTTAAAAAGGCGTGTTCTCATGATAAGAATCACGAAGATCTTAAAGTGCTTGGTGTGAATCCCGTTGAATCTCTGTTTTCTTGTGTCAAACCTAATGATGATGGGGCTGGATATGAATCCACTTTGGTTGAAAAACGCCCCAATGATTCGGAGTCCATCTATCTTGATGCTAACATCATTGAAAGTGGAGTAGAAGATATTAAAACCTTGAGTAGTAATGAAACTACTACTTTGGATTTCAAGGAATTGAATTATGATAGTTGCTCCTATATTGAATGCATTTCCTTGATGCAATCCATGCTAAACCCTCCACACGCTTATAGCCAAAACAAGGCCTTTACCGATCATATTGTCGATGCTATGATAAAATTCTTGAAGAGAAACTTGAATTGGAAGTCTCTATCCCTAGAAATCTTCATGATGAGTGGGAACCTACTAGCAAAATCAAAATAAAAATCTATAAATGCAATGCTTCATGTGATTTGGGTGCTAGTGTTTCCGCGATTCTAAAGTCTTTATGTGATGTTCTTGGTTTTAATGAGATTGAGGAGTGTTCTCTTAATTTGCATCTTGCGAATTCTACTGTCAAGAAACCCATGGGAAGGATCAATGATGTTCTTATTATTGCAAATAGGAACTATGTACCCGTGGATTTCATTGTGCTTGACATTGATTGCAATCCTACATGCCCTATCATTCTTGGTAGATCTTTCCTAAGGACTATCAGTGCTATCATCGATATGAAGGAAGGGAATATTAGATTTCAATTTCCTTTAAAGAAGGTCATGGAGCATTTTCCTAAAAATAAAATAAGATTGCCTTATGAATCTATGATGAGGGCTACTTATGGTTTGAGCACCAAAGACGATGATACGTGATTCTATCGCCTTATGCCTAGCTAAGGGCGTTAAACAATAGCGCTTGTTGGGAGGCAACCCAATGAATATATATTTTCTTTATGTTTTGTGTGCCCACACCATCATAATTCTGTTATGATGGTTGTTTGATCCTGCTGGAAAAAGATAGAAACTTTTTGCTCACAGATAATTTTTAATTTTTATTTAGAAAGAGATTTGGAGTTGATTCTTTTTCTGCTGGTTTATATGCCTCTTTCCCAGGCAGTCGAAAGTTTTCAGAATTTTTGAGGTATCAGAAGTATACGAAGTATACAAATTGCTACAGACTGGTCTGTTTTTGACAGATTCTGTTTTTGTTGAGTTGGTTGCTTGTTTTGATGAAACTATGGATAGTATCGGGGGGTACTAGACATTGAAAAGTGAGAATACAGTAATCTAACATCAATATGAATAGAATTCAAGATTTCTACATTACCTAAAGAGGTGGTAGTTTGTTTTCTTGTGCTAATGATATCACGGGTTTCTGTTTAAGTTTTGTGTTGTGAAGTTTTCAAGTTTTGGGTGATGTTCTCATGGACAAATGGATAAAGAGTGGAAAGTGCTCAAGCTTGGGGATGCCCAAGGAATCCCAAGACAAATTCAAGGACACCAAAAGGCCTAAGCTTCGGGATGCCCCGGGAAGGCACCCCTCTTTCGTCTTCAATCCATCGGTAACATTACTTGGAGCTATATTTTTATTCACCACATGATATGTGTTTTGCTTGGAACGTCTTGTATCGTAAGAGTCTTTTATTTTTGTTGTGTCACAATCATCCTTGCTGCACAGCTTTTGAGAGAGACATGCACTCATCATGGATTTGCTAGAATGCTCATCGTGCTTCACTTATATCTTTTGAGCTAGATAATTTTGCTCTACGTGCTTCACTTAGATCTTTAGAGCACGGCGGTGCATGACTTGATAGTTGGTTTGTGATATGAAAAGTAGTCCCAAAGGTGATAGGTACCCAAATACGATACAAAAACCTCCATCTTCATCTGCATTGAGTAGAAAGAAATGTTTTATTCCTCTCAATTAGTTTTAAGATGTGGATTTGGTAATATTAAGAGTTATGTTAGAGGGTGTTGTGAATCTAGAAATACTTGTGTTGAAGTTAGTGATTCCCGTAGCATGCACGTATGGTGAACCGCTATGTTAGGAAGTCGGAGCGTAATTGATCTATTGATTGTCATCCTTTGTGTTGCGGTCGGGATCGCGCGATGGTTAACACCTACCAACCCTTCCCCTAGGAGTATGCGTTTAGCACTTTGTTTCGATTACTAATAAAAACTTTCGCAACAAGTATGTGAGTTCTTCATGACTAATGTGAGTCCATGGTATAGATGCACTTTCATCTTCCACCATTGCTAGCCTCTCTAGTGCCGAGCAATTTTATCCGGTACACAAACCCACCATATGCCTTCCTCAAAACAGCCACCATACCTACCTACTATGGCATTTTCATAGCTATTCCGAGATGATATATTGCCATGCAACTCCAACCGTTCCGTCTCATGACTTGTGCCGTCACTCTCATGTTGCCATTGCATGATCGTAAGATAGCGAGCGAGATGTTTCAACGTCATACGCCACGCTAGATCGTTGCACATCCCGATACATTGTCAGAGGCATTTCCTATAGAGTCATCATCGTTCTAAGCTTTGAGCTGTGAGTAAATAAAAGTATGATGATCGTCATTATTAGAGCATTGTTCCATGTGAGGAAATAAAAACAAGAGGCCAAAGAGCCCAAATAAAAAAAGGAGAATAGAGAAAAAAGAGGCCAAAGAGCCCAAATAAAAAAAAGAGAGAAAAAGAGAGAAGGGACAATGCTACTATCTTTTTCCACACTTGTGCTTCATAATAGCACCATGTTCTTCATGATTGAGAGCCTATCATTTTGAAACCACCATATACTAGTGGTAATCTTTATTATATAACTTGGCTTGTATATTCCAATGATGGGCGTCCTCAAATTGCCATAGGTTTTCGTGAGCAAGCAAGTTGGATGCACACCCACTAGTTCTCCTTTTGAGCTTTCACATACTTGTAGCTCTAGTTCATCCTTTGTATGGCAATCCCTACTCATTCACATTGATATCTATTAATGGGCATCTCCATAGCCCTTTGATACGCCGAGTCAATGTGACCATCTCCTCCTTTTTTGTCTCACAACCACCACCACACTCTATTCCACCTATGGTGCTATATCCATGGCTCACGCTCATGTATTGCGTGATAGTTGTAAAGGGTTTGAGAAAGTAAGAGTGCAAAAACAATTACTTGGCCAATACCGGGGTTGTGCATGATTTAAATTAGTTGTGTGAGGATGATGGAGCATAGCCAGACTATATGATTTTGTAGGGATAACTTTCTTTGGCCTTGTTATTTCTAAAGTTCATGATTACCTTGCTAGTTTGCTTGAAGTATTATTGGTTTCATGTCAAATAGCAAACTATTGTTTTGAATCTTACGGATCTGAACATTCAAGTCACATGAAAGAAGTTACAAAGGACAACTATGCTAGGTAGCATTCCACATCAAAAATTCAGTCTTTATCACTTCCCTACTCGAGGATGAGCAGGAGTTAAGCTTGGGGATGCTTGATACGTCTCCAACATATCTATAATTTTTTATGGTTCCATGCTATTATCTTGTCAAACTTTGGATGTTTTGTATGCCTTTTATATCTTTTTTGGGACTAACTTATTAACTCAGTGCCAAGCGATAGTTCCTGTTTTTTTTCCGTGTTTTTGACCCTTTTCAGAGGAGGATTTTAAACGGTGTCCAAACGGAATAGAACTTCCGAAAAGATTTTTTACAGAACAGAAGATACGCGCCAGACTTGAGAACCAAGGCAGGGGCCAGCAGGGGACCCGACAAGCCCCCTAGGCGCGGCCAGGGGGCGCCTAGCAGGCTTGTGGGCCCCTTGTGGCACGTCTGCCCTACCTCTTCCGCCTATAAATCCAGAAAAAATCCAAAACTATGCGAGAGATCCACGAAAATACTTTTCCGCCGCCGCAAGCTTCTGTCTCTGCAAGATCCCATCTGGGGCACATTTTGGTGCCCTGCCGGAGGGGGATTCCTATACGGAGGGCTTCTTCATCAACACCATGACCTCTCCGATGATGCATGAGTAGTTCACCATAGACCTTCGGGTCCATAGCTAGTAGCTAGATGGCTTCTTCTCTCTTTTGGATATTCAATACAAAGTTCTTTTGCGGTGTGTTTGTCGAGATCCGATGAATTGTGGATTTATGATCAGATTATCTATGAATCTTATTTGAGTTTCTTCTGATCTCTCTTATGCAAGATTTCATATCCTTGTAATTCTCTTTGAGTTGTGGGTTTTGTTTGGCCAACTTGATCTATGATTCTTGCAATGGGATAAGTGCTTGGTTTTGGGATCATACTATGCGATGACCTCACCCAGTGACAGAGGGGTAGCGAGGCACGCATCGTGTTGTTGCCATCAAGGGTAAAAAGATGGGGTTTTCATCATTGGTTTGAGTTTATCCCTCTACATCATGTCATATTGCTTAAGGCGTTACTCTGTTCATCATGAACTCAATACACTACATGCATGCTGGATAGCGATCGATGTATGGAGTAATAATAGTAGATGCATAAAGTATTGGTCTACTTGTCTCGGACGTGATGCCTATATGTATGATCATTGCCTTAGATATCGTCATGAATTTGCGCGGTTCTATCAGTTGCTCGACAGTAATTTGTTCACCCACCATATTATTTGCTATTTTGAGAGAAGCCTCTAGTGAACACTATGGCCCCCGGGTCTACTTCACACGATATTTTCAGCCTTACTGTTTTACTTCGTTGCACTTTCCACCTTCAGATCTCACTTTGCAATCAATCTTGAAGGGATTGACAACCCCTTTATAGCGTTGGGTGCAAGCTCTTTTGTGTTTGCGCATGTACTCTGGACTTGACGCGATTCTCCTACTGGATTGATACCTTGGTTCTCAAACTGAGGGAAATACTTACTGCTCATGTGCTGCATCACCCTTTCCTCTTCAAGGGAAAAACCAACGCAAACTAAAGAGGCAGCAGAAGGATTTGTGGTGCCGTTGCCGGGGATTTCTTTCGCCGTAGCACCGTCTTAGTTTCGGCTACCGGTGTTTTATTCCATAACTGAGCGCTCCTAACACGTTCGGGGTTGTTATGGGGACCCCTTGATAAATCGTATAGTGTTAAGACTTGTCTCGCAAGACCCAGCTTTGGTTTTTAATTTTGCTAACAACTTAATAAAAATGCATAGGGAATAACTACCCCGAGGAAGTTAATCTACCCCCCGGGCCAGTGCTCCTCATGAGTGTTGGTCCACCCACCTAGCAGTCAGTGGTGCCACCTCGGGGCAACTCGAGTCGTTTGGTTACCGTCCACTATGCATAGACGGTTGTGTCCTAAGAATGAGACACGCGGCTCCTATCGGGATCATCGACACACCGGGTGGTCTTGCCAGATTGGTCTTACCTTGGCGATATATCTTGCGCATTGGAATTCTGATAAGACCTTGGGTCTTCTCAGAGTTGAGGTTTTCCTCTAAGGAATCCTACGAGATCACGAGTTTTGTGGTAGAGGATTACTATGCGGCCTGTGGTAATCTGTGATGGACTAGTTGGAGCACCCCTGCAGGGTTTAATCTTTCGGAAAGCCGTGCCCGCGGTTATGTGGCAAACATGGATATTTTGTTAACATCCGGTTCTAGACAACTTAAAGTAATTCTAATAAAACTGCCACCTGAGTGCGTAACCGTGATTGTCTTCTTCAGAGCTCCATCTCTGATCGAGAACACGGTGGGGTTATGATTAACGTAAGTAGGTGTTCAGGATCACTTAGTGATGACTTCGACCGTCTTGCATAGGCCACCATATGATAGCTCTGTTCAACGTAAGATAGCCACCATATAAGCTTAGGTTGCTGCAAACCCATACACTTAACCTTCCTCACCCATTTAACTCAGTTAGATTCGATACCAAGGTCATAGGATTGCTGAGTCCTCGTGGCTCACAGTTTACTATAAACACCCACAGGTACAGGTACCCTTGATGCAGGAGTTCTCGATGACAGCCAACTGAAGTGGGAGTTCAATGAGGACAACGATAGACTGTACGTGACTTATCCGGAGGACTAGAGGCCGTTGTCGTGATCGTGGGGCCAGCATGCGGGATATCATAGCTTTTCCTCTTTATTTTGTCCGTAGCTGGACCTTTCCATGTTCGGAATAATATGTGACTGTTTGACTGTATGACTATGTTCTTATCAGATGGCAAGTGTATGCCCTACTTGTCACTCTTTCAATTATTGTAATGTTATGATTATCTCGCTTGCGAAACGCGTAGTTGCGCCTCTTTCCCTTTTGAGGCCTCGCCCCCAAATAAGGAAAGGGCCGCATCTTAGTCATCACACTCGAGTAGGTAAATGATAACACAAATAATTTCTGTGGTGACATGCTAACACACATATAAGAACTTCATAGTAAAGCAAGTAAGATATGCAATTCAAGTCATGAAAATAACAAGCAAGAATCTATATCTAGTATTGAAATTAGCAAAGTAAGAACATAAAGGTGCAAGAGCTCTCGCTGTCCGTGACTTGAATATCTCCAAATGGTGTTTGCGTGCAAGAAGTGGATATGGGTTTAGATCATAAAAATACTATATTGTTTAATTGAGAACTCAATCTACTAAAACTTCACACTTGGTCTCCTTCGGAATCTTTTTTTGACTCATCCCGAGACCACTAGTGAGGCACAAGTCAAAATGATCCTCTCCCTTTCGACTTTGAGCACTCATGCAATGGATGAGAGCGAGCAAGATATATTGGCACCTTGGATGGCAAAGAGAATAATGATGGGGAAGGAAGACAAAAAAGGTGTGAAAGGCTCACATCAATGAGGACAATCATGGGCGAGAGAAAGACAAATGATAGATATGATGTGAGGAGTAGGGATTGCCGTGCAACGGATGCACATATGAGATAAGGTAAGCTCTCCAATGGAACTAGTGGGGGTGCATCCAACTTGCTTGCTCGTGAAGACCTAGAGCTCATTTGAGGAAGCTCATCATTGGAATATACAAGCCAAGTTCCATAGTGTAAGGGTCCCCACATAGTTATGCGTGAATGATAATATATATGGAGTACAAATATAACAATGGAGCACGAATGTGGATCTTTCAAAAGGAACAGAAGTGTTGCCACCTTCTCTCTTTTCTTTTTCTTTTTTTCTCTCCTTTTTTATTTTTATTTTTGTGGCCTCTTTGGCTCTTTCTATTTATCTCTCATTTTTCCTCTTTGGGATCTTTTCATGTGTCCTCTTTGGGATCTTTTAATTTGTCCTCTTTGGGATATTTTCCTCACTTAAGGGCAACACTCCATATTTTACAAGAATTAAAAAGATGATCTTCACACTTTATAAGAAGTACTCAACATAAAGATAAATGAAAACTATCATGATGTATGCAAATGTATGCCTGTGCCGTAGCAGGATATGCAATGATATTAGTGCGTCATGTAGCAATAGTAAGGGCAAAGCCCCACTAGTACGTGGCTCCTCGATCAAGAAAAAGCATGTATGGCATCAAGATTAAGTCATGAGACAGTGGATGTTGCATGGCAATGTATCTCGGAAAGGCTATGAAAATGCCTTAATAGGTAGGTATGGTGGCTGTTTTGAGGAAGGATATAAGGAGGCTTATGATGATAGAGCGTATCATGCCAAGGGTTTGGATGCACCGGTGAAGTATGCACCAACTCTCAAGATGAGAAAGGGCAATGCACGGTACCGAAGAGGCTAGCAAAATATGGATGGTGGAAGGGCCAACAATTGAATACTCGCATTAGTCCGAAGAACTCATGCACTTATTATCGATAACTCTCTATCTAGTCAGGAGATTAACAAAGAGACAAGTACCCCAAGGAGGAGTGTTTGGGGGTTTGGTTATCCTTGCGCATTCTCAACCCATGATAACGTGAGGGTACTCTATATATTCCAACCCCTCCAGAGGTTAGCGATCCATCTAGTAGCTAGAGTTCTCAACTAATTTTTTTAGTTTTGAAAATACACACAGATTGCCCAAAATACGACACCTATCATTAATAGGCTCAAGCTCTTGACACCAAAAGTCCAAACATTACTCAAATCAATACCTCAAAACTATTGCAAGTTACTACTATACTTAAATAGCAACCTCAATTACCTACTCATGCAAGACACACAACTCAGTGCAACAAGCCAACTCTAAACAAGATGAGCATGATAACTCAAGAGATTTCCAAAATGAACCTAAATAAAAGCTCTTAAAAAGATAAATCATGAAAACTAAGAGCTAAGCATGACAACAACTATGAAAAGATAAAGAGCGCACAAAAAGAGAAACATGAAAACCTATGTTGTGTTCTACGGTTGAGTGGAGCGTGTTTCTGTCCCAAACAAAGAAGGCTAGGGTCCAACTTGTTATGAATAGCAAGAAAAACTAAAACAAACTAAAAAAAGTAAAGAGCGGGACGCTCCAAGCATAGCAGATAACATATGAAGTGATAAAAATATAGCATGGAGAAGGACGATCTGATGCTTGTTGATGGAGAAGGGGATGCACGGTAGCATCCCCAAGATTAGATGCTTGAGTCTCCTTGAATATTTCTTGGGGTGCATGGGGGCATCCCCAAGCTTGAGTACTTGACACTCCTGGATCTTCTTTCATCATCTTCCATCGCATACTTGAAAACTCCCTTCATACGAAACTCATCATAACATGATTAGAGTGGTTAGTGCCCATAATAAAATAATTTTTTCTCTACTGGAAATAAAGATTTTTAGGAAGAGCTACTGTTTATCAAGATCGCCAAAAGGTTTCTGCAAAGAAAAAGCAAGCTTAAGATTTGCAAAACAATGAAAACGCAAAACAGGACAAAATGTGGGGAAAACAAACCAGCAGGTAGTAAATAATTTTTTCGGGGCACTTCTGCTACTCAAATTAAAAAGCTCAGAACAGACTACAGAAAGTAAATTAGATAGATAATACTTTCAAAAAAATTCAGATCAAAAGTATGATCTGGTGATTTTTGGCTATTTTTTCTGTCAAGCTGACATAATCTGTTTCTGGACAGCATGTCACAACTTTTCAACTTTCTTGCAATCGGAGGATAACACTTGGCACAAAGCTTGAAAATAAAGAAACAATGATGTTGATATAGTAGTAACAAACATCAAGACCACTAAAACTGAAAGTAAAATCAAATTGGGTTGCCTCCCAACAAAGCGCTTTCTTTTATGCCTTTGAGCTAGGCATGATGCAAAAAGAAGGATCAAAATTCACCAAAGTCATCAGAATCATCAAAACCTTCAAACGGTCCTCAACAAGTTCATCCTTATTTTTCCTAGGGAACGGGTACTTACCTTTCACTTTACCAAGTAAGCGTATGTGTCCTTTACCTATATCAATGAAGCCTTTGATGGCTCAGAGGAATTTCCTTCGAAGCACTATGTTTCCTTGGTTTGGCTTCATGATGAAGAAATCAACCGTTGCATTCCTTTTAAAGAATGTAACCTGCACATCTTTTACCTTTCCCTGGATCTCAGAAATATCCCCATTTGCATGTTCATGATAAGATGAAAAATCGTCCATGTTTAAAAGGCTTAGAGAATCATAAAAAACTTTTGGCATTGTAGAAACCATGGATCCAATATCACAATAAGCAAGGAAGTCTTGGTTAGAGATGCTAATTCTAACAAATGGCTCCCAGTCATCATCTATTTTCAAAATCTTTTTCTTATCAACCATTGGTTTCTCTCTTTCTCTCAAGTCTAGAGCATCTGTTTTTCTTTCAATGGTAGCAAGTCTATCTAAAATAGAGTCAAATCCATGATCATAATCGAAATAATTAGATAGACCATGTATAATATCAAGAGCTCTAGCCTCATCACACTCTAAAAAATCTCCTTCAGCTATAATAACAAAAGAGTGTTTACACCACCTAAAAAGACCAGGATAAAAATTTCTAAGCACAATTTTGATAGGTATCCAAGGCATAATTCTTTTATGTGCTTCAGAAATTCTATCCCAAGCCTTGTTCATATTTTCTCCATTCCTTTGATGGAAATCTAGGACCTCACATTCCCTCAAAGCACCAAATCCTAACATGCTTGACTAAGCAGAAAGGACAACTGAAAGCAAATCAACTATTTTTTTTGTGGTTTTTGGGTATAAGACTCTAAAGAAAAAACTAGAAAGCAAACTAACAAGACTAAAAAGCAAAGGTAAAAGATAGTTTGCAACACCCTATCTTGAAGATTGAAGTCCCCAGCAACGGCGCCGGAAATTTCGTTGATGATGAGTTGATCGAACTATACTCCTCGCCCCTCGTTGGTTACCCCAAGTGCAAGGTTGAGATGTAGTCAGCAACAGATTTCCCTCAGACGAGGACTGTAAGGTTTATCGAACCAGGAGGACTCCAAGGATCAACAAGTAGGTGTCTGCTGCTCTCGCGCTAGCAGAAGACGTGGAACTGCACACACAACAAATAACTTTGCTCCCAACGAGTTCAGAGAGGTTGTCAATCTCTCCCGCCTTGTCGTTTGCAAAGGATCAAACACAAGCGAGAATAGCGATGGTGATTGCAACGAAAAAGGAAATAAAAGCAGTAAATGGTGGAGGTGTAAGAAATGGTGGAAATATGGACCAGAGTCCTGTGATGTTCACTAGTTGTGTCTCTCTCCCAAAAGACGATAAACAACTATGTTGGGTAAACAAATTACACCTGGGCAATTGACAGAATTATAAACGCACCTCAATGCTAATCATGCTACAAGAAAGTTAGAGGCTCATAAGTATGGGCAGTACGCCAAGACAAGTAGACCGTTTATCCGTTAGCATCTAGTCACTAATCATCCACCTTGAGATATCTATCCAGAACATCTTGCTGGTATTAAGTTGCGAGCCCCACCCAAAGTGTAAACTCAAAGCAACGGACAATTGCATTAACAAACTTTGCATAAGGTAAACAATCCTTGCAACCGTGGTTACAAGCACCGTTGTTTTATCCCTGGTGGCAACAATGCATCCCCTAGTGAGACAGCCCGAGACCGACGCCCCAGAAGATTCCCCTTTTATTCCGTTTTCGACATGTGGCTTATTTTTTTGTCGAATCATCATCGCATCATGCGCATCATCCGCATTGCATCGGCACTATGTTGCCGCCAGTTTTCAAAACTTGCATCCATTATTAGTTGTCGGTTCTCTCCGTGTTCTCGTTGCCCGTTCTGAGCCGACCACACTCGCACGCACCCGTGGCATCGTCAAAACCTTGCTTTTAAAACTGTGTATAAAATATTTTTGGATTGGTTTGAAACTTGGCATGCAGGCTTATTTTAATGAAGGTAGGCCGCCTGCCAATTTTCGTCGCAATCGGAGTCCGTCTGGTAACCGATCGGTCGTCCGTAGCGGCACGTATTCGGTTTATCGTCGGACGTTTTTCGGTGTTTTAAAATACATCGCCGGGTGCCTGTTTTCCCTCTCATCTCCGGCTAGCTTACTCTACACAACCACTTAGCCCGTCTCCGCGTACGAGACCGTCCGATTTAGATCGTGCGGTTGAAACCGGGGCGAAAAACTAATAACCCCAGCCCCTCTTGCTATAAAAGGAAGGCTAGCTCTTCCTAATCTGATCCCTCTCTCTCTCTCCTCCTCGAAATCCCTGCGTAGCTTGTATTTGTTGAACCGTTGCTCTGTTTTGATCGTGTCCTATATGAAACTTGTTTAGAATCTCGTGTAGGTTCATATTACCTTGCTGTTTGGATGTTTCGGGATGCTTGTGACTGTCATTGCATACATATTGCATTCATGCCATCATATCTTGCGGTGTTCGTACCTTTTGAACCGTTGCTCCGTTGGAGATGTTCTCTATGTGTAAATTAATTGGAACAATGTGTAGAATCACATGAAGCACTTTATTTTGCTGTTTAAGAAGTATTAAAACATCTTAGTTCAGATCTGGACATAATTCTAATTTAACGTATGAGGTCAGTTCGGAGATGCTATATGTCGCTTCCGACCTCATTTAAAATGCCTAGATAGATAGATTAATTACGCTTCACCTCTTGCCATGTTTAACCAACATTTAATATTTCCGTGTACCTAATTGGGATAGAACTAAATAATTCGTATGTGGAGTTTCGTCAATATGCAACTCGTTGCATATTGAACTTCACTTAATTTGTAGTGGTTGATTATATGTATTGCCATGTCATACCGTGCGTAAATGAAACCGCTGATGCATCATTTGTGTTGTGCATCGCATGGTGAATATCATGTGTTGATTCTTGTTTCCGGTTTCTTTCGTCTCGATAGAGTTCCACAAGCGTGTCGGAAAGTGAGGACCCATTCGACTACGTCGGTTCATCTGCTTCACGGAGTCATTGTTCTTCCAAGCGGGATCTCAGGCAAGATGACCATTTCCCCAGATACCATTACTATCATTACCATGCTAGTTTTATCGTGTGTATCATTATGTCTCGCTGCCTACCACCTGTTAAATATCAGCCTCCCAACATTGCCATGAAAACCTTCAACTTGTTCACAACCTAGCAAACCACTGATTGGCTATGTTACTGCTTGCTTAACCATGTGTTAGCGTTGCTAGTTGCAGGTGCAGTTGTTTCCATGTTATAACATGGTTTTCTTGTTATATCACCATATAATTGCTATTTAACTTAATGCACCTATATACTTGGTAAAAGGTGGAAGGCTCGGCCTTTCTAGCCTGGTGTTTTGTTCCACCTTTGCCCCCTTAGTGTCGGCTACCGGTGTTATGTTCCATAAATGAGCGTTGCTAACATGCTTGTGGTTGTTATGGGGACTCCCTAGATTCTCGTTTGAGGATAAAGCTCGTCTGGCAAGGCCCAACATTGGTACTATATTTGCCCAACATAATAATTCTATTAATACTGAAAAACATAGGGAGTTAGCGCTACCCGAGGAGTAATTCAACATAATACAGGGAGGGCCAGTGCTGATGGTGATGGTCCAAAACAGAGCCACTTGCGGTGCCACCTGGGGAAACTCGGGGGATGTCTATCCGGCCACTGTACGTAGTGCTAATTCATCATGTCCTGAGAACGAGATAAGTGGCTCCTATTGTTGGGGAACGTTGCATGGCAAACAAAAAATTTCCTACACACACGAAGACCTATCATGGTGATGTCCATCCACGAGAGGAGATTCGATCTACATACCCTTGTAGATCGCTCAGTGGGAAGCGTTAAGAAAGAAGGTTGATGTAGTGGTACGTGTTCACGATCAGTCCCTCGAACTGCCCCACGATCTGTCTCATGATCCATCCCGATCTAGCGCCGAACGGACGACACCTCTGTGTTCAGCACACGTTCAGCTCGATGACTATTTGGGCCTTCTTGATCCAGCAAGCAAGACATAGAAGTAGATGATTTCTCTGGCAGCATGACGACGCTCCGGTGGTGGTGATGATTTCTATCCCACAGACAACAGCGCCAGAAATTGACACGTTGACAGAGGCTGGGTTTGCGTTGGTTTTTCCTTTGAAGAGGAAAGGGTGATGCAGCACAAGAGCAGTAAGTATTTCCCTCAGTTTTAGAACCACAGTATCGATCCAGAAGGAGGGTCTCGTCAAGTCCAGAGTACCTGCGCAAACACAAACAAGCTTGCACCCAACCGTTCAAAGGGGTTGTCAATCCCTTCAAGATTGTTTGCAAAGTGAGATCTCAAGGCGGAAAGTGCAACGAAGTAAAAAGTGTAAGCCTGAAAATATGGTGTGGAGTAGACCCTGGGGGCCATAGTGTTCACTAGAGGCTTCTCTCAAAATAGCAAGTATTACGGTGGGTGAACAAATTACTGTCGAGCAATTGATAGAACCGCGCAAAGTCATGACAATATCTAAGGCAATGATCATACATATCGGCATCACGTCCGAGACAAGTAGACCGATACTTTCTGCATCTACTACTATTACTCCACACATCGACGGCTATCCAGGATGCATCTAGTGTATTGAATTCATGATGATCAGAGTAATGCTTTAAGCAAGATGACATGATGTAGAGGGATAATCTCAAACTAATGATGAAAACCCCATCTGTTTACCCTTGATGGCAGCAACACGATGCGTGCCTCGCTACCCCTTCTATCCCTGGGTGAGGTCACCGCACGGTGTGAACCCAAAACCAAGCACTTCTCCCATTGCAAGAATCATAGATCTAGTTGGCCAGACAAAACCCACAACTCGAAGAGAATTACAAGGATATGAAATCATGCATAAGAGAGATCAGAAGAAACTCAAATAAGATTCATAGATAATGTGATCATAAGTCCACAATTCATCGGATCTCGACAAACACACCGCAAAAGAAGATTACATAGGATAGATCTCCATGAAGATCATGGAGAACTTTGTATTGAAGATCCAAGAGAGAGAAGAAGCCATCTAGTTACTAACTACGGACCGGTAGGTCTATGGTGAACTACTCACGCATCATCGGAGAGGTCATGGTGTTGATGGAGAAGCCCTCCGTGTCCGAATCCCCCTCCGACAGGGCACCAGAACGTGCCCCAGATGGGATCTTGCGGAGACAGAAGCTTGCAGCGGCGGAAAAGTACTTTCGATGATCTCCTGATTTTTTCTGGAATTTACGGGAATATATAGGCGAATGACCAAGGGCAAAGGGCATCCAGGGGGCCCACAAGCCTGGATGGCGCGTCCTTCCCCTGGCCGCGGGGTGGGGGCTTGTGGGTCCCCTGAGGCTACCCTGCCTTGGCTCCCAAGCTTCCCGATCTTCTTCCGTTCCAAAAAAAATCTTTTCAGGGATTTTCTTCTGTTTGCACTCCGTTTCAAAATCTCCTCTGAAAGGGGTCAAAAACGTGGAAAAAACAGGAACTGGCACTTGGCACTGAGTTAATAAGTTTGTCCCAAAAAATATATAAAAGGCATACAAAACATCCAAAGTTTGACAAGATAATAGCATCAAACCATCAAAAATTATAGATACGTTGGAGACGTATCAAGCATCCCCAAGCTTAACTCCTGCTTGTCCTCGAGTAGGGAAGTGATAAAGAATGAATTTTTGATGTGGAATGCTACGTAGCATAGTTGTCCTTTGCAACTTCTTTCACGTGGCATGAATGTTCAGATCCGTAAGATTCGAAACAATAGTTTGCTATTGACATGAAAACAGTAATACTTCAAGCAAACTAGCAAAGTAATCATGAACTTTCAAAATAACAAGGCTAAAGAAAGTTATCCCTATGGAATCATATAGTCTGGCTATGCTCCATCATCCTCACACAACTAATGTAAATCATGCACAACCCCGGTATTGGCCAAGTAATTGTTTTCGCACTCTTACTTTCTCAAACTTTTTATAACTATCACGCAATACATGAGGGTGAGCCATGGATATAGCACTATAGGTGGAATAGAGTGTGGTGGTGGTTGTGAGACAAAAAGAAGGAGATGGTGACATTGACTCGGCGTATCAAAGGGCTATGGAGATGCCCATTAATAGATATCAATGTGAATGAGTAGGGATTGCCATACAAAGGATGCACTAGAGCTATAAGTATGTGAAAGCTCAAAAGGAAAACTAGTGGGTGTGCATCCAACTTGCTTGCTCACGAAGACCTAGGGAAATTTTGAGGAATCCCATCATTGGAATATACAAGCCAAGTTATTTAATGAAGATTCCCACTAGCATATGGTAGTGACAAAGTAAGAAGCTCTCAATCATGAAGAACATGGTGCTAACATGAAGCACTAGTGTGGAAAAAGATAGTAGCATTGTCCCTTCTCTCTTTTTCTCTTTTTTCTTTTTTTTCATTTGGGCTCATAGGCATCTTTTCTTTCTTTTCCCCCCTTATTTTTTTTTTGGGATCTTTGGCCTTTTTTTATTTCCTCACATGGGACAATGCTCTAAGAATGATGATCATCACACTTTTATTTACTCACAGCTCAAAATGATGATGACTCTAGAGGAAATGCCTCCGGCAGTGTACCGGGATGTGCAACGATCTAGCATGGCGTATGACGTTGAAACATCTCCCTAGCTATCTTACGATCATGCAATGGCAATATGAGAGTGACGGCACAAGTCATGAGACGGAACGGTGGGAGTTGCATGGCAATATATCTCGGAATGGCTATGAAAATGCCACAGTAGGTAGGTATGGTGTCTGTTTTGAGGAAGGAATTTGGTGGGTTTGTGTACCGACAAGATTTGCGCGGCACTAGAGAGGCTAGCAATGGTGGAAGGTGAAAGTGCATCTATACCATGGGCTCACATTAGTCATGAAGAACTCACATACTTGTTGCGGAAGTTTTTATTAGTAATCAAAACAAAGTGCTAAACGCATACTCCGAGGGGAAGGGTTGGTAGGTGTAAACCATCGCGCGATCCCTACCTGAACACAAAGGATGACAATCAATAGATCAATTATGCTCCGACTACCTAACATAGCGGTTCACCATACGTGCATGCTACGGGAATCACTAACTCCAACACAAGTATCTCTAGATTCACAACACCCTACTAACATAACTCTCAATATTACTGAATCCATGTCTCAAAACTATTTGAGAGGAATCAAAACTTCTCTTTCTACTCAATGCACATGAAGATGGAGGTTTTTGTATCCTCTTTGGGTACCTATCACATTTGGGACTACTTTCATAGCATAAGCCAACTACAAAATCACGCACCGCCGTGCTCTAAAGATTTAAGTGAAGCACAATAGCAAAAGTGTCTAGCTCAAAAGATATAAGTGAAGCACAAGAGCAAAAGTATCTAGCTCAAAAGATATAAGTGAAGCACTATGAGCATTCTAGCAAAATCACGATGAGTGCATGTATCTCTCTCTCAAAAAGGTGTGCAGCAAGGATGATTGTGACCAAACAAAAAGAAAAGACTCCTAAGATACAAGACGCTCAAAGCAAAACACATATCATGTGGTGAATAAAAATATAGCTCCAAGTAATGTTACCGGTGGATTGAAGACGAAAGAGGGGATGCCTTCCCGAGGCATCCCCAAGCTTAGGCTTTTTGGTGTCCTTGAATTTGGCTTGGTATGCCTTGGGCATCCCCAAGCTTGAGCTCTTTCCACTCCGTATCTCTTTGTCCATGAGATCATCACCCAAAACTTGAAAACTTCACAACACAAAACTTAAAGAGAAACTTGTGATAACATTAGCACAAGAAAACAAACTACCACTTCTTTTGGTATTGTAGAAAACTTGAATTCTATCTATATTGATGATGGGCTACTGTATTTTCACTTTTCCATGGCTAGTACCCACTGATACTAACCATAGTTTCATCAAAACAACCAACCAACTCAATAAAAAAACAGAATCCGTCAAAAAACAGACCAGTCTGTAGCAATCTGTATACTTCGTATACTTCTGGTACCTCAAAAAATTAGAACAATTACGACGGCCTGGGAAAAAGGCATATCAATCAGCAGCAAAAAGAATCAACTCAAAATCTCTTTCGGAATAAAAATGAAAAATCATATCGTGAGCGAAAAGTTTGTCTTTTTCTAGCAGGATCAAACAACCATTACCAAGACTAGTCATAAAGGCTTTTCTTGGCTCAAACAAAAAAGGAACACAAAAAACACAATACAATAGAATTATGAAAGTTTGGACGCAACAAAATAGAAAGAAAAAGATAAATTTATTGGGTTGCCTCCCAACAAGCGCTATTGTTTAACGCCCTTAGCTAGGCATAGAAGCGATAAAATCATGTATCGTCGTCTTTGGTGCTCAAACCATAAGTGGCCCTCATCATGGATTCATAAGGCAATCTTATTTTCTTTCTAGGAAAGTGTTCCATGCCCTTCCTTAAAGGAAATTGAAATCTAATATTCCCTTCCTTCATATTGATGATAGCACCGATAGTCCTTAGGAAAGGTCTACCAAGAATAATGGGGCATGTAGGATTGCAATCAATGTCAAGCACAATGAAATCCACGGGTACATAGTTCCTATTAGCAATAATAAGAACATCATTTCTCCTTCCCATGGGTTTCTTGACCGTAGAATCGGCAAGATGCAAATTAAAAGAACACTCTTCAATCTCATTAAAACCCAGAACATCACATAAAGACTTTGGAATCGCAGAAACACTAGCACCCAAATCACACAAAGCATTGCACTCATAGTTTTTGATTTTGATTTTGATGGTAGGTTCCCACTCATCATGAAGCTTTCTAGGGATAGAGACTTCCAATTCAAGTTTCTCTTCAAGAGATTTTATCATAGCTTCGACGATATGATCGGTAAAGGCTTTGTTTTGGCTATAAGCGTGTGGATAGTTCAACATGGATTGCATCAAAGAAATGCATTCAATCAAGGAGAAACTATCATAATTGAATTCCTTGAAATCCACGGTAGTAATTTCATTACTACTCAAAGTTTTAACATCTTCTACTCCACTTTTAATGCTTTTAGCATCAAGATAGATGGACTCCGAATCATTGGGGCACTTTTCAACCAAAGTGGATTCATATCCAGCCTCATAATCATTAGGTTTGACACAAGAAAACAAAGATTCAATGGGAGTCACACCAAGCACTTTAGATCTTCGTGATTCTCATCACGAGAACACGCCTTTTTAAGCCATTCATGTCTAGCACGAATTTGGGCGGTTCTTTCTTGGCTCTCAATCATGGAAACACGCATAGCTTCCAAAGTTTCATCCATGTTGATTTTGGGAGGATCACATCTAACTTTCAAAGCATCAACATCACAAGAAATTCTATCCATGCTCTTGCCAAATCGTCAATTTTGATTAGTTTTTCCTCTATGGACGCATTGAAAATCTTTTGAGAGTTGATGAAGTCTTTGATATTAATCTCTAGATCAGAGGGTAATCTATTGTAATTTCTATGAGTATTGTTGTAGGAGTTGCCAAAGTTATTAGAGGAGTTACTAGGAAAAGGCCTAGGAACATAGTTTCCTCTAAAGGCATTGTTGTTGCTAAAGTTATTCCTACCAACAAAATTAACGTCCAAGCTAGCGTTGCTACTCTCAATCAAAGAAGACAAAGGCATATCATTAGGATCCAAAGGAGCACTTCTACTAGCAACCAAATTCATTAACTCATCCATCTTAGCACTCAATGAGTTAATTTCTTCTATAGCGTGTACCTTCTTACTAGTAGGTGACCTTTTAGTGTGCCATTGAGAGTAGTTTGTCATGATGTTGTCTAAGAGCTTTGTGGCTTCCCCTAACGTGATTACCATGAACATTCCACCTGAGGCGGAGTCCAAGATATTTCTAGAAGCGAAATTCAAGTCAGCGTAAACGATTTGAATAATCATCCAAAGACTCAAGCCATGAGCGGGACAATTTCTAATCATTAATTTCATTCTCTCCCAAGCTTGTCCAACATGTTCATGATCAAGTTTCCTGAAATTCATGATATCATTACGGAGAGAGATGATCTTAGCCGGCGGAAAATACTTGGATATATAAGCATCTTTGCACTTATCCCAAGAATCGATACTATTTTTGGGCAAAGAAGAAAACCAAGTTTTTGCGCGATCTCGCAACGAGAAAGGAAAAAAGCTTCAATTTAATCACGTCATTATCCACATCTTTTTTCTTTTGCATCTCGCAAAGCTCAATGACGGTATTGAGATGGGATGCGGCATATTCACTAGGAAGGCCAGAGAATCGCTCTTTCATAACAAGATTCAACAAAGCGGCATTGATTTCGTATGACTCCGCACTAGTGGCGGGAGCAATCGGAGTACTAATAAAATCATTATTATTAGTATTCGAGAAGTCACAACGTTTTGTGTTTTCGTTCATGGTGACTACAGCAAGCAAGCAAGCACACAAGCAAACAAAGAGCAGGCGAGAAAAAGGGCGAACGAAAAGGCGAACGAAAAAAAGGCAAATTGGTGAAGTGGGGGAGAGGAAAACGAGAGGCAACTGGCAAACAAAGTAAATGCGAGAGATGAGTTTGTGACACCTACTTGGATGAGTTCTTGACTTGATCTTCCTCCCCGGCAACGGCGACAGGAATTCTTCTGCTATCCCACAGACAACAGCGCCAGAAATTGACACATTGACATAGGCTGGGCTTGCGTTGTTTTTTCCCTTGAAGAGGAAAGGGTGATGCAGCACATGAGCAGTAAGTATTTCCTTTAGTTTGAGAACCAAGGTATCGATCCAGAAGGATGGTCTCGTCAAGTCCAGAGTACATGCGCAAACACAAACAAGCTTGCACCCAACGCTTCAAAGGGGTTGTCAATCCCTTCAAGATTGTTTGCAAAGTGAGATCTCAAGGCGGAAAGTGCAACGAAGTAAAAAGTGTAAGGCTGAAAATATGGTGTGGAGTAGACCCTGGGGGCTATAGTGTTCACTAGAGGCTTGTCTCAAAATAGAAAGTATTACGGTGGGTGAACAAATTACTGTCGAGCAATTGATAGAAACGCGCAAAGTCATGACGATATCTAAGGTAATGATCATACATATAGGCACCATGTACGAGACAAGTAGACCGATACTTTCTGCATCTACTACTATTACTCCACACATCGACCACTATCCAGCATGCATCTAGTGTACTGAGTTCATGAAGAACAGAGTAACGCTTTAAGCAAGATGACATGATGTAGAGGGATAATCTCAAACCAGTGATGAAAACCACATCTTTTTACCCTTGATGGCAACAACATGATGTGTGCCTTGCTACCCCTTCTGTCACTGGGTGAGGTCACCGCACAGTATGAACTCAAAACCAAGCACTTCTCCCATTGCAAGAATCATAGATCTAGTTGGCCAGACAAAACCCACAACTCGAAGAGAATTACAAGGATATGAAATCATGCATAAGAGAGATCAGAAGAAACTCAAATGAAGATTCATAGATAATCTGATCATAAATCCACAATTCATAGGGTCTCGACAAACACACCGCAAAAGAAGATTACATAGGATAGATCTCCATTAAGATCATGGAGAACTTTGTATTGAAGATCCAAGAGAGAGAAGAAGCCAACTAGTTATTAACTATCGACCCGTAGGTCTATGGTGAAGTACTCACGCATCATGGGAGAGGTCATGGTGTTGATGGAGAAGCCCTCCGTGTCCGAATCCCCCTCCGGCAGGGAACGAGAATGTGCCCCAGATGGGATCTTGCGGAGACAGAAGCTTGCGGCGGCGGAAAAGTACTTTCGATGATTTCCTGATTTTTTCTGGAACTTATGGGAATATATAGGCGAAAGACCTAGGGCAAAGGGCGTCCAGGGGGGCCACAAGCCTGGATGGCGCGACCTCGTCCCCTGGCCACGGGGTGGGGGCTTGTGGGGCCCCTGAGGCTCCCCTGCATTGGCTCCCAAGCTCCCCGATCTTCTTCCGTTCCAAAAAAAATATTTTCGGGGATTTTCTTCCGTTTGGACTCTGTTTCAAAATCTCCTCTGAAAGGGGTCAAAAACATGGAAAAACTGGAATTGGCACTTGGCACTGAGTTAATAAGTTAGTCCCAAAAAATATATAAAAGGCATACAAAACATCCAAAGTTTGACAACATAATAGCATGAAACCATCAGAAATTATAGATATGTTGGAGACGTATCAATGATCTACTCCTGCAGGGCTCCGCCCGAGCTCCGCATAAATCTGATCTAGAGGTAAAACTATGTGGAATAGGCTAGAGTTGCACGTGGCAAAGTTGTGTCTCAAAAAGCCCTAATCCATCAATATATATAGGAGGAGGGGAGGGGCTAGCCTTGGGGCACAAGGGACCCAAGGGTGCGTCGGCTGCCAGGGAGGAGGATGACTCCTCCTCCAATTCGGTTTGGGAAGGAGGAGTCCTCCTCTTCCTTCCCACCTCCCTCTTTCCTTTTTCTTCTTCTTTTCCTTTGGTATTTTTACAGTGGCGCCATAGCCCTCTTGGGCTGACTCCATGATACTTCTCCATCGTATCTACTTTTCCGAACTCTTTTGCCCTTGTTTTGGACTCTAATTTGCATGATTTGAATGGAACTAACCCGTACTAACGCTGTTTTCAGCAGAATTGCCATGGTGTTGTCTTTGCACATAACTAAAAGTTCTCGGAATGACCTGAAATTTACGGAGAATTTTTCAGGAATATATAAAAAATACTGGTGCAAGAATGAACCAGAGGGGTGGAGCTGTGAGCCCACAAGCCCACCAAGCGCGGGCCCCCCTGGCCGCGCCTGGCAGGCTTGTGGGGCCCACAAAACTCCACCGCCTCCAAATCCAGCTCTATTTAGTCCGTCTCGCCCGGAAAAAAATCAAGGAGAAGAGTTCATCACGTTTTACGATACGGAGGCGCCGCCACCTCCTGTTCTTCATCTGGAGGGCACATCTGGAGTCCGTTTTGGGCTCCGGAGAGGGGAAATCGTCGCCATCGTCATCATCAAACTTCCTTCATCGCCAATTCCATGATGCTCTTCACCGTTCGTGAGTAATCTCATCGTAGGCTTGCTGGACGGTGATGGGTTGGATGAGATCTATCATGTAATCGAGTTAGTTTTGATGGGGATTGATCCCTAGTATCCACTATGTTCTGAGATTGATGTTGCTACTACTTTGCCATGCTTAATGCTTGTCACTAGGGCCCGAGTGCCATGATTTCAGATCTGAACCTATTATGTTGTCGCCATTATATGTGTGTTCTTGATCCTATCTTGCAAGTTGTAGTCACCTACTATGTGTTAAGACCCGGCAACCCCGGAGTGACAATAGCCGGAACCACTCCCGGAGATGACCATAGTATGAGGAGTTCATGTATTCACCAAGTGTTAATGCGTTGGTCTAGTTCTTTATTAAAAGGAGAACCTTAATATCCCGTAGTTTCGATTAGGACCCCGCTACCACGGGAGGGATGGACAATAGATGTCATGCAAGTTCTTTTCCCTAAGCACGTATAACTACATACGAAATACATGCCTACATTAGATTGACGAACTGGAGCTAGTTAGTTATCTCTTTGTGTTATAATTGTTGCATGATGAATAACATCCGGAATAATAATCCATCACCGATCCAATTCCTACGAGTCTTTTACTACTGGTCCTTGTTACGTTACTTTGCTCCTCCTGTTGTTACTCTGTTGCTAGTGCTGTTACTCTGCTGCTACTGGTTACTGCTGCTACTACTGCTATCATACTACCTTGTTAGTGATACTTTGCTGCAGATATGAATTGACAACTCAACTGCTAATACTTGAGAATATTCTTTGGCTTCCCCTTGAGTCGAATCAATAAATTTGGGTTGAATACTCTACCCTCGAAAACTGTTGCGATCCCCTATACTTGTGGGTTATCAAGACTATTTTCTGGCGCCGTTGCCGGGAGGCATAGCTATATTCTCTGAGTCACTTGGGATTTATGTCTGCTGATCACTATGAGGAATCTGAATGATCCAAGAACTAAAGTCTTGCCCTCAGCTACGAGGACAGGTAAGGAACTGCCATCTAGCTCTGCACTTGATTCACCTTCAATTATGAGTAAGTTTGTGACACGACCTCGTGCTAGAAATCTTGATTTGTCGCCTGTGCTTGATGATGCTACTTCTGCTGCCCATGATGCTTATGATGGTGCTATGCTTGATACTGCTTTGCCTAATGATGCTATTCTTGATACTGCTTTGCCACTTGGTGCATTCCTTGATGCACAAATTGCTAGAGTTGCTCCTAGATGTGATGATACTTCTGAAACTGCTGATACTATTGAAGTAGAACCTGCTATTTCGCCTGCGAGAGCTACCTCTCCTAGATATGAATTGCCTGATATGCCTGAGCATTATGTTATGGAGGGAGAGATAGCTGAGGATTTTCTTGCGTGTAAGGATAGCTATGATGTTGAGAATTTACTTGGCAAGTGGGAAGAAAAATCTCTGAACGCAAGGATGAAATACGACCCGAAGTTTGCTACTTCGCCTATCTTTGTGACCGATAAGGATTATGAATTCTCTGTCGACCCTGAGTTAATTACTCTGGTCGAATCTGATCCTTTTCACGGTTATGAGTCTGAAACGGTTGTAGCCCATCTTACCAACCTGCACGGTATAGCCACCCTATACACTAGTGAGGAAAAGATCCGCCAGTACTATTTCCTCAAGCTGTTTCCTTTCTCGCTAAAGGATGATGCTAAGACCTGGTTCACTTCTCTTGCTCCTGGTTGTGTGCGTAGCCCCCAGGATATGGTCCACTACTTTTCTGAAAAATATTTCCCTACCCATAAGAAGCAAGCTGCCTTGCAGGAAATGAACAAGAGAGTCTCCCACAAGCTTGGGGGAGGCTCGTCCAGCTACTGAATGCTTTGCCTAATCACCCTCTTGAGAAGAATGAAATACTTGATATCTTCTATTATGGACTTACCAATGCTTCCAAAGACCACCTAGATAGTTGTGCTGGTTGTGTTTTTAGGGAACGAACCATAGAGTAAGCTGAGATTCTATTGAATAACATCTTGTGCAATGAGAATGCTTGGACTATTCCCGAACCACCTCCTAAGCCAACTCCAAAGAAAAGAGGTATTCTATTCCTCAGTCCCGAAGATATGCAAGAAGCTAAGTAATCTATGAAAGAGAAAGGCATTAAATCTGAAGATGTCAAAAATCTACCACCTATCGAAGAGATCCATGGTCTTGATAACCCGATACAGGTAGTAGAAGTGAATTCTTTGCGTAGGTTCAATGAGAGTGATATTCCTTTTGATAAACCTGCTAGCTTATGCCTGGGTGAATTTGATAACTTCGTTGCCAAACAACAGAGTTTCAATGCTTTTGTTAGCAGACAATTGGAACAGAATGCTCGTACGCTTAGTCATTTAAGTGCTTGTGTAAACATGCCTCTATGGTTACTACTCAGGTAGAACAAGTACTTAAGGCTCAAAATGACTTGCTCAATGAGTTGAATGACAATTCTGTTAGAGTCGTCACTAGAGGCGGTAGAATGACTCAGGAACCTTTGTATCCTGAGGGTGATCCGAAGAGAATTGAATAAGATTCTCAAGGAGTTAGCACTGATGCACCTAGTCATCCTAGAGAGAAGATGAAAGATGATAGGAACCTGCACGCTAGCAACCCTGTTGTTGCTACACCTGAGAGTCCAAACGATGTCTCTATCTTTGATGCTGAAACACAATCTGGTGATGAACATGAGCCTATAATATCAATAGTGATGTTCATGATGATGCTCAACCTAGCAATGATAAGGATGTGGAGATTGAACCTGTTGATCTTGATAACCCACAACTAAGAATAAGAGATACGATAAGAACGACTTCGTTGCTAGGAAGCATGGTAAAGAAAGGGAACCATGGGTTCAGAAACCCATGCCCTTTCCTCCCAAACCATCCAAGAAAAAGGATGATGAGGATTTTGAGCAATTTGTTGAAATGATTAGACCTGTCTGTCTGGAAATGCGTTTGACAGATATGCTCAAAATGTCTCTGTATGCGAAGTACATGAAGGATATTGTGACTAATAAAAGGAGGATACCAGAGGTTAAGATTTCCACCATGCTCGCTAATTATACCTTCAAGGGTGGAACTCCTAAGAAACTAGGTGATCTCGGAGTGCCCACTATATCTTGCTCCATTAAAGGCAACTACGTTAGAACTTCTTTATGTGATCTTGGAGACGGTGTTAGTGTTATGCCTCTCTCTCTTTATCGTAGGCTTGAACTGGATAAGTTGACAGCCACTGAAATCTTACTACAAATGGCCGACAAATCAACTGCTTTCCCTATCGGCATTTGCGAGGATGTGTCAGTAGTGGTTGCGAATGTCACTATCTTAACAGACTTTGTTATTCTGGATATCCCGAAGGATGATGCCATGGCGGTCATCCTTGGAAGACCCTTTTTAAACACTGCAGGGGCTGTTATAGATTGCAACAAAGGCAATGTCACTTTCCATGTCAACGGTAATGAGCATACAGTGCACTTCCCGAAGAAACAATATCGAGTACATTGCATCAATGCTATAGAAAAAACTTCATCGATTCTTATTGGGAGCTTTGAATGCCCTATACCTCCTGTTAAGACGAAGTATGATTTGCTTGTTGGGGATATTCACATCCCCATTGAGGTGACCTAGTGACTATTCGAAAATTCTCCGTTCTCTTTTGTGATTCGAAAAAGTTTCTCAAGGAGACTTGATCAACCTCATTGACGGATTTCTTTCGATGACCATGAGATGGATGAATCGAGGAGTCACAAACCTCTGTTCCAAGCTTTCAGCTTCGGTTGCTTAGAAGAAAAATGATAGATTTAGTTTAGTTTCCCCTGTTTTCTGCTTTTAGCGTCCCGCGGAAAAGTACCCCGAAAATAAAAGTTCTCCGAACGTCCTGAAAATCAAGTATGGTTTTTTCTGGAATTTTTGAAAAATACTAACACGAAGAGCTAGTCTGGGGTTGCACCAGTGGGCCACAAGCCCTGGAGTCGCGGGCACCCCCCTGGCCGCGCCTACCTGGCTTGTGGGGCCCATGTGCACCCCCTCCACTTATTCTAGCTCCCATCTGCTTCTCCTACCTCCAGAAAAAATTCGCAGCTCAAACCCGTGTTCTTGCTCTTCTTGCTGGGATTTTCGATCTCCTTGCTCAAAGCACCGTTCTCCTAACTATTTTGAGGAAATTGCTCCTTTGTAAGTGACTCCTCCATTGGTCCAATTAGTTTTTTCTCTAGTGCCTTATACTTCGCGTATTTTTGCTGCCTTGGTGACCCTATTCTTGAGTTTTGCATGCTAATTTTAGCTGGTCCCAAGTAGTTTTGATGTGTAATATGGCCTCTAGGCAGTTGTGGGAGTAGTTGCTATGAGTTTTGTTGAACCTTGTTCACTTTTCCTTAGAGTCACTAAAAATTTCAGAAACTTTGAGAGATAGAAAAGGGAAAAGATGAGGAGGTTCTTAAGAGGCTCTTCAAGCCGTGACCCCAAGGATGATGGAAGTGAGAAGAAGCCCAAGTATCCGGTCCCTCGACTTGCAGAAGTTCGAGCGTGCGAATGGCCAAGGGATGTGTTCTTACGCGCCGCCGAACTTTATGAGGACTTCTATTACTTGGTGGAGAACGCAGGCCTTACTGCCTTCGTTGAAGATAAGTGTCGGCAATACCTCCTCCTCACTAATATCTTCGGGCAAAGCTTTAACTTATATCCGAGGAAGAATCCTCGTATGGTTGAGTTCAAATTATATGATATCCCCCAGCGCATGTCACTCCAGGATTTTTGCAATGTTTGCAAATTGCCTTTTGTTGGGGATATTCATGAACCTCGTCCACGGGACTTGGAGGCTTTCATTGATACAATTGTTGTAGGAGAGGAGAGAGGAGTGTCTTGCGCTAGAGCTGCTAGCATACATTTTCCCGTGCTTCGGTACTTCTCACTATGTGTGGGAAAATGTTTTTGATTGGCCGTGGGAAAGCTGGGTCCCTTAGCTCCCCAGATCTTGCGGTCTTGTGCAAAGCATTTTATAATGATAAAATTTATAGCTTGGGCGCTATAGTAGCTCAATGGTTGAACATGAACCGTTCTAAAGGCGTTGTCTATGGAGGTATCTATGCTACTCGTCTTGCCAGACATTTTGAGATACCCATTAGACTGGACGAGGAAGAAGAGATTATTCTTCCCGAGAGATATCTAGATTATGATAGCATGGTTCGCCATGACTTTCTTGATAGAGATATAAATAGAAGGATGATTTATAACCTGTTATTTAGTTAGGGTACTCGTGAGACTATTACTTTGCCTGCTCCTTCTTTGTTCAATCTTCATGCAGGCAGGTACATTATTATGCCCTCGGACATCTACGCATATTGAGGCTTAGCCCGACCACACGTGCCCGTGCCCAAGCCACCAGTCGGGTACCAGACGCCAGTTTATCAGTTGGAGCCACAGGAGCTCACACAGCAGTGGCATCCTCAGTCCACTCCGGAGTACCCCGGAACTGGTTATTTCCCTCCTTGGGAGTAGAACAAGTTAGTGCAAAAGCCTAAGCTTGGGGGAGTACATGTTTCTCACCGACTTTACATTCTTGCTTATGTTTTCACTTTGTTCGTCGGTGTTCACACTTTGCCACTGTATCATCCATGCTAGTTTATTTTCTTTTTCTCGTTTTATTTTTGTGTGTCTGTCTAGTTTGAGAAAACCCAAAAAGATTTTCTTTTTCTTCTTTTGCTTGTTGGGAGCTTTCCCGTGTAAATAGTTTTCTTTTTCTTTGGGTCAAGGTAGAAGACCATGGTTACAATGTTTAGTGGCTCTCGCATGCATATCTGTTTATCTATCAAAGAGCCATATTACTTTGTCTTCTCCTTTGTGTTTGCCTACAGATTCCAGCTTAGTCCAATGCACGAGCACTCTTATTATTGTTCACATCGTTCGGTCGTGCAAGTGAAAGGCAATAATGACGATATATGATGAAGTGACTGAGCCTGGAAAAGCTGGTATGAACTCGATCTATTTTGTTTTTGTAAATATGACTAGCTCATAGTTCGTGATTCAGCTTTGTTGTGAGAGAAACATGTTTGCAATGTCAACTTAGAGATCATAGTTTCTGATGCCATGCTTAATTAGCTAGGAGCTTATAATGGTTTGCCTTGGATGCCAACATGAATTTTGAGATGACTATGATGTAGTATGATAGGATGGTATCCTCCTTTGAATGTTTCAAGTGGCTTGACTTGGCGCATGTTCACGCATGTAGTTGAAACAAAATCAACATAGCCTCTATGATATTCATGTTGATGGTGATTTATGTCCTACTCATGCTTGCACTCAATGTTAGTTAATCTCAATGCATTTTGATGACTGTTGTCGCTCTCTAGTTGGTCGCTTCCTAGTCTTTTGCTAGCCTTCACTTGTACTAAGCGGGAATACTGCTTGTGCATCCACTTCCATAAACCCAAAGTTGTTCCATATGAGTCCACCATACCTACCTATATGTGGTATCTACCTGCTGTTCCAAGTAAATTTGCACGTGCCACTCTCTAAACCTTCAAGAAATAATATGTTTTGCATGCCCGAACCACTCATGTGGTGACAGGGGCTATTAGTATCTTCCATGCTAGGCGTGTTATCCTCGATATGTGTTTATTCACTATCATCAACGAGAATGGGGCCGGTAATTGGAATTCTCAGTTCCATGCTCAAATCCAAAAGATAATTGCAAACGAAACTCCCCCTGGATTGATGTTGGTATGGACGGCACCCGAGGATTCGGCTAACCGTGGAGTGTGATTGATCGGTGGTGGGGAGTCAAAACTTTACTTTTCTGTTTGGGAACCGCCTATAGCATGTGTAGCATGGAAGATGGTGAAAACTCTTAGTCATTGCGTTGACAATGAAAGCATGCCACCCAAAATTATTTGTCTCTGTTTTAAAAGCTTGAGCTTTGGCACCTCTACAAATCAATGCTTCCCTCTGCGAAGGGCCTGTCTATTTATGTTCCTCTTGAGTGATCCTCTTCTTGTAAAAGCACAAATTAGAGAGCACCTCTGTCATTTTTAAGCTTTGCTTTTAACTGTGATTGAGTATGACTGTGACTGGATCTTCTTTGCCATGAATTACAATGTTTAGTCAGCCCTTGGTCTTTGAAGGTGCTCTGCATTTATGTTTTGCGGTCTCAGAAAGAGCTAGCAAGATACCATATGTCCGTACTACTTCAAGATTGTTTTGATTGAAGTGTTGACATTTTAGACTTCTTATTATTTGCTCGCTAGTTGATTATGCCATTGATATGAGTTTACCGTGAGTCCTAGATGTCATTTGCTTACGTGGTTTGCTTGTGATCTTGCTGAAACTATGGATATGAGTTAAACATAGTTGCAACAATAAGATCAAACAGAGTTCGTAAAAGTTTTCCTTTTGTCTCTTTCAGTTTGTCAACTGAATTGCTTGAGGACAAGCAAGGCTTTAAGCTTGGGGGAGTTGATACGTCTCCGTCGTATCTACTTTTCCGAACTCTTTTGCCCTTGTTTTGGACTCTAATTTGCATGATTTGAATGGAACTAACCTCGACTAACGTTGTTTTCAGCAGAATTGCCATGGTGTTGTTTTTGCACAGAAATAAAAGTTCTCGGAATGACCAGAAAATTTACGGAGAATTTTTCTGCAATATATAAAAAATACTGGCGCAAAAATCAACCGGAGGGGTGGAGCTCTGAGCCCACAAGCCCACCAGGCGCGGGCCCCCCTGGCCGCGCCTGGCAGGCTTGTGGGGCCCACAGAACTCCACCGCCTCCAAATCCAGCTCTATTTAGTCCGTCTCGCCCGGAAAAAAACCAAGGAGAAGAGTTCATCGCGTTTTACGATAAGGAGGCGCCGCCACCTCCCGTTCTTCATCTCGAGGGCAGATCTCAAGTCCGTTTTGGGCTCCGGAGAGGGGAAATCGCCGCCATCGTCATCATCAACGTTCCTTCATCACCAATTCCATGATGCTCTTCACCGTTCGTGAGTAATCTCATCGTAGGCTTGCTGGACGGTGATGGGTTGGATGAGATCTATCATGTAATCGAGTTAGTTTTGACGGGGATTGATCCCTAGTATCCACTATGTTCTGAGATTGATGTTGCTACTACTTTGCCATGGTTAATGCTTGTCACTAGGGCCCGAGTGCCATGATTTCAGATCTGAACCTATTATGTTGTCGCCAATATATGTGTGTTCTTGATCCTATCTTGCAAGTTGTAGTCACCTACTATGTGTTATGAGACGGCAACCCCGGAGTGACAATAGCCGGAACCACTCCCGGAGATGACCATAGTATGAGGAGTTCATGTATTCACCAAGTGTTAATGCGTTGGTCCGGTTCTTTATTAAAAGGAGAACCTTAATATCCCGTAGTTTCCATTAGGACCCCACTGCCACGGGAGGGATGGACAATAGATGTCATGCAAGTTCTTTTCCCTAAGAACGTAAGACTACATACAGAATACATGTCTACATTAGATTGACGAACTGGAGCTAGTTACTTAACTCTTCGTGTTATAATTGTTGCATGATGAATAACATCCGGCATAATCATCCATCACCGATCCAATGCCTACGAGTCTTTTACTACTGGTCCTTGTTATGTTACTTTGCTGCTCCTGCTGTTACTCTATTGCTACTGTTGTTACTCTGCTGCTACTGGTTACTGTTGCTACTGCTACTATCATACTACCTTGCTACTGATACTTTGCTGCAGATACTTAGTCCTTCTGGTGTGGTTGAATTGACAACTCAACTGCTAATACTTGAGAATATTCTTTGGCTTCCCCTTGAGTCGAATCAATAAATTTGGGTTGAATACTCTACCCTCAAAAACTGTTGCGATCCCCTATACTTGTGGGTTATCAAGACTATTGTCTGGTGCCGTTCTCGGGGACGCATAGCTATATTCTCCGAGTCACTTGGGATTTATGTCTGCTGATCACTATGAGGAATCTGAAACATCCACGAACTAAAGTCTTGCCCTCAGCTACGAGGACAGGTAATGAACTACCATCTAGCTCTGCACTTGATTCACCTTCAGTTATGAGTAAGTTTGCGACACCACCTCCTGCTAGAAATCCTGATATCTCGCCTGTGCTTGATGATGCTACTTCTGCTGCCCATGATGCTTATGATGATGCTATGCTTGATACCGCTTTGCCTGATGATGCTATGCTTGATACTGCTTTGCCACTTGTTGCATTCCTTGATGCACAAATTGCTAAAGTTGCTACTAGATGTGATGATACTTCTGAAACTGTTGATACTATTGAAGTAGAACATCCTATTTTGCCTGCGAGAGCTACCTCTCCTAGATATGAATTGCCTGATATGCCTGAGCGTTATGTTATGGAGGGAGAGATAGCTGAGGATTTTCTTGCTTGTAAGGATAGCTATGATGTTGAGAATTTACCGAGCAAGTGGAAAGAAAAATCTCAGAACGCTAGGATGAAATACGACCCGAAGTTTGCTACTTCGCCTATATTTGTGACCGATAAGGATTATGAATTATCTGTCAACCCTGAGTTAATCACTGTGGTCGAATCTGATCCTTTTCACGGTTACGAGTCTGAAACAGTTGTACCCCATCTTACCAAACTGCATGGTATAGCCACCCTATTCACTAGTGAGAAAAAGATCCGCCACTACTATATCCTCACGTTGTTTCCTTTCTCGCTAAAGGATGATGCTAAGACCTGGTTCACTTCTCTTGCTCCTGGTTGTGTGCGTAGCCCCCGGGATATGGTCCACTACTAATTTGTCACTCCCGGGACACTGCCGGTAATGCCCGAAACTTTCCGGTGATCAAATGAAACCAGCCTATATATCAATCTTCATTTCTGAACCATTCTGGAAACCCTCGTGACGTCCATGATCTCATCCCGCACTCCGAACGACATTCGGTAACCACACATATAACTCGACTATACTAAAACATCATCGAACCTCAAGGGTGCAGACCCTGCGGGTTCGAGAACTATGTAGACATGACCCGAGACACTCCTCGGTCAATATCCAATAGCGGGACCTGGATGCCCATATTGGATCCTACGTATTCTCCGAAGATCTTATCGGTTGAACCTTAGTGCCAAGAATTCATATAATCCCGTATGTCATTCCCTTTGTCCTTCGGTATGTTACTTGCCCGAGATTCGATCGTTGGTATCCGCATACCTATTTCAATCTCGTTACCAGCAAGTCTCTTTACTCGTTCTGTAATACAAGATCCCGTGACTTACACTTAGTCACATTGCTTGCAAGGCTTGTGTGTGATGTTGTATTACTGAGTGGGCCCCGAGATACCTCTCCGTCACATGGAGTGACAAATCCTAGTCTTGATCCATACTAACTCAACAGCCACCTTCGGAGATACATGTAGAGCACCTTTATAGTCACCCAGTTACGTTGCGACGTTTGATACACACAAGGTATTCCTCTGGTGCTAGTGAGTTATATGATCTCATGGTCATAGGAATAAATACTTGACACGCAGAAAACAATAGCAATAAAATGGCATGATCAATATGTTACATTCATAGTTTGGGTCTAGTCCATCACATGATTCTCCCAATGATGTGATTCAGTTATCAAGTGACAACACTTGCATATAGTCAGAAAACCTTGACTATCATTGATCAACTGGCTAGCCCACTAGAGGCTTGCTAGGGACTTTTTTTTCTATGTATCCACACATGTATCTATGTTTTCATTCAATACAATTATAGCATGGATAATAAAAGATTATCTTTTAATAGGAAATATAATAATAACTATTTTATCATTGCCTCTAGGGCATATTTCCAACTGTCTCCCACTTGCATTGGAGTCAATAATCTAGTGCTCACATCGCCATGCGATTTGCATTGTGATAAATCTAACGCCCATACAGTTCTGGTGTTGATCATGCTTTGCCCGTGGAAGAGGTTTAGTCAGCGGGTCTTCTACATTCAGATCCGTGTGCACTTTGCAAATATTCACATCCTCTCCTTCGACATAGTCGCAGATGAGGTTGAAGCGTCATTTGATATGTCTGGTCTTCTTGTGAAACCTTGGTTCCTTTCCTAAGGCAATGGCACTAGTGTTGTCACAGAACAGAGTTACTGGATTTAGTGCGCTTGGCACAACTCCAAGATCCGTCATGAACTGCTTCATCCAGAAACCCTCCTTAGCTGCTTCCAAGGCAGCCATGTACTCTGCTTCACATATAGAATCTGCTACGACTCTTTTTTCGGAACTGCACCATCTTACCGCACCCCCATTAAGAATAAATACGTATCCGGTTTGAGACTTAGAGTCATCCGGATCGGTCTCAAAGCTTGCGTCGACGTAACCCTTTACGACGAGCTCTTCGTCACCTTCATAAACGAGAAACATTTCCTTAGTCCTTTTCAGGTACTTCAGAATATTCTTGACCATCGTCCAATGATCAACTCCTGGATTACTTTGAAACCTTCCTGCCATACTTATGTCCAAGCTAACGTCTGGTCTAGTGCACAACATTGCATACATGATAGAACCTATGGCTGAAGCATAGGGGACGGAACTCATTTGTTCTCTATCTTCCGCAGTTGCTGGGCACTGAGTCTTACTCAATTTTATACCTTGTAACACTGGCAAGAACCCTTTCTTGGATTGTTCCATCTTGAACTTCTTCAAAAATTTATCAAGGTATGTGCTTTGTGAAAGTCCTATCAGTCGTCTCGATCTATCCCTATAGATCTTAATGCCTAGAATCTAAGCAGCTACTCCTAGGTCCTTCATAGAGAAACTTTTATTCAAGTAATCCTTTACGCTCTCCAACAACTCCACGTTGTTTCCAATCAGAAATATGTCATCCACATATAATATTAGAAATGCCACAGAGCTCCCACTCACTTTCTTGTAAATACAAGATTCTCCAAACACTTGTATAAACTCAAATGCTTTGATCACCTCATCAAAGCGCTTATTCCAACTCCGAGATGCTTGCACCAGTCCATAAATGGATCGCTGGAGCTTGCATACTTTGTTAGCATTCTTTGGACCGACAAAACCTTCGGGTTGCATCATATACAACTCCTCCTTAAGAAAACCGTGAAGGAACGCCGTTTTTACATACATCTGCCAGATTTCATAATCGAAAAATGCAGCTATTGCTAACATGATTCATACGGACTGAAGCATCACTATCGGTGAGAACGTCTCATCGTAGAACTTGTGAAAAACCCTTTGCCACAAGTCGATCTTTATAAACGGTCACATTACTGTGTGTGTCCGACTTCTTCTTAAAGATCCATTTGTTCTGAATAACCTTTCGACCTTCAGGTAATACTTCCAAAGTCCACACTTTGTTTTCATACATAGATCCTATCTCGGACTTCATGGCCTCCAGCCATTTGTTGGAATCCGGGCCCACCATTGCTTCTTCATAATTCACAGGTTCATTGTTGTCCAACAACATAGTTGATAAGGCAGGATTACCGTACCACTCTGGAGTAGTACATGATCTTGTCGACCTGCAAGGTCCGATAGAAAATTGATCCTCAGTTTCATGATCATCATCATTAACTTCCTCCTCATCCGGCGTCGCTTCGACAAGGGTTTCCCCTTGCCTTGCGCCACCATCTAGAGGGACTAGAGGTTCGACAATCTCATCAAGTTCTATCTTCCTCCCACTCAGTTCTTTCGAGAGAAACTCCTTCTCAAGAAAATCTCTGTTTTTAGCAACAATAACTTTGCTCTCGTATTTGAGATAGAAGGTGTACCCAACTGTCTCTTTTGGGTAACCTATGAAGACACACTTTTCCGCTTTGGGTTCCAATTTTTCAGGCTGAAGCTTTTTGACATAAGCATCACATCCCCAAACTTTAAGAAACGGCAACTTCGGTCTTTTGCCAAACCACAGTTCGTATGGTGTCGTCTCAACGGATTTTGATGGTGCCCTATTTAAAGTGAATGCAACTGTCTCTAATGCATAACCCCAAAACGATAACGACAAATATGTAAGACACATCATAGATCGCGCCATTTCTAACAAAGTACGACTACGATGTTCGAACACAACATTACGCTGCGGTGTTCCAGGCGGTGTCAACTGTGAAACAATTCCACATTGTCTTAAGTGAGCACCAAACTCGAAACTCGGATATTTTCCCCCACGATCAGAACGTAGGAACTTGATCTTCTTGTTACGATGATTTTCAACTTCACTCTGAAATTGCTTGAACTTCTCAAACATTTCAGACTTGTGCCTCATCAAGTAGATACATCCATACCTACTTAAATCGTTAGTGAAGGTGAGAAAACAACGATATCCGCCGCGTGCCTCCACACTCATCGGACCGCACACATCGGTATGTATGATTTCCAACAAGTGACTTGCACGCTCCATTGTTCCGGAGAATGGAGTCTTAGTCATCTTGCCCATGAGGCATGGTTCGCACGTGTCAAGTGATTCAAAATCAAGTGACTCCAAAAGCCCATCGGACTGGAGTTTCTTCATGCGCTTTACACCAATATGACCTAAGCGGCATTGCCACAAAAACATGGCGCTATCATTGTTAACTCTACATGTTTTGGTCTCAATGTTATGTATATGTGTATCATCGCTATCAAGATTCAATATGAACAATCCTCTCATATTGGGTGCATGACCATAAAAGATATTACTCATAGAAATAGAACAACCATTATTCTCTGACTTAAATGAGTAACCGTCTCGCAATAAACAAGATCCAGATATAATGTTCATGCTTAACGCAAGCACTAAATAACAATTATTTAAGTTCATAACTAATCCTGATGATAACTGAAGTGAAACTGTGCCGACGGCGATTGCATCAACCTTGGAACCATTTCCCATGTGCATCGTCACTTCATCCTTCGCCAGACTTCGATTTGCAAATATGAGCACAAGAACCGGTATCTAATACCCAGGCACTACTACAAGAGTTGGTTAAATACACATCAATAACATGTATATTGAATATACCTGATTTTTCCTTGGCTGCCTTCTTATTAGCCAAATACTTGGGGCAGTTGCGCTTCCAGTGACCCAGTCCCTTGCAATAATAACACTTTGTTTCAGGCTTAGGCCCAGTCTTGGGTTTCTTCATCGGATTGGCAACAGGTTTGTTGCTCTTCTTGGAGTTACCCTTCTTGCCTTTGCCGTTTCTCTTGAAACTAGTGGTCTTATTGACCATTGCTACTTCTCAAACAACATTGCCAGAAATTGACACATTGACGGAGACTTGCTTGCGTTGGTTTTTCCCTTGAAGAGGAAAGGCTGATGCAGCACAGGAGCAGTAAGTATTTCCCTCAGTTTGAGAACCAAGGTATCAATCCAGTAGGAGAATCTTGTCAAGTACAGAGTACATGTGCAAACACAAAAGAGCTTGCACCCAACGCTATAAAGGGGTTGTCAATCCCATCAAGATTGATTGCAAAGTGAGATCTGAAGGCGGAAATTGCAACGAAGTAAAAGTGTAAGGCTGAAAATATGATGTGAAGTAGACCCACGGGCCATAGTGTTCACTAGAGGCTTCTCTAAAAATAGCAAATATCACGGTGGGTGAACAAATTACTGTCGAGCAATTGATAGAACCGCGCAAAGTCATGACGATATCTAAGGCAATGATCATACATATAGGCATCACGTCCGAGACAAGTAGACCGATACTTCCTGCATCTACTACTATTACTCCACACATCGACCGCTATCCTGCATGCATCTAGTGTATTGAGTTCATGATGAACAGAGTAACGCCTTAAGCAAGATGACATGATGTAGAGGGATAAACTCAAACCAAAGATGAAAACCCCATCTTTTTACCCTTGATGGCGCAACAACACGATGCGTGCCTCGCTACCCCTTCTGTCACTGGGTGAGGTCACCGCACGGTATGAACCCGAAACCAAGCACTTCTCCCATTGCAAGAATCATAGATCAAGCTGGCCAAACAAAACCCACAACTCGAAGAGAATTACAAGGATATGAAATCATGCATATAATAGATCAGAAGAAACTCAAATAAGATTCATAGATAATCTGATCATAAATCCACAATTCATCGGATCTCGACAAACACACCGCAAAAGAAGATTACATCTGATAGATCTCCATGAAGATCATGGAGAACTTTGTATTGAAGATCCAAGAGAGAGAAGAACCATCTAGCTACTAGTTATGGACCAGTAGGTCTATGGTGAACTACTCACGCATCATCGGAGAGGTCTTGGTGTGGATGAAGAAGCCCTCCATATCCGAATCCCCCTCCGGCACGGGACCAGAACGTGCCCCAGATGGGATCTTGCAGAGACAGAAGCTTGCGGCATCGTAAAAGTATTTTCGTGGCTCTCCTGATTTTTTCTGGGATTTTACGGAATATATAGGCGAAAGACCTAGGGCAGAGGAGGCCTAGGGAGCCCACAAGCCTGGGAGGCATGGGCCCACCTGGACGCGGCTAGGGGGATTGTGGGGTCAAGTCTCCCGATCGTCTCCCTTGGTTCTCAAGTCTCCCGATCGTCTTTTGTTTCGGAAAAAATCTTTTTGTAAGTTTCTTTCCATTTGGACTCCTTTAAAATCCTCCTCTGAAAAGGGTCAAAAACACGGAAAAAACAGGAACTCGCACTTGGCACTGAGTTAATAAGTTAGTCCCAAAAAAGATATTAAAGGCATACAAAACATCCAAAGTTTGACAAGATAATAGCATGAAACCATAAAAAATTATAGGTACGTTGGAGACGTATCAACCATCAACACTTGATGCTCTTTCCGGAGTTCTAACTCGCCGGGTGATTTGTTCATCCCCTGCATGTGATTGTTCAACACAAAGCTCTTATAGCTAGGTGGCAGTGGTTGAAGAATTCTGTCAGTGATTGCTTCTTGCGGGAGTTCAATACCCAGCTCAGCTAGACGGTTTTGAGTACCCACAAGTTTTGAGCACATGTTCACTAACAGACAAATTCTCGTCCATCTTGCAAGCATAGAATTTATCGGAGGTCTCATACCTCTCAATCCGGGCGTTCTTCTAAAAGATAAACTTCAACCCCTGGAACATCTCAAATGCTCTATGATGCTCAAAGCGACGTTGAAGTCCCGGCTCTAAGCCATACAAGACTTCACATTGAACTACTGAGTAGTCCTCCTTACGTGTTAACCAAGCGTTCTTAACGTCTTGGTCAGCCGTAGCGGGTGGTTCATCTCCTAGCGCAGCATTAAGGACATAATCCTTCTTCCCAGCTTGCAGGAGCAACTTAAGATTACGAGCCCAGTCTACAAAGTTGCTTCCATCATCTTTCAACTTAGCTTTCTCTAGGAACGTATTAAAATTCAGGGTGACTATCGCGTGAGCCATTGATCTACAAAACAAATTTTGCAAAGTGGACTTAGACTATGTTTAAGATAATTAGAGTTTAACTAATCAAATTATTGATAAACTCCCACTCAAAAAGTACATCTCTCTAGTCATTTGAGTGGTACATGATCCAAATTCACTAACTCAAGTCCGATCATCACGTGAGTTGAGAATAGTTTCAGTGGTAAGCATCTCTATGCTAATCATATCAACTATACGATTCATGCTCGACCTTTCGGTCTCATGTGTTCCGAGGCCATGTCTGCACATGCTAGGCTCGTCAAGTTTAACCTGAGTGTTCCGCGTGTGCAACTGTTTTGCACCTGTTGTATGTGAACGTTGAGTCTATCACACCCGATCATCACGTGGTGTCTCGAAACGACGAACTGTCGCAACGGTGCACAGTCGGGGAGAACACAATTTAATCTTGAAAATTTAGTGAGAGATCACCTTATAATGCTACCATCGTTCTAAGAAAAATAAGGTGCATAAAAGGATTAACATCACATGCAATTCATAAGTGACATGATATGGCCATCATCTTGTGCTTCTCGATCTCCATCACCAAAGCACCGGCATGATCTTCTTGTCACCAGCGCCACACCATCATCTCCATCAACGTGTCGCCATCAAGGTTGTCGTGCTATATATGCTATTACTACTAAATCTACGACATATCAATATAGTAAATGCATCTGCAAACACAAACGTTAGTTTAAAGACAACCCTATGGCTCATGCCGGTTGCCGTAGCATCAACGTGCAAGTAGATATTCACTATTACAACATGATCATCTCATACATCCAATATATCACATGACGTCATTGGTCATATCTTATCACAAGCATACCCTGCAAAAACAAGTTAGACGTCCTCTAATTTGTTGTTGCATGTTTTACATGGATGCTATGGGTATCTAGTATGATCGCATCTTACTTACGCAAAAACCACAACGGAGATGTGTAAATTGCTATTTAACCTCTCTCCAAGGACTGCCTCGGTAAAAACCAATTCAACTAAAGTTGAAGAAATAGGCACCAGCCGGTCATCTTTACGGAACGAGGTTGCATGTCAGTCGATGAAACCATTCTCTCGTAAGCGTACGAGTTATGTTGGTCCGGGCCGCTTCAATCCAACAATACCGCCGAATCGAGAAAAGACTAAGGAGGGCAGCAAATCAAACATCACCGTCCACAAAACCTTTCGTGTTCTACTCGAGATAACATCTACGCATGAACCTAGCTCATGATGCCACTGTTGGGGAACGTTGCATGGGAAACAAAAAATTTCCTACGCACATGAAGACCTATCATGGTGATGTCCATCTACGAGAGGAGCTTAGATCTACGTACCCTAGTAGATCGCTCAGCGGGCAGTGTTAAGAAAGACGGTTGATGTCGTGGTACGTCTTCATGATCAGCCCATCGAACCGTCCCACGATCCGTCTCGCGATCCGTCCCGATCTAGCGCCGAATGGACGACACCTCCGCGTTCAGCACACGTACAGCTCGATGACGATCTCGGCCTTCTTGATCCAGCAAGCAAGACGGAGAAGTAGATGAGTTCTTCGGCAGCGTGACGGCGCTCCGGTGGTGGTGATGATCTACTCCTGCAGGGCTCCGCCCGAGCTCCGCAGAAATCCGATCTAGGGGTAAAACTATGTGGAATAGGCTAGAGTTGCACGTGGCAAAGTTGTGTCTCAAAAATCCCTAAACCATCAATATATATAGGAGGATGGGAGGGGCTAGCCTTGGGGCACAAGGGCCCCAAGGGTGCGCCGACCGCCAGGGAGGAGGAGGACTCCTCCAATTCGGTTTGGGAAGGAGGAGTCCTCCACTTCCTTCCCACCTCCCTCTTTCCTTTTTATCTTTTCCTTTGGTATTTTTCCATGTGGCGCCATAGACCTCTTGGGATGACTCCACCAGCCCACTAAGGACTTGGTGCACCACCCTAGGGCCTTGGGCTCACTCCCGGATGGGTTGGCCCCTCCCGGTAAACATCTAGAACCCATTCGTCACTCCCGGTACACTGCCGGTAATGCCCAAAACTTTCCGGTGACCAAATGAAACCATCCTATATATCAATCTTCGTTTCCGGACCATTCTGGAAACCCTCGTGACGTACGTGATCTCATACGGGACTCCGAACAACATTCGGTAACCACACATATAACTTAACTATACTAAAACATCATCGAACCTCAAGTGTGCAGACCCTGCGGGTTCGAGAACTATGTAGACATGACCCAAGACACTCCTCGGTCAATATCCAATAGCAGGACCTGGATGCCCATATAGGATCCTACATATTCTCCGAAGATCTTATCGGTTGAACCTCAGTGCTAAGGATTCATATAATCTCGTATGTCATTCCCTTTGTCCTTCGGTATGTTATTTGCCCGAGACTCGATCGTTGGTATCCGCATACCTATTTCAATCTCGTTACCGGCAAGTCTCTTTAATCATTCTGTAATACAAGATCCCGTGACTTACACTTAGTCACATTGCTTCCAAGCCTTGTGTGTGATGTTGTATTACCGAGTGGGCCCCGAGATACCCCTCCGTCACACGGAGTGACAAATCCAAGTCTTGAGCCAGACTAACTCAACAGACACGTTTGGAGATACCTGTAGAGCACCTTTATAGTCACCCAGCTACGTTGTGATGTTTGATACACACAAGGTATTCCTACGGTGCCAGTGAGTTATATGATCTCATGGTCATAGGAATAAATACTTGACACACAGAAAACAATTGCAATAAAATGACACGATCAATATGCTATGTTCATAGTTTGGGTCTAGTCCATCACATGATTCTCCCAATGATGTGATTCAGTTATCAAGTGACAACACTTGCATATAGTGAGAACACCTTGACTATCATTGCTCAACTAGCTAGCCAACTAGAGGCTTGCTAGGGACATTGTTCTATCTATGTATCCGCACATGTATCTATGTTTTCATTCAATACAATTATAGCATCGATAATAAACGATTATATTTTAACAGGAAATATAATAATAACTATTTTATCATTGCCTCTAGGGCATATTTCCAACACCTATCGGGATCGTCGACATGCCGGGCGGCCTTGCTGGACTTGTTTTACCTTTATCGAGCGTCTTGTGCGAGGGATTCCGAGGATGCTTTGAGCTAACTCGAGGTTGAGATTTTCCAATAGGGATCCGAGGAGATCACGGGTTTCCCTGATCGAGGTCATTCCGTCGCAGCGTGTGGTAGTTTGTGATGGACTAGTTGGAGCACCCCTGCAGGGTTAAATCTTTCGGAAAGCCGTGCCCGCGGTTATGTGGCAACGTGGAAACTTTGTTTAACATTCGGTTATAGATAACTTGAAGTTAACTTAATTAAAATATTCCAACGGAGTGCGTAACCGTGACTGTCTCTTTCGTGAGCTCCTTCTCCGATCGAGGACATGGTGGGGTTATGTCTGACGTAAGTAGGTGTTCAAGATCATTCATTTGATCATCAATAGTACACTTCTGCTATGCTTAGATTTTCCCCCTCTTTATTCTTGTACTCGTAAGTTAGACAATAAATAAATGCTTAGTCGCTTGCTGCAGCCTCACCACTTAACCTTACCTCACCCATTAAGCTTTGCTAGTCTTGATACCTTTGGGAATGAGATTGCTAAGTCCCCTTTGGCTCACAGATTACTACAACACCAGCTGCAGGTACAGGTAAAGGATATTAAGACGTGAGCGCGATGATTGTTCATTTGGAGTTTCTTCTTCTTCTTCGTCGTCGATCTAGGATGGGTTCCAGACCGACAGCCTGGGATAACAAGGATGGACGTCGTTCTTTTCTCGTTTGTTTTTCGTCCGTAGTTGGAACCTGCTCTTCTTCGTGATATTTATGTATTGTACTGATGTGACTCTGATGTAGCTTGTGGCGAGTGTAAGCCAATTCCATATACTCTTCTATTCAGTACATGTACTTGTCACAATATCCATTCTTGCGAAATGAGGAGATGCGCTTCTATCCCTGTCGAGGCCCTCGCGCCAAAATAAGGACAAGGTCGCATCTTGGGCGTTACACCTAGTCTCATGTTTCCGTCACTCAAGCTAGACATGAGGGGACCTGAACTCACAATTATGCATAACACTCCCTCTTGGAGTTACAATCTACAATATATAACTCATCTCTATCTGAACATAATCTCATAATCCATCGGGTCCCAGCAAACTGAGCATAGGAACAACAGGTAAGTTACATAGATGCCTTGATCATGTAGGGCAGCTCACAAGGGCTAAGCATTGAAGCACAGGATTGGTGAGAAGACATCACATAGCTATTGGTCATGGACCCATGGTCCAAGGAGGACTACTCACGACATGTGCGGGAAGCGTCCATGGTGGTGGAGAAGCTCCCAAAGGTCAATCCTCCCTCCGGCAGGGCGTCGGGGTGAGATCTCCTGGCGCTCCTGATCTCTTTAGGCTTTTCGATGCGGGATATATCTTTAGGCTTTTCGCTTCGGGAAGTAAATATAGGCCAAAGGAGGGCACCACGGGGTGGACCCATGATGACCCACAAGTACAGGGGATCAATCATAGTCCTTTCGATAAGTAAGAGTGTCGAACCCAACGAGGGGGGCAGAAGGATCTGACAAGTGGTTTTCAGCAAGGAAATATCGGCAAGCACTGAAATTATCGGTAACAAGTGATTGTGTGGTGAGATGATTCGTAGCAAGCAACAAGTAACAAAAGTAGCAACGGTGCAGCAAAGTGGCCCAATCACTTTTGTAGCAAGGGACAAGCCTGGACAAAGTCTTATAGGAGGAAAAATGCTCCCGAGGACACGCGGGAATTTCTGTCATGCTAGTTTCATCATGTTCATATGATTCGCATTCGTTACTTTGATAGTTTGATATGTGGGTAGACCGGCGCTTGGGTAGTGCCCTTGATTGGACAAGCATCCCACTTATGATTAACCCCTCTCGCAAGCATCTGCAACTACGAAAGAAGAATTAAGACAAAGTCTAACCATAACATTAAACTAGTGGATCCAAATCAGCCCCTTACGAAGCAACGCATAAACTAGGGTTTAAGCTTCTGTCACTCTAGCAACCCATCATCTACTTACTACTTCCCAATGCCTTCCTCTAGGCCCAAATAATCGTGAAGTGTTATGTAGTCGACGTTCACATAACACCACTAGAGGAAAAACAACATACACCATATCAAATTATCGAACGAATACCAAATTCACATGACAACTATTAGCATGACTTATCCCATGTCCTCAGGAACAAAAGTAACTACTCACAGAGCATAATCATATTCATGACCAGAGAGGTAATGAGTAGCATCAAGGATCTGAACATAAACTCTTCCACCAAGTAATCCAACTAGCATCAACTACAAAGAGTAATCAACACTAGTAGCAACCTTACAAGTACCAATCGGAGTCGCGAGACGGAGATTGGTTACAAGTGATGAACTAGGGTTTGGAGATGAGATGGTGATGATGAAGATGTTGATGGTGACGAGCCCCCTCCGATGAGAGGAGTGTTGGTGACGACGATGGCGATGATTTCCCCCTCCGGGAGGGAAGTCTCCCCGGCAGGATCGTCCTGCCGGAGCTCTAGATTTGTTCTGCTCAAGTTCCACCTCATGGCGGCGGCGAAACCATGAAAAAACTCCTCCCTGGGTTTTTCCTGGATGAAACCCTTCATATAGCAAAAGAGGGGGGCAAGTGGGCCTGCAGGGTACCCACAAGCCCTCATGGCGTGGCCTCGGGGGAGGGGGGGTGGCCGCGCGGTGTAGGCTTGTGGCCACCTGCACACCCCCCTCTGGCACTTCTTCGGCCTAGTATTTTTGATAAATCGGGAAAAAAAATCCTCGTTGATTTTTACGGCGTTTGGAGTTGCGCAAAATAGGTATCTCAACTTTGCTCCACTTTCAGGCCAGAATTCTAGTTGTTGGCATTCTCCGTCTTCATGTAAACCTTGCAAAATAAGAGAGAAAAGGCATAAGAATTGTACCATGAAGTGAAATAACAACCAAAGAAGCGATAAATATCAACATGAAAACATGATGCAAAATGGACGTATCAACTCCCCCAAGCTTAGCCCTCGCTTGTCCTCAAGCAAAAGCCGAGCTCAATAAATATGTCCACATGTTTAGGGAGAGAGGTCTCGACAAAACAAGATACGAACATGCATGCATCATGATCAAGATCAGAACAGCAATACCAACATATAATATCTCATGCTAAAGTGATAATTCCTTCACAAAGTAAAGCATGGATCAAGAACCTTACCGAGAAGTAACAACTGATAGACTTTAGTCATTGAAGCAATTGCAATTTATCACAACATCAGAAAGAGTCAAATAAGAGCTTGTAAAGCAAATCCACATACTCAATGATTCTTTCGTTCTCTACAATTGCTACAACTCACGTCGTACTCACGAGATCAAAGTTTCAGCTCGACACAGAGAAAGATAGGGGCTTATAGTTATGCCTCCCAACTGCTTACCTCAAGGGTAATGTCAACAATAATAATTCATGAATGCCTACCTCCAAGTTGACATATGAATATAGATCTTTCCCAAGCATATGTCGGTAGACTACTAGGAAAAGGGCTATAGATGATATAGACACTAATGGCGCACCACACAATTAGTGCGCCACTACTATATAGCAGTGGCGCGCCTTGTGCAGGTGTGCCATTAGTGTGATGGACACTAATGGCGTACCACTGACTCGGTGCGCCACTACTATTTTTTTGCAAAAGTACTAATGGTGCACCGGGGCAGAGTGCGCCATTACTAGTTTAACTAGTAATGACGCACCACTCACCCAGTGCGCCACTACTATATTTTTGTTGTTGCAAAACTACTAATGGCGCACCATCAGCTGGTGCGCCATTAGTAACCAGGGTTACTAATGGCGCATTTGTAGGTGGTGCGTGACTACAATATTTTTTTTACAAAACTACTAATGGCGCACCACAAGCTGGTACGTCATTACTACCAGAGTTACTAATGACGCATTTGTAGGTGGTGCACCATTGTTGTAAAATAAATTACTATGCTATCACCCCGCTAAAATCCCCATGCCAGTCCCCGCGCGGCCCCTGTGCCCGTATCGACCAAGTCGAGCTCGCTCTCCCCCGTATCCCTCCCCTTCTCCTGCTCTCCCTCCCAGCGGCGGCCGCCTCGTCGGCGGCGAGCCTCGTCGGACCCGCTCCTCGACGGCGTCGAGTACCTCCCCGCGCGGCCCCTGGTTAGTCTCCTTCCCTTCTCCTCCCCCCTCCCGCCCTCTCCCGCTCGTCCCCATGGCCCAAGAGGGGGCTGGCCACCTAGGGTTAGGTGCAGAGCTCCCTCGTGGCGGCAACATCTAGACGGGGCCCGGCCGCTGCCGGGGCATGTCCTCCGTCGACGCCGCGGGTAACCCCCTCCGCGCCTTCACCTCTGCGACGTCCCTCCTTTTCCGCACCCTTGGTCCTGCCGCATCCCCCTCTAGGTCCCCTGCGGCGCTGCTCGGCGGATCCCTGGTACAGCTCTCGAACCTGGTACTGGGTGTGCTGGGTGCTGGTGCACAAGGTGGGCCTGCGGAGCAAAGGCGCGGCGCTGGCCAGCGCCGTCTCCTACTCCACGAACCTGGCCATACTGTGCCTGTACACGAGGCTGTCCGGTGCCTGCAGGAGGACGTGGACTTGGTTCTCCATGGAGGCCTTCGCCTTCAAGGAGCTGCGCCAGTTCGCGGAGCTCGCCGTCCCCTCAGCAATGATGGTTTGGTGAGGAGAAATCGTGAGCAAGTCCCCTCGGCAATGATGGTTTGATTTCTGAAATGACAAATTTCTTGTTTTTCAAATTTGCAGCTTGAAATGGTGGTCGTTTGAACTGCTTGTGTTGTGTATTGTCGATATGGTATTCAAATCAAGACAAACTTTTGTAATACACAGTTCACCAATTTTTATTTTTTTCCATTTTGTTCTATTCTAAGTTGTGCGTTGTTGAATTCTGCAGTCTTAACACCGGCGCTCTCATGTTCACCGCGCCGTCCGGTCTCTGTGCAGCCATAAGGTGCCGTAAAACTCTTAAACATAATGTTAAATGATGTATATATGCTGATTGTTGTCTCAGTTTTTCCTGCATTTGCAATGCAGCACACGCGTTTCCAATGAACTTGGTGCCGGTAGGCCTCAGGTAGCAAGGCTGGAACCATAGTTGTCATATGCATGGCCCTGTTTGCAGGCTCAGTGATCTCCATCCCAATGATTTTGCTACGCAAGTCTTGGGGTTACATGTACAACAACGAGGAGGAAGTCGTGACTTATATTGCCAGGATGATACCTATCCTCGGGGTTTCTTTCTTCATAGATGGAATCCACACTTCCCTTTCAGGTACGAGCCGCGTATTTACAACAATCTAGAACCTGGTACAGCTCTCCCCAGCACCCGGGTACTAGTTTAATGCCCGTGCGTTGCCACGGGAAACCCACGGAAAACAAAGCCGTGAATGAAAAAGTGTGACAAATGCCAGTGTTTTTCTCCTCTACATTTGTTGAACATAGTCGTGTGCACAAAGGTTTCGTTACCATAAAGATGAAATTTAGCAACATATTCGATAGGTTTCTGATAGTGGAACATAAGTAGGCCCTATTGGAGACCTGTAGTTCTTTACGATCTCCTTGATTCACTGATAGGCTCTTAAGTATTTCGAAGGCTTCCTCACAATTATCGTCAAAAACAAAAGGAATATCCTTTTGTAAGAGATTGGTAAGAGGCCTAGAAATCTTAGAGAAGTCTTTGATGAACCTTCTATAGAAACCAGCATGACCAAGGAAACTTCTTATTCCTTTGATATCTGTGGGGTATGGCATTTTCTCGATTGCATCAACCTTAGCCTTATCGACTTCAATACCTATTTCAGAAATTTTATGTCCTAAGATGATGCCTTCATTAACCATAAAGTGGCACTTCTCCCAATTCAAGACAAGATTGGTGTCTTTACATCTCTGCAAGACTCGATCAAGGTTGCTGAGGCAATCATCAAAGGAAGACCCATAAACGGAGAAGTCATCCATGAAAACCTCAACAATCTTTTCACAAAAGTCAGAGAATATAGCCATCATACATCGTTGAAAGGTGGCAGGTGCATTACATAGGCCAAAAGGCATATGTCTATTAGCAAAGGTACCGAAAGGGCAGGTGAAAGTGGTTTTCTCCTAATTAGATTGTGCAACTGGTATTTGGGAGAAACTAGAATAACCATCTAGAAAGCAGAAGTGTGTGTGTTTGGACAGCCTTTCTAGCATTTGGTCGATGAAAGGCAAAGGGTAATGATCTTTCCTAGTGGCTTTATACAGTTTCCTAAAATCGATCACCATCCTATAGTCAGTAATAATCCTGTGTGGGATCAATTCATCCTTATCATTAGGGACAACGGTAATGCCTCCCTTCTTAGGAACGCAATGTACCGGACTCACCCAATCGCTGTGAGCAACCAGATAAATGATACCTACTTCCAGGAGCTTTAGTATTTCTTTTCTTACTACCTCTTTCATCTTAGGATTCAATCTCCTTTGACGATGAGCAACTGGTTTGAAGTAAGGATCAGTTTTAATCTTGTGCTGACATAGAGTAGGACTAATGCCCTTAAGATCATCAAGAGTATATCCAATAGCAGCACGGTGCTTCGTCAGAGTTTTTAGTAACTTCTATTCTTCATGCTATGAGAGTCTAGCACTAATAATGACAGGATATATCTCCTTTTCATCAAGATAGGCATACTTAAGAGTATCAGGAAACTGTCTAAGCTCGAACACAGGATCACCCTTGGGTGGGGGTGGATTCCCAAGCAGTTCAACAGGCAAGTTATTCTTAAGGATAGGATATTGTTCTAAGAGAACTCTATCTATCTCATCCCTCTCATCCATATGCATATCATTTTCATGCTCAAGCAAGTATTGCTCTAAGGGATCAGTAGGAGGCACGGCAATAGAGGCTAAGGCAATAGTTTCATCCCTACTAGGAAACTCCTTTTCATGAGGTTGTCTACCAAACTTAGAGAAATTGAACTCATGTGACACACCTTCAAAGCCAACAGTGACAGTTTGCTTCTCACAATCAATATGAGCATTGACAGTATTGAGGAAAGGTCTGCCAAATATGATGGGACAAAAGCTATCTTGTGCAGTAGCAAGAACGAGGAAATCAGCAGGATACTTCGTTTTACCACACAAGACTTCAACATCCCTTACAATTCCCACATGGCAGATAGTATCTCTATTGGCAAGATGAATAGTGACATCAATAGGCTCTATCTCAAAAGGTGCAATCTCATCTTTGATTTCATTGCATAATGATTGAGGTATTGCACTAACACTAGCACCCACGTCACATAAGCCATGATAACAATGATCTCCTATCTTAACAGAAACCACATGCATGCGAACAACATGCCTATGTTTGTCTCTAACGTGAGGTTTAGCAATTCTAGCAGCATCTTCATAGAAGTGAATATTATGTCCCTCAACATCGTTGGACAGAAGATCTTTGATAATAGCAATGCTAGGTTCAACTATAATTTTCTCAGGGGGTTTAGGTGTTCTAATATAGCCTCTACGTATCACAGTTGAAGCTTTACAATGATCCTTAACAGGGAAAGGTGGTTTCTTAATGTCAGCACCGGGAACAACAGGATCATTATAGGCAATGACTTTCTCTGCAACTGGAGTGGGTTTAACTAAATTGACTTCTAAAGGAGGATGATATTTAAACCACTTCTCTTTGGGGAGATCAATATGAGCAGCAAAGGATTCACACAATGAAGCTACTATCTGAGTGTCAAGTCCATACTTAGCGCTAAAATCACTAAAGGTATTTGTCTCAACAAAGGATTTAACACAATCAAACGTGAAATTCATACCTGACTCCTTACCTTCTTCAAGCTCCCAATCTTCAGAGTTGCATTTAATTCCCTCCAATAAATTCCATTTGAAGTCAATATCTCTCTTCATAAAAGAACCGGTACAAGAAGTGTCAAGCATGGTGTGATCATCATGAGAGAGCCGAGCATAGAAGTTCTGAATGATAATTTCTCTCGAGAGCTCATGATTGGGGCATGAATATAACATTGATTTAAGCCTCCCCCAAGCTTGAGAGATGCTTTCTCTGTCACGAGGCCAAAAATTGTAAATATAATTCCGACCACGATGTACTAAATGCATAGGATAAAACTTTTGATGAAATTCCAATTTCAACCGATTGTAGTCCCATGATCGAGTATGATCACATAGCCTATACCATGTCAACGCCTTATCCTCGGGCACACCTGCAAGCTTAAATAAACCACAAACTTCATCTACATAGACTAGATGCAAGTCTGGATGTGATGTTCCATCTCCTGTAAAAGGATTAGCCAGCAGTTTCTCAAGCATACCCGAAGGAAATTCAAAGAAAATATTTTCAGTAGGTGCAGCAGGCTGAGGAGCAACTCTTTGTGCTTCCATTCGAGGTGAAGATACCCCGAACAAGCCCCTCAAAGGATTAGTATCCATAGTGACAAGTGACAATAGATTTCAGCACACTATATGGATGTTTCCTTACCAAGTTCCACTTACCAAAGGTGCTTCACTCCCCGGCAATGGCGCCAGAAAAGAGTCTTGATGACCCACAAGTATAGGGGATCAATCGTAGTCCTTTCGATATGTAAGAGTGTCGAACCCAACGAGGAGCATAAGGATCTGACAAGTGGTTTTCAGCAAGGAAATATCTGCAAGCACTGAAATTATCGGTAACAAGTGATTGTGTGGTGAGATGATTCATAGCGAGCAACAAGTAACAAAAGTAGCAACGGTGCAGCAAAGTGGCCCAATCCCTTTTGTAGCAAGGGACAAGCCTGGCCAAAGTCTTATAGGAGGAAAAACGCTCCCGAGGACACACGGGAATTTCTGTCATGCTAGTTTCATCATGTTCATATGATTCGCATTCGTTACTTTGATAGTTTGATATGTGGGTAGACCGGCGCTTGGGTAGTGCCCTTGATTGGACAAGCATCCCACTTATGATTAACCCCTCTCGCAAGCATCTGCAACTACGAAAGAAGAATTAAGACAAAGTCTAACCATAACATTAAACTAGTGGATCCAAATCAGCCCCTTACGAAGCAACGCATAAACTAGGGTTTAAGCTTCTGTCACTCTAGCAACCCATCATCTACTTACTACTTCCCAATGCCTTCCTCTAGGCCCAAATAATCGTGAAGTGTTATGTAGTCGACGTTCACATAACACCACTAGAGGAAAAACAACATACACCATATCAAATTATCGAACGAATACCAAATTCACATGACAACTATTAGCATGACTTATCCCATGTCCTCAGGAACAAAAGTAACTACTCACAGAGCATAATCATATTCATGACCACAGAGGTAATGAGTAGCATCAAGGATCTGAACATAAACTCTTCCACCAAGTAATCCAACTAGCATCAACTACAAAGAGTAATCAACACTAGTAGCAACCTTACAAGTACCAATCGGAGTCGCGAGACGGAGATTGGTTACAAGTGATGAACTAGGGTTTGGAGATGAGATGGTGATGATGAAGATGTTGATGGTGACGAGTCCCCTCCGATGAGAGGAGTGTTGGTGACGACGATGGCGATGATTTCCCCCTCCGGGAGGGAAGTCTCCTCGGCAGGATCGTCCTGCCGGAGCTCTAGATTGGTTCTGCTCAAGTTCCACCTCATGGCGGCGGCGAAACCATGAAAAAACTCCTCCCTGGGTTTTTCCTGGATGAAACCCTTCATATAGCAAAAGAGGGGGGCAAGTGGGCCTGCAGGGTACCCACAAGCCCTCATGGCGTGGCCTCGGGGGAGGGGGGGTGGCCGCGCCGTGTAGGCTTGTGGCCACCTGCACACCCCCCTCTGGCACTTCTTCGGCCTAGTATTTTTGATAAATCGGGAAAAAAAATCCTCGTTGATTTTTACGGCGTTTGGAGTTGCGCAAAATAGGTATCTCAACTTTGCTCCACTTTCAGGCCAGAATTCCAGTTGCTGGCATTCTCCGTCTTCATGTAAACCTTGCAAAATAAGAGAGAAAAGGCATAAGAATTGTACCATGAAGTGAAATAACAACCAAAGAAGCGATAAATATCAACATGAAAACATGATGCAAAATGGACGTATCAACTCCCCCAAGCTTAGCCCTCGCTTGTCCTCAAGCAAAAGCCGAGCTCAATAAATATGTCCACATGTTTAGGGAGACAGGTCTCGACAAAACAAGATACGAACATGCATGCATCATGATCAAGATCAGAACAGCAATACCAACATATAATATCTCATGCTAAAGTGATAATTCCTTCACAAAGTAAAGCATGGATCAAGAACCTTACCGAGAAGTAACAACTGATAGACTTTAGTCATTGTAGCAAGGGACAAGCCTGGACAAAGTCTTATAGGAGGAAAAACGCTCCCGAGGACACACGGGAATTTCTGTCATGCTAGTTTCATCATGTTCATATGATTCACGTTCGTTACATTGATAGTTTGATATGTGGGTGGACCGGCGCTTGGGTACTGCCCTTACTTGGACAAGCATCCCACTTATGATTAACCCCTCTCGCAAGCATCCGCAACTACGAAAGAAGAATTAAGACAAAGTCTAACCATAGCATTAAACTAGTGGATCCAAATCAGCCCCTTACGAAGCAACGCATAAACTAGGGTTTAAGATTCTGTCACTCTAGCAATCCATCGTCTACTTACTACTTCCCAATGCCTTCCTCTAGGCCCAAATAATGGTGAAGTGTTATGTAGTCGACGTTCACATAACACCACTAGAGGAAAAACAACATACAACATATCAAATCAGGCCCTTACGATGCAACGCATAAACTAGGGTTTAAGCTTCTGTCACTCTAGCAACCCATCATCTACTTACTACTTCCCAATGCCTTCCTCTAGGCCCAGATAATGGTGAAGTGTTATGTAGTCGACGTTCACATAACACCACTAGAGTAAAAACAACATACAACATATCAAATTACTAGAGGAAAAACAGCATGACTTATCCCATGTCCTCAGGAACAAAAGTAACTACTCAAACAGCATAATCATATTCATGACCAGAGAGGTAATGAGTAGCATCAAGGATCTGAACATAAACTCTTCAACCAAGTAATCCAACTAGCATCAACTACAAAGAGTAATCAACACTACTAGCAACCTTACAAGTACCAATCGGAGTCGCGAGACGGAGATTGGTTACAAGTGATCAACTAGGGTTTGGAGATGAGATGGTGCTGATGAAGATGTTGATGGTGACGAGTCCCCTCCGATGAGAGGAGTGTTGGTGATGATGATGGCGATGATTTCCCCCTCCAGGAGGGAAGTTTCCCCAGTAGGATCATCCTGCCAGAGCTCTTGATTGGTTCTGCTCAAGTTCCGCCTCGTGGCGGCGGCGAAACCACGCAAAAGCTCCTCCCTGATTTTTTTTCCTGGACCAAACCCTTCATATAGCAATTGAGGGGGGCAAGTGGGCCTACAGGGTGCGCACAAGCCCTCATGGCACGGCCTGGGGGGTGGCCGCGCCGTGCAGGCTTGTGGCCACCTGCACGCCCCCTTTGGCACTTCTTCGGCCCAGTATTTTTGATAAATCGGGAAAAAATCCGATTTGATTTTTACGGCGTTTTGAGTTGCACAGAATAGGTATCTCAACTTTGCTCCACTTTCAGGCCAGAATTCCAGTTGCCGGCATTCTCCCTCTTCATGTAAACCTTGCAAAATAAGAGAGAAAAGGCATAAGAATTGTACCATGAAGTGAAATAATAGCCAAAAAAGCAATAAATATCAACATGAAAACATGACGCAAAATGGACGTATCAACCCGCCACCCAGGCGACCTGGTGGCGCGGCTGATGTTTGCTGTGTATCCCTTGCAACGGCACCAGAAATAGTTGTGTTGACGGCTCCTGGAATCCTTCAGCTATGGCTACGCCTTAAGGGACTTCCTAGGAAAGTATGCAAAGGATTTCCCTCGTGGCCTTGGAGCCTTGCGTTGGTGTTCCCTCGAAGCGGAAAGGGTGATGTAGCACAACGACGGTAAGTATTTCCCTCAGTTTGAGAACCAAGGTAACAATCCGGCGGAAGAGTATCTCAAGATCCTGCACAAACACAAAAGCTTGCACCCAACTCTATGAAGGGGTTGTCAATCCCTTATAGATTGTTTGCCAAGTGAGAACTGAAAGCAACAAAGTAACAAAGCAAAGTAAAAGCGGAGATGTAAACGATGGATGTGAATAGACACCGGGGCCGTAGTGTTTACTAGTGGCTTCTCTCATGAAAGCAAGTAGACGGTGGGTGAACAAATTACTGTCGAGCAATTGATAGAACTGTGCAGAGTTGTGTCGATATCTATGCAATGATTATTTCTATAGGCACCACGTCCGAAACAAGTAGACCGATACTTTCTGCATCTACTACTATTACTCCACACGTCGACCGCTATCCAGCATGCATCTAGTGTCTTAAGTCTATAATAACACACTAACGCCTTAAGCAAGATGACATGATGTAGAGGGATAATCTCAAACCAATGATAAAAACCCCATCTTTTTACCCTTGATGGCAACTGCTTGATGTGTGCCTTGCTGCCCCTACTGTCACTGGGAAAGGTCACCACATGACAGAACTCAAAACCAAGCACTTCTCCCATTGCAAGAATCAAAGATCTAGTTGGCCAAACAAAACCCAAGACTCGGAGAGACTTACAAGGATATCAAATCATGCATATAAGAAATCAGAAAAGACTCAAATATATATCATAGATAATCTGATCACAAGTCCACAATTCATCGGATCTCGACAAACACACCGCCAAAGAATATTACATCGGATAGATCTCCATGAAGATCATGGAGAACTTTGTATTGAAGATCCAAGAGAGAGAAGAAGCCATCTAGCTACTAACTACGGACCCGTAGGTCTGAAGTGAACTACTCACGAGTCATTGGAGGGGCGATGATGATGATGAAGAAGCGCTCCAAATCCAAAGTCCCCTCCGCCAGGGCGCCGAGAAGGGTCTCCAGATGAGATCTCGCGGAAACGGAAGCTTGCGGCGGCGGAAAAGTATTTTCGAGGCTCCCCTGATTTTTTGCGGAATATTTGGGAATTTATAGGCCAAAAACCTAGGTCAGGGGGCGGCTAGGGAGGCCAAAAGCCTGCCCACCGCCGCCTCCCCCTGGTGGCGGAGTGGGGGCTTGCGGGCTCCCTGGAGCCCATCTGGCTTGGCCCAGAAGCCCCCTGGACTTCTTCCGTTCAGGAAAAAAAATTATTTCGGGGTTTTTCTTCCGTTTGGAATCCGTTCCAAAATCAGATCTAAAAAGAGTCAAAAAACACGGAAAAAACAGGAACTGGCACTTGGCATTGAATTAATAAGTTAGTCCCAAAAAGATATAAAAAGGTACATAAAACATACAAAGAAGGCAAGATAACAGCGTGAAAACATAAAAAATTATAGATACGTTTGAGACGTATCAAGGATCCCCAAGCTTAACTCCTGCTCGTCCTCGAGTAGGGAAGTGATAAGAATGAATTTTTGATGCTTTCATGCTACCTAGCATAGGTGTCCTTTGTAATTCCTCTTATGTGACGTGAATGTTCAGATCCATTAGATTCAAAACAATAGTTTGCTATTGACGTGGAAACAATAATAATTCAAGCAAACTAGCAAAGTAATCATGAACTTTCAAAATAACAAGGCTAAAACAAAGTTATCCCTACAAAAGCATATAGTCTGGCTATGCTCTATCATCATTGCACAACGAGTTTAAATCATGCACAACCCCGGTATTGGCCAAGTAATTGTTTCACACCTTTACTTTCTCAAACATTTTCAACTCTCACGCAATACATGAGCGTGAGCCATGGTTATAGCACTATAGATGGTGTGGAATGTGGTGGGGGTTGCAAGACAAAAAGGAGAAGATAGTCACATTAACTAGGCATATCAATGAGCCGTGGAGATGCTCATCAATAGATATCAATTTGAATGAGTAGGGATTGCCATGCAAATGATGCACTAGAGCTACAAGTATGTGAAAGCTCTTAAAGAAAACTAGTGGGTGTGCATCCAACTTTCTTGCTCACGAAGAACTAAGGAAAGTTTGAGGAAGCCTATCATTGGAATATACAAGCCAAGTTATATAATGAGAATTTCCCACTAGCTATATGGTGGTGACAAAACGAGAGACTCTCAATCATGAAGATCATGGTGCTCAAAATGCACAAGTGTGGAAAAAGTGGTAGCATTGTCCCTTCTCTCTTTTTCTCTCATTTTTTTTTATTTTGGTGGGCTCTTTGGCCTCTTTTTTTTATGGGCTTCTTTGGCCTCTTTTATTTCCTCACATGGGACAATGCTCCAATAATTATGATCATCACACTTTCTACTCAAAACTTAGAGAAACTATGACTCTATATGGAATGCCTTCGGTAGTGTATTGTGGCAATGATCTAGCATGGCATAGACATCAATGGAAACATCATGCTAGCTATCTTACGATCGTGCAAAGGCAATGTAGACGTGGTGGAACATATCATGGTGGTAGTTGCATGGCAATATATCTCGGAATGACTTTGAAAAAGCCATAGTAGGTAGGCATGGTGGCTGTTTTGAGGGAGGCTAATGGTGGGTTTTGTGCACCGGCGAAAGTTGCACGGCACTAAGAAGATAGTGATGATGGAAGGTGAAAGTGCATCTAAACCATGGACTCAACATTAGTCATGAAGAACTCATATACTTGTTGCAAAATATTTCTTAGTAATCGAAACAAAGCATTCAACGCATACTCCTAGGGGAAGGGTTGGTAGGTATAAACCATCGCGCGATCCCGACCGCCACGCAAAGGATGACAATCAATAGACTAATCATGCTCAGAGTTCATCACATAGCAGTTCACCATACGTGCATGCTACGGGAATCACTAACTTCAACACAAGTATTTCTAGATCCACAACACCTTACTAGCATGACTTCAATATTACCATAACCACAACTCAAAACTAATTGAGATGAATCAAACTTCTCTAACTATTCAATGCACATTAAGGTGGAAGTTTTCGTATCCCTTTGGATAACTACCCCTTTTGAGACTACTTTAAAAGCATAGATCAACTACCAAGCCACGCACCGCTGTGCTCTAAAATATATAAGTGAAGCACATAGAGCAAAAGTATCTAGCTCAAAAGATATAAGTGAAGCACATGTGAGCTGAATTGTCTACCAAATGATATAAGTGAAGTTCGACAAAATCACGGTGAGTGCATGTCTCTCTCTCTAGGTGTGAAGCAAGGATGATTGTGACTCAACAAAAATAAAAGACTCCTACGATACAAGAAGCTCCAAGCAAAAACACATAACATGTGGTGAATAAAAATATAGCCCAAGTAACGTTACCGATGGATTGAAGACGAGAGAGGGGATGCCTTCCCGGGGCATCCCCAAGCTTAGGCTTTTACGACATCCTTGAATCTCTTGGGGTGCCTTGGGCATCCCCAAGCTTGAGCTCTTGCCACTCTTTATCTCTTTGTCCATAAGAACTTCACCCAAAACTTGAAAACTTCACAACACGAAACTTAAACAGAAACTCGTGATAACATTAGTACAAGAAAGCAAACCACCACTTCCATAGGTACTGTAGAAAACTTAAATTTTACTTGTGATGATGTTGGGGTACTGTACTTTCAATATTCCATGTCTAATACCCCCCGATACTATCCATAGTTTCATCAAAATAAGCAACCAACACAACAAAAACAGAATCTGTTAACAGCAGACCAGTCTGTAGCAATCTGTATATTTCGTATAAATATGGTACTTCAAAAATTCTGAAAAATTACGACAGTCTTAATAATTTGCGTATCAATCAGAAGCAAAAAGAATCAACTCAAAAGCTCTTACAGAAAGAAAAATGACAATTCTTTTCGTGAACAGAAAGTTTCTGTCTTTTCCAGCATGACCAAACGATAATCCTCAAGACTAATCATAACGGTTATGCTTGGCAGAAACGCAAAAAGAAACACAAAAGAACACAATCATAACAGAATTATGAAAGTTTGGAAAACACAAAACATAAAGAAAAAGAATAGATTCGGTGGGTTGCCTCCCAACAAGCGCTTTTGTTTAATGCCCTTAGCTAGGCGAAAGTGATGGAATCACGTATAGTCATCTTTGGTGCTCAAACCATAGGTAGCGTGATCATTTATCATCTTAAGATTTTCATCTTTATTAGATGACTCACCACTAGCTCTAGGAACAAAAACAGGCTTGACGGTCTTTTGGAGAGTAAGATTTGGAGTATTTTGCACAGCGGCAAAAGCGGAACCCAAGTTGGTTATGACATCTTCTAATTTGCCAATTCTAGAAGAATTATTAACTATAAGTTCCTTCTCCTTTAAATTTTTCAAAAAGTTTCCCACTTTGGATCCGTACTGAGTAATTTGATTGTGGATCTTTCTATCCAAACTCTCAATAAGTTCAACTGTGGCAATTTTGTTTTCAATAGCGTCAACCCTTTGCATCACGTGTTCCAAGGTCAAGATAGTTCCATTAACCATGAGCGGGGGTGAGCCTACCAAATTAATGATAGCTCTATAGGAGTCAACAGTATGGCTCCCCAAAAAGTCCCCGCCTACAATGGTATCAAGGATATACCTATTCCAAGGAGAAATTCCAACATAGAAACTGCGAAGGAGGATGGCAGTGGATTGCTTACAAGTAGATCTACTTTGAGCATTGAAAATCCTGTACCAACCGTCCTTCAAATTTTCTTCCTCATTCTGCCTGAAATTGAGAACTTCATTTTCAGGGGTGTCGTTTGGAGTGGTGGGTCTAGCCATTGATGGACTATCTCACGCACAAACGAGCGGGAAGAGAGAATGAAACGGGCAAAAGGAAACGACGAAGGAGAAAGGCGAATGAAAACGACAAATGTGAAGTAGGGGAGAGGAAAACGAGAGGCAACTAGCTACAAAAGTAAATGCAAGAGAAGAGTTTGTGAGACCTACTTGGATAGATCTTGATTTCTCCTCCCCGGCAACGGCGCCAGAAATACTTCTGATGTTTGCTGTGTATCCCTTGCAACGGCGCCAGAAATAGTTGTGTTGACCGCACGAGGAATCCTTCAGCTACGGCTACGCCTTAAGGGACTTCCTAGGCAAGTATGCAAAGGATTTCCCCCGTGACCTTGGAGCCTTGCGTTGGTGTTCCCTCGAAGCGGAAAGGGTGATGTAGCACAGCAATGGTAAGTATTTCCCTCAGTTTGAGAACCAAGGTATCAATCCGGCGGAGGAGTATCTCAAGATCCTGCACAAACACAAAAGCATGCACCCAACGCAATGAAGGGGTTGCCAATCCCTTATAGATTGTTTGTCAAGTGAGAACTGAAAGCAACAAAGTAACAAAGCAAAGTAAAAGCGGAGATGTAAACGATGGATGTGAATAGACCCGGGGGTCGTAGTGTTTACTAGTGGCTTCTCTCATGAAAGCAAGTAGACGGTGGGTGAACAAATTACTGTCGAGCAATTGATAGAACTATGCAGAGTCGTGATGATATCTATGCAATGATTATTTCTATAGGCATCACGTCCGAAACAAGTAGACCGATACTTTCTGCATCTACTACTATTACTCCACACGTCGACCGCTATCCAGCATGCATCTAGTGTATTAAGTCCATAAGAATAGAGTAACGCCTTAAGCAAGATGACATGATGTAGAGGGATAATCTCAAACCAATGATAAAAACCCCATCTTTTTACCCTTGATGGCAACTGCTTGATGTGTGCCTTGCTGCCCCTACTATCACTGTGAAAGGTCACCACATGGCAGAACCCAAAACCAAGCACTTCTCCCATTGCAAGAATCAAAGATCTAGTTGGCCAACAAAACCTGAGGCTCAGAGAGACTTACAAGGATATCAAATCATGCATATAACAAATCAGAAAAGACTCAAATATATATCATAGATAATCTGATCACAAGTCCACAGTTCATCGGGTCTCGACAAACACACCGCCAAAGAAGATTACATCGGATAGATCTCCATGAAGATCATGGAGAACTTTGTATTGAAGATCCAAGAGAGAGAAGAAGCCATCTAGCTACTAACTACGGACCCGTAGGTCTGAAGTGAACTACTCACGAGTCATTGGAGGGGCGATGATGATGATGAAGAAGCCCTCCAACTCCAAAGTCCCCTCCGGCAGGGCGCCGGGAAGGGTCTCCAGATGAGATCTCGCAAAAACGGAAGCTTGCGGTGGCGAAAAAGTATTTTCGAGGCTCCCCTGATTTTTTGCGGAATATTTGGGAATTTATAGGCCAAAAACGTAGGTCAGGGGACGGTCAGGGAGGCGACAAGCCTACCCACCGCCGCCTCCCCCCTGGTGGCGGAGTGGGGGCTTGTGGGCTCCCTGGAGCCCACCTCGCTTGGCCCAAAAGCCCCCTGGACTTCTTCCGTTCGGGAAAAAATCATTTCGGGGTTTTTCTTCCGTTTGGACTCCGTTCCAAAATCAGATATGAAAAGAGTCAAAAACACGGAAAAAACAGGAACTGGCACTTGGCACTGAATTAATAAGTTAGTCCCAAAAATATATAAAAAGGTACATAAAACATACAAAGAAGGCAAGATAACAGCGTGAAAACATCAAAAATTATAGATATGTTTGAGACGTATCAGCGGCCAGGAGGGGGCCCGCGCTAGGTGGTCGCCTCGGTGAGGCTTGGCTCCCCTCTGGCCCACCTTGGTGCTTCCTGAAGCTTGTGTCATGTTGATTTATATATATATTTCTTGGGCTCTGAAAATTGGGGTGAAGTCCCTGCAATTAAAAGACATCAGCACACAGAAACTCGCACTGGGTGCACTGAGTTAGTAGGTTAGTCCAAATATGTGAAAAAGGTATGAAAGTGTAGCAAAACACATAACAATGTCACCCAAAAGAGCATGGAACAAACATAAATTATAGATACATTTGGGACGTACGAATTCCCCATTCTCAACTACATAATTGGTACAAACTGTGCCGGTGCATCCAAACCCCGTGCTATGATACACTCTATCACACATAAGCCACCTTACATCTTCCTCAAAACAGCCACCATACCTACCTGTTATGCAATTTCCATAGCCATTTTGACATATATTGCCATGCAAATTCCACCGTTAAATCACATGACTTGTGTGTTCATCATCATATTGCCTTGAGTTACGATCATGCAACGCAATATGATGATGAAAACACAAGTCATGTCATGTAACGGTGGAAGTTGCATGGCAATATATCTCAGAATGGCTATGGAAGTGCCATGATAGGTAGGTATGGTGGATGTTTTGAGGAAGATATAAGGTGGCTTATGTGTGATAGAGCGTATCATATCACGGGGTTTGGATGTACCATGGAAGTTTGCACCAATCCTCGAGGTGAGAATGGGCAATGCAAAGTACAAAAGAGGCTAGCAAACATGGAAAGGTGAGTGTGCGTACATCCATGGATTCACATAAGTCATAAAGAACTCATATACTTATTGCAAAGTCTTATTAGCTCTCTCTAAGCAAAGTACTAACACATGCCCCTTGGGGGAGGTTGGTAGGAGCTAACCATCGCGCGCTCCCGACCTAAACAACACTAGGATTTCAACGAGGAATAAGAATGCTCATAGATCATCACCATGCCAAAACAAATATTTATATGAACAACAAGTAACACCCTTTAACTATCCATATTTCTACTAACCAACAACCATGTCGTCACATCCTTTCATATTACCACATCAATATCATTAACCCACAACTGCTCTTTTATGTGCTACATGAAAGTTTTTATTATATCATCCTTGAATACATATCCTTTTTGGACTAGTCTTATAACCCATCCAAAATACCGTTACCCCCTATTATACTCTCAAGCAAATATAAGTGAAGAACAAGAGTGCAATTATTTTTATAAAATCTACAGGCCACCGTGCTCTAAAAGATATAAATGAAGCACTAGAGAAAAATCTTAGCTCGAAAGATATAAGTGAAGCACATAGAGTATTCTAACAAATCATGATGAACATGTGTCTCTCTCAAATGGTGTGTCAAGAAAACAATGATTGTGGAAAACTAAAACAAGAGCAAACTATAATACACGACGCTCCAAACAAAACACATATCATGTGATGAATAAAAATATAGCTCCAAGTGACATGCCGATGAAATGGAGACGAAAGAGGGGATGCCTTCCGGGGATTACCCAAGCTTAGACGCTCGAGTCTTCCTAGGATATTACCTTAGGGTTCCTTGGGAATTCCCAATATTATGGTCTTGCCACTCCTTATTCCTTCATCCATCGTGATCACACCGAAAACTAGAAAACTTCAGCACACAAAACTCAATAGAAACTGCATGAGATCTGTTAGTATAATAGGCAAAACATAAACTTTAGGTACTATTATAAATTGATTCAAACTTAAGTACTGCATAAGGTACTCTATTCTAACTTCTCAATGACTAACCCGAGGCATAATCCATAATATCATCAAAACAAGCAAACTATGCAAGCAAAAAACAGAATCTATCTAAAACAGAACAATATGTAAATATTAACGCTAAAACCATACTTATGTAAGTCCGAAAACTCGGAGAAATAGGAAAACTTGGGCAATTTATATATCGATTCTGTGTAAAAATTTAGACAAAAATACACTCGAGTAAAATCACATAAATTTTGCACTGGACGTGTAATGTTCTTGTTTTTTGCACAGGATCAAATCTACTATCTTCCAAATCATCTCAAAGGCTTTACTTAAAACATAAAAACACAATCATTAGAGTAGAAATAATCATGTGAACACAAAATAACATAAAGTACAACACAAAAATTATGATAACTATTTGGTTGCCTCCCAACAAGCGTTATCGTTTTACGCCCCTAGCTAGGCATAATACATATTATCAAGTGTCTTCATCCTTGACTTTCGATCGATAAGTGACCCTCATGATAGATTCATAAGGTGGTTTAATTCTATTCCTTGGGAAGTGTACCTTCCTTTTCTTTAATGGGAATTGTAATCTTATGTTTCCCTCTTTCATATCAATAACAACACATATAGTTCGTAAAAAGGTATTCCAAGTATAATTGGACAAGACAGTTTGCATTCGATATCAAACACAACGAAATATACAGGCACATAATTTCTATTAGCAACAATAAGCACATCATTTATTCTACCCATAGGTTTCTTAGTGGCAGAATCCGCAATATGCTAGTTAAGGGAACACTCATGTATATCAGTGAGACCAAGCACATCACAAAGAGATTTAGGTATCGTTTAAACACAAGCACCAAGGTCACGGAAAGCATTACATTCATATTCTTTGAGCTTGATTTTGATAGTAGGTTCCCATTCATGATGCAGATTTCTAGGTATAGAAACTTCTAGTTCAAGTGTCTCCTCATGAGATTTTATCATCGCTTCTACGGTATGTTTAGTAAAAGCTTTATTTTGTTCATAGGAATTAGGTGAGCTAATTATGGATTGCAACAAGGAAGTACATTCAACCAGAGAACAAATCTCATAATTAAAGACCTTGTAATTCAAGATAGTGGACACATCACTAGTTAAAGGTTTAACCTCTCCAAACCCACTTTTTTCATTTTTTTACATTAGGATCATCACCCTCTAAACAAACAAGACGCCTTCTAGCTAAATTTGACTCATATACAATCCCTTTATCATAAATTTTAAGATTCTAAAATAAAGATTCAATAGGAGTAAAACCAATCATTTTAATATCTTCATCATCATTATGCTAAAAATCGGGTGGAAGAGCCTTGTCTAAGAATTCTCGCTTAGCTCTCAACCTAGGTGGCAAATTAATATCATGATTAGGTGGCAAGTTTTATTTTTTAAGAGTTTCCATACCATGAGCAATCGTATCCATATTTCTAGCCATATCATCAACTTTATGTAGTTTTTCTTCTACAATAGTATTGAAAATATTTTGTGGACTAATAAATTATTTAATGGTGTTCTAAGATTAGACGGTATCCCATTGTTATTGTAAGAATAATTTACATAGGAATTATGATAATTATTATAGGAATTACTCGAGTACGGTCTAGCATTGAAATGTCCTCTATAATCATTGTTGTTGAAGTTGCTTCGAGAGACAAAGCTCACATCAATAGCATCATTATTTTTCTCATTCAAAGTAGATTGTGTCATATAATTGGGATCAACATGAGCATGTTTACTAGCAACCATATTCATAAGAGCATCCATCTTATCACTCAAAGTGGCAATTTCTTCAACAGAAATTACCTTCTTACCACTGCCATTGAGAATAATTCGTCATGATATTTTCTAGAAGTTTTGTAGTCTATCCCAATGTCACTTCCATAAAGGTACCACATGTAGCAGAATTTAGAAGATTTCTAGACATGAAGTTTAGTCCCGCATAGAAAGTTTGTATATGTCACATCCCTGGAACCCTAACCAAGGTTTAGCATTGTGCTCATATCTTCTTTGCATTGCATCCAGGAAAATGGCAACAAAATCAAAGTAAGTGGTGAAGGAAAACTCAAAAACCCTAGCCACTTCTCAAATTCAAAGGAGTTATAAACTTATTCAAATCAATGAACCCAAAATGGCCTCAAGAAAAGTTCAACTTTTCTGATAATTCTTGAAAACAAATAAGCAATGAAGGAAACCATTTCCTTTATACTTTTCGCATTTTAAATAAATGCAAAAGACTACTGGTTTCAAGTTTTAAATTTGAATTCAAAGATTTATAGCTTTCAAAAATGCTGAAAACTTTATGGGTGATTGTAAATATTCCAACTAACACCCAACATTTTTCAAACTATTTATAGTTAGATTGTGAAGCCAAAATAAATGGGAAACAATGTCAGTAAATAAAACAGAACAAAATAGAAGGAGAAGAGAAAAGAGAAGCTTACCTTCTATCTGTCGCCGGCCCAGCCCACCAGGGGCTCCCCGGTCATCTTCCTCCTCCTGCCAGTAGGCAGAGGGGAAGATGAGCACGGCGGCCAGCCCCGGCCACCTCCTGCCTGCCTACTCGCCGCTGGAGGCCCCCAGGAGCGCCAACGCGACGCCCCGAGCCTTCTTATCCTCCTCCCCCTGCCTTATCTCCTCCCCTATGCCTCTCGTTTCCCTCCCCCTCTCGGATCTCTCTCTCCCCGAAGCTCCGGTCGCCGTCGATCCGTCACCTCCCGGACCTCCCCGACCCTGCCGTCCCCCTGAGAAGAACCGCCGTGAGCTCCTCTTCCCATTCCCCCTCTTCCCGAGGCCATTCCCCTCCTCTAACCCCGTTAGTTGCCTGAGCCCGAAGGACCTCGTCACCGACCATGTCGTTGCCGTCGTTGTGGTACCCCGTTCGCAAGACTGAGCTCAGAAATGAGCTCCTCGAGCTCTATAGACGCCGTAGAGCCCCTCTCCCAGCTCGCTAGTGTCCCGCAACGCCACTCCCGATGATGCCCGAGCCGCAGCCGCCGCTGACCTCGTCGCCGGCGTGGATTCCGGTGACCATTTGGTCCAGCTCCTTTCCCTTTGGATGCGGTGTTTCGCTAGCTAGCCGTAGAACTAAACCACGCCCAAAACCGATGCCTGTAGCGCCGTTTAGCTCAACTCTGGCGAGTCCTCCGCCGCACCCATGGTCGCCGCCGGCCATATTCCGGTTGGGGCTGACGTGGTCAGCTAATTAACCCACTAAACACCCCCCCCTAGCCACTGACAGTGGCCCCAGGGTGGGTCAAACCCCAGTTAGGGGCTGGTCAACTCGGGGATTAGCCCCTGGTCACTCACCAGTGGACCCCACTGGTCAGGTTTGACCTGGCCCAGCCTCTGTTGACCAGAGACGTCACTCTGACGCAATAAAGGATTTTCTAATATAAAAATAATTCCAGAAATGTCTAAAACTTCTAAAAATTATAGAAAATAATCTGTAAGTCCAATGAAAATAATTTATATATGAAAAAGTATCAGAAAAATTCAAGGAATCTGAATATGTTATTTTCAAATATGTTTGAAAATGTTACTGAACCCAAACATATAGATTAATGAATAAGTTAACTCTTATAAATGCTTTGGAGATGGAATTTGGAAATTATTTAAATTCCACTTCAAAGGATATGATCAAACATTGTCCAAATCACAAACCAGAAACCTAACATGTCATTTCCATGCATGTTAAAAGCAAGTTGAACTGAGCATCAGGTCGAATCAATTAAAATGGTATCCGAGAATACCTCGTTTGAAGTGATATTTGAATTGGATTCAAATCAACTTCAAACCTAATAAATGTTAGCTATAATAGTATACCACTTTGCATCCTCATGCCATGCTCATGCATCATCTTCTTGCATATGCTTGTTATTGATTGTTGTCACTCTTTTCGGTAGGCTTCGCTCCTCCGGATTCCACAGAATATCCGTCAGACGGATATTGTCCCTCCTCTAAGCAACAAGGCAAGCAACCATTTTGATCATTCCGATAAATCCCATGTTCTCGCTCCAGCACTTACTTATTGCATTAGGATCAAATGCTTCAAATGATTTTGCCACGTAGTTGAACCCACTTCCTTTGCATGACCTATCCTTGTCACAGTAAATAGCTGAACCATGCAACCTAGCATACCTGGTAGTTGCTTGAGCCATGATGTGCCTTATCCTGCTATGCATGCTATGCTTAGAGTTGTGTATGGTCTGTCATCTGGGAGATGAACAGAATTGTGAGAATGTGTTCAGTAAGTAAAGGTTGTGTGTTGAACCTGATTTGGTAAAGGTACTGGTGAAAGGCTGTGTAGGAGTACATGGCGGGTTGTTTCATTGGAACCGTCCTTAGGAACTGAGTTCTGTGTATGTAATCCAAGACGAGATACTACCACATGTTGGGCCCTGAAATATGACCCCGCTTGACTTATTAATCGCTTAGTACTCGGTCCAGGAGTTGCAAGTAGTTTCTGGTGTTTGTAGTCATGCTGGAGGCCGTGCATAGTGCTGACCTGAGAGGTGGGCTGTGATGCGGTAGGCAGTGGCACGGTGTACCAAGTGGCACCCGGATGGTGGGCTTGGGAACCCTATGCATATCGTTTGGGGCCGTGGCGGAAACCTCGGCCGGACTTCCGTGCGGGTTACCCTCAGATAGGCGATAGACCTGGACTAGCTACTAGTGTGGTTAACGGTCGTGGCCGACTCCCTCGCTGGGCTTCCGCTTGAAGGTTGCCGAGGTGCATGACGTGCACATGGCGATAAGTGGCGAGAGCGTGTGTGACGAAGTACACCCCTGCAGGGTTCTGATCTATTCGAATAGCCGCGTCCGCGGATATGGACTACTTGGAGATATATGTTGTTCATAGATAACTTCAATGGCTAGTCATAAAATTGCCAAGATAAGCATGAGTGTCGTGGACGGCATATCCGTATGAAGACAGAATGATTCCATGATGGAGTATTGTTGTGGTGTTAGTGGACTCGTGTGCGAGAAATCAAGTTGTCAAAAGTTGTTTTAAAATGTAAGTTGTCCAGCGACGAGTCAAATGCTCGCTTTCCGCATGAAACCCCACAATTCCTTATTGATACATCGCATGAGTAGATTGATATCCTAAAGTCTTGCTGAGTACCTCCGTACTCATGTTTTTTAATAATTGTTGCAGAGGTTGTTAATGACCCTAACGGAGGGTTCTTCCTAGACATCGACGACGACGAGTAGCTGGTGTCCCAGCTACGATCTGGCCCTAGGTTGGGTCTGTAGTATAGTCAGGCCATGTGCCTTCTAGTTTCACCTGTCTGTACTCAGACAGTTTTAAACACTTTCGCTGGCTTGTAACTGAATGACTGCTATGATGGGTCGTGAGACCCTTACTGTGTAATATTATGTGTGTGGCTCTTCTGAGCCTTTTAAATAAAGCTTGTATGTTTATGGTTATGTTGTGATGCCATCGATGTATCTATACATATCGGTATGCCATGCGTACGTGTGTCGTACTTGATATGTATGGGGTTCGATTACCTAGCCGTAAACTTTAGTAGCACTCCTTACAGGGAAATGCCCCTTTGTGATCCAACGAGCCATGGTAGTTCGCTACTGCTCCGGACACATTGGTTGACCGGTGTGTGTCCTTCTTAGCTGATGTGTCTGTCCCCTTTGGGGAAATGTCACGCGATGTAATGGAGTCCTTGTAGCTTACTACGACTCATCTACATTCGCTAGTGACCGACACCTGCCTTGCTGGGTCATGTATGCATGTCCCTGTGCGGAACTGCCACTTTGGTTTATGACTAGACATGTCAATCCGGGTTCTTTGTCATTGGATTGCTAGCGACACAATTGCATACGTGAGTCAAAAGGCGCAAACGGTCCCGGCTAAGGTAAGGCTGCAGCCGTGGGGTTAACCGTGCATGAGGCCGCAAAGGGATGCGATGTGTTACAGGCTGGATTCCTATGGCTTAGGATCGGGGTCCCGACAGCGTTGGTATCAGAGCCTAACTGACTGTAGGACTACTAAGCCAAATTGGTCGAAGTTGAGTCTAGAATTGCTTTAGTTATATATAAGGGAATTGTTTGTGGAAGGGAACATAAGACTCTTGTTCTCTTCTCAAGTATTCTATTCTGGTCATCCTCGTCTTTTCTGCGGGAATTAAGGACTAGGTTGCTCATCTTCTTCTAGGCTCGTGTTTTTGATCGGTAGATTATAAGACTACGGGTCGAGAGTTATATTGGGTTACTTTTATCCCTAGGAAAAAGGAAGTAAGTTTGATGATCAGAGAATTGAACTTGATAGTTGAGTGGTTACGCCATCCTATTTTTGGGGTTGTCTCAAAATTGTTTTTGAGCATTTACAGCCGTTATGCTGCCCAATTTTGCATTCAGAGCTCTAATGCTTTTGCATTACTCTCTATTTTCAGATGCCTAGCCGTCCTTCTCGTCAGGTGGTACGTCTGACCAGGTGCATTGATGTGCCGGGTCATACGGCCATGCTGGTCAGGGTGATGTCGGTGTGCGGTTACCGCTGGTACCCCGAGTACACAGTGGAGGAACAGTACCGAGACTTCAACCAGAGCCAGTATATCTGCACTGTTAGGGTATTTCCATACTACCCTGGAGGTGAGGAGCCAATCCATTGGTCCTATGGGTTGGGGGTCACTGTTGACATGGCAGTACAAGATGCTGCCTATTCAATGCTGACCATTATGAGAGCGAGACATGCACTGGTGCAGAATTCAGAGTTCTGCTATGTTCCTGCCTCTCAGCCTAGTGAAGAGGGATACCTCAGCGGAGTCTATTTTGATTCCTCTATGGAGGATCCGCTACTGCAGTCCACTGCTAAGATGCTAGAGAATAGAGACAGGGATGCTCGTGCTCTCCGCATGGAGCTTTATGCCACACGTGCCCGTCTGTGGACGGCTTTGACGCAGCTGGCACCGGTAGTCCAGACAGGGTACGGAGATATGGAGATGCTGAACCCTGTTAGGACCCATATGAAAAAGGAAATAATTTCAATTTGACTACATCATTATCCATAACCTTTTTATTTAGCATATCACATAGTTAATCAATAGTATTGAGATGCGAAGCCGGATCCTCATTAGGACTTCTCGAAAATTGTTCTTTCATAACAAAATTTAGTAAGGCAACATTACTATCATAAAAATCCACCTTAGTCTCGGGTGGTATAAGAGTACTAATAAAATCATTATTATTAGTATTTGAGAAATTACACATCTTGGTATTATCTTGAGACAAAGTGAAGAAGCAAGTAAACTAGCAAGTAAGATAAGTAAACTAGCAAGTAAAGCAAGCAAACAAGTAAACCAGCAAAGATTAATATTTTTGTATTTTTGATATTTTTATGCAAGCAAAGATAAATGCAATCAAAATGTAGAACAAGTGAATAATAATTTATATGACGGAGCCTGATAAGATTCTGATGATACTCATCGACAACTGCGCCAAGATCCATATTAATACGTTGAAGCTATCAGGGCAAGAAACTAGGTTTGAGGGTTATGGATGCAAAAGTAGTATCTCTACTTAGTGTGGATTTTTGGGACATCCAAAGATCATATACAAGCAGCACATATTAGAGGATCCATGTTAATATAACTTCTGCGTGAATGTAAAAAAATATAACTCATTACGTTGTCTTCCTTGTCCGACATAAACTATTCTATCATGTAGGGAATATTTGATGGGGGATCACAATCATAAAAGATGTCCAAGATATTATATTTGTATGTGAGTACCCTCTCCTCTTTGATAATTTTGCATGAACTGTATAAATGACTAACAATGTGTCTTTCAACTCCCAACAACTTTTATCAAGCATACTTCTTTTTATGTGAAGTCATTACTCCCCATGGGATTAGCATGTGATATTTTATTTCTTTTATTTCATTGTTATGATTGAGACATGATGTTAATAAAAACATACTTAAATCTTTATTGTATAACTCTCATGCTTGGTTACATGGATAGATAGATCACAAGGCAAACACTCTAAGCCAAGCAATACTAAAGTTTTATTCTTCTAGATCACGAAATAGCTAATTATGAAGCTACAATAGATGATAATGTAAAAGTGATGGTGATGCGATACTCGGGAACCTCCCCCAAGCTTGGAACAAGCTAGGGGTAGTGCCCATACCCATGTACTCAAGTGTCCTTCTTGGTTGATGGTGGTGGTGAAGTAGTAGGCTTGTTTTCCATAATGGATAGCAGAGCAACTTTTAGCTCTCTCATCTCAAAAAATCTGTCAGAAAAACATCCCAAAACGAGGACAAAGGAGAAAATTGCGATGGGGTAGTCAAAAGATATGGGAGTATATATAATTATTTTTCCAGGTCAGGATACGAGTTCAGGAAGAAAACAGAGTTGAGGAGGCACACGAGGGGCTCCCAAGCCATCAATGCATGTCCAAGGGGTGGTCGCACCCTTTTGGCTTGGGACTCCCTCTTGGGTCCCCTCAGCAGGTTTTTATTTTTGTATTTTTTCTAATATTCCAAAATGGACAATAAATATTTTTGTGGAATTTTTTGGAATCGGTTTACTTACCGCATCACATACTTACTATTTTCAGGATTCTCGAGTGTTCCAGAAGGTCTCTCCTATGTGTTATTCCGGTGTCATTACTTGAATAGTATTAGTTTCAACATTAATGGGCATACCTGAGATATAATGTTCAATTTATTTGCCCATTGATCACTCTCAAATTTGTGACTTTGACATTTTTGATCTGAATAGCTCTGGAGCGGTAAACTTCTTCAACGACATATGGTCGTGTCCATTTGGAGAGAAGCTTAGTAGCAAAGAATCTTGAACGAGGATTGCAAAAAAGAAGTAGAAATCCTACTTTAAATTCCCGTTTTTAATTCTTTTGTCATGCCATCTTTTAACTTTTTTCTTTAAACAACTTTGGCATTTTCATAAGCTTGAGTCCTCCATTCATTTAAGAAGTTAATGTCAGATGACCTATTTTCACTGGCAAGTTTGAAATCGTAATTAATCACTTTAATTGCCCAATAAGCCTTATGTTCTAGCTCAAGAGGTAAATGACATGCTTTTCCATAGACCATTTTATACGGGAACATTCCCATAGGATTTTTATAAGCAGTTCTATAAGACCATATTGCACAATCAAGTTTCTTATACCAATTCTTTCTAGATCAATTAATAATGTTTTGCAAGATCAACTTTATTACTAGATTACTGAATTCAACTTGACCACTAGACTTAGGATGATAAGGAGATGCAATTATATGGTTAACATCATATTTAACTCGAAGTTTACGGAAAGCACCATGAATAAAATGTGAACCACCATCAGTCCTTAAATATCTAGGGACTCCAAACCTAGGGAAATAACTTCTTTAAGAATTTTAATAGAAGTGTTTTGATCAACACTACTAGTTGGAATTGCTTCTACCCACTTAGTAACATAATCAACAACAATTAAATATATGAGTATACCCATTAGAGGAAGGAAAAGGTTCCATATAATCAAAACCCCAAACATCAAATGGTTCACTAACAAGTGAATAATTCATACGCATTTCCCGACGTCTACCAACATTACCAATTATTTGACATTCATTAAAAAAGTGTACAAACTTACGTGCATCTTTCAAAAGAGTAGGCCAATAAAAACTAGATTGTAGTAACCAATGTGCAGTTCTATCTCTAGCGTGGTACCCTCGAGATGCCTCAAAATGACACTTCCATAGGATTTGTTCCTGTTCATGCTCAGGTACACAATGTCTTTGTTGATATAGATGTGGGTCATCCCAAAAGTAATGTATTAAATCAAAAAGAACTTTTTCTTTTGTTGGTATGTGAAACTGGGTGGTATATATTTAGCAACAATGTAATTAGCATAATCTACATGCCAAGGAGTATTACGAGAAGCATTTATAATAGCTAATTTCTCATCAGCAAAACTATCATCAATAGGCAGTGGGTCTTTAAGAACATTTTCCATCCTAGACAAATTATCTGCTACTAGATTTTCAGCTCCCTTTCTATCGATAGTATGCAAGTCAAATCCTTGACATAAAAGAATCCACCTAATTAATCTAGGTTTAGCATCTTTCTTTTCCATCGGGTATTTAATAGCAGCATGATCAATGTGAATAGTAACTTTAAAATAAGCAATATAAGGTCTAAACTTATCACATGCAAACACAACTACTTAAAAACAGTAATAACATTCAATCTCTTGTCTACTCTTTCCCTAGAACAACACCAACAACATAATCACTATCATCACACATAATTTCAAATGGTAAGTTCCAGTTAGGTGGTTGAACAGTAGGTGCATAAATTAAGGCTTTATTGAGTATTTCAAAGGCTTCTACACTTTCATCATCAAAAGCAAATGGAACTTATTTTTGAAGAAGATTAGTTAGTGGTCCATAAATCTTTAGTGAAATGCCTATAGAAACCAACATGACCAAGGAAACTTCTTATACCTTTAACATATTTAGGACATGGCATTTTCTCAATTGCATCAACTCTAACTTTGTCTACCTCGATACCTCATTCGGAAATTTTCTGGCCAAGTACGATACCTTTATTCACCATAATGTGGCACTTCTCCCAATTCAAGACAAGATTAGTTTCTTCGCATCTGTACAAAACTTGATCAAGGTTGCTTAAGCAATCATCAAGAGAAGTACCATAAATGGAGAAGTCATCCATGAATACCTCAACAATTAGTTCACAAAGTCATATTATATAACAGTCATACATCTGTGAAAGGCAGCAGGTGTATTACATAAACCAAAAGACATACATCTATACGAAGTTCCAAATGTACTAGTAAAAGTAGTTTTTTCTTGTGCTTATTTTGACATAGGTATTTGAGAGAAACCAGAATATCCATCAAGAAAGCAAAATTGTGTATGCTTAGATAATATTTCTAACATTTGATCAATAAAATGCAAGGGGCAATGATATTTTCTAGTAACTTTGTTTAATTTGCTAAAATCAATTATCATCCTATAAATTGTTATAATTCTTTGTGGGATAAGTTCATTTTTATCATTAGGAACAACGGTTATACCTCCTTTCTTTGGAACACAATGAACATGACTCACCCATCTACTATCAGAACTAGGATAAGTTATACCTACCCCTAAAAGCTTTAGTATTTCTATTCTTACCACTACCTTCATTTTAGGATACAACGTCAATAATGATCAACGATAGGTTTAGCATTAGGTTCCATATTAATCTTGTGCTGACATAGAGTGGGACTAATTCCCTTAAGTTAATCAAGAGTATATCTAATAGCAGCTAAGTGCTTCCTCAGAGTTTTAAGTAATCTTTTTTCTTCATGCTCTGAAAGGTTAGCACTAATAATAACATGATATATCTTATTTTCATCAAGATAAGCATATTTCAAAGTATTAGGTAATTTATTTAATTCAAACACCAGATCTCTCTTAGGTGGGGGTATCCCCTAGAATGTCAGCAAGCAAATTATCTATAAGAATAGGTGTCTACTTAAAGAATATCTCGTCGATTTGATTTCTCATTCATATGCATATAATTTTCATGGTCTAGCAGATACCATTCTATAGGATCAGTGGGAGTTACGACAATAGAAGCAAGACCAACAATTTCATCGTTACTAGATAATTATTTCTCATATGGTTGTCTACCAAACTTAGAGAAATTAAATTCACGAGACACATCACCAAAACTTACTTTAACCTTTTATTTAACACAATTAGTTTCAGCATTAACGGTATTCAAGAAAGATTTACCAAATATTATGGGACAAAAGTTATCTTGTGGTGAACCAAGTACAAAGAAATCAGTGGAGTACTTGATTTTTCCACACAAGACTTCAACATATCTAACAACCCCAAGTGGTGAAATAGTATCTCTATTTGCAAGTTTGATAGTGATATCAATGTCTTCAATCTCAGAGGGTGCACTCACACTAGCTCCCATATCACATAAGACATCATAACAATGATCTCCAATCTTAACAGGAACAACAAGCATGCCAATAACTGGTTTATTTTTATCGAACACATCATGTTTGTTCCTAGCAGGTTTTGCGATTCTAGCAGCCTCATCGTGGAAACAGATAACCTGACCATCAACGTTATCAACCAAGAGATCTTTAACATAGAAATATTAGGTTCCACATTTATTGGTTCAGAAGGTTTGGGTGTTCTAACATTTCTTTTATTAACCACGGTGGAAGCTTTAGCATGTTCCTTAATCCTAACAGGAAAAGGTGATTTCTCAATATAAGCAGTGGGCACAACTGGGTCAACACGGTAAATAATAGTTTCATCTTTAACTTTAATAGGTTCCTCTAACAATTATTCAATAGGTGGATGAAATTTAAAAAACTTCTCCCAAGGGAGATCAACATTAGTAGAAAATGATTCACCGAAACAAGCTACTATCTCAGAGTCAAGCCCATATTTATTTCTAAACTTACGAAAAGTATGAGTTTCCATAAAAGATTTAACACAATCAAATTCAAGATTTATACCCAACTCTTTACCTTTGGTGAATTCCTAATCTTTAGAGTTACATTTAATTATTTCCAAACGATCCCATTTGAAGTCAATAGTCTTATTCATGAAGGAACCAATACAAGAAGAATCAAGCATCGATTGATCATCATAAGAAAGTTGACCATAAAAGTTTTGAAGTATTATTTTTCTTGAGAGCTCATGACTGGGACATGTGTGCATCATAGACTTAAGACTACCCCAATCTTGAGAAATACTTTTCTCCTTCACGAGGCCAAACATTAAAAATATAATTCCGATCACGATGAACTAGATGCATAGGATACAACTTCTGGTGAAATTCCAGCTTCAATCGATTCGAGTCCCATGTTCTAGTATCATCCAATGGCATGTACCAACTCAATGCTTTTCCCTCCAAATATAAAGGGAATGCCTTCTTCTTAACTCCATCTTCGGATGTACCTCCAACCTTAAATAATCCACAAATTTCATCTATATACATCAAGTGCAAATAAGGATGAGTTGTATCATCTCCCGCATAAGGATTAGCTAGCACTTTATCTAACATACGCAAAGGAATTTCATAGTAAATATTTCAGTAGGTTCACTAGGTTGAGTAGCAACATTTTTCACTTCTATTCAGCGTGAAGATACCCCAAACAGGGCCCTCAAATGATTATGTTCCATAGTAACAAGTAATAATAAATTTCAGCATGTATCAAAAACGATTGCTTACCAAATTCCAATTACCAAAGGCACTTCACTCCCCAGCAATGGCGCCGGAAAATATCTTGATGACCCACAAGTATAGGGTATCAACCATAGTCCTTTTGATAAGTAAGAGTGTCGAACCCAACGAGGATCAGAAGGAAATGACAAGCGATTTTCAGCAAGGTATTCTATGCAAGTGTTGTGACTAACAATGTTGGATAGTTTTGTAGCAAGATAATTCATAACAAGTTATGACTAATAATAGAATAAAGTGTGCAACAAGGTGGCCCAATCCTTTTTATAGAAAAGGACAAGCCTGAAGGTTCTCTTATATAAAGTAAAGCGCCCTTGAGGATACATGGGAATTGCCTTCTAGTCATGTTCATCATGTTGAGTTGATTCACATTCGTCTCTTTGATAATTTGATATGTGGGTGACTCATGTTATTACTTGAACAAGAAACCCACTTATTATTACCCCCTCTCGCAAGCATCCGCAACTATGAAAGAAGAATTAAGATAAATCTAACTGTAGTATGAAACATATGGATCCAAATCAGCCCCTTACGGAATAACGCAAAAACTAGGGTTTAAGCTTATGTCACTCTAGAAACTCTTAATATAATTATTACTCCACAATGCCTTAGCTTAGACCAAAATATGGTGAAGTGTCATATAGTTGATGTTCACATGACACCACCGAAGGAAGCAACAATGTACATATCATCAAAATATCGAATGAATACCAACTTCACATGATTACTCATAACAAGACTTATCACATGTCCTCGAGAACAAAAGTAACTACAAATCAACACCATTTTCTAGATCAGAGGTGTAATTAATATGATAAAGGATGTGAATATATTATCTTCCACCAAGTAAACCAACAATGCATCAACTACAAGATGTAATCAACACTACTAGCAACTGATGATGAGTTGATGGATATACTTCTCGCCCCTCGCTGGTTACCCCAAGTGGAAGGTGGAGATGTAGTCAGCAGCAAGTTTCCCTTACATGGAGACAGTAAGGTTTATCAAACGAGGAGGACTCCGGGGATCAACAAGAAGGTGTCCGCTGCTCTGGCGCTAGCAGAAGACGTGGACTTGCACACACAAAAAATAACTTTGATCCCAACAAGTACACAGAGGTTGTCAATCTCTCCGGCCTTGTAGTTTGCAAAGGATGAAAACACAAGCGGAAATAGTGATAGTGATTGCAACGAAAAAGTAAATAAAAGGAGTAAATGATGAAGCTATAAGCAATGGTGGTAATATGGACCAGAGTCACATGATGTTCACTAGTGATGTCTCTCTCCCAAAGGACGATAAACAACTATGCTTGGGTAAACAAATTACAGCTGGGCAATTGACAGAATTGTAAACGCACCGCAATGCTAGTTATGCTACTTGAAAGTTAGCGGCTCAATATTAATGGGCAGTACACCAAGACAAGTAGACCGTTTATTCATCAGCATCTACTTACTAATCATCCACCTTGAGATATCTATCGAGAACATCTCGCTCGTATTAAGTTGCGAGCCCTACCCAAAGTTTAAACTCAAATCAACGGACAACTACATTAACGAACTATGCGTAAGGTAAACAATCCTTCCAACCATGGTCACAAGCACCGTTGTTTTCTCCCTCCTGGCAACATCACATCCCCTAGTCTCATGTTTCTGTCACTCAAGCTAGACATCAGGGGGCATGAACCCACAATCATGCATAACGCTCCCTCTTGGAGTTACAATCTACTACCCGGCCAAAGCAATAAAGAGCAACGGAGAACATGCATGAATCACTAAAGAACATAATATAAAAGGATAATCAAATACATAACTCATCACAATCTAAACATAATCTCATAATCCATCGGATCCCAGCAAACCGAGCATAGAAATAGCAAGAAAATTACATAGATGCCTTGATCATCTAGGGCACCTCACAAGGGCTAATGATTGAAGCACAAGATTGGAGAGAAGACATCACATAGCTACTGGTCATGGACACATGGTCCAAGGAGGACTACTCACGGCACGTCTCTGTAACATCCCAAAATTATAAATTTTGGAATATTAATATAATTATTGGATTGATTGTTTGTTTGTTTGAGTGATTGAAACTTGAGTGGAATTTGAAACTTCTCAAAAAATGAGAGGGAATAAAATGACTTTCCCAAAATTTTCTATTTTGAATCCCTTTTCAATTTTGAGTTTGAATATTTTCAAAACCCTTTGATTAAAAAAAATAAAACGAGAGGAGGAAAATGACCCTCCAAAATCAGAGACTATGTCTTGATTCAAATTTTAAGTATTTGAAATTTATTTGAAATTCAAATTCCTTTTCATTTTAAAGTTATTGCAAAAAAATATTTTTTTTAAAAAGTATTTTTTTGGTTTTGAAAATATGTTCATGTTTTAGAAAATTTTATTCTGAAAATTTTGATATATAATATGTCTATATAAAATGTTCTCTCTTTTTCATTTATACGTTTTTCTTCTTTGTTTTTTTTTTAAAAAAAATTGTTCGTTCGAAAAAAAAAACCAAAGCTCGCCGAGGCCAACCAGCCAACCATGTGCGTGTGATATGCGGTGGCCGAACTATTGGCCCATGCGAGACACCTTTGTCCCTCTTTTTTCTATTTTCCCTACGTTACGTATATGTTTAGTCCCACATTGCCTATCTATGGACCATTAGACCTCCCTTCCACCTATAAGTATAGACCCATAGGAGCATCCAAAAATCATCTATTTCGGGTTAAATCAATCTTTTGGTTTAACTAGATTTATTAAATAAAAATATTCTTTTCTCTTCGGCGGGATTTCTGAAAGTCGTCTCCTCATTGAATTAATTCTTACTCTCCATTCTAAAGGTATTTCTCTTCGTATTTTTTTATACTCCCTAGTTTATTATTTCTAGACTAGTATGCCTACACTAGTATACGGTAGAGTAATTAGATATATTATTTAGTCTTCGTATTTACACATTAGTACTAGAATTCTTTTAGACATAGCACTTTTCTTCCGTAAAGCAGTTTGGCCCTGATTTTTCAAATAGCCATAACTTTTTACTCGTTTATCCGAATTAGATGAAACCAACGCCTAGAGTTTCGTCTTGATCCCACCTATCGTGTGAACCTATCATATCAAATTTTTTTGAAATTTTCAAATTTCGAAATTTGTTCATGTTCATATTCAAACTTCTTTTGATCATATCTTTTTATCCGTAGCTCCGTTTTAGATGAATTCAATTGCGTCGGATTCGTATCAAAGTAATCTTTCCGTTTGTATCATTAGTTTTAACTTTTCAACTTATAATTTTGATCAAATCAGATTTATCTATTAGTGCCCAAAAGTGTTCACATCGTTCTAAGCCGATTCAATGTTATATTGAAGTATTTGTATCTTTTGATCCGCTATTTCAAATCTAGTAATTCTTTTTTCTACACGCTCATATTGATCTCCTATATCCAGTACATCATTAGTTTTGACCTGTGAACCTTACAAATTTGAGCGATTCAAATTTGTATTCGAACATTCATTTGATCTTACCTTGCAAACAGTAGCACCTTTTCCATTGATTTCTTTTGCCCCTAAACACTAGTGTTATGTACTTTCCTATTCATAACAACCATGCTCCAATTCAAATACTTTTGACCTTTATGGAATTCAAATTTCATTCATACTTCAGTTCGCTATAACTTGCGTTGTAGTGCTCCATTTCAAGAAATTCTTTCTACAAATAAATTCTTATGCCTTATATTATTTGTCAAACAACATTCATTTTGTTCTCCCAATATTTTTTATCATCTCCCATAGTGTATGCAAGTCGAGCTTATATAGCGATAGTTGATCATCCTTTGACTCTTTTGAGTTGACCCCTTTCATCGTACCTTTTACAACACCATAAGGCCCTATTTTTTTATATTTAAACCTTAGTACGTTGTTATTTTGTACCAAGACATGCTTTGTTCTTATGTTCTCTTGGTTCTTCCTTTTTGGCATGAATGTTTATTGAATGCTATTTGTTTACGATAGATTGCTCGGAGTGTGGCGAGTAGAATTATCTGGATTTTGAAAGCGACTATCTTCATCAAGTAATACCAGGCAAGTCATTTGATCATGCATCACCTATGTTTTATGCATCGTAGTTCTACCATCCTATGCCCAATTGCATGCTGCTTAGGTACTTGGAAATTGTAGTATAGATTGTAATATCATGTGGTAGGCACACAACAACCCCGATACTTGGCCCCGGGACGACAAATTTCATATTGCTATGCTTGAGTAGACGGGATTTCGGTTGAGTGCATAACACGAGTGATGCGAGGTTGATTAAATAATCAAGACCGGTTAAGACAAGATTTTCAAGACCTCGGACGCAATGCAACTCTGGGTGAAGGACGGTTGATCGGCTCCCTGGAGAACCCAGTGGATGACCCGAGATGCTGGAGAGGCCATGACATCCTGCGGAAAGCTTCATCCAGGCTCAAAGAGACAGACGGATATTTTCAAGACCCAAGGCTTACCTGCACAGCCACAAGTCATTATGGGCTCTGGCTTGGTTGGACAACGCGGCGACTATGGACAGGCGGTGCTAGCAGATGTAGAAGAACGGTAGGATTGGATGGGCACCGACAGGGATTCAGAGGGACCCGTTGAAAGACCATGTTTTGATCATCCGGTCTTCAAACCCCCTGAGGTGCGAGGACATACACGGAGGCGATCAAATCTTGTGGGGAACGTGTGCAAAACTCTGCAGAGTACTCAAACCTAATCGATTAGTCGTGTCCACGGTCATGGACAACTTGAGCCAAAGGAACTGAAGTTATCTGGATTTCTCAACACCATTATATATATTTGATGAGGGTAATATTGATAACTCGGGTATGAGAACTGGTTGGCGGAACCATCTCATTAGCAACCAACTACGTAGTTATATTTTGCTTTTTAGCCCCTCTCTTGATGTAGGAGAAAACTTGCTTTTCGCTAAAAACTTATTGCCCCACCCGCCATATATGCATATAGTATAGAAGATTACTTTTCACCCCTCTCTTATGTGACTTGCCGGCATATTCAATATGCTGACCTACACGGCTGCAACGTCTTATGTTGCAGATATTTTTCTTCGACGAGTAAGAGTACGATTCAGGGTTACGGTCTACACTCAGCTTGCTGTTGGTGTTTATTGGGACTCCACTCCCTTGACTGCTTCCGCTAAAATATTTAAGGTATATATCAGTTTTACGCTATTTACATGTGATTGCACTTTGATATATACATTGATGTACTATGTGTGCCAGCATACTGATCCAGGGATGGCACAGAAACACAGAGGCTTGACTCGTCTTGAGTCGGGTCGCTACAGAAATGGTATCAGAGCACATGTTGACTGTAGGACATGACCCTAGAAACTGGAAATTGCTTAGGAAAGGATCTCTCAAAATTTTTATTTTCAAGAACACCTTTCACTTCTCATCTCTTCTGATTTCATCTAATATTCTCTCTCACCTCCACTAGTTATACAATCCCCTTACCCCTTTGACCTCATGAAGAATCAACGGAGCTCTACTTCAAAGTAAAGAGGATTTCAACATGCATTTGAAGAATTGAAGGTGCACCAATTGAAGACTCTCAAGACCCGAAGAACTCGAAGACCCCGAACCGTTTGAATATTTATATGACCATTAGAAGTCCAAACCCCTGTTATATACCCACGTTAGATACGATGATTTGTGAGCCGTCATTGGTGTGTGTTTTCCGACGGCCACAAATAAAACCTATTCTCAAAAATATTGTTGTATTGTGTGTATCTCCCTCTCTCTTACCCGTCTCATCCCCAAAACCTCAACCCTACCAGATGGAGTATGAAGCTGGACTTGTAGTCTCTGGACCAATGACCCAGCTGGAGGCTGATATATGGATTCAAAACATGGGAAACCACTTCGGGAGCAACTTGATCTCAAGGAAGTATGAAGGTGCACACGCTCTTCAGTACTTTACCCAAAGTGCGGCTATCTGGTGGAAAATGCATCATGCCATACAAGGATTTAGTGGAGCAAAAACTTGGGACGAATTCAAGAACACTTTGTTAAGATCCCGACTTATTTAGAAGTGCTATGACAATCCGAAGGAGAAGACTTGTGCATGCAAGATCTATGGAGAAATAGGACACACCCAGGAGGAACACAAGGATGGATGCACTCATTGTGAAAAAAGTCACCCAGCGGAGGATTGCCCAAGTAGTCAGGTGACTTGTTTCCTGTGTGAAGGAACCACCCACTACCCAGCCTAGTGTCATATCTACCCCAAGTATGCCTGAAACCCACAGACCCCGAGACTAATAAGGATCAAGTACTATCTTTTTGGAGAAGGAAACATTTATCAGCAAACTTTTTCTTAGGAGCAAATGAAAACCCGAGAGTTGTGAAGAAACGATAGATGTTTGTTCAGCTTGCAGAATCATTGGATTTATCCGAACTTCGCTCGTGGACAAGAGAAACTGTGCAACGCTTGTGAGGATGCCCAAGTGTTAGAATACGAGGTTCACTAAACCTTATACAAGGTAATGATTTCAGTGCGACATGGTTTGGCCACCATGACGACTTACTATTATCATTCTCTTGCTATTCGGAATGGTAAGTCTAAGAGACTTACCCATAGTGAGAGAAGACGTTCTTTGAAGCTTTTGTTTAAGCCTTAGAATGGTATGATGAAAGCCCCATGTACATGGCATTTGTTGTCACGCGTAGGAAATTTTACGGTGAGGATGAAGACAAGACCTCTTTCTCTGCAGGATAACCACAAATGGTAGACCACCATGAGAATCATCGATAGGTTATTTAGAATGGTCACGAGACTTGTCAGTTAAGAAGACCAAGTGACGGAAGAAGCTTATATCAACAGAAGAACCCTCGATTTTGATGGAAACATTATGAATATAATGGAAGAACTTCACCAAAGAAGTTACCATGAAGAATGTGACGAGCGAGAAGCCAAGACCCCAGAGGATTGTTAAAATTTGAGCGACCAGTAACTCTCATTTTAAGTGTGGTAGCATCCCGCTTTGCCGGAGGTTGGATTTGTTAGAAGACCCCCCCCCCCAAACCATAACCTTTTCTTTCTAGCCTCTTCGAATCTCGAGGACGAGATTCATTTTAAGTGTGGTAGTTTGTAACATCCCAAAATTATAAATTTTGGAATGTTAATATAATTATTAGATTGATTGTTTGTTTGTTTGAGTGATTGAAACTTGAGTGGAATTTGAAACTTCTCAAAAAATGAGAGGGAATAAAATGACTTTCCCAAAATTTTCTATTTTGAATCCCTTTTCAATTTTGAGTTTGAATATTTTCAAAACTCTTTGATTAAAAAAAAATCAAACGAGAGGAGGAAATTGACCCTCCAAAATCAGAGACTATGTCTTGATTCAAATTTTAAGTATTTGAAATTTATTTGAAATTCAAATTCCTTTTCATTTTAAAGTTATTGCAAAAAATATTTTTTTAAAAGTATTTTTTTGGTTTTGAAAATATGTTCATGTTTTAGAAAATTTTATTCTGAAAATTTTGATATATAATATGTCTATATAAAATGTTCTCTCTTTTTCATTTATACGTTTTTCTTCTTTGTTTTTTTTGTTTTTTAAAAAAAAAATTTGTTCGTTCGAAAAAAACAAACCAAAGCTCGCCGAGGCCAACCAGCCAACCATGTGCGTGTGATGTGCGGTGGCCGAACTATTGGCCCATGCGGCACACCTTTGTCCCTCTTTTTTCTATTTTCCCTACGTTACGTATATGTTTAGTCCCACATTGCCTATCTATGGACCATTAGACCTCCCTTCCACCTATAAGTATAGACCCATAGGAGCATCCAAAAATCATCTATTTCGGGTTAAATCAATCTTTTGGTTTAACTAGATTTATTAAATAAAAATATTCTTTTCTCTTCGGCAGGATTTCTGAAAGTCGTCTCCTCATTGGAATTAATTCTTAGTCTCCATTCTAAAGGTATTTCTCTTCGTATTTTTTTATACTCCCGTAGTTTATTATTTCTAGACAAGTATTCCTACACAAGTATACGGTAGAGTAGTTAGACATATTATTTAGTCTTCGTATTTACACATTAGTACTAGAATTCTTTTAGACATAGCATTTTTCTTCCGTAAAACAGCTTGGCCCTGATTTTTCAAATAGCCATAACTTTTTACTCGTTTATCCGAATTAGATGAAACCAACGCCTAGAGTTTCGTCTTAATCCCACCTATCCTGTGAACCTATCATATCAACTTTTTTTGAAATTTTCAAATTTCCAAATTTGTTCATATTCATATTCAAACTTCTTTTGATCATATCTTTTTATCCGTAGCTCTGTTTTAGATGAATTCAATTGCGTCGGATTCGTATCAAAGTAATCTTTCCGTTTGTATCATTAGTTTTAACTTTTCAACTTATAATTTTGATCAAATCAGATTTATCTATTAGTGCCCAAAAGTGTTCACATCGTTCTAAGCCGATTCAATGTTATATTGAAGTATTTGTATCTTTTGATCCGCTATTTCAAATCTAGTAATTCTTTTTTCTAAACGCTCATATTGATCTCCTATATCTAGTACATCATTAGTTTCGACCTTGGAACCTTACAAATTTGAGCGATTCGAATTTGTATTCGAACATTCATTTGATCTTACCTTGCAAACAGTAGCACCTTTTCCATTGATTTCTTTTGCCCCTAAACACTAGTGTTATGTACTTTCCTATTCATAACAACCATGCTCCAATTCAAATACTTTTGACCTTTATGGAATTCAAATTCCATTCATACTTCAATTCGCTATAACTTGCGTTGTAGTGCTCCATTTCAAGAAATTCTTTCTACAAATAAATTCTTATGCCTTATATTATTTGTCAAACAACATTCATGTTGTTCTCCCAATATTTTTGATCATCTCCCATAGTGTATGCAAGTCGAGCTTATATAGCGATAGTTGATCATCCTTTGACTCTTTTGAGTTGACCCCTTTCATCGTACCTTTTACAACACCATAAGACCAACACCGTAGGCACACAACAACCCCGATACTTGGCCCCGGGACGACAAATTTCATATTGCTATGCTTGAGTAGACGGGATTTCGGTTGAGTGCATAACACGAGTGATGCGAGGTTGATTAAATAATCAAGACCGGTTAAGACAAGATTTTCAAGACCTCGGATGGAATGCAACTCTGGGTGAAGGACGGTTGATCGGCTCCCTGGAGAACCCAGTGGATGACTCAGGATGCTGGAGAGGCCATGACATCCTGCGGAAAGCTTCACCCAGGCTCAAAGAGACGGACGGATATTTTCAAGACCCAAGGCTTACCTGCACAGCCACAAGTCATTATGGGCTCTGGCTTGGTTGGACAACGCGGCGACTATGCACAGGCGGTGCTATCAGATGTAGAAGAACGGTAGGATTGGATGGGCACCGACAGGGATTCAGAGGGACCCGTTGAAAGACCATGTTTTGATCATCCGGTCTTCAAACCCCCTGAGGTGCGAGGACATACACGGAGGCGATCAAATCTTGTGGGGAACGTGTGCAAAACTCTGCACAGTACTCAAACCTAATCGATTAGCCCTGTCCACGGTCATGGACAACTTGAGCCAAAGGAACTGAAGTTATCTGGATTTCTCAACACCATTATATATATTTGATGAGGGTAATATTGATAACTCGGGTATGAGAACTGGTTGGCGGAACCATCTCATTAACAACCAACTACGTAGTTATATTTTGCTTTTTAGCCCCTCTCTTGATGTAGGAGAAAACTTGCTTTTCGCTAAAAACTTTTAGCCCCACCCGCCATATATGCATATAGTATAGAAGATTACTTTTCACCCCTCTCTTATGTGACTGGCCGGCATATTCAATATGCTGACCTACATGGCTGCAATGTCTTATGTTGCAGATATTTTTCTTCGACGAGTAAGAGTACGATTCAGTGTTACGGTCTACACTCAACTTGCTGTTGGTGTTTATTGGGACTCCACTCCCTTGACTGCTTCCGCTGAAATATTTAAGGTATATATCAGTTTTACGCTATTTACATGTGATTGCACTTTGATATATACATTAATGTACTGTGTGTGCCAGCATACTGATCCAGGGATGGCACAGAAACACAGAGGCTTGACTCGTCTTGAGTCGGGTCGCTACAGTCTCGGAAGCGTCCATGGCAGTAGAGAACCTCCCGGAGGTCAATCCTCCCTCCGGCAGGGTGCCGGGAAGAGGTCTAGTGACACTCCCGATCTCGGAAGCACTGTGGCGGTGGAACGTTGGAGAAATTCGCGATTCTGGATACGATGGAAGGTTTTCCGATCAGAGGGGTAAATATAGGCCAAAGGAGGGCGTCAGAGGAGGTGGGCCCACCCAGGCGACTTGTGGGTGCGACCAGGGGCCAGGCCGCGCCGGGAGGCCGCCTGGGAAGCCCCTGGCTCCCCTCTGGCGCATCTTCGGTGATCTGGAAGCTTCCGTCACGCTGATTTATATATATTTTTCTTGGGATTTTGGGGCTTTGGAAATTTGGGTAAAAGCCCCTGCAAAAAAGACATCAACAAACAGAAACTGGCACTGGGTGCAGTGAGTTAGTAGGTTAGTCCAAATATGTGTAAAAAGATATAAGAGTGTAGCAAAACATATAACAATGTCACCCAAAAGATCATGGAACAAGCAAAAATTATATATACGTTTGGGACATATCAACATCCCCAAGCTTAATTCCTGCTCGTCCTCGAGTAGGTAAATGATAACACAAATAATTTCTGTGGTGACATGCTAACACACATATAAGAACATCAAAGTAAAGCAAGTAAAATATGCAATTCAAGTCAATACAATAACAAGCAAGAGTCTAAATCTAGTATTGAAATTAGCAAAGTAAGAACATAAAGGTGCAGGAGCTCTCGCTGTCCGTGACTCGAATGTCTCCAAATGGTGTTTGCGTGCAAGAAATGGGAGATGGGTTTAGAGCATAAAATATATTTTTAATTGAGAACTCAATCTACTAAACTTTCACACTTGGTCTCCTTCGGAATCTTATTTTGACTCATCCCCAGACCACTAGTCAGGCACAAGTCAAAATGATCCTCTCCCTTTCGACTTTGAGCACTCATGCAATGGATGAGCGCAAGGAAGATATGTTGGCACTTAGGATGGCAAAGAGAATAATGATGGGGAAGGAATACAAAAAGGTGTGAAAGGCTCACATCAATGAGGACAACCATAGGCGAGAGAAAGCCAAATGATAGATATGATGTGAGGAGTAGGGATTGCCAAGCAAGGGATGCACATATGAGCTAAGGTAAGCTCTCCAATGGAGCTAGTGTGGGTGCATCCAACTTGCTTTCTCATGAAGACCTAGAGCTCATTTGAGGAGTCTCATCATTAGAATATACAAGCCAAGTTCTATAGTTTAAGGGTCCCCACATAGTTATGCATGAATGATAATCTCTATGGAGTACAAATATAATAGTGGAGTACAAGTGTGGATCTTTCAAAAGGAATAGTAGTGTTGCCCCCTTCTCTCTTTTTATTTCTTTTTATATTTTCTTTTTATTTTTTTGTGGCCTCTTTGTCTCTTTCTATTTATCTCTCATTTGTCCTCTTTGGGATCTTTTAATGTGTCCTCTTTGGGATCTTTTAATTTATCCTCTTTGGGATCTTTTCCTCACTTAAGGGCAACACTCTATGTTTATAAGAATAAAAAGAAGACCATCACACTTTATAATAAGTACTCACATAAAGACAAATGAAAAATATCATGATGTAAGCAAATGTGTGCCTCTGCGAGTGTAGCAGGATATGCAATGAAACTAGCGCGTCATGTGGCAATAATAAGGGAAAAACCCAACTATCATGTGTCTACTCGATCAAGCAAACGCATGTATGACATGAAGATCAAGTCATCAGATGGTGGATGTTGCATGGCAATGTATCTCGGAAATGCTACGGAAATGCCTTAATAGGTAGGTATGATGGCTGTTTTGAGGAAAGATATAACGAGGCTTATGATGACAGAGTGTATCATGCCAATGGTTTGGATGCACCGGCGAAGTTTGCACCAACTCTCAAGGTGAGAAAGGGCAATGCACGGTACCGAAGAGGCTAGCAACATATGGATGGTGGAAGTGCCAACAATTGAATCAGCATGTGACGCCCTCGGTTTAATGATACGCTAAACATACACGCAAATGCGTATGATCAAACCCAAGGACTCACGGGAAGATATCACAACACAACACTAGACACAAATAAAACAATATCAACTTCATATTACAAGCCAGGGGCCTCGAGGGCTAGAATATAGAAGCTCGATAAACATAAGAGTCAGCGGAAGCAACAATATCTGAGTACAGACATAAAACATCGGGTGCCTTAGAGAAGGCTAGCACAAAACATACAACGATCGAACGAGGCAAGGCCTCCTGCCAGGGAACCTCCTAACTACTCCTGGGCTTCAGCGGCCTCCACCAAGATGACACCATCGGGATGACAGACATCGTCAGGAAACTCCACTCCTGGGCTCCATCATCTGGTCGCAACAACGGATCAAGGGAACAAGGGGGGAGCAAAGCAACGGTGAGTACTCATCCAAAGTACTCGCAAGTCTTACATCAGAACTATGCTAAATATGCACCAGTATCAAAGAAGGGGTTTTATATGTGGACTAACTGCAGCAATGCGAGAATAGAGAGAGAATGCCTAGTCGTGTCGAAGACTAGCATCTTCAGGGTCTTGCAGCAATAGACGAGAATAGAACAGGGGTAAAACATTAATAGTCATATTGTTGCAACAATATTAAAATGAGGTCACGCCTAGAGATCCTCCCTCGACTCCCTGCGAGGAAGAAATCCCGAGGCAAACTAATTCCAGTAAAGTAACAATTGTAGTTGTATAAGATCAGGGCACAACTCCAAGTCGTCCTGTAACCGTGGACACGGCTACCCGAATAGTTAATTTTCATCCCTGCAGGGGGTGCACCACATGTCCCGTCACGCTCGATAACACTCTGGCCGGACATACTTTTCTGGGTCCTGCCCGGCCTCGGAATATCGACACGTCGCAGCCCCACCTAAGACTAATGAGAGAGGCCAGCCCGCCGGTCTAACTCGTAAGCACAAAGGGTTCGTGGGCCCAGTTCCCCTTCGCGCTCCTGCACGTGGCGTGGGCGGCCGACGTCAGTCCTACCATCCATTAATCACAAGAGGGACACATCTCGGGACCACTCGGGCGCGCGCCGCTACATTTGCTGAGATCTGAAAAGCTTCGGCTGATACCGCGACGCCGAGTACCCATAATTCTTCCCGCGTAGCCGGTTAGTGCGAAAAGGTCTCCGACCAACCCAGATCAAATACCCAAATCCATTAACATTTTAATTAGGCCATCAACACAGTCTCACGGGAATCCACCCGTCTTACAACTAATCACCCATGATCCCAATAACATGGTCGAGTAACTGTGTGGGTATAACATCGGGGGGAATCCGAGGTATCACCCTCGTTAGATTCCGAACAATGTATCCGTCAAGGTGGGCTTAGAGGAATCACCCTCGGGGGTCCCACACTTGAGGGGTTGCACGACAAGGGCATCGTCTGGAATGGTGAAAGAGGAATCACCCTCGATAACCACGACCGACTAGCTATACTATAGAGATATCATCAGGAGTACTTAGCGAGGTGTCATTCTCGGTACCCGATAGTATCTCTGTAGCGTCGTACAATTAAGGGGGTGTATGTGATGTGTCGGGTCTGGCTCGTCGATCAGGGATCGAGATTTGAAAACAAGTTGGGCAACTCAACTACGGGGTCAGAGGGGATGACTGCTCCACCTATACTAAGCAGATTAAAGGTACATTACTGAAAGTAGCAGTTCATCAAATATAGGCTATGCATCAGATATAGGAGCTAACTACAACAGTAGCAAAATACTAATGCAAGCAGTAGGAAGAAAGACATAGGCGATATAGGAATGATCAAGGGGGGTTTGCTTGCCTTGCTGCTCTGCGGCAAAGGACTGTTCGGCAGGGTCTTAGATGTACCCGGCAGCAGCGCCAGTCTCGGGGTCTACCGGTAAGAAGAGGGGGAAGAAACAATAAATAATAGCAACGGTGCAATACAATGCATGACATGGCAAGATGCAGACTAGACATGAGCTAACGCAGCAAAATCCGTCATAGACGGGTCGAAAGCATATCTGACGATATTTTCCGGGTCTCTGGCTACTACCGGTCAGACAGGAAACGATGGAAAAGTTCCATGTTTGCTATGCTAGGGACGCGTGACAGATGAATGGATCGTGTATCCGGGTTCGTCTCGTTGTGCTAATCAACTTTCATGTTGAAAATATTTTGATCTGACTTAGAGATTATTTTATATTAATTTTAAAGTTTTATTCAATAATTAGGAATTAAAAACAGATTTAAATAATTTAATAAAATGCTATTATGACATCAGCATGAATTTAATAGTTGACTGGTCAACTGACCAGTGCGTCCCAACGTCATAGGTACAAGTTTTAATTAAGATTAAATATTAATTAATCAGATTAATTTAGTGAGGGGCCTTCGTGTCATACTCTAATTACTCTAATTAACAGATTATCTTATATATCTATTTAACTAATTCATTAACTAATTAATTAATTATTACATCTAATTATTATTTGTTTAATAAAAACATATATCTTTATTATTATTATTTTCTTAAGAACGGGTGTGGGGCCTCCCTAGCAGTGGGAGTGGGGGGTTTGGCCCCACATGGCAATGGCCTAATGGCCACACACACACAACTCTTGTACACACATTTTATACACACATATACCATATACATACATAATATATTTCCTTACGTACATGCATTCATACATAATAATACATCTCACCGAACCTTCTCATCTCAACAGAAAGAGCGAGGATACAACCTCCACCTCCACCTATACGAACCTAACGGTGCCGGAACGCGGCGTTTTTCGCCGGAACGGATCCGGAGCGGAAAAAGGGAGGGAAGGGTGTTCTCACCGAGCCCTGTAGATGTGCAAAAACGGGCTCGGGGGAGGCTTGATGGAGATCGGTGTCGGCATAGGGGAAGCTCCGGGGCGGGGCGGATCCGGCGTGATGGAGCGGTTCCGGTGAGCTTGTTGACGAGGAGGCCGGTGGTGCGGTGCCGGTGAGGAGGAGCCCGAGGTGGCGGTGGCCGTCGACGGCGTGGGGGTCGCAGTGGATCGGAGGAGAACCGGCGGGGAGTGGCCCGATGACGAGGCCGCCGTGGTCGGTGGGGACCCCCGCCGAGGCGTCGGCAGGGAGGAGCGGCCACCGGAGAGGTGAGGGCTGCCGGAGATGGGGCACCCGGGGATGGGGATGTCGGCCAACGCGGATGGTGTGGCTGCCGGAGTGGGGTGGCCAGCGGGGCCCTCGGTCCGTGGGAGGACGAGGGGAAGGGAGACCGGCGAGATGGGGCTCCTGTTGGGTGGGAAGGGAGCCGAGAGGGAGGAGGAGGGAGAGATCTGGGGCGAGGTGGGGGTCGGCCTGGGCTCGATCTCCAGAGGGAGATCGAGAGAGGAGGGAGGATTGGCTCGGCCAGGGAGGGATCTGGGGGTCTCGTGGGTTGGGAGGGAGACGAGAGAGGTGGGGAATCGGGTTGGGGGGTTCCGCTCCCGTGGGGAGTCGTACCGAGAGGGAGAGAGGTATCGGTGGGGGGTGGGGCCCCCACGAGGGGGTTGTGACGACCGACGTGCGCCCTGGCGGCGGGGGCCAGGGGTCAACGAGGGGAATGCAGGGGTCGGTAGGGTTTCGATGGTGGGGGCGGTTGGGGCTTGGCCAGTTGGGCCTCTTGGCCCAGCTCGGCCAGGGGTGGGGGGTTGTTTTGCTTTTCTTTTTTTTCTTTTTTTGTTTCTTTTTCTTTATTTGTATTTCATTTTCAGTTTTATTTTACCCTTTTGCTTATTTATTTATATATTTTTTTCTTCATTCTAGTTTAGAAAATATATTGACCACTATTATCTGCTGCAACTCAAACTTTTTTATTTTTCTTACATCGGAAAATTTAATTCGTTTGTCTTTAAATTAAAAATGATAACTGTTTTGATTTTTATTAAGTGACAACCTAGCTCCGTTAAATATGATGACCTAGCATCATTAGGGTGCGGTTACTGTAGCTTAATTACCGGGGTGTCACATCGCATTAGTCCAAAGAACTCATACACTTATTATCGGTTAACTATCTATCTAGTTAGGAAATTCACAAAGATACAAGTGTTGGGGACCGTTGCATGGGAAACAAAACTTTTCCTACACACACGAAGACCTATCATGGTGATGTCCATCTACGAGAGGAGATTAGATCTATGTACCCTTGTAGATCGCTTAGCAGGAAGCGTTAAGAAACGCGGTTGATGTGGTGGTACATCTTCATGATCAGTCCCTCGAACCGTCCCACGATCCATCCCACGAACCGTCTCGCGATCCATCCCAATCTAGCGCCGAACGGAGGGCACCTCCGCGTTTAGCACACGTACATATCGATGACAATCTTGGCCTTCTTGATCCAGCAAGCAAGACGGAGAAGTAGATGAGTTCTCCGGCAGCGTGATGGCGCTCCGGTGGTGGTGATGATCTATTCCTGGAGGGCTCTGATAACCCACAAGTATAGGGGATCGCAACAGTTTTCGAGGGTAGAGTATTCAACCCAAATTTATTGATTCGACTCAAGGGGAAGGCAAAGAATATTCTCAAGTATTAGCAGCTGAGTTGTCAATTCAACCACACCTGAAAGATTTAGTATCTGCAACAAAGTATCAGTAGCAAAGTAGGGTGATAGCAGCAGTAGCAACAGTAACCAGTAGCAGCAGAGTAACATCAGTAGCAATAGAGTAACAATAGCAGCAGTGACAGCAGTAGAAGCAAAGTAACATAGCTAGGACCAGTAGTAAAAGACTCGTAGGCATTGGATCGGTGATTGATGATTATGCCGGATGCTATTCATCATGCAAAAGTTATAACACCGAGAGATATGTAACTAGCTCCAGTTCGTCAATCTAATGTAGGCATGTATTCCGTATGTAGTAATACGTGCTTAGGGAAAATAACTTGCATGACATCTATTGTCCATCCCTCCCATGGCACCGGGGTCCTAATGGCAGCGGGGTACTACGGAGTTCGGAAAAGTAGATACGACGGAGGCGTATCAGTCACCTACTATGTGTTATGACCCGGCAAGCCCGGAGTGACAATAGCCGGAACCTCTCCCGGAGATGACCATAGTATGAGGAGTTAATGTATTCACCAAGTGTTAATGCGTTGGTCCGGTTGTTTATTAAAAGGAGAACCTTAATATCCCGTAGTTTCCATTAGGATCCCGCTGCCATGGGAGGGATGGACAATAGATGTCATGCAAGTTCTTTTCCCTAAGCACGTATGACTACATACGGAATACATGCCTACATTAGATTGACGAACGGGAGCTAGTTACATATCTCTCCGTGTTATAGTTGTTACATGATGAATCACATCCGACATAATCATCCATCACCGATCCAGTGCCTACGAGTCTTTTACTACTGGTCCTTGATATGTTACTTTGTCGCTACTACTGTTGTTACTGATGTTACTCTACTGCTACTAGCTACTGTTGCTACTGCTGCTATCATACTACCTTGCTACTGATACTTTGCTGCAGACACTAAATCTTTCAGGTGTGGTTGAATTGACAACTCAATTGCTAATACTTGAGAATATTCTTTCGCTTCCCCTTGAGTCGAATCAATAAATTTGGGTTGAATACTCTACCCTCAAAAACTGTTGCGATCCCCTATACTTGTGGGTTATCAGTGACTACAACTTGCAAGATAGGATCAAGAACACACATATATTGGCGACAACATAATAGGTTCAGATCTGAAATCATAGCACTCGAGCCCTAGTGACAAGCATTAAGCATGGCAAAGTAGTAGCAATATCAATCTCAGAACATAGTGGATACTAGGGATCAATCCCCGTCAAAACTAACTCGATTACATGATAGATCTCATCCAACCCATCACCATCCAGCAAGCCTACGATGAGATTACTCATGAACGGTGAAGAGCATCATGGAATTGGTGATGAAGGAAGGTTGGTGATGATAATGGCGACGATCTCCCCTCTCCAGAGCCCAAAACGGACTCCAGATCTGCCCTCGAGATGAAGAACAGGAGGTGGCGGCCCCTCCGTGTTGTAAAGCACGATGAACTCTTCTCCTTGATTTTTTTTCTTGGCGAGACGGACTAAATAGAGCTGATATTGGAGGCGGTGGAGTTTTGTTGGCCCCACAAGTCTGCCAGGCGCGGCCAGGGGGCCCGCGCCTGGTGGGCTTGTGGGCTCACAGCTCCACCCTCCGGTTGATTCTTGCGCCAGTATTTTTTATATATTCCACAAAAATTCTCCGTAAATTTTCAGTTCATTCCGAGAACTTCTATTTCTGCGCAAAAACAACACCATGGCAATTCTGCTAAAAACAGTGTTAGTCCGGGTTAGTTCCATTCAAATAATGCAAATTAGAGTCCAACACAAGGGCAAAAGAGTTCGGAAAAGTAGATACAATGGAGACGTATCAACTCCCCCAAGCTTAAAGCCTTGCTTGTCCTCAAGCAATTCAGTTGACAAACTGAAAAAGAATAAAGGAAAACTTTTAGGAACTCTGTTTGATCTTGTTGTTGCAACTATGTCTAACTCATATCCAGAATTTCAGCAAGATCACAAGCAAACCACATAAGCAAATGACATCTAGGTCTCACGGTAAACTCATATCAATGGCATAATCAACTAGCAAGCAAATAATAATAAGTCTCAAATGTCAACACTTCAATCAAAACAATCATGAAGGACTACGAACAGATGGTATCTCGCTAGCTCTTTGTGAGACCGCAAAACATAAATGCAGAGCACCTTCAAAGACCAAGGGCTGACTAAACATTGTAATTCATGGCAAAGAAGATCCAGTCACAGTCATACTCAATCACAGTTAAAAGCAAAGCATAAAAATGACAGAGGTGCTCTCTCATTGGTGCTTTTATAAGAGGAGGATGACTCAACAGGAACATAAATAGAGAGGCCCTTCGCAGAGGGAAGCATTGATTTGCAGAGGTGCTAGAGCTCAAGCTTTTAAAATAGAGATAATAATTTTTGGTGGCATGCTTTCATTGTCAACGCAATGACTAAGAGTTTTCACCATCTTCCACGCTACACATGCTATAGGCGGTTCCCAAACAGAAAAGTAAAGTTTTGACTCTCCCACCACCAATGAATCACACTCCACGACTAGCCGAATCCTCGGGTGCCGTCCATACCAACATCAATCCAGGGGGAGTTTTGTTTGCAATTATATTTTCGATTTGAGCATGGAACTGGGCATTCCAATTACCAGCCCCTTTCTCGTGAATGATAGTGAATAAACACATATTGAAGATAACACGCCTAGCATGGAAGATACTGATAGCCCCCTGTCACCACATGAGCGGTTCGGGCATGCAAAATAGATTATTTCTTGAAGATTTAGAGAGTGGCACATGCAAAGTTACTTGGAACGACAGGTAGATACCGCATATAGGTAGGTATGGTGGACTCATATGGAACAACTTTGGGTTTATGGAAGTGGATGCGCAAGCAGTATTCCCGCTTAGTACAAGTGAAGGCTAGCAAAAGACTGGGAAGCGACCAACTAGAGAGCGACAACAGTCATCAAAATGCATTGAGATTAACTAACATTGAGTGCAAGCATGAGTAGGACATAAATCACCATGAACATGAATATCATAGAAGCTATGTTGATTTTGTTTCAACTACATGCGTGAACATGCGCCAAGTCAAGCCACTTGAATCATTCAAAGGAGGATACCATCCTATCATACTACATCATAGTCATCTCAAAATTCATGTTGCCATCCAAGATGAACCATTATAAGCTCCTATCTAATTAAGCATGGCATCAGAAACTATGATCTCTAAGTTGTCATTGCAAACATGTTTCTCTCACAAAAAATCTTAATCAGGAATGATGAGCTAGTCATATTTATAAAAAGAAAATAGATCGAGTTCATACCAGCTTTTCCAGGCTCAGTCACTTCATCATATATCGTCATTATTGCCTTTCACTTGCATGACCGAATGATGTGAACAATAATAAGAGTGCTCATGCATTGGACTAAGCTGGAATCTGCACGCAAACACAAAGGAGAAGACAAAGTAATATGGCTCTTTAACAGATAAAACAGGTATGCATGCAAGAGCCACTAAACATTGTAACCATGGTATTCTACCTTGACCCAAAGAAAAAGAAAACTATTTACACGGGAAAGCTCCCAACAAGAAAAAGAAGAAAAACAAAATATTTTTGGGTTTTCTCAAACTAGACAGACACACGAAAAGAAAACGAGAAAAAGAAAATAAACTAGCATGGATGATACTGTGGCAAATTGTGAACACCGACTAACAAAGTGAAAGCGTAAGCAAGAATATAAAGTCGGTGAGAAACTGGTACTCCCCAAAGCTTAGGATTTTGGCCTAAGTTGGTTGATACGTCCATTTTGCATCATGCTTTCATGTTGATATTTATCGCTTTATGGACTGTTATTATACTTTGTGGAACCATACTTATGACTTTTCTCTCTTATTTTGCAAGGTTTATTTGAAGAGGGAGAATACCGGCAGCTAGAATTCTGGACTAGAAAAGGAGCAAGTCTGAGTCCTCTATTCTGCGCAACTCCAAATGCCCTGAAAATCAACGTGGATTTTTTTGGGAATATATAAAAAATACTGGGCAAAAGAAGTGTCACAGGAGAGCAGCCAGGGGCCCACAAGCCTGGTTGTCGCGGCCTACCCCCTGGCCGCGGCAACAGGGCTTGTGGGCACCCTGGTGGCCCACTGGCCCCCCTCTTTTGCTATATGAAGGGTTTCGTTCGAGAAAAAATCAGGGTGGTGCTTTTTCGTGGATTCGCCGCGGCCACAAGGCGGAATTTGAGCAGAACCAATCTAGGGCTCCGGCAGGATGATCCTGCCGGGGAAACTTCCCTCCCGGAGGGGGAAATCGTTGCCTTCGTCATCACCAACACTCCTCTCGTCGGAGGGGAGTCATCTCCATCAACATCTTCATCACCACCATCTCCTCTCCAAACCCTAGTTCATATCTTGTAACCAATCTCCATCTCGCGACTCCGATTGGTACTTGTAAGGTTGCTAGTAGTGTTGACTACTCTTTGTAGTTGATGCTAGTTGGATTACTTGGTGGAAGAGTTTATGTTCAGATCCTTGATGCTATTCATTACACCTCTGATCATGATTATGATTATGCTTTGTGAGTAGTTACTTTTGTTCCTGAGGACATGGGATAAGTCATGTTAATAATAGTCATGTGAATTTGGTATTCGTTCGGTATTTTGATATGTTGTATGTTGTTTTTCCTCTAGTGGTGTTATGTGAATGTAGACTACATAACACTTCACCATATTTGGGCCTAGAGGAAGGCATTGGGGAGTAGTAAGTAGATGATGGTTTGCTAGAGTGATAGAATCATAAACCCCAGTCTATGCGTTGCTTCATAAGGGGCTGATATGGATCCACTAGTTTAAAGCTATGGTTAGACGTTGTCTTAATTCTTCTTTCGTAGTCGCGGATGCTTGTGAGGGGGGTTAATCATAAGTGGGATTCTTGTCCAAGTAAGGGCAGTACCCAAGCGTCGGTCCACCCACATATCGAACTATCAAAGTAACGAACACGAATCATATGAACTTGATGAAACTAGCATGACAGAAATTCCCGTGCGTCCTCGGGAGCGTTTTTCCTCTTATAAGACTTTTCTCAGGCTTGTCCCTTGCTACAAAAGGGATTGGGCCACTTTGCTGCACCGTTGCTTCTACTTGTCACTTGTTACTTTTTGCCTGCTACGTTTCACCTTACGATACCATCACCTGTTACCGCTACTTTCAGTGCTTGCAGTTATTACCTTGCTGAAAACCGTTTATCAGAGCTTTCTTCTCCTCGTTGGGTTCGACACTCTTACTTATCGAAAGGACTATGATTGATCCCCTAAACTTGTGGGTCATCAAGACTCTTTTCTGGCGCCATTGCCGGGGAGTGAAGCGCCTTTGGTAAGTGGAATTTGGTAAGGAAACATTTATATATTGTGCTGAAATTTATTGTCACTTGTCACTATGGAAACTGTTCCTTTGAGGAATTTTTTCGGAATATCTTCACCACGAACGTAAGCACGAGGAGTTGTTCCTCAACCTGAGGTACCTACTGAAAATATCTTTTATGAAATTCCTTTGTGTATGCTTGAGCTGGCTAATCCTTTTACAAGAGATGGATCTGCACATCCAGACTTGCATCTAATTTATGTAGATGAAGTTTGTGGTTTATTTAAGCTTGCAGGTTTGCCCGAGGATGAGGTAAAGAAGAAAGTCTTTCCTTTATCTTTGAAGGATAAGGCGTTGACATGGTATAGGCTATGTGATGATACTGGATCATGGGACTACAATCGGTTGAAATTGGAATTTCATCAAAAGTTTTATCCTATGTGTTTAGTACATCGTGATCGGAATTATATTTATAACTTTTGGCCTCTTGACAGGGGAAGCATAGCTCAAGCTTGGGGGAGGATTAAATCAATGTTATATTCATGCCCCAATCATGAGCTCTCGAGAGAAATTATCACTCAAAACATTTATGCTCGGCTTTCTCATGAAGATCATACCATGCTTGACACTTCTTGTACCGGTTCTTTTATGAAGAAGGATATTGACCACAAGTGGAATTTATTGGAAAGAATCAAACGTAACTCTGAAGATTGGGAGCTTGAAGAAGGTAAGGAGTTTGGTATGAATTTCCAGTTTGATTGCGTTAAATCTTTTGTTGAAGCAAACACTTCTAGAGATTTTAGCACTAAGTATGGACTTGACTCTGAGATAGTAGCTTCCCTATGTGAATATTTTGCTACTCATGTTGATCTTCACAAAGAGAAGTGGTTTAAGTATCATCCACCTGTAGAATTCAACATAGTTAAACCCAATCTAGTTGAAGAGAAAGTCATTGCCTTTAGTGATCCTATTGTTCCTTGTGCCTATGCTGAGAAACCACCTTACCCTGCTAGGAAAAAAGATTATTCTAAAGCTCCAACTGTGATATGTACGGGTTACATTAGACCACTTGCACCCCCTGAGGAAATTAGAGTTGAACCTAGTGTCTCTATTATCAAAGATCTCTTAGCCGAAGGCATAGACGGGCATGTTATCAAATTCTACGAGGACTCCGCTAGAATTGCTAAACCTCACGCGAAAGACAAATACGGACCTGTAGTTGGCTTGCCCGTGGTTTCTCTCAAGATAGGAGATCACTGTTATCATGGTTTATGTGATATGGGTACTAGTGTTAGTGCAATACCCCGGTCCCTATATAATGAAATCAAAGATGAGATTGCACCTGCTGAGTTAGAACCCATTGATGTCACTATTACACTAGCTAATAGAGACAGTATTTGCCCTCTGGGAATTGTGAGAGACGTAGAAGTCCTGTGTGGTACGATGAAGTATCCTACTGATTTGCTCGTGCTTGCTACTGCACAAGATAGCTTTTGTCCCATCATATTTGGTAGACCCTTTCTCAACACTATCAATGCTCACATTGATTGCATTAAACAGACTGTCACTGTTAGTTTCGAGGGTGTGTCTCGTGAATTTAACTTCTCCAAGTTTGGAAGACAACCCCATGAATAAGAGTCGTCTGGTAGGGATGAAATCATTACTCTTGCCTCTATTGTCGTACCTCCTACGGATCCTTTAGAGCAATATCTTCTTGAGCATGAAAATGATATGCATATGGATGAAAGAGATGAGATAGATAAAATTGTTTTAGAACAATATCCTATTCTCAACAATAATCTGCCTGTTGAACTGCTTAGGGATCCTCCCCCACCAAAGGGTGATCTTGTATTCGAGCTTGCGAGCTATATAATAAAGAGTATCTTATTCAAGGGCTTTGTTTTGTTCCGTGATCAAAAGTATGAAAAGAACGATAGCATGAAAGATCATGAGATGATCTTATGGAAAGTGATAGCTTCACATATAACAAGTATGATGATTGAAACTTGTCGAGAGTAAACCAACATAGACCTTAGTCATTGTTGCAATTAATAAAAAGTAATAAGGAAAGAGAGGTTCACATATAAATATATCATCTTAGACACTTTCTATAATTGTGAGCACTCACCAAACTATTACATGCTTAGAAGTAGATGTTGGACAAGGAAGACAACATAATGAATTGCGTTTGCTTGGTTCCAAACAATGTTATATGATTAGAGATCCCTTAGCATGTGACGATTGCTTCCACCTCACATTAGCCAAAACTCCCGCACCAAGTAGAGATACTACTTGTGCATCCATAAACCTTCAAACCAGTTTTGCCATGAGTGTCCACCATACCTACCTATGGATTGAATAAGATCCCTCAAGTAAGTTGTCATCGGTGCAAGCAATAAAAATTGCTCTCTAATATGTATGATCTATTAGTGTGTGGAAAATAAGCTTTGTATGAACCTGTGATGAGGAAGACATTAAAGCGACAGACTCATAATAAAGTTCTTTATCACAGGAGGCAATATAAAGTGACGTTCCTCCGCACTAAGAGGACACGCATCCAAACCTCAAAAGCGCATGACAACCTCTGCTTCCCTCTGCGAAGGGCCTATCTTGTACCTTTACTTTTTGCCTTTGTAAGAGTCATGGTGATCTTCACCAATTCCTTATTTAGCCTTTTGCTTGGTGAACGTCATATGCTTGGGAAAGATCTATATTCATATATCAACTTGGAGATGAGTACTTATGCTTTATTATTGTTGACTTTACCCTTGAGGTAATTGGTTGGGAGGCAAAATTATAAGCCCCTATCTTTCTCTGTGTCCAACTGAAACTTTCATATCATGAGTACCACGTGAGTTGTAATAATTGTGGAAAACAAAAGAGATGATTGAGTATGTGGATTTTCCTTACAAGCTCTTATTTGACTCTTTCTGATAATATGATAAATTGCAATTGTTTCAATGACTATGGACTGTTGTTGGCTACTTCTCGGTAAGGTTTTTGTTTCATACTTTGCTTTGTGAAGGAATTGTTACTTTCCCATAAGAATCTCTATGATGTATTGTTGTTCTATCTGTGATCATGATGCCCTCATGTCCGTATTATGTTTTATCGACCCCTTCATCCCTAAACACGTGGACATGCTTTGGGTCTTGGTTTTCGCTTGAGGACAAGTGAGGTCTAAGCTTGGGGGAGTTGATACGTCCATTTTGCATCATGCTTTCATGTTGATATTTATCGCTTTATGGACTGTTATTATACTTTGTGCGACCATAATTATGTCTTTTCTCTCTTATTTTGCAAGGTTTATTTGAAGAGGGAGAATACCGGCAGCTGGAATTCTGGACTGGAAAAGGAGCAAGTATGAGTCCTCTATTCTGCGCAACTCCAAATGCCCTGAAAATCAACGTGGATTTTGTGGGGACCCCGACTAGCAAGTCGAGTTCGCCGTGCCCAGTGACCCCAAGGATCAATGTTCACTGAAGACAGATACTGAATAATAGAGTCTTACATCCAAGTACCGAAATTATTGCATCAAACGACCAGAAGGTCGGGTTCAAGAGCGAGGCCTAAAGCCGAATTAAACAGATACATCGAGTAGCGAAAACTTGTAGGGGCTAAGCGGTGCCCATGCCATCAAGCCTACACCGACAGGCATTCTGACTTGGAAGCATCCTAGATCGCAGGTTCGTCTCCGACGGCGTACTCGTCGCCAAACTCCGGTCCTTCCATGTCTGGTCAATAATATAACCAGTGGCAAGCCAATGAGTACTTTGAATTTACTCGCAAATAGCCCATGATATGAACATTTATAGTGAAGAATAATAGTAACATGCATCTATGGTGGAATGCAATTTGGTGGAATGATCAGGTATATGCAACAAGTTAAAGAACTACTCTTGAAGAACAGGTTACAGATATCAACATATCTGCTAGGGGTTGAACCATCCGGGTTCACCCTATATGCCAAGTCATCGGACTTGTCATAACCTCAGTGTATTAATGAGGGCTAAACCATCCGGGTTTATCCTATATGCCAAGTCATCGGACTTGGTCATATTTATACTTTCATAACAACACCTTTTTAACACCACACACACACTCACACTTGGTTTATGCGGAAACGCTGGACGTAGTTTAAGCAGCACCACCCAACTATCCTTGACCGTGGACACGGCTATTCGAATATCTTGACACTCTGCAGAGGTAGTACGCTGGACCCACGAGAAACGGGAAACTTCCGTGACATCCACGACTCGCGATATATCACATATACCCGAGGTAAGTACCCGATCATCATCTTTCCCCTGACGATACTAAACAAAGAGGTCCACTCGATTGGTACCCAGCCCACATGTTGTACGTCTTACGAGCACCGACTCTGGATAGTATCAACCATGCGGGGACCAACGGTGTGCCTGGAACTCATAATAATGGCATAGTCGTCCTACCTGGCACGACCCCATCACGAGAGTGACACCGATCACTCCCGCCACTAGTAACGTGGCTCTTTGCTAGTACCGACCAGAGTAATCAACAAAGCCCCGTCCCATAAAGGGGTATCATGGTCGTACTGGTAAGGTTGGGACGGTCGACACATCATAAATCTAATCCCATTTCCGAAACCATACTCACACAAAAACACCGGTGCATCACTTCACAAAAAAGTGATCACCAACTCATCATCACCCTCGGGCATTAGTGGCACCCGATGGGGTTTTCATAAACTCTTTGATTTAACTCATCATCATGCTCATGATAATATGCTTCTATCTTTACTTGTCAACATGGTAATAACATGACCCTCAAGGGGTAGGGTCAAGCTCAGTGCAATGATCTTACTCTACTAGTCAGCATGACAGTAGCATGATCCTAATAGATGGTAGGGTCAAGCTCATCATGCTTGTGCTCCGAGGAGCCATATGAATATCATCATCAACATGCAAGGCCTTTGAAGAAGCCTCCGGTGCCATCACCACAATGATGAACCGGCATCGTGATCACATGCAACGGGAAAATACCAACTATACTAGCATGCAACAATGTTTGTGCTCAAGTCATGGTCAAAGGGCTGCTTGCCTTGGTCAGCTAGGTATCCGGGGTCTTCGAGGTCTTCCGCTCCGGATCCTCCGTCACTCGGTAACTCTACCGTCGAGAAAGGAATAAATAAATAATAGCTCACACCAAAACAGATCACAAGGTGCTTTTAAAAATGTTGCAAAGCTTGAATAAATTCAGTTTATTATTTTGGAAAATGTTCCCTATGGTTTTTATTAGCTAAGCATATTTATTTAAAAGCAAACAGGAGCAAACAAATGCTTTTAATATCATTTTATTATACCAAAACAGGTTTTGTTTTTGATAAATGTCAAACTCTACAGAATCAATTACTACACATTTTTAGAAAATTGTTGGTGGAAGAATCATATTTTTCTACTGGCTAAATATTTTTCTAAAAATCATTTAAGTTGCAGGTTAAAAAATAAAAGAAAAAGGACAGGGGGAAGACCCAGTCGGCCCAGCGAGCAGACCGGCCACCAGGCGCACGCGGGCCAGGTTCAAACCCGACCTGCGGGCCCATGGGGACAGTGTCAGCGGCTGCGCGCGCTGGCTGCCCCAGGACACCGACAGGTGGGCTCCACCTGACGGGTCCTTCTCGTACCTCCAGCCAGAGAGGTGGAGACGGACGCCGGCGAGGCTACCGTTGCCCTCAGGCCAATCTAGGAGCGGGAATGGGTCCCTCGTTCCTCCGCCTAGCTGCTCGTGGTCGGGACGTCACCGTAGGTGGTCTGGGTCGCCGGCGACGAGGTGATCGTGGCGGAAAGGTTTCGGGTTGGCGTCGAGCTAGTGGCTAGGGGCACGGATTTGCTCGGGGAAGTTGGGGGAAATGATCCTGGTATCAAGGGGAGTGCAATGGGAGGTCGGGCGGCGCAGGAGCCGACGTGTAGCCGGAGATCGACCGGAGCTCCGAGGCGGAGGGGCCTCGGTCGATCTTGAGCAACGGGGCTCTGTGAGCTCGATTGGGCGGCTAGGGGGGGTCTAGTGGTTGTGCTGAAGCTGCCTGGAGGGTGCTGGGGTGCCGAGGGGACATATTTATAGGCCAGCGGCGGTGAGCCGACTCGGGCGCGCCGGTGACTCACCGTGGCGCGCGTGCGAGCACAGTGAGGTGCTGGCCGTGAAACCACGGGTTCAGGACATGGTTTAGGACCTCCTGGTGCATCGGCCGCAGAGGGAAAGTGAGTGGGTCGAGCCGCAGCGACCGTGCATGCTCGGCCGCGTCGGGCCTGTGCGGGCACGCGTCGCCTGAGCTCTTCGCGAGGAGAGGGGGCCCCTGATGGTAGCTTTGCATAGAGTGGGTGTCGGGGGAGCGTTTGGACATTACTGGGGGGGGGTTGGAACTGGCCGGGGCGACGTCCCCTCGCTGGAGGTTCTCTGTAGCGCATCCAGAGCACGGTTTTGGCATGCCACAGCATGCTGGCGCGCTCTGGGGCCCTTTGGGACGTGTCCTCCATGTCCTGAGTGTTGCTGGGAGTGTGCCTAGCCGTTGTGTCTTAGTAGAAGCACGAGCTGGTCAAGGAGGCAAGGAACACCAGTGTTGCCAGTACTGGCCTGCGGCTCAAATTGAAGATCTTGTCACTAGTGCTTGGAGTTGGGGAGGGTGCTCAGGGTGTTCTGGGGCTCTACCTCACCAAGTTTGGGGCTTTGACACTGGGTAAAACAGTGGCTAGGAGGGTTTTTACCTTCCTGTCAGTAGGTATTCGACAGTGATTTGGGGTGCTTCCACTCCGCCACTGGAACTGAAACTTAACACGTTTGGTCTTGGGGTAAAAACATGGGGTTTCACCAAATTTGAGCTCCATTGAACAGGTATAGCTTTGTAAACTTGAAAATGCCTCAAAATGACCAGTACTGTCCTTTACAAAGGAAGTGTGGCCAAACAGAGTCTCACAAATCCCATTTTTTGTGTGGAGTCCTCATTTGGGGTGTCAAACACCTCTGCAAAGTTTCAGCTCCATTGGAGAAACTTTGCAATGTAGAGTTGTTCCAACTCTACTCTGGACAAAGAGGGTTTTGGGCTCATTAGGTGCACTTACCCACCTTGGATCAAGGTGAGATTTTATGTGAGCACCTAATATTGCTTGGGAGGGCTCCTGTAATTTAATGGGAATTTATTGAGAATATTTCCGTTGGAAACATCTCAAAAAGCTAAAACAGACAGAAATGGTTTTCAGGGTTTTTCTCAAATAATATTAATATAAAATAGGGTTGAAAATCTTATATATGGAAAATATATGTCCTTCTGAGCTTCCATGAATTTACTCAGAATTTTCTAAGGCAGGAAAGCAATTTTCCTTGTGGGAATATCATTCCTCGCCTTAGAAACAGACATAAATATAAAATAGGAAAATAGTATTTTAAATCACCAATTAATGTTTTTAATGAATGAAAATAATATCTGGATCAGATCACCAACTTTGGTTGGAAGTGCCACTTGGCTTCATGAGGTAGTAGTGTATCCCGACATGATGAAGGCGATCTTGATATAAAGGAAAAAGGGTTTTTGAAGAGAGCAAAAATAATAAGTTTTTCATGGGTTTGAGTCATCAATCAAGCAAGCATTCACTCATACAAGGGCTGACATTGCACTCACACCATTATTTTAAAAAGTTTTAACAAGCTCTGATTTTTGCAACACAAAATACTTGTGATGAAAAACAGGGTGTGACAGATTTTTTTGGGAATATACAAAAAATACTGGGAGAAAGAAGTATCAGATGGGAGCAGCCACGGGCCCACAAGCCTGGTTGTCGCGGCCTACCCCCTGGCCACGGCAACAATGCTTGTGGGCACCCTGGTGGCCCACTGGCCCCCCTCTTTTGCTATATGAAGGGTTTCGTCCGAGAAAATATCAGGGTGGAGCTTTTTTGTGGATTCGCCACCACCACGAGGCGGAACTTGAGCACAACCAATCTAGGGCTCCGGCAGGATGATCCTGCCGGGGAAACTTCCCTCCTGGAGGGGGAAATCGTCGCCTTCGTCATCACCAACACTCCTCTCGTCGGAGGGGAGTCATCTCCATCAACATCTTCATCAGCACCATCTCCTCTCGAAATCCTAGTTCATCTCTTGTAACCAATCTCCATCTCGCGACTCCGATTGGTACTTGTAAGGTTGCTAGTAGTGTTGATTCCTCTTTGAAGTTGATGCTAGTTGGATTACTTGGTGGAAGAGTTTATGTTCAGATCCTTGATGCTATTCATTACACCTCTGATCATGATTATGATTATGCTTTGTGAGTAGTTACTTTTGTTCCTGAGGACATGGGATAAGTCATGCTAATAATAGTCATGTGAATTTGGTATTCATTCGATATTTTGATATGATGTATGTTGTTTTTCCTCTAGTGGTGTTATTTGAACGTCGACTACATAACACTTCACCATATTTGGGCCTAGAGGAAGGCATTGGGGAGTAGTAAGTGGATGATGGGTTGCTAGAGTGACAGAAGCTTAAACCCCAGTCTATGCGTTGCTTCGTAAGGGGTTGATTTGGATCCACTAGTTTAATGCTATGGTTAGACGTTGTCTTAATTCTTCTTAAGTAGTTGCGGATGCTTGCGAGGACTAAGCTTGGGAGAGTTGATACGTCCATTTTGCATCATGCTTTCATGTTGATATTTATCGCTTTATGTACTGTTATTATACTTTGTGCAACCATACTTATGCCTTTTCTCTCTTATTTTGCAAGGTTTATTTGAAGAGGGAGAATACCGGCAGCTGGAATTCTGGACTGGAAAAGGAGCAAGTCTGAATCCTCTATTCTGCGCAACTCCAAATGCCCTGAAAATCAACGTGGATTTTTTTGGGAATATATAAAAAATACTGGGCGAAAGAAGTGTCAGAGGGGAGCAGCCAGGGGCCCACAAGCCTGGTTGCCACGGCCTACCCCCCTGGCCGCGGCAACAGTTCTTGTGGGCACCCTGGTGGCCCACTGGCCCCCCTCTTTTGCTATATGAAGGGTTTCGTCCGATAAAAAATCAAGGTGGAGCTTTTTCGTGGATTCGCCGCCACCACGAGGCGGAACTTGAGCAGAACTAATCTAGGGCTCCGGCAGGACGATCCTACCGGGGAAACTTCCCTCCCGGAGGGGGAAATCGTCGCCTTAGTCATCATCAACACTCCTCTCGTCGGAGGGGAGTCATCTCCATCAACATCTTCACGAGCACCATCTCCTCTCCAAACCCTAGTTCATCTCTTGTAACCAATCTCCGTCTCGCGACTCCGATTGGTACTTGTAAGGTTGCTAGTAGTGTTGATTCCTCTTTGTAGTTGATGCTAGTTGGATTACTTGGTGGAAGAGTTTATGTTCAGATCCTTGATGATATTCATTACACCTATGATCATGATTATGATTATGCTTTGTGAGTTGTTACTTTTGTTCTTTAGGACATGGGATAAGTCATGCCAATAATAGTCATGTGAATTTGGTATTTGTTCGGTATTTTGATATGATGTATGTTGTTTTTCCTCTAGTGGTGTTATGTGAACGTTGACTACATAACACTTCACCATATTTGGGACTAGAGGAAGGCATTGGGGAGTAGTAAGTAGATGATGGGTTGCTAGAGTGACAGAAGCTTAAACCCCAGTCTGTGTGTTGCTTCGTAAGGGGCTGATTTGGATCCACTAGTTTAATGCTATGGTTAGACATTGTCTTAATTCTTCTTTCGTAGTTGCGATGCTTGCGAGGGGGGTTAATCATAAGTGGGATGCTTGTCCAAGTAAGGGCAGTACCCAAGCGCCGGTCCACCCACATATCAAACTATCAAAGTAACGAACGCGAATCATATGAACATGATGAAACTAGCATGACAGAAATTCCCGTGTGTCCTCGGGAGCGTTTTTCCTCTTATAAGACTTTGCTCAGGCTTGTACCTTGCTACAAAAGGGATTGGGCCACTTTGCTGCACCATTTCTTCTACTTGTCACTTGTTACTTTTCGCTTGCTACGTTTCACCTTACGACAACGTCACCTATTACCGCTACTTTCAGTACTTGCAGTTATTACCTTGCTGAAAACCGTTTATCAGAGCCTTCTTCTCCTCGTTGGGTTGGACACTCTTACTTATCGAAAGGACTACGATTGATCCCCTATACTTGTGGGTCATCATTGGTCTACTCCCAAGGAGGCAAATAACCAGCTCCGGGGTACTCCGGAGTGGACTGAGGATGCCACTGCTGTGTGAGCTCCTCTGGCTCCCATTGATAAACTAGCGTCTGGTACTCGACTGGTGGCTCGGGCACGGGCACCTGTGGTTGGGCTAAGCCCCAATATGCATAGATGTCCGAGGGCATAATAATGTACCTATCTGCATGAAGATTGAACAAAGAAGGAGCAGGCAAAGTAATAGTCTCACGAGTACCCTGACTAAATACTAGGTTATAAATCATCCTTCTATTTATATCTCCATCAAGAAAGTCATGGCGAACCATGCTATCATAATCTAGATATCTCTCGGGAAGAAGAATCTCTTCTTCCTCGTCTAGTCTAATAGGTATCTCAAAATGTCTAGCAAGACGAGTAGCATAGATACCTCCATAGACAACGCCTTTAGAACGGTTCTTGTTCAATCGTTGAGCTACTATAGCGCCCAAGCTATAAGTTTTATCATTATAAAGGGCTTCACGCAAGACCGCAATATCTGGGGAGTTAAGGGACCCAGCTTTCCCACGGCCAATCAAACATTTTCCCACAAATAATGACAAGTACCGAAGCACGGGAAAATGTATGCTAGCAGATCTAGCGCAAGACTCTCCTCTCTCCTCTCCTACAGCAATAGTATCTATGAAAGCTTCCAAGTCCCGTGGACGAGGTTCATGAATATCCCCAACAAAAGGCAATTTGCAAACATTATAAAAATCCTGGAGTGACATGCGCTAGGGGATATCATATAATTTGAACTCAACCATAGGAGGATTCTTCCTAGGGTAGAAGTTAAAGCTTTGTACGAAGATATTAGTGAGGAGGAGGTATTGCACACACTTATATTCAACGAAGGCGGTAAGGTCTGCGTTATCCACCAAGTAATAAAAGTCCTCATAAAGTCCGGCGGTGCGTAAGAACACATCGCTTGGACATTCGCACGCTCGAACTTCTGCAACTCGAGGGACCAGATACTTGGGCTTCTTCTCACTTCCATCATCCTTGGGGTCACGGCCAGAAGAGCCTCTTAAGAACCTCCTCGTCTTTTCCCTTTTCTATCTCTGAAAATTTCTGAAATTTTTAGTGACTCTAAGGAAAAGTGAACAAGGCTCAACAAAACTCATAGCAACTACTCCCACAAGTGCCTAGAGGCCATATTACGCATCAAAACTACTTGGGACCAGCTAAAATTAGCATGCAAAGCTCAAGAACATGGTCATCAAGGTAGCAAAAATACACGAAGTATAAGGCACTAGAGCAAAAACTAATTGGACCAATGGATGAGTCACATACCAAGGAGCAATTTCCGCAAAATAGTTCGGAGAATGGTGCTTTGAGCAAGGACATCGAAAATCCCAGAAAGAAGAGCACGAACACGGGTTTGAGCTACGAAATGATTTTTTCTGGAGGTAGGAGAAGCAGATGGGAGCTAGAATGAGTGGAGGGGGTGCACGTGGGCCCCACAAGCCTTGTAGGCACGACCAGGGGGTGCCCGCGCCTCCAGGGCTTGTGGCCCACTGGTGCAGCCCCCAGACTAGCTCTTCATCTCAGTATTTTTAAAAAATTCTAGAAAAAATCATACTCGATTTTCACGTCGTTCGGAGAACTTTTATTTTTGGGGTACTTTTCTATGGGACGCTAAAAGCAGAAAACAGGGAAACTAAACTAAATCTATCATTTTTCTTCTAAGCAACCGAAGGTGAAAGCTTGGAACAGAGGTTTGTGACTCCTCGATTCATCCATCTCATGGTCATCGAAAGAAATCCGTCAATGAGGTTGATCAAGTCTCCTCGACAAACTTTTTTGAATCGCAAAAGAAGACGGAGAATTTTTGAATAGTTACTAGGTTACCTCAATGGGGATGTGTATCTCCCCAACAAGCAAATCATACTTCATCTTAACAGGAGGAATAGGGCATTCAAAGCTCCAAATAAGAATCGATGAAGTTTTTCGATAGCATTGATGCAGTGTACTCGATATTGTTTCTTCAGGAAGTGCACCGTATGCTCATTACCGTTGACATGGAAAATGACATTGCTTTGTTGCAATCTATAAGAGCCCCTGCCGTGTTTAAAAAGGGTCTTCCGAGGATGACAGCCATGGCATCGTCCTCGGGAATATCCAGAATAACAAAGTCTGTTAAGATAGTAACGTTAGCAACCACAATAGGCACATACTCGCAAATGCCGATAGGAAAAGCAGTTGATTTGTCGGCCATTTGCAGAGAGATTTCAGTGGGTGTCAACTTATCCAGTTCAAGCTTACGATAAAGAGAGAGAGGCATAACACTAACACCAGCTCCAAGGTCGCACAAAGCAGTTCTAACGTAGTTGCCTTTAATGGAACAAGGTATAATGGGCACACCGGGATCACCTAGTTTCTTAGGAGTTCCACCCTTGAAGGTATAATTAGCAAGCATGGTGGAAATCTCAACCTTAGGTATCCTCCGCTTATTAGTCACAATATCTTTCATGTACTTAGCATACGGAGACATTTTGAGCATATCTGTCAAACACATTTCTAGAAAGACAGGTCTAATCATTTCAACAAATCGCTCAAAATCCTCATCATCCTTTTTCTTGGATGGTTTGGGAGGAAAGGGCATGGGTTTCTGAACCCGTGGTTCCCTTTCTTTACCATGCTTCCTAGAAGCGAAGTCATTCTTATCGTATCTTCTATTCTTAGGTTGTGGGTTATCAAGATCAACATGTTCAATCTCCACATCCTTATCATTGCTAGGTTGAGCATCATCATGAACATCACTATTGATATTATCATTAGGCTCATGTTCATCACCAGATTCCGTTTCAGCATCAGAGACAGAGACATCGTTTGGACTCTCAGGTGTAGCAGCAACAGGGTTGCTAGCGTGCAAATCCCTACCATCTTTCTTCTTCTTCCTAGGATGACTAGGTGCATCAGTGCTAACTCCTTGAGAATCTTGTTCAATTCTCTTCGGATGACCCTCAGGATACAAAGGTTCCTGGGTCATTCTACCGCCTCTAGTGACGACTCTGACAGAATTGTCATTCAACTCATTGAGAAAGTCATTTTGAGCCTTAAGCACTTGTTCTACCTGAGTAGTAACCATAGAGGCATGTTTACTCGAGAGCTTAAGATCATTGACATTTCTGTCCACACAAGCACTTAAATGACTAAGCATACGAGAATTCTGTTCCAATTGTCTGCTAACATAATCATTGAAACTCTAATGATTGGCAACAAAGTTATCAAAATCATCCAGGCATAAGCTAGCAGGCTTATCAAAAGGAATATCACTCTCATTGAATCTATGCAGAGAATTTACTTCTACTACCTGTATCGGGTTATCAAGACCATGGATCTCTTCGATAGGTGGTAGATTTTTGACATCTTCAGATTTAATGCCTTCTCTTTCATAGATTTTTTAGCTACTTGTATATCTTCAGGACTGAGGAATAGAATACCTCTTTTCTTTGGAGTTGGCTTAGGAGGTGGTTCGGGAATAGTCCAAGCATTCTCATTGCACAAGATATTGTTCAATAGAATCTTAGCTTGTTCTACCGTTCGTTCCCTAAAAACACAACCAGCGCAACTATCTAGGTGGTCTTTGGAAGCATCGGTAAGTCCATTATAGAAGATATCAAGTATTTCATTCTTCTCGAGAGGGTGATCAGGCAAAGCATTGAGTAGCTGGACGAGCCTCCCCCAAGCTTGTGGGAGACTCTCTTGTTCAACTTGCGCAAAGTTGTATATTTCCTGCAAGGCAGCTTGCTTCTTATGGGCAGGGAAATATTTTTCAGAAAAGTAGTAGACCATATCCTTGGGGCTATGCACACAACCAGGAGCAAGAGAAGTGAACCAAGTCTTAGCATCATCCTTTAGCGAGAAAGGAAACAGCTTGAGGATATAGTAGTGGCGAATCTTTTCCTCACTAGTGAATAGGGTGGCTATATCGTGCAGTTTGGTAAGATGGGCTACAACTGTTTCAGACTCATAACCGTGAAAAGGATCAGATTCAACCAGAGTGATTAACTCAGGGTTGACAGAGAATTCATAATCCTTATCGGTCACAAAGATAGACGAAGTAGCAAACTTCAGGTCGTATTTCATCCTAGCGTTCAGAGATTTTCGTTCCACTTGCGCAGTAAATTCTCAACATCATAGCTGTCCTTACACGCAAGAAAATCCTCAGCTATCTCTCCCTCCATAACATAACGCTCAGGCATATTAGGCAATTCATATCTAGGAGAGCTAGTTCTAGCAGGCAAAATAGCAGGTTCTACTTCAATAGTATCAGCAGTTTCAGAAGTATCATCACATCTAGTAGCAACTCTAGCAATTTGTGCATCAAGGAATGCACCAAGTGGCAAAGAAGTATAAAGCATAGCATCATCAGGCAAAGCAGTATCAAGCATAGCATCATCAGGCAAAGCAGTATAAAGCATAGCATCATCATAAGCATCATGGACAGCAGAAGTAGCATCATCAAGCACAGGCGACATATCAAGATTTCTAGCAGGAGATGGTGTCGCAAACTTACTCATAACTGAAAGTGAATCAAGTGCAGAGCTAGATGGCAGTTCCTTACCTGTCCTCGTAGTTGAGGGCAAGACTTTAGTTCTTGGATCTATTGGATTCCTCATAGTGACCAGCACACGTAAATCCCATGTGACTCAGAGAATATAGCTGTGCTTCCCCGGTAACGGCGCCAGAAAATAGTCTTGATAAGCCACAAGTTAGGGGATCACAACAGTTTTCGAGGGTAGAGTATTCAACCCAAATTTATTGATTCGACTCAAGCGGAAGACAAAGAATATTCTCAAGTATTAGCAGTTGAGTTCTCAATTCAACCACACCTGAAAGATTTAGTATCTGCAGCAAAGTATCATTAGCAAAGTAGGGTGATAGCAGCAGTAGCAATAGTAACCAGTAGGAGTAGAGTAATAGCAGTAGCAACAGAGTAACAGTTGCAGCAAAGTAACGTAGCAAGGACCAGTAGTAAAAGACTCGTAGGCATTGGATCGGTGATGGATGATTATGCCGGATGCTATTCATCATGCAACCGTTATAACACGGAGAGATATGTAACTAGCTCCAGTTCGTCAATCTAATGTAGGCATGTATTCCGTATGTAGTCATACGTGCTTAGGGAAAAGAACTTGCATGACATCTATTGTCCATCCCTCCCGTGGCAGCGGGGTCCTAATGGAAACTACGGGATATTAAGGTTCTCCTTTTAATAAAGAACCGGACCAACGCATTAACACTTGGTGAATACATGAACCCCTCATACTATGGTCATCTCCGGCAGTGGTTCCGGCTATTGTCACTCTGGGGTTGCCGGGTCATAACACATAGTAGGTGACTACAACTTGCAAGATAGGATCAAGAACACACATATATTGGCGACAACATAATAGGTTCAGATCTGAAATCATGCCACTCGGGCCCTAGTGACAAGCATTAAGCATGGAAAAGTAGTAGCAACATCAATCTCAGAACATAGTGGATACTATGGATCAATCCCCGTCAAAACTAACTTGATTACATGATAGATCTCATCTAACCCATCACCATCCAGCAAGCCTACGATGAGATTACTCACGAACGGTGAAAAGCATCATGGAATTGGCGATGAAGGAAGATTGGTGATGACGATGGCGACGATCTCCCCTCTCCGGAGCCCAAAACGGACTCCAGATCTACCCTCCAGATGAAGAACAGGAGGTGGCGGCGCCTCCATGTTGTAAAACGTGATGAAATCTTCTCCTTGATTTTTTTCCGGGCGAGATGGACTAAATGGAGCCAAGATTGGAAGCGGTGGAGTTTTGTGGGCCCCACAAGCCTCCTAGGCGCGGCTAGGGGGGCTCGCGCCTGGTGGGCATGTGGGCTCACAGATCCACCCCTCTGGTTGATTCTTGCGCCAGTATTTCTTATATATTCCGCAAAAATTCTCTGTAAATTTTCAGGTCAGTCCGAGAACTTCTATTTCTGCGCAAAAACAACACCATGGCAATTCTGCTGAAAACAGTGTTAGTCCGGGTTAGTGCCATTCAAATCATGCAAATTAGAGTCCAAAACAAGGGCAAAAGAGTTCGGAAAAGTAGATACGACGGAGACGTAACTGGATCCGCCCGAGCTCCGCAGAAATCCGATCTAGAGGTAAAACTATGTGGAATAGGCTAGAGTTGCACGTGGCAAAGTTGTGTTTCAAAAATCCCTAAACCATCAGTATATATAGGAGGAGGGGAGGGGATAGCCTTGGGGCACAAGGGACCCAAGGGTGCGCCGGCCGCCAGGGAGGAGGAGGACTCCTCCTCCAATTCGGTTTAGGAAGGAGGAGTCGTCCTCTTCCTTCCCACCTCCCTCTTTTCTTTTTTTCTTCTTTTCCTTTGGTATTTTTACATGTGGCGCCATAGCCCTCTTGGGCTGACTCCACCAGCCCACTAAGGACTTGGTGCGCCACCCTAGGGCCTTGGGCTCACTTCCAGGTGGGTGGGCCCCTCCCGGTAAAGACCTGGAACCCATTCATCACTCCCAGTACACTGCCGGTATTGTCCGATACTTTCCGGTGACCAAATGAAACCATCCTATATATCAATCTTCGTTTCCGGACCATTCCAGAAATCCTCGTAACGTACGTGATCTCACCAATAACTCAACTATACTAAAATATCATCGAACCTCAAGTGTGCAGACCCTGCGGGTTCGAGAACTATGTAGACATGACCTAAGACACTCCTCGGTCAATATCCAATAGCGGGACCTGGATGCCCATATTGGATCCTACATATGCTCTGAAGATCTTATCGGTTGAACCTCAGTGCCAAGGATTCATATAATCCCATAGGTCATTCCCTTTGTCCTTCGGTATGTTACTTGCCCAAGTTTCGATTGTTGGTATCCGCATACCTATTTCAATCTCGTTACCGGAAAGTATCTTTACTAGTTCTGTAATACAAGATCCCGTGACTTACACTTAGTCACATTGCTTGCAAGGATTGTGTGTGATGTTGTATTACCGAGTGGGCCCCGAGATACCTCTCTGTCACATGGAGTGACAAATCCCAGTCTTGATCCATACTAACTCAACGGACACCTTCGGAGATACCTGTAGAGCACCTTTATAGTCACCCAGTTACGTTGCGATGTTTGATACACACAAGGTATTCCTCATAGTCATATGATCTCATGGTCATAGGAATAATTACTTGACACACAGAAAACAATAGCAGTGAAATGACACGATCAATATGCTACATTCATAGTCTGGGTCTAGTCCATGACATGATTCTCCCAATGATGTGATTCAGTTATCAAGTGACAACACTTGCATATAGTCAGAAAACCTTGACTATCATTGATCAACTGGCTAGCCAACTAGAGGCTTGCTAGGGACATTATTTTTTCTATGTATCCACACATGTATCTATGTTTTCATTCAATACAATTATAGCATGGGTAATAAACGATTATCTTTTAACAGGAAAAATAATAATTACTATTTTACCATTGCCTCTAGGGCATATTTCCAACAATCTCCCACTTGCACTAGAGTCAATAATCTAGTCCTCACATCGCCATGCGATTTACATTGTAATAAATCTAACACCCATACAGTTCTAGTGTTGATCATGCTTTGCCCGTGGAAGAGGTTTAGTCAGCGGGTCTGCTACATTCAGATGTGTGTGCACTTTGTAAATATTCTCGTCCTCTCCTTCGACGTAGTCGCGGATGAGGTTGAAGCGTCATTTGATATGTCTGGTATTCTTGTGAAACCTTGGTTCCTTTGCTAAGGAAATGACACCAGTGTTGTCACAGAACAGAGTTATTGGATTTAGTGCGCTTGACAGAACTCCAAGATCCGTCATGAACTGCTTCATCGAGACACTCTCCTTAGTTGCTTCCGAGGTAGCCATGTACTCCGCTTCACATGTAGAATCTGCTACGACACTTCGCTTGGAACTGCACCAGCTTACCGCACCCCATTAAGAATAAATACGTATCCGGTTTGAGACTTAGAGTCATCCGGATCGGTGTCAAATCTTGCATCGACGTAACCCTTTACGACGATCTCTTCGTCACCTCCATAAACGAGAAACATTTCCTTAGTCCTTTTCAGGTACTTCAAAATATTCTTGACCGCCGTGCAGTGATCCACTCCTGGATTACTTTGAAACCTGCCTGCCATACTTATGGCCTAGCTGACGTCTGGTCTAGTGCACAACATTGCATACATGGTAGAACCAATGGCTGAAGCATACGGGACGGAACTCATTTGTTCTCTATCTTCCGTAGTTGCTGGGCACTGAGTCTTACTCAATTTTGTACCTTGTAACACTGGCAAGAACCCTTTCTTGGATTGTTCCATTTTTAACTTCTTCACAACTTTATCAAGGTATGTGCTTTGTGAAAGTCCTATCACGCGTCTCGATCTATCCCTATAGATCTTAATGCCTAGAACGTAAGCAGCTTTTCCTAGGTCTTCGTAGAGAAACTTTTGATCAAGTAATCCTTTACACTCTCCAAAAACTCCCCGTTGTTTCCAATCAACAATATGTCATCCGCATATAATATTAGAAACACCACAGAGCTCCCATTCACTTTCTCGTAAATACAAGATTCTCCAACCACTTGTATAAACCCAAATGCTTTGATCACCTCATCAAAGCGCTTATTCCAACTCTGAGATGCTTGCACCAGTTCATAAATGGATCGCTGGAGCTTGCATACTTTTTTAGTATTCTTGGGATCGACAAAACCTTCGGGTTGCATCATATACAACTCTTCATTAAGAAAACCGTTAGGGAACGCCGTTTTGAGATCCATCTGCCAGATTTCATAATCGAAAAATGCAGCTGTTCCTAACATGATTCCGACGGACATAAGCATCGCTACTGGGGAGAACGTCTCATCGTAGTCAATTCCTTGAACTTGTGAAAAACCCTTTGCCACAAGTCGAGCTTTATGAACGGTCACATTACTGCTTGTGTCCGTCTTCTTGTTAAAGATCCATTTGTTCTAAATAGCCTTTCGGCCTTCAGGTAATACTTCCAAAGTCCAGACTTTATTTTCATACATAGATCCTATCTCATACTTCATGGCCTCCGGCCATTTGTTGGAATCCGAACCCACCATTGCTTCTTCATAATTCGCAGGTTCATTGTTGTCCAACAACATAATTGATAAGACAAGATTACCGTACCACTCAGGAGTAGTACGTGATCTTTTCGACCTACGACGTCCGATAGGAACTTGATCCGCGGTTTCATGATCATCATTATTAACTTCCTCCTCAACTGGCTTCGCTTCGACAGGGGTTTCCCCTTGCCCTACGCCACCATGTAGAGGGACTAGAACTTCGACAACCTCATCAAGTTCTATCTTCCTCCCACTCAATTCTTTTGAGAGAAACTCCTTCTCAAGAAAAGCTCTGTTTTTAGCAACAAACACTTTGCCCTCGAATTTGAGATAGAAGGTGTACCCAACTATCTCTTTTGGGTAACCTATGAAGACACACTTTTCCGCTTTGGGTTCCAGCTTTTCAGGCTGAAGCTTTTTGACATAAGCATCACATCCCCAAACTTTAAGAAACGACAACTTCGGTCTGTTGCCATACCACAATTCGTATGGTGTCGTGTCAACGGATTTTGAGGGTGCCCTATTTAAAGTGAATGCAGCTGTCTCTAATGCATAAACCCAAAACGATAACGGCAAATCGGTAAGAGACATGATAGATCGCACCATTTCTAACGAAGTACGATTACGATGTTCTGACAGACCATTACGCTATGGTGTTCCATGCGGTGTAAACTATGTAACAATTCCACATTGTCTTAAGTGATCACCAAACTCGAAACTCAGATATTCTCCCCCACGATCAGAACGTACGAACTTGATCTTCTTGTTACGATGATTTTCAACTTCACTCTAAAATTGCTTGAACTTCTCAAACATTTCAGACTTGTGCTTCATCAAGTATATATATCCATACCTACTTAAATCTTCAGTGAAGGTGAGAAAATAACAATATCCGCCGCGCGCCTCCACACTCATCGGACCGCACTCATCGGTATGTATGATTTCCAACAAGTCACTAGCACGCTCCGTTGTTCCGGAGAACAGAGTCTTAGTCATCTTGCCCATGAGGCATGGTTCGCACGTGTCAAGTGATTCAAAATCAAGTGACTCCAAAAGCCCATCGGAATGGAGTTTGTTCATGCGTTTTACACCAATATGACCTAAGCGGCAGTGCCACAAAAACATGGCGCTATCATTGTTAAATCTACATATTTTGGTCTCAATGTTAAGTATATGTGTATCATCGCTATCAAGATTCAATATGAATAATCCTCTCACATTGGGTGCATGACCATAAAAGATATTACTCATAGAAATAGAACAACCATTATTCTCTGACTTAAATGACTAACCGTCTCGCAATAAACAAGATCCAGATATACTGTTCATGCTTAACGCAGGCACTAAATAACAATTATTTAATTTCATAACTAATCCTGATGGTAACCGAAGTGAAATTGTGCCGACGGTGATTGCATCAACCTTGGAACCATTTCCCACGCGCATCGTCACTTCATCCTACGCCAACCTTCGTTTATTCCGCAGTTCCTGCTTCGAGTTGCAAATATAAGCAACAGAACCGGTATCGAATACCGAGGCACTACTACGAGAGTTGGTTAACTACACATCAATAACATGTATATCGAATATACCTGATTTTTCATTAGCCGCCTTCTTATCAGCCAAATACATGGGGCAGTAGCGCTTCCAATGGCTGATACGTCTCCAACGTATCTATAATTTTTGATTGTTCCATGCTATTTTATTATCAACTTGGGATGTATTATATGCATTTATATGCTATTTTATATCATTTTTGGGACTAACCTATTAACTCAGTGCCCAGTACCAGTTTCTGTTTTTCCGTGTTTTTGACCTTTTTCAGATAAGAATATTAAACGGAGTCCAAACGGAATGAACCTTCGGGGTGATTTTTTCCATAACAGAAGGGATCCAGAAGACTTGAGAACCAAGGCAGAGGGCCATGGAGGAAGCCACGAGCCCCCTAGGCGCGCCCAGGGGGGCGCCTAGCAGGCTCGTGGGCCCCTCGTGCCTCCTTTGCCCTACCCCTTTCGCCTATAAATTCCCTAAAATCCCCAAACCAACAGATAGAGCCACGAAAATAGTTTTCCGCCGCCGCAAGCTTCTGTTTCCGCGAAATCCCATCTGGGAACCATTCTGGTGCCCTATCGGAGGGTGATTCGGACACGGAGGGCTTCTTCATCAACACCATTGCCTCTACGATGATGCGTGAGTAGTTCACCACAGACCTTTGGGTCCATATCTAGTATCTAGATGGCTTCTTCTCTCTCTTGGATCTTCAATACAAAGTTCTCCATAATCTTCATGGAGATCTATCCGATGTAACTTTGTTTTGCGGTGTGTTTGTCGAGATCCGATGAATTGTGGATTTATGATCAGATTATCAATCAATATTATTTGAGTCTCCTCTGGTTTCTTATATGCATGATTTCGTATCCTTGTAATTCTCTTCGAGTTATGGGTTTCGTTTGGCCAACTTGATCTATAATTCTTGCAATGGGAGAAGTGCTTGGTTTTGGGTTCATACCGTGTGGTGTTCTCACCTAGTTATAGAAGGGGTAGCGAGGCACGCATCGTGTTGTTGCCATCAAGGGTAAAAAGATGGGGTTTATATCATATTGCACGAATTTATCCCTCTACATCATGTCATCTTTCTTAAGGCGTTACTCTATTTGTTATGAACTTAATACACTAGATGCATGCTGCATTGCGGTCAATGTGTGGAGTAATAGTAGTAGATGCAGAAAGTATCGGTCTACTTGTCTCGGACGTGATGCCTATACATATGATCATTGCCTTAGATATCGTCATGACTTTGCACGATTCTATCAATTGCTCTACACTAATTCGTTCACCCACCATAATACTTGCTATCATGAGAGAAGCCTCTAGTGAACACTATGCCCACCGGGTCTATTTTACACATTATATATTCAGATCTACATACAAAAATACCAAAAATACCTTGCTGCAATTTTATTTATTTATTTATATTTACCTATTATCACTATCAGATCTCACTTTGCAAGTAATTGTAAAGGGATTGACAACCCCTTTATAGTGTTGGGTGCAAGTTTGTTTGTCTTTGCGCACGTGCCTTGGTGCCTCATCTTGATACTCCTACTGGATTAATACCTTGGTTCTCAAACCGAGGGAAATACTTATCTCTACTTTGCTGCATCACCCTTTCCTCTTCAAGGGAAAAAACCAACGCAAGCTCAAGAAGTAGCAGTGACCCAGTACCTTGCAATAATAACACTCTGTTTCAGGCTTAGGCCCAGCCTTAGGTTTCTTTGTCAGATTGGCAACAGGTTTGCCACTCTTCTTGGAGTTACCCTTCTTGCCTTTGCCGTTTCTCTTGAAACTAGTGGTCTTATTGACCATCAACACTTGATGCTCTTTTTGGAGTTCTGACTCTGCAACTTTCAGCATCGCGAATAACTCGCTGGGTGACTTGTTCATCCCTTGCATGTTATAGTTCAACACAAAGCTCTTATAGCTAGGTGGCAGTGATTGCAAAATTCTGTAAGTGATCGCTTCTTGCGGGAGTTCAATACCCAGCTCAGCTAGACGGTTTGAGTACCCAGACATTTTGAGCACATGTTCAGGTTGATGACCCACAAGTATAGGGGATCAATCATAATCCTTTCGATAAGTAAGAGTGTCGAACCCAACGAGGAGCAGGAGGATGTGACAAGTGGTTTTCAGCAAGGAAATATCTGCAAGCACTGAAATTATCGGTAACAAGTGATTGTGTGGTGAGATGATTCGTAGCGAGCAACAAGTAACAAAAGTAGCAATGGTGCAACAAAGTGGCCCAATCCCTTTTGTAGCAAGGGACAATCCTGGACAAAGTATTATAGGAGGAAAAACGCTCCCGAGGACACACGGGAATTTCTGTCATGCTAGTTTCATCATGTTCATATGATTCGCGTTCGTTACTTTGATAGTTTGACATGTGGGTGGACCGGCGCTTGGGTACTGCCCTTACTTGGACAAGCATCCCACTTATGATTAATCCCTCTCGCAAGCATCCGCAACACGAAATAAGAATTAAGACAAAGTCTAACCATAGCATTAAACTAGTGGATCCAAATCAGCCCCTTACGAAGTAACACATAAACTAGGGTTTAAGTTTCTGTCACTCTAGCAACCAATCATCTACTTACTACTTCCCAATCCCTTCCTCTAGGAAGAAATAATGGTGAAGTGTTATGTATTCGACGTTCACATAACAACACTAGAGGAAAAACAACATACAATATATCAAAATACGGAACGAATACCAAATTTAGATGACTATTATTAGCATGATTTATCCCATGTCCTCAGGAACAAAAGTAAATACTCACAAAGCATAATCATAATCATGATCAAAGGTGTAATGAGTAGCATCAAGGATCTGAACATAAACTCTTCAACCAAATAATCTAACTAGCATCAACTACAAATATTAATCAACACTACTAGCAACCTTACATGTACCAATCGGAGTCGCGAGACGGAGATTGGTTACAAGTGATGAACTAGGGTTTGGAGATGAGATGGTGCTGATGAATATGTTGATGGAGATGAGTCCCCTCCGATGAGAGGAGTGTTGGTGATGACGATGGCGATGATTTCCCCCTCCGAGAGGGAAGTTTCCCCGGCAGGACGATCTACATTGGTTCTGCTCAAGTTCGGCCTCGTGGTGGCGGCGAAACCAGGAACAAGCTCCCGTCTGATTTTTTCTGGACGAAACCCTCCATATAGCAAATGAGGGGGGCAAGTGGGCCAGCAGGGTACCCACAAGCCCCCATGGCGCGGCCTGGGGGGTGGTCGCGCCGTGCGGGCTTGAGGCCACCCCCTGGCGCCCCTCTGACGCTTCTTCGGCCCAGTATTTTTTATATATTGGGAACAAAATCTCCGTTGGTTTTCACGGCGTTTGGAGTAGCGCAGAATAGGTATCTCAACTTTGCTCCACTTTCAGGCCAGAATTCCAGTCGCTGGTATTCTCCCTCTTCATGTAAACCTTGCAAAATAAGAGAGAAAAGGCATAAGAATAATACCGTGAAGTGAAATAACAGCCAAAGAAGCGATAAGTAACAACATGAAAACATGACGCAAAATGGACGTATCAACTCCCCCAAGCTTGTCCTCAAGCGAAAGCCTAGCTCAATAAATATGTCCACATGTTTAGGGAGAGAGGTGTTGACAAAACAAGATACGGACATGCATGCATCATGACCATGATCAGAACAACAATACCAACATATAATCTCTCATGCTGAAGTGATAATTCCTTCACAAAGTAAAGCATGAATCAAGAACCTTACCGAGAAGTAACAACCGATAGCCTTTAGTTATTGAAGCAATTGCGATTTATCACAATATCAGAAAGAGTCAAATAAGAACTTGTAAAGCAAATCCACATACTCAATCACTCTTTCGTTCTCTACAATTGCTACAACTCACGTGGTACTCATGAGATCAAAGTTTCAGCTGGACACAGAGAAAGATAGGGGCTTAGAGTTTTGCCTCCCAACTGCTTACGTCAAGGTTAATGTCAACAATAATAATTCATGAATGGCTACCTACAAGTTGACATATGAATATAGATCTTTCCCAAGCATATGACGGTATCCAAGACAAAGGCAAAATAAGAAATTGGTGAAGATCACCATGACTCTTTCAAGGGAAAAAAGTAAAGGTACAAGATAGGCCCTTCGCAGAGGGAAGCAGAGGTTGTCATGCACTTTTGAGGTTTGGATGCGTGTTCTCTTAGTGCGGAGGAACGTCACTTTATATTGCCCCCTGTGATAAAGAACTTTATTATGTAGTCTGTCGCTTTGATGTCTTCCTCATCACAGGTTCGTATAAAGCTTATTTTCCACACACTAATAGATCATACATATTAGAGAGCAATTTTTATTGCTTGCACCGATGACAACTTACTTGAGGGATCTTATTCAATCCATAGGTAGGTATGGTGGACACTCATGGCAAAACTGGTTTGAAGGTTTATGGATGCACAAGTAGTATATCTACTTGGTGCGGGAGGTTTTGGCTAATATGAGGTGGAAGCAATCGTCACATGCCAAGGGATCTCTAATCATATAACATTGTTCAGAGCCAAGCAAACACTATCCATTATGCTATCTTCCTTGTCATCTACTTCTAGGCATGAAATAGTTTAGTGAGTGTTCACAATCATAGATGATGTCAGAGATGATATATTTATATGTGAATCTCTCCTTCCTTATCGCTTCCTATTAATTGCAACAATGACCAAGGTCTACGTTTGCCTACCCTCAACAAGTTTCAATCCTCATTCTTTTTATATGTGAAGCCATCACTTCCCATAAGATCACTACATGATCTTTCATGCTTTTGTTCTATTCTCACTCTTTTGATCATGGCAAGAGGCAAAGCCCTTCAACTAAGACACTCTTTATTATATGGCTCACGAGCAAGAATACATCGCGGGTGACACAAAGCAAACTCAAGACTAAAACACTAAGACTTTTAAACTACTAGAGAAAAAGAAAACTGAAAAGGAAAACTAAAACAAAGGTAAAGGAAAAAGATGTGATGGTGATACGATACCGGGGCAACTCCCCCAAGCTTGGCAAAAGCCAAGGGGATTTCCCATACCAATGCTTAGTTGTCTTCCTTTGGTGGTGGTGGAGGAGTTGTTGCAGAGGTCTTAAGCTTGTCTAATTTCCACTTAAGCATAAAATTCTGCTCTCTCACATCATCATTTTCCTCCTCAAGCTTAAACACCCTTTGACAAAGTTCCTGCTTACTCTCCTGCAAGAAATGAGAAGGGATAAACAAGTTCGTAGGCTTCTTCCTTGAGTCAGGGAGGCTCGAGTTCTTGAACTCCACATGAGTGCGTCCAGGTTGAGGTAGAGGAGCCTCCTCTTCATCGGAACTCGTTTGTTCCTTCCCCTTGGGATCATAGTCCTCTTGCTCATAAGTGGTCCAGCCATATGGTTCCAAGTCCCCATAGACCTTGGGGTTAGCAAGGTAATCAGCTTCATAGCTCTCCCCCTCTGAATCCTGAGAAGACATCTTGACCTAGATCTGGGCAGAAAACAGGCTCGAAACGAAAAACAGAGGAAATATGCGTGATGCAGGGGTCAGACCGAACATAAGTATATATAATGATTTTTTCAGACCAGAAGGAGTACCCTGCACGAAAACGGAGTCCGGGAGGCGCACGAGGTGGCCACAAGCCCTCACGGCGCGGCCAGGGGGTGGGCCCGCGCCGTGCAGGCTTGTCGCCTCCTCGCACACTTTCCGGACTACTTCCATTTTTTGTATTTTTTCAAATATTCCAAAACGGAGGAAATTTCCTATGGGGAACGTTTTGGACTCTGTTTTCTTACCGAATCTCATACCTCTTCGTTTTCAGAGTCTGAAACAGGCTGATAAATGTCCCTTAGGTATTCTTCCGGAGTTATGGTATTGATGATATTGCTTTCAATATTCATAGGAGTACCTGAGATATAATTCTTGATTCTCTGCCCATTTAACACTCTCGGACAATTACCTTCCATGTTGTTGATCTTGATACCACTGGAACGATATACTTCCTCAACAACATAGGGACCTTCCCATTTAGAGAGAAGCTTGCCTGCAAAGAATCTTAAACGAGAGTTATATAGCAAGACATAATCACCTACATTGAACTCACGCTTTTGTATCCTCTTATCATGCCACCTCTTAACCTTCTCTTTGAAAAGCTTGGCATTCTCATATGCCTGAGTTCTCCACTCATCAAGCAAGCTAATATCAAATAACCTGTTCTCACCGGCAAGTTTGAAATCAAAGTTGAGCTCTTTGATTGCCCAATAAGCTTTATGCTCTAGCTCAAGAGGTAAATGACATGCTTTCCCATACACCATTTTGTACGGAAACATGCACATGGGATTCTTATAGGCAGTTCTATAAGCCCACAATGCATCATCGAGCTTATTAGACCAATTCTTTCTAGATCTGTTGACAGTGTTTTGCAGAATCAGTTTAATCTCTCTATTGCTTAGGTCTACTTGACCACTGGACTGAGGGTGATAGGGAGACGCAGTTCTATGATTGACATCGTACTTAACAAGCGTTTTATGAAAATTTCCATGAATGAAGTGTGAACCACCGTCGGTCATTAGATATCTAGGGACTCCAAATCTAGGGAAAATAACTTCTTTCAGCATCTTGATAGAGGTGTTGTGATCAGCACTACTAGTGGGGATAGCTTCTACCCACTAGTGACGTAATCAACAACAAGTAAGATATGTGTATACCCATTGGATTTTGGAAAAGTTCCCATATAATCAAAGACCCAAACATCAAATGGTTCAATGATAAGTGAATAGTTCATAGGCATTTCCTGACGTTTACTAATTTTACCTATTCTTTGACATTCATCACAAGACAAGACAAACTTACGGGCATCCTTGAAGAGAGTGGGCCAATAGAAACCTGATCGCAATACCTTGTGTGCAGTTCTATCTCCCGCATGGTGTCCTCCGTAGGCCTCGGAGTGACACTTCTGTAGGATCTGTCCCTGTTCATGTTCAGGTACACAACGTCTAATAACACCATCTACTCCTTCCTTATAAAGGTGAGGATCATCCCAGAAGTAATGTCTCAAGTCAAAGAAGAATTTCTTCTTTTGCTGATACGTGAAACTAGGTGGTATATATTTGGCAACAATATAGTTTGCATAATCAGCATACCACGGTGCACTACGTGAAGCATTGATGACATTCAGTTGCTCATCGGGAAAGCTATCATCAATAGGTTGTGGGTCATCAAGAACGTTCTCCAACCTAGACAAGTTATCTGCTACTGGGTTATCAACACCCTTTTTGTCAACAACGTGCAAATCACATTCTTGTAGCAAGAGAACCCATCTGATAAGTCTAGGTTTAGCGTCTTTCTTCTCCATGAGGTACTTAATAGCAGCATGATCTGTGTGAATAGTTACTCTGGAATCAACTATGTAAGACCTGAACTTTTCACATGCAAACACGACTGCTAAAAAATCCTTCTCCGTAATGGCATAGTTTCTCTGGGCACTGTCTAGAGTTTTACTAGCGTAGTGAATAACATTCAACTTCTTATCAACTCTTTGCCCTAGAACAACACCAACCGCATAATCACTAGCGTCACACATGATCTCAAAAGGCAAGTTCCAATCAGGTGGTTGAACAAAAGGTGCAGTTATCAAAGCCCTCTTAAGTATTTGGAAGGCTTCCTCACAATCATCATCAAAGACAAAAGGAATATCCTTTTGCAAGAGATTGGTAAGAGGCCTAGAAATCTTAGAGAAGTCTTTAATGAACCTTCTATAGAAACCAGCATGACCAAGGAAACTTCTTATTCCTTTGATATCTCTGGGGTATGGCATTTTCTCAATTGCATCAACCTTAGCCTTATCGACTTCAATACCTCTTTCGGAAATTTTATGTCCTAAGACGATGCCTTCATTAACCATAAAGTGGCACTTCTCCCAATTCAAGACAAGATTGGTGTCTTTACATCTCTGCAAGACTCGATCAAGGTTGCCGAGGCAATCATCAAAGGAAGACCCGTAAACGGAGAAGTCATCCATGAAAACCTCAAGAATCTTTTCACAAAAGTCAGAGAATATAGCCATCATACATCTTTGAAAGGTGGCAGGTGCATTGCACAAGCCAAAAGGCATACGTCTATAAGCAAAGGTACCAAAAGGGCAGGTGAAAGTGGTTTTTTCCTGATCACATTGTGCAACTGGTATTTGGGAGAAACCAGAATAACTGTCTAGAAAGCAGAAGTGTGTGTGTTTGGAAAGCCTTTCTAGCATTTGGTCGATAAAAGGCAGAGGGTAATGATCTTTCCTAGTGGCCTTATTAAACTTCCTAAAATCAATCACCATCCTATAGCTAGTAATAATCCTCTGTGGGATCAACTCATCCTTATCATTAGGGACAATAGTGATGCCTCCCTTCTTAGGAACCAATGCACCGGACTCACCCAATCGCTATGAGCAACAGGATAGATAATACCCGCTTCCAGGAGCTTTAGTATTTTTTTCTTACTACTTCTTTCATCTTAGGATTCAATCTCCTTTGATGATCAGCAACTGGTTTGAATTCAGCATCAGTTTTGACCTTGTGCTGGCATAGAGTGGGACTAATGCCCTTAAGATCATCAAGAGTATGTCCAATAGCAGCACGGTGCTTCCTCAGAGTTTTTAGTAGCTTCTTTTCTTCATGCTCTGAGAGGCTAGCACTAATAATGACAGGATATATCTCTTTTTCATGAAGATAGGCATACTTAAGAGTATCAGGCAACTGTTTAAGCTCGAACACAGGATCACCCTTTGGTGGGGGTGGATCCCCAAGCAGTTCAATAGGCAAGTTATTCTTAAGGATAGGATATTGTTCCAACACAACTCTATCTATTTCATCCCTTTCATCCATATGCATATCATTTTCATTCTCAAGCAAGTATTGCTCTAAGGGATCAGTAGGAGGCATGGCAATAGAGGCTAAGGCAATAGTTTCATCCCTACTAGGCAACTCCTTTTCATGAGGTTGTCTACCAAACTTAGAGAAACTGAACACATGTGACACACCTTCGAAGCCAACAGTGACATTTTGCTTCTCACAATCAATAAGAGCATTGACAGTATTGAGAAAAGGTCTACCAAATATGATGGGACAAAAGCTAGCATGTGCGGTAGCAAGAACGAGGAAATCAGCAGGATACTTCGTTTTACCACACAAGACTTCAACATCCCTAACAATTCCCACAGGGCAGATAGTATCTCTATTGGCAAGCTGAATAGTGACATCTATAGGTTCTATCTCAACAGGTGCAATCTCATCTTTGACTTCATCGTATAACGATTGAGGTATCGCACTAACACTAGCACCCAAGTCACATAAACCATGATAACAGTGATCTCCTATCTTAACAGAAACTATAGGCATGCCAACAACAGGCCTATGTTTGTCTCTAGCATGAGGTTTAGCAATTCTAGCAGCATCTTCACAAAAGTGAATATTATGTCCCTCAACTTCTTCAGTCAGAAGATCTTTGATAATAGCAATGCTAGGTTCAACTCTAATTTGCTCAGGGGGTGTAGGTGTTCTAAGATAGCCTCTATGTATCACAGTTGAAGCTTTAAAATGATCCTTTATCCTAACAGGGAAAGGTGGTTTCTCAATGTAAGCACTGGGTACCACAGGATCATTATAGGCAATGACTTTCTCTTCAACTGGAGTGGGTTTAACTACATTGACTTCTAAAGGAGGATGAAATTTAAACCACTTCTCTTTGGGGAGATCAATATGAGCAGCAAAAGATTCACACAATGAAGCTACTATCTCAGAGTCAAGTCCATACTTAGCGCTAAAATCACTAAAGGTATTTGTCTCAACAAAGGGTTTAACGCAATCAAAAGTGAAATTCATACCTGACTCCTTACCTTCTTCAAGTTCCCAATCTTCAGAGTTGCGTTTAATTCTCTCCTATAAATTCCATTTGAAGTCAATATCTCTCTTCATAAAAGAACCGGTACAAGAAGTGTCAAGCATGGTGCGATCATCATGAGAAAGCCGAGCATAGAAGTTCTGAATGATAACTTCTCTCGAGAGCTCATGATTGGGGCATGAATATAACATTGATTTAAGCCTCCCCCAAGCATGAGCGATGCTTTCTCTATCACGAGGCCAAAAATTGTAAATATAATTCCGATCATGATGTACTAAATGCATAGGATAAAACTTTTGATGAAATTCCAATTTCAACCGATTGTAGTCCCGTGATCCAGTATCATCACATAGCCTATACCATGTCAACGCCTTATCCTTCAAAGATAAAGGAAAGACCTTCTTCTTGACCTCATCCTCGGGCACACCTTCAAGCTTAAATAAACCACAAACTTCATCTACATAGATCAGATGCAAGTCTGGATGTGATGTTCCATCTCCTGTAAACGGATTAGCCAGCAGTTTCTCAAGCATACCCGAAGGAAATTCAAAGCAAATATTTTCAGTAGGTGCAGCAGGTTGAGGGGCAACTATTTGTGCTTCTGTTCGAGGTGAAGATACCCCGAGCAAGCCCCTCAAAGGATTAGTATCCATAGTGACAAGTGACAATAAATTTCAGCACACTATATGAATGTTTCGTTACCAAGTTCCACATACCAAAAAGGCGCTTCACTCCCCGACAACGGCGCCAGAAAAGAGTCTTGATGACCCACAAGTATAGGGGATCAATCGTAGTCCTTTCGATAAGTAAGAGTGTCGAACCCAACGAGGAGCAGAAGGATCTGACAAGTGGTTTTCAGCAAGGAAATATCAGCAAGCACTGAAATTATCGGTAACAAGTGATTGTGTGGTGAGATGATTCGTAGCGAGCAACAAGTAACAAAAGTAGCAATGGTGCAGCAAAGTGGCCCAATCCCTTTGTAGCAAGGGACAAGCCTGGACAAAGTCTTATAGGAGGAAAATGCTCCCGAGGACACACAGGAATTTCTGTCATGCTAGTTTCATCATGTTCATATGATTAGCGTTCTTTACTTTGATAGTTTGATATGTGGGTGGACCGGCGCTTGGGTACTGCCCTTACTTGGACAAGCATCCCACTTATGATTAACCCCTCTCGCAAGCATCCGCAACTACGAAAGAAGAATTAAGACAAAAGTCTAACCATAACATTAAACTAGTGGATCCAAATCAGCCCCTTACGAAGTAACGCATAAACTAGGCTTTAAGCTTCTGTCACTCTAGCAACCCATCATCTACTTACTACTTCCCAATGCCTTCCTCTAGGCCCAAATAATGGTGAAGTGTTATGTAGTCGATGTTCACATAACACCACTAGAGGAAAAACAACATACAACATATCAAAATACCGAACGAATACCAAATTCAGATGACTATTATTAGCATGACTTATCCCATGTCCACGGGAACAAAAGTAACTACTCACAAAGCATAATCATAATCATGATCAGAGGTGTAATGAGCAGCATTAAGGATCTGAACATAAACTCTTCCACCAAATAATCCAACTAGCATCAACTACAAAGTGTAATCAACACTACTAGCAACCTTACAAGTACCACTCGGTGATTGGTTACAAGTGATGAACTAGGGTTTGGAGATGAGATGGTGCAGATGAAGATGTTGATGGAGATGAGTCCCCTCCGATGAGAGGAGTGTTGGTCATGACGATGGCGATGATTTCCCCCTCCGGGAGGGAAGTTTCCCCGACAGGATCGTCGTGTCAGAGCTCTAGATTGGTTCTGCTCAATTTCCGCCTCGTGGCGGAAGCGAAACCACGAAAAAGCTCCCGTCCGATTTTTTTCTGGACGAAACCCTCCATATAGCAAAAGTGGGGGGCAAGTGGGCCAGCAGGGTGCCCACAAGCCCCCATGGCGTGGCCTGGGGGGTGGCCGTGCTGTGCAGGCTTGAGGCCACCCCTGGCTCCCCTCTGACGCTTCTTCGGCCCAGTATTTTTTATATATTGGGAAAAAATCTCCGTTGATTTTCACGTTGTTTGGAGTTGCGCAGAATAGGTATCTCAACTTTGCTCCACTTTCAGGCCAGAGTTCCAGTTGCCGGTATTCTCCCTCTTCATGTAAACCTTGCAAAATAAGAGAGAAAAGGCATAAGAATAGTATCGTGAAGTGAAATAACAGCCAAAGAAGCGATAAATAACAACATGAAAACATGATGCAAAATGGACGTATCAGAGGTCTTATATCTCTTGATTCAGGCGTTCTTCTCAAAGAAAAACTTCAACTCCTGGAACATGTCAAATGCTCCATGACGCTCAAAGCGTCGTTGAAGTCCCGGCTCTAAGCCATAAAAGACTGCACACTGAACTACTGAGTAGTCCTCCTTACATGTTAACCAGGCGTTCTTAACATTTTGGTCAGTCGTAGCGGGTGGTCCATCTCCTAGTGCAGCATTAAGGACATAATCCTTCTTCCCAGCTTGCAGGAGCAACTTAAGAGATGAGCCCGGTCTACAAAGTTTCTTCCATCATCTTTCAACTTAGCTTTCTCTAGGAACGTATTGAAATTGAGGGTGACTATCACGTGAACCATTGATCTACAAGACAAATTTTGCAAAGTGGACTTAGACTATGTTTAAGATAATTAGAGTTTAACTAATCAAATTGCTGATAAACTCCCACTCGAAAAGTACATCTCTCTAGTCATTTGAGTGGTACATGATCGAAATTCACTAACTCAAGTGCGATCATCACGTGAGTTGAGAATAGTTTCAGTGGTAAGCATCTCTATGCTAATCATATCAACTATACGATTCATGCTCAACCTTTCGATCTCATGTGTTCCGAGGCCATGTCTGCACATGCTAGGCTCGTCAAGTTTAACCCAAGTGTTCCGCGTGTGCAACTGTTTTGCACCCGTTGTATGTGAACGTTGAGTCTATCACACCCGATCATCATGTGGTGTCTCAAAACGACGAACTGTCGCAACGGTGCAAAGTCGGGGAGAACACAATTTCATTTTGAAATTTTAGTGAGAGATCACCTTATAATGCTACCATCATTCTAAGAAAAATAAGGTCCATAAAATTATTAACATCACATGCAATTCATAAGTGACATGATATGGCCATCATCTTGTGCTTCTTGATCTCCATCACCAATGCACCAACATGATCTTCTTGTCACCGGAGCTACACCATGATCTCCATCAACGTGTCTCCATCGAGGTTTTTGTGCTATCTATGCTATTACTACTAAAGCTACGACCTAGCAATATAGTAAACGCATCTGCAAACACAAACGTTAGTTTAAAGACAACCCTATGGCTCCTGCCGGTTGTCGTAGCATCGACGTGCAAGTCGATATAAACTATTACAACATGATCATCTCATACATCCAATATATCACATCACGTCATTGGCCATATCATATCACAAGCATACCCTGCATAAACAAGTTAGACGTCTTCTAATTTGTTGTTGCATGTTTTACGTGGCTGCTATGGGTATCTTGTATGATCGCATCTTACTTACGCAAAAACCACAATGGAGATTTGCAAATTGCTATTTAACTTCTCTCCAAGGACCGCCTCGGTTAAAACCAATTCAACTAAAGTTGAAGAAACAGGCACCCGCCAGTCATCTTTATGCAACGAGGTTGCATGTTAGTTGATGAAACCAGTCTCTCGTAAGCATACGAGTTATGTTGGTCCGGGCCGCTTCAATCCAACAATACCGCCGAATCGAGAAAAGACTAAGAAGGGTAGAAAATCGAACATCACAGTCCACAAAACCTTTTGTGTTCTACTCGAGATAACATCTACGCATGAACCTAGCTCATGATGCCACTGTTGGGGAACGTTGCATGAGAAAAAAATCCTACGCACACGAAGACATATCATGGTGTTGTCCATCTACGAGAGGAGATTAGATCTATGTACCCTTGTAGAACGCTCAGCGGGAAGCGTTAAGAAACACGGCTGATGTAGTGGTACGTCTTCACGATCAGTCCCTCGAACCCTCCCACGATCCGTCCCACAAACCGTCTCGCGATCCGTCCCGATCTAGCGCCGAACGTACGGCACCTCCGCGTTTAGCACACGTACATCTCGATGACGATCTCGGCCTTCTTGATCCAGCAATCAAGATAGAGAAGTAGATGAGTTCTCCGGAAGCGTGACAACGCTCCGGTGGTGGTGATGATCTACTCCTGCAGGGCTCCGCCCGAGCTCTATAGAACTCCGATCTAGAGGTAAAACTATGTGGAATAGGCTAGAGTTGCACGTGGCACAGTTGTGTCTCAAAAAGCCCTAAACCATCAATATATATAGGAGGAGGGGAGGGGCTAGCCTTGGGGCACAAGGGGCCCAAGGGTGCACCGGCCGCCAGGGAGGAGGAGGACTCCTCCTCCAATTCGGTTTGGGAAGGAGGAGTCCTCCTCTTACATCCCACCTCCCTATTTCTTTTTTTTCCTTTGGTATTTTTACAAGTGGCGCCATAGCCCTCTTTGACTGACTCCACCAGCCCACTAAGGACTTGGTGCGCCACCCTAGGGCCTTGGGCTCACTCCCGGGTGGGTGGCCCCTCCCGGTAAATACCCGGAACCTATTTGTCACTCCCGGTACACTGCCGGTAATGCCCGAAACTTTCCGGTGACCAAATGAAACCATCCTATATATCAATCTTCATTCCGGACCATTCCAGAAACCCTCGTGACGTCCGTGATCTCATCTGGGACTCCGAACAACATTCAGTAACCACACATATAACTCAACTCTACTAAAACATCATCGAACCTCAAGTGTGCAAACCCTGCAGGTTCGAGAACTATGTAGACATGACCCGAGACACTCCTCGGTCAATATCCAATAGAGGTACCCTGATGCCCACATTGGATCCTACATATTCTCCGAAGATCTTATCGGTTGAACCTTAGTGCCAAGGATTTATATAATCCCGTATGTCATTCCCTTTGTTCTTCGGTATGTTACTTGCTCGAGATTCGATCGTTGGTATCCGCATACCTATTTCAATCTCGTTACCGGCAAGTCTCTTTACTCATTCTGTAATACAAGATCCCATGACTTACACTTAGTCACATTGCTTGCAAGGCTTGTGTGTGATGTTGCATTACCGAGTGGGCCCCGAGATACCTCTCCGTCACACGGAGTGACAAATCCCAGTCTTGATCCATACTAACTCAACGGACACCTTCGGAGATACCTGTAGAGCACCTTTATAGTCACCCAGTTACGCTGCGATGTTTGATACACACAAGGTATTTCTCCGGTGCCAGTGAGTTATATGATCTCATGGTCATAGGAATAAATACTTGACACGCAGAAAACAATAGCAATAAAATGACACGATCAATATGCTACGTTCATAGTTTGGTTCTAGTCCATCACATGATTCTCCCAATGATGTGATTCAGTTATCAAGTGACAACACTTGCATATAGTCAGAACACATTGACTATCATTGATCAACTGGCTAGCCAACTAGAGGCTTGCTAGGGACATTTTTTGTCTATGTATCCACACATGTATCTATGTTTTTATTCAATACAATTATAACATGGATAATAAATGATTATCTTTTAACAGGAAATATAATAATAACTATTTTATCATTGCCTCTAGGGCATATTTCCAACAACAAGTACCCCAAGGAGGAGTGTATGGGGGTTTTGTTATCCTTGCGCGTCCTCGACCCATGGTAACGTGAGGGTACTCTATATATTCCAACCCCTCCAGAGGTTAGCGATCAATCTAGCAGCTAGAGTTCTCCACTATTTTTTAGTTTTTGAAAAACACACGAATTTCCCAAAATATGACACCTATCACTAATAGGCTCAAGCTCTTGGCACCAATAGTCCAAACAATATTCAAATCAATACCTCAAAACTATTGCAAGTTACTACTATACTTAAATAGCAACCTCAATTACCCACTCATGCAAGACACACAACTAAGTGCAACAAGCCAACTCTCTAAACAAGATAAGCATGATAACTCAATAGAGTTCCAAAATAAACCTAAATAAAAGATCTTAAAATGATAAAGCACGAAAACTAAGAGCTAAGCATGACAACAACTATGTAAAGATAGAGAACACACAAAAAGATAAGCATGAAAACCTATGTTGTGTTCTAGAGTGGAATGGAGCGTGTTTCTCTCCCAAACAAGGAAGGCTAGGTTCCGACTTGTTATGAACAGCAAGAAAAAACTAAAACAAAATAAAATGTAAAGAGCGGGACGCACCAAGCATAAGACATAACATATGAAGTGGTAAAATTATAGCATGGAGATGGACGAACTGATGATTGTTGATAGAGAAGGGGATGCATGGGGGAATCCCCAAGCTTAGACGCTTGAGTCTCCTTTAATATTTATTGGGGGTGCATGGGGGAATCCCCAATCTTAAGCGCTTGACACTCCTGGATATTCTTTCATCATCTTCCATCGCATACTTGAAAACTCCCTTCATACGAAACTCATCATAAGCTGATTAGAGTGGTTAGTACCCAGGATAAGATAATTCATTATCTACTAGAAATAAAGATATTCATGAAAATATACTGTTTATCATGATTTCCAAAAGGTTTCTGCAAAGGAAAAGCAAGCTTAAGCTTGGCAAAATGATGAAAACGCAAAACGTGGCAGAATCTGTGTAAAACAGAACAACAGGTAGTAAATAATTTTTTCGAGGCACTTATGCAACTGAAACCAAAAAACTCATAAGATATGCCAAAAATAAAATTATATAGAGCATGCTGTCAAAACAATTCAGATCAAAAAGATGATCTGGTGATTTTTGGCGAATTTTTCCGTCAAGCAGACATAATCTGTTTCTGGACAGCATGTCACAAGTTTTGAACTTTCTTGCAATCGGAGGCTAAAACTTGGCACAAAGGTTGGAAATAAAGATACAATGATGTTGCTATAGTAGTAACAAAGGATCAAGACCACTAGAAGTGAAAGTAAAAACTCAAAGTAAAGATAACAAGGATTGTCTCCCAAGAGCTCTTTCTTTATAGCCATAAAGATAGGCTTAAGATTTTAATGATGCTCTTGTAGGAATAAGAGTTGTAGAACAAAAGAGAGCATCAAGAAGCAAATACCAAACACAGTTAAGTCTAACATGCTTCCTATGCATAGGAATATTGCAATAGAATAATTCATTGAAGCACAAAGCAATAAGCATAGGAAGGCAAAACAAGTGCATCTTCAAAACCTTCGACATAAAGAGGGAAACTTCTTCTTTTTTAGATATTTAGAACCATGTCTCCCCCTCTCATTATAAATTTCAGTGGCATCATGGATGAACTCAACAATATAACTATCACATAAGGCATTATTTCCATGATCCAAAATCACAGAAGTATCATTACTCTTCTTATAAGCAAAATCTTTCTTATTAGGAATAGTGAGAGTAAAGCAATCATTATCATCATGGTAATCATCAAAGCAAATTTTCTCCTCAAAAGTTGGGGGACTAAAAATATCATGTTCATCAAACCCGTAAACCCCAAGCTTAGAGCTTTCCATGTCATTATCAATATTGATATTCAAAGAAAGCACGCTAATAACATTGCCACCATGCAAATAATAAAGTTCCATAGGTTTTTTTATTTTTTCCTCAAACACTTCATGTCCTAGTTCAAGATAAAGTTTATAAAGCTCTCTCATATTTTTGTTGTTTTCCATTAAGCCTAACTAGTCATGCCAATCATGAAAAGCAAACTAACAAGACTAAAAAGCAAAGGTAAAAGATAGCGTGCAACTCCCCAATCTTGAACACGGGAATCCCGGGGAACGGCGCCAGAAACTTGCTTGATGACGAGTTGATTGATATACTTCTCGCCCCTCATTGGTTAGCCCAAGTGGAAGGTGGAGATGTAGTTAGCAGCAAGTTTCCCTTACATGGAGACTTTAAGGTTTATCAAACCAGGAGGACTCTGAGGATCAATAAGAAGGTGTCCGCTGCTCTGGCGCTAGCAGAAGACGTGAACCTGTACGCACAACAAATAAATTTTCCCCCAACGAGTACAAATAGGTTTTCAATCTCTCTGTCCTTGTAGTTTGCAAAGGATCAAAACACAAGCGAAAATAGTGATAGTGATTGCAACGGAAAAGTAAATAAAAGCAGTAAATGATGGAGGTGTAAGCAATGGTGGTAATATGGGCCGGAGTCACATGATGTTCACTAGTGATGTCTCTCTCTCGAAAGACGATAAACAACTATGCTTGGGTAAACAAAATACAACTGGGAAATTGACAGAATTATAAACGCATCGCGATGCTCATTATGCTACTTGAAAGTTAGAGGCTCAATAGTAATGGGTAGTACGCCAAGACAAGTAGACCATTTATTCATCAGCATCTACTTACTAATCATCCACCTTGAGATATCTATCCAGAACATCTCGCTCGTATTAAGTTGCGAGCCCCACCCAAAGTGTAAACTCAAAGCAACAAACAACTGCATTAATGAACTATGCGTAAGGTAAACAATCCTTGCAACCGTGGTCACAAGCACCGTTGTTTTCTCCCTGGTGGCAACAACACATCCCCTAGTATCATGTTTCTGTCACTCAAGCTAGACATCAGGGGGCATGAACCCACAATCATGCATAACGCTCCCTCTTGGAGTTACAATCTACTACTCGGCCAAAGCAATAAAGAGCAACGGAGAACATGCATGAATCACTAAAGAACATAATATAAAAGGATAATCAAATATATAACTCATCACAATCTGAACATAATATCATAATCCATCGGATCCCAGCAAACCGAGCATAGCAATAGCAGGAAAATTACATAGATGCCTTGATCATGTAGGGCAGCACACAAGGGCTAATCATTGAAGCACAAGATTGAAGAGAAGACATCACATAGCTACTGGTCATGGACTCATGGTCCAAGGAGGACTACTCACGACACATCCAGCAAGCGTCCATGGCGGTGGAGAAGCTCCCGGAGGTCAATCCTCCCTCTGACAAGGTGCCGGGAAGAGGTCTCGTGATGCTCCCGATCTCGGAAGCGCTGCGGCGACGGAACGATGGAGAAATTAGCGATTCTGGATACGATGGAAGGGTTTCCAATCGGAGGGGTAAATATAGGCTAAAGGAGGGCGTCAGAGGAGGTGGGGTAGACCCAGGGGACCTGTGGGTGCGGCCAGGGGCCAAGCCATGCCGGGAGGCCGCCTGGGCAGCCCGTGGCTCCCCTATGGCCCATCTTCGGTGATCTGGAAGCCTCCTTCATGCTGATTTTTATATATTTTTCTCAGGATATTTGGGTCTTAGGAAATTTTGGTAAAAGCCCCTGCAAAAAGATATCAGCAGACAGAAACTGGCACTGGGTGCACTGAGTTAGTAGCTTAGTCCAAATATGTGTAAAAAGATATAAAAGTGTAGCAAAACATATAACAATGCCACCCAAAAGATCATGGAACAAGCATAAATTATAGATACGTTTGGGACATATCAACATCCCAAAGCTTAATTCATGCTCGTCCTCGAGTTGGTAAATGCTAACACAAGTAATTTCTGTGATGACATGGTAACACACATATAAGAACTTTAAAGTAAACCAAGTAAGATATGCAATTCAAGTCAAGACAATAACAAGCAAGAGTCTATATCAAGTATTGAAATTAGCAAAGTAAGAACATAAAGGTGCAAGAGGTCTCGCTGTCCGTGACTCGAATGTCTCCAAATGGTGTTTGCGTGGAAGAAATGGGAGATGGGTTTAGAGCATAAAATATATATTTTTAATTGAGAACTCAATCTACTAAACTTTCACACTTGGTCTCCTTCAGAATCTTATTTTGACTCATCCCGAGACCACTAGTCAGACACAAGTCAAAATGATCCTCTCCCTTTGGACTTTGAGCACTCATGCAATGGATGAGCGCAAGCAAGATATGTTGGCACTTAGGATGGAAAAGAGAATAATGATGGAGAAGGAAGACAAAAGGGTGTGAAAGGCTCACATCAGTGAGGACAACCATAGGCGAGAGAAAGCCAAATGATAGATATGATGTGAGGAGTAGAGATTTCCATGCAATGAATGCACATATGAGCTAAGGTAAGATTTCCAATGTAACTAGTGGGGGTGCATATGTTCCTGAGTGAATCTCGTGCAACACTTGTTGATGCAATGCTGAGTGACGCTGGAGGCACTCTTCTTACAAAGCTTGTCTCCCATCACTATGAAAGCCTTTGATCGACGATCTGGCAGGCCTCAATTTTGTATTTAGGGAGTTCCTACTGCAACCGGTATGCTATGTATGGCGCTATCCACTCGGTTATGATCACCAACATCTCATGGACTAAGTCAACTACCGCTGGATGTCTACCTCAGTCGGATTGGAAGGATCGACTAGCTGTGGGGGCTCCTCTGTAAAGGGATCTGATAATCCCAAGTGCATGGAATAATTGTAGCACTTTCCAAAGATCTAAGTTATAAGTATGTAGTTTCGAACCCACAAGGAGCTAATGGTAAGATCAATATTCTCTCAAGTCCTATCTGCCACTGATACAACTCTACATACACCGAACATTTGCTTCTATCTAGTAACAAGGAATAAAACCGTGTCATGGGTATAAAGAGGATAGCTTTGCATGACATTGGAGAACAAAAATAGGAAAAATGGGTATTGTCTAAATAAAATGAGAATATATTACAAATAGCGAGTGTGGAATAATGATGGTATGGTCTGCGGAATCATCCTAAGCAATTGATAACAAGATCGTAATCATTCTTGCAATTTTATACGAGGGAGAGGCATGAGCTAAGATACTTACCATACTTGGATCATATGAACTTATGATTGCACCTCTAGCAAGCATCCGCAACTACTAGAAATCATTAAGGTAAACCCAACCATAGCATTAAACATAAGTCCCCTTTACTCCCATACACAACAATCCCCTTACTCGGGTGTAAGACTCTCTCACTCTAGCCACCCACTATAAGCGAATCATGAACATATTACAACACATTACATCGAGAATCCCTCACATGTGCGGGGCACGGAGGGAACCATAGGAAAACACCAGAATAAAACATACACTCAAACCAATCAAGATCATCAATCAACCCAAAGGACAACATAAATATACTCAAACATCATAGGATGCGAACACATCATTAAATAATAATATATGGGATGAAACACCATGTTCAAGTAGGGTACTACAATGGGGTGCAGGAGAGTGGACCGCTAAAAAGAGATGAGGAAGATGATGAAGACGACGATGTTGATGAAGACGATCACTATAACGATGGTTCGCCCGGTGGCACTCTGGCGCAACCTGGAGAGAGGGGGAGAGAGTCTCACCCATTAGGCTTCCTCCTCCATGGGCTCTACCTAGATGGCGAGAGGTTCTCCCCTCTGGTCGTTGGTCTCCATGGCTCCTGGAGGGCCGAGAGCCCCTTCGAGATTAGATCTCTCACTCTGTTTCTCTCCTATTTTCACTAGTGTTTTCTCTCCAGATTGGTTTTTCATCGACACAGAGAGTTGCGTCGGTGAGGCTGAGAGTCTCTCATAATTTGTGAGGGTTTCTATATTTATATGATTCTTTGGCGGTGGAATCACGCAAAATAGAGTTATGAGGGGCCCACAAGCTAACATGACCCTTTGACGCCCCCCCCCCCGGGTGTGCCCTGTTGGATTGTGGCCAATAGGGAGCCCCTCCGGTGGTTATTCTCTCCAATTTTTCTCATATGTTCCAAAAATGTCACCAATAAGTTTCTGGTGTTTTAGAGAACTTACATTTTCTGCATAAAAAATGACACCACGATAATTCTGCTGAAAACAGCGTCACTTCGGGTTAGTTCTAGTGAAATCATTAAAAGTGCATAAAAGCCATATAAAAGTATTGTAAAGATAGGTGAATATGACATGAATACTTCATAAATCTTCGATATGTTGGAGAGGTATCAGTGATAACCCACAAGTATAGGGGATCGCAACAATCTTGACGGGTAGTATTTCACCCTAATTTATTCATTCGACACAAGGGGGGCCAAAGAATATTTATAGGGTTTGATAGTTGAGTTGTTAGTTCAACCACACCTGCAATATCTCTTTGCGGCAAAGGTTTAGTAGCACGAAAAATAGTAGTAGGAGTAACAACAATAGCAACAACTTGGTAGCAGTAGTGACATTGACATCAGCTATAGTAACTTAACAAGATTCGGTATATATAAAGCATAGATAGATGGTACAATGATGGAAAGATATGTATGACATCAATCATGTGACATTTACACACTAGAGCGACACAAAACTAGCTCCACTTCATCAATATAATGTAGGCATGTACTCCGTATATAGTCATACATGCTTGTGATAAGAACTTGCATGGCATTTTTTGTCCTTCTCTCCCATGACAACGGGGTCCTATTTGAAACTAAGGGATATTAAGGCCTTCTTTTAATAAAGAACTGGAACAAAGCATTAACACATGGTGAACACATGAACTCCTCATACCACGACAATCACTGGAATTAATCCCAATTATTGTCACCTTGGGGTGTGCGGATCAAGACTGTAATAGGTGCAGACAACTTGCAATAGAGGATCTAAACACTTTTCATATTCAGAGAGAACACAATAAGTTTAGGTCTAAAATCATGGTACTCGGGCCCTAGTGACAAGCATTAAGCATAGCAAATTCATAGCAACATCATTCTCACAACATAATGGATACTAGGGATCAAGCCCATCAACTTAACTCGATTACATAATCAATATCATCCAAACCCTATCACCAACCAGCGAGCCAACAAAGGAACTACTCACTCCCCGTGGGAGCATCATGGAATTATTGATGGAGAAGGGTTTGTGATGATGACATCGACGAATCTCCCTCTCCGGAGCCGAAAACAGGCTCCAGATCAGCCCTCCGGAGGAAGAACGTGAGGTGGCGGCGACTGACGGTGTCCTGGACTAGGGGGTACTCACCACGTCATCTCTCGACAAGTGGGCGGGCCGATGACCATCGTGATGATTCACTAATGGGCCACTTCGGGCATCCCAATATGCATACAAGGGAGATTCCACAAGACTTGATGATCAAGACAAGGACTCCTCTACACCGACGTAGTCGACTAGGACTCTTGTTATCCTAGGCCTACGTTGCATTATATCAACCGAGGCCACGCCAGTTGATAGAGAATCCGATATTCATATGATCTTTACTCTTATGGTTTAGACCACAACACACGATCTCGAGGTAGATCAACTTTGTACTCGATACTCCATCATTAATATAAACAAGAGCAGGATGTAGGGTTTTACCTCCATCAAGAGGGCCCAAACCTGGGTAAACATCGTCTCCTTCATCCCTTGTTACCCGTCGATCCAATGTCCACAGCTCGGGACCCCCAACACGTGATCCACCGGTTTTGACACCGACATTGGTGCTTTCATTGAGAGTTCCGTTGTGTGATCAACACAAGGATTGATGGCTCGTCTGCACATTGAATGTAGTTTTTTATGGACAGCGAATTTGTATTTGTCGTCTCTGTTTCCTCGAGCGTCGCTTTGATCATTGCTTCAGTAAAACTGTGTGGAATTGTATATACAACTACCCTACAAAATTTCGTCGCGTTCCTATGGAGGAATCTCCGGCGATCTCTGATATACCGGAGCCATGTCGAATTTGGACGGAAATCTTGAGGAGTTTAGTGAAAGGGGTCTAGTATCCAGCTCTGACATCCGTTGGAAAATCCCACCGTTCATCTACTGCTGAATTCCTGTATGGACCACCCCTCACAATTTCAGCCCGATCCGACCGTCCAAACTCCAGTAAATGTCCAATGAGTACAACGAATTTTGGATGTGTTTTCTTCGCGAAAACAAATCTCACCCGAGTCCATCTTTCTTCATGAACGGGCTTTTGGACATCCTTTTTGAACGAATTTTTTAAGGTATTATGTGTTGTTCTAAAACACATGTCCATAAATTTTAAGCCTTTTTGAAGGCAATCTTTACTATTACGTTGATGTCAAACCAGCCCGACAACGTTGCTCCACGGATGCCGACCTGCACTAGACAGATCAACGCTTCGTCGAGCCAAGGTAAATCTCATCGGATCAACACATCAGCGATCCGACCAAGAGTTCGGCATCGCGAGGGACAAATAATCTCTAGAGAATCTCGTCGCCCATGGTATAGGAATCTCGGTGGTATCGATACAATGACCTAGACCAGATTCCAGATCTTGATGAGACTGATTTCAAAATAGGAAATTTTGAATCTTGAAATCTTCTCAACAGAAAGTTGGTCACCGAATCTCGGTGGCGCCGATAGGAATGTTGGTTGTACCGAGATGGTAGGGTTTGGCATAGGTTCTGTCAAGTGTAAAATCGGTAGGGCCAAATGGAAATTGTTGGTGGCACCGATTTTGCTGGTTTGGTTTTGGATAGAGATATTTTGTGGGAGAATGTGGCTATGTCTAAGCACTTGAGCAACCAATTCATCATAATACCTCATCCCCTTTTAATAGTATTGGCTTTCCTATTGGACTCAAAGTGATTTCTCACAAATTATAAAATGAAGAGTCTTCTTATTTGAAGCTTGAGCCAATCCTATTCCTTCCTTGCATCAAGGGGCACATCCACACAATCCTATAACCAAAGCATCTTTGAACATTTCTGAAATATACTTGAATAAACTAATTAGTCCAATGATGCATACGTTGTGATTAATTACCAAAACCACCTTAGGGAGCAATTATGGTTTCAATCTCCTATTGTTGGTAATTGATGACAACGTATAGATCAAAGCTTTGACAAAAGATATAATCAATGATTAGCATCGACGCTTCGAGAGGTATGTGAAAAGCAAGAGCTCCCCCTATGTTTTTGCATTATTTTGAATTTGCGTTTGAATGCAAATGCACAATCGATTAGGATCATGGGTTACTCTTCCATGTCACATACGACTTGGTGGTGCGCATAAATGATAATAATGAATAGTAATGCACATAACACCAACAAGCAAGTGAATGACCATCATGTAGATGGATCAAAAGATAATAACGTGGTAGCATCAAACAATCAAAGCGTATGATCAAACACACCTTTTAACGGAGAATGTCATCCAAAATACCAATTTTTTTGAAAAACCAAACGAGAGCAAATAAAATGCAAAAGCTCTCCCTCTCGAAGCCCTATTTGATCTATACACTCCCCCCCATTGTCAACAAGTTACCAAAAAATTCAAAGGTCTAGAACTAAGCGTCTCTGTGGGCACGATCTCCTCCGGTAGCTGAAGTTGGAGTAGACAAAGAGAGCATCGATGAAGGCTTTTGCAGAAGTTGCTTGAGCTGGAGGTGTAGACACTAGAGGTGGTGGAGGAGGAACCGAAGATTGAGTTGATAATTATGGTCTAGATACCGGAACTGGCACAACTACTGACCTGGTCTGGGTCCTAAAACCGAGTGGTTTTGGGAAGGGATGACTCATCATCATCATCATCATCATCATCATCATCATCCATCATCATCAACATCAACATCATCATCATCATCATTGGAGCATGGAATTCTCACTGAATCAACTTCATATTGAAGATGCTGAACAGTAGTAGTCAACTCTGTTACCTTCATGTCCAACTTATCGAATTTTGTCTCCACGATCCTCTCAAGGGTCTTCTCGTTCAACAAAATCTCAGAAGCTTTCTTCTCCATCCCTTGGATGGTGCTGACCAAGAAGGACATCTGCTCTTCTCTGGTTTTGTCCTGTGGGGGTTGAGCTGGAGCATTCCTAGCAGCCTCTATAGCTGCTGCCTCAGCTGCCTCTCTAGCAGTAGTTGAGCTGGGATGGGTATCATCCATCAATCCATTGTCTTCAAAATTAGGTTGAAGAGGCAAGTGGGGACGATCAAGTTGATATGCATGCTTGCCAATCTTGGCATTGATGAACATCTGAATGTATGGAGCATATCCACAAGATCTGTTCTGATCAGGTGCAATCCTTTTGATAGTTCCAATCATCAAGTCCATCACTCGAAACCGGGTATGGGTGTCTAGATGATGCAGCATGTTGATGGAATAACCCCTAATCATCTTGTCATCACCTGACTTAGGCATCAGGGTGTGTATCATGATAATGCTTGTAGTGGGTATTCTTGCTTGGAAGCAATAGATAGTGCCAAATTTGTTAGACGCGAGATAATCATTGGGCACAACCTAGTACATGTTGGCCATGGAGTTGTGATTCATTTTGAGTTGTGAATACACATCCAAGTCCTCTTCTAGTGCTTTGGGAGCACCAATGATAGTGGCACATTCATCAACAGTGCCTTCATACCAGTGACCCTGAGTCATCAAAACAATTCTTCCATCTGAGTAGAAATGAGCAGTGGAATAGAATTGCATGATCATCTCGTCTTTCCATGCAGTCGTCTCTTTGCCAACAAAATCTTCAATGTCGACCATCCTGAAGTTTTCTCTCACATGAGGAAAATAGTCTTCATTGGCTTTGATGTATTCCCAATCGACGTATCTCATGTCGCTGAGTGTAGGATTCTTGTCGATCAAGACTGTCTCATAGAAATATTGTTGTTCCCTTGTGTGAAAGTGGGGATCAACAACAGTCTTCTCCTCACAGCATATGGATCAATGGATCTCCACTTTCTCAGACCTGCATCTTTCCTCTTCTTCATGTCTGCAGCCACGAGGTAAGATGCATCATGAGTTGGTAGATGAGGCCCCAACTTTATAAGCATAGGGGCATCCTCATCTTCCTCTGCAGCAAAATCTCTGGATGCAGAGCCTTTGTTTTTCTGAGCTGCAGGTATGTCCTTTGTAGTCCTCTTGGGAGCTACATGCTTCTTAGCCTTAGGTACTGAAGGCTTAGGTGCAGATTTCTTGGGCATGGCATCAACCATGAGATTCTTCTTATTTGGAGGAGGTACCTCAGCTGGGATTTCTTCCTCATCATCAGCATCAAGGTTTGCCTACCAATGACATGAATGGATCTCTTCCTAGCTCTCTTCACACCTGGATTCTTAGCAAGCCTAGCCTCTGGAGATCTAGTGTGTGAAGATTCAGCATACTCCTTCCTCACAGTCTTTCTAATTGTGGTCTTCTCCTTCTGCTTTTGGGGAGCAGATTCTTTAGGGACAAAATCAGCATCCTCTTCATGAGAATTAAGCTTCCTACTCGACCTGGTAGCTGCCTTGGGCATGCCATGGGAGCTGGGAGTACCTGGGTCAGAAGGGGTCCTTTCAGGACTAGAGCCTGCATCAGTTTTAGCATGGGGCGCACTGAAGTTGTTTTGACTATCCTCAGAACCCGACATCTTGCAAGACCAAGCAGACAAGTAGAGTGGTAGACTAGAAGACAAGAAGACCCTATGAAAAGATATAGATGAGCTTGGAAAGATAAGCATCACAAAATTGCAGAAGTTTTGTCAAATTTGAACTCTGAAAAATTTAGTTATAGCTTTCAACACAATTGGATTTCAGTTCCACCGAGTCAAAAAATTCAGAGCCACCGAGACACATGTTCTCTTTAGCACAAACCGAAAGAGAGAACTCGGTTCCACCGAGAACATTCTCAGTAACCCTAAAACCAAAATCGGTACTACCAACTTTGCAACTCGATGACGCCGGTATTCAATCTGGCGGACTGTTAAACCTAAATTATTCTTTGCTCGCGAATCTACTTAATTTTTCTATAGGATTGAACTTGTAGAAATTGTGGATAGATAATGGCATAACCTTTTGCACAAGAATCTAATGGGAGCGCAAAGGGAATTCAAATCCACACCCTAACTCGGCGTGGATTTGCTACGACGGCGACGATGGTGAATATCCCGTCGGCAGTGAGGACTCCTGATGAAGGTGCACGGGAGAACCAAGTGGATATTCGGAGACTAGGGCACGACAACAAAGGGGTGCGGCATTTGACACTTGAAGAACTTTCCAACCATCGGGTTCTGCTGTATATATATATATATATATATATATATATATGTGTGTGTGTGTGTGTGTGTGTGTGTGTGTGTGTGTGTGTGTTCACTCTCGGCGACACCGATTTGAGATTTTCGATGCCTGTTCCATAACTATCAGCAGACAGTGAAACTCGATGAGGCCGAAAAGCTAAACTCGGTTGGACCAAGATGATAAAATTGATCAACCCTAATCTTCGGCGGGACCGAGATTTTGAGGTTGTTCACAGCGAGATGCACTTTGGGAGGTTTTGGAATTCAGCCCTTGTCAAGACGGACCTCTGATTGCTGCTCACAAAGAGTGTCCCTAAAGTGCTTGTTCAAATTTTGTGATGTAGCATGAAAAGAATTTGATACGAGAAAGCATAGATAGCTAGAGAGGAGTACTTAGGCAATGTTGTATTTCCAATTGGTCAAATAAAATTGAAAGCCAAATAACAACAATTGGATATCCTCGAATGAGCAAAATATACATACCAACATGCTCACAGAATAAGATGTCCAATAAAACAAGGTGAACATGCACAAACATTCTAGCATCTATCAAGCACTTTGGAGATGACGAAGTAATCTATATATGAGTATATTGACTTAGGAGCCAAGTAAGGATACTTGATGATATGTCATAATCATCGATTAAGCACAAGTGGGGTTACCACTTTTACATAATGCATTAATGTATATACATCATTTAGTAGACGCTTATACTCAAGTCTTAGTGTAAAGCTCCCCTAGATGTGACATCCCCCCTAAGAGGGATAAACTAACCTTGGGTTTTGTCGTAGAAGATTTCAAGTAGGTGAAGTACTGGTGGATGCTCATTGTTTATGAAGACCATATTGAGTTGGGAGCAATCCTTGTTGTTTCTTACTCTTCTCACCTACATGGGTTAGTCCCAAAGCAAAAGGAACAAGTGCAAAGATATCTATGGAGATGGAGTGAAATACATGGGAGGTGATGTCAAAAGATGCATTATTTACCTTGTCCCTTGATCACCTTTGAGGGAATATGTGACTCCTTGAAATAATGCATATGGTTGGTGTTGATTGCATATAGTTCTTGCCAAAATGAATAAGAGTGAATTTCATTGGCAGAGTCACCCCTCAAGAACTTCCTAGTTCTTCCTCTTGGGGATCCACATCAACTTGGCGGGGATCCTTGGAGTTGTTGTAGCACTAAATAAGGTAGTACTAGAAGTTTCCTTGGGAAACCACTCGACCTTGACTTGGGGTTCTTCCTCAAATGAGTCAATCTCCTCTTGAAGCATTCCCTTGCCCTTGTGGTCTTGTGGTATAAGGCCATCTTGAGAGATTGTTCCATTGGGAGGAGTAGTATACTTCTCCTCTTGAGGAAGAAACTTGGGAATGTGATATGGACCTTCTTCCCAAACATCTCCGTTGACGTTGGCGTAGCCAACACCTTGCTGCTTCCGATGTCCTCCTTGCTTGCGCACAATTTCTTCGAATTGCTTACTTTTGCCAAGACTCTTGAAGACACCTCTCTTTGTAATCCTTTTCAATAAATTGTTATCTTTCTCAAGTGTAACTTGGCTAAGAGAATCATTAGTGGAATCAAGAGAGCTACTAGGAACACGATCATTTGATTTAGCTTTAGCATTCTTGTAGGTAGATGAACAAACTTTCTTTCCTTTGTTACTAGTGTTCTTAGGTTTCACTTGTGGAACAAAAGTAGACAAGAGTAATCATTTGGCAAGGTAAGAGGAACTCTTCTTCCAAAGATCATCATTGATTGCTTTTAGGAACTCATGCTCTTGCTCTAAATTTATCTCCTCGAAGAGTAGCTTCTCATCTATTCTTGCAAGCTCTCTATGATCTTCTAGAGTAGTTTCATGAGCTAACTTAAGAGTGTTTAATTCTTTAGTTAGTCGTTTAATCTCTTTCTTATCATCATCATTCGATTTCTATTTACCAGCATGAATATTTTCAAGTTATTTTTCAATGTTATCACTTGTCTTATCAAAGACAAGTCATCTTCCCTTAACAAGTCATCCTCATCACTATCAAAGTCAAAGTACTCGGGTGTGATACCTTGGGGCATTTTGCCATGAAGCAGTTTTCAATCCCTTCATTTGGTGAATCAAATAAGTTTTAGGAGTTTGAGGAAACAAGTGCAATGCCAGCAACACCTTCATCTTAATTGTAGTCAAAGTTGGAGTGATAGCTTCTCTCAGATTGGTTGTCAGACTCGAAGCCAGAAACCCATTCACCAACATGAGCTTGCGGTCTTCTTATTGTTCTATTCTTGATGTACTTGTCCTTCTTGTACGATTCGTTGCCTCTTCGGGAGTGTCTTCGTTCATAATGATCTTCTCTACTCCTTGTCTCCATGCGAGGTGACTCGTCTCTTGAGGTTCGTCTTCTAGGAGACTCTTCTCTTCATTTCTGGGGAGTGGAGCACTTAGTGGAAAAGTGTCCGGGATTTCCACAATTTTAGAAGTTTCGATCACGACTAGACAAATGCTTCTCATCATATCTGGAGCTTGAGCTTCTTTCTTTGCCTCTACTCTTGTAGAACTTGTTGAATTTTCCGACCACGAGGCTTATTGTCACTTGAAGTAGCGGGAGCATCGATTGAAGCTTTGTATGCACCGCTTGACTTGTTGTGCAACTCATCTTTGACCTTGAGAGACATTTCAAGAGCAACAATCCTTCTAATGACTTCAGTAGGCTTGAGATCCTTGTAGCTGGGCATCATTTGGATTAATGTGCACACCGTGTTGTATCTTCCATCCAAGGTTGTAAGTATCTTCTTGGTGATGAATTTGTCGATCATCTCTTCACTTCCTAAGCCGACAATCTCATTTGTGATGAGATCTAGCCTAGAGTACATCTCAGCGACTCCTTCACCATCCTTCATCTTGAACTTGTCAAGCTGAATTTGAAGCAAATCCAACTTAGATTCTCTAATGGAATTGGCACCTTCGTGCATATCAATCAAAGTATCCCAACTTTCCTTTGCATTCTCAAGGCAAATGATTTTGTCGAATTCTTTGGGACACAAGTAGTTGAACAGAATATCATAGGCTTGATCATTGAATTGTAGCATCTTCAGCTCATTCGCTATGGCATCACGATCTGGTTCTCTTCCTTCCCCGAAGAAATCACCTTGCACACTAGCACAAAGAACAACCCAAATGGAAACCTTATGACCAAGAATGTGCATTTTCATCTTATGCTTCCAACTAGGGAAATTAGTGCGATCGAAATATGGACCTCGACGGTGATAATTTCCCTCACTAGATGCCATACTCTCCTAGGTTGTGGAACCAATGCAATGGAGACCAAAACTCTGATACCACTTGTAGGATCGAAAGTATGTCTATAGGGGGGTGGGGTGATTAGACTACTTGACAAGATAAAAACTTAGCCTTTTCCCAATTTTAAGTGTGGGCCAGTTTTAGCAATTATGACTAGTCAAGTACACCCTACACATGCACATATAAGAGTATAGCAGCGGAAAGTAAAACATGCAAGTGTTAAGTAGATGGTAAGGTAGGGAGATCAAACGCAATGGTTGACACTGCGATTTTTGGCATGGTTCCGATAGGTGGCACTATCGTACGTCTATCTTAGTGGAGACTTCAACCCATGGAGGGTAACGGCTACGAGAGTCCACAGAGGCCTCCACCCACAAGGGGTCGACAAAGAAGAGTCCTTGTCTATTCTACCATGGCTTATGTCCATAGAGGACTAGCCTCACTCACGGTAGATCTTCACGAAGTAGGCGATCTCCTTTCCCTTACAAACTTCTTGGTTAAACACCAAAACATGAAGTAGGAGGCTCCCAAGCGACACCTAACCAATTTAGGAGGCACCACCCTCCAAAAGGTAATAGATGTGGTAGAATGATGAACTGCTTGCTCTTGTGCTTCAAAAGATAATCTCCTCAACGCTCAATCACTCTCTCTCAGATTTGGCAGGGGTAGGAGAGATTGATCTTGTGGAAAGCAACTTGGGGAGGCTAGAAATCAAGATTCAAATGATTGGAATGGAATCTCTTGATCTCAACACATGAGTAGGTGGCTCTCTCTCAGAAAAATGGATCTGGCAAGTGTAAGTGTGTTCCGACTGCTTCTTCTTTGAATGACAGGTAAGTAGAGGGGTATATATAGGCATCCCCCAAAATCCAACTGTTACAACATTATTTCCCAACTCGGTGGCACCAAAAGAATCTTGGTGGTACTGAATTGCCCTAAATGTGGCAACTTTTGAATTCTGGTGAGACCGATATAGGAATCTCGGTTGTACCGATACGATGACCTAGACCAGATTCCAGGTGTCGGTGAAACTCATTTTAAAATTCGTAAATTCTGAAACTTAAAATCTTCTCAACAGAAAGTTGGTCACTGAATCTCGATGGCACCGATAGGAATGTTGGTTGTACCGAGATGGTAGGGTTTGGCATAGGTTGTGTCAAGTGTAAAATTGGTAGGGCCGAATGGAAGATGTTGGCGGCACTGATTTTGCTAGTTTGGTTTTGGACAGAGATATTTTGTGGCAGAATTGGTGAGTATTTTTGGTGGCTACCTCTAAGCACTTGAGAAACCAATTCATCATAATACGTCATCCCCTTTTAATAGTATTGGCTTTCCTATTGGACTCAAAGTGATTTATCACAAAGTATAAAATGAAGAGTCTTCTTGCTTGAAGCTTGAGCCAATCGTATTCCTTCCTTGCATCAAGGGGCATCTCCTCACAATCCTATAGCCAAAGCATCTTTGAAATTTTCTGAAATATACTTGAATAAACTCATTAGTCCAATGATGCATATGTTGTGATTAATTACCAAAACCACCTCAGGAAGCAATTGCGCTTTCAATCTCCCCCTTTTTGGTAATTGATGACAACATATAGATCAAATGTTCAACAAAAGAAATAATCAATGATTAGCATCGACGCTTTGAGAGGTATGTGAAAAGAAAGAGCTCCCCTTAAATTTGTGCATTATTTTGAATTTGTGTTTGAATGCAAATGCACAATCGATTAGGATCATGGGTTACTCTTCCATATCACGTACGACTTGGTGGTGCGCATAAATGATAAGAATGAATAGTCAATTAGTAATCCACATAACACCAACAAGAAAGTGAATGGTCATCATGTAGATAGCTCAAAAGATAATAACATGGTAGCATCAAACAATCAAAGAGTATGATCAAACACACCTCTAAACGGATAAAGTCATCCAAAGGAGCAAAAGTTTTGAAAAACCAAACGAGAGAAAATAAAATGCAAAAGCTCTCCCTCTCGAAGCCCTATTTGATCTATAACTTCTCCCCCTTTGGCAACAAGTTACAAAAAAGTTCAAAGGTCTAGAACTAAGCGTCTCTCTCGGCACGATCTCCTCGGCTAGTTGAAGTTGGAGTAGAAAAGAGAGCATCGAGGAAGGCTTCTGCAAAAGTGGCTTGAGGTGGAGGTGTAGACACCAGAGGTGCTGGAGTAGGAGGTGAAGCTTGAGTTGATGAAGACGTTCTGGCTTCCGGAACTGGCACAACTCCTCACCTGGTATGTGTCCTAAAGTGAATGGTTTTGGGAATGGGTGACTCATCATCATCATCACTAGAGCGTGGAATCTTCACTGAATCAACTTCATGTTGAAGTTGCTGGACAATAGTAGTCAACTCCGTTGCCTTCACGTCCAAGTTATGGATTTTTGTCTCCACGATCCTCTCGAGGCTCTTCTCGTTCAACAAAATCTCAGAAACTTTCTTCTCCATCCCTTGGATGGTGCTGACCAACAAAGACATCTGCTCTTCTCAGGTTCTGAGCTATGGGGGTTGAGCTGGAGCATTCCTAGCAGCCTCTAGCAGTTGCTGCCTCTATGGCCTCTCTAGCAGTAGCTTAGCTAGTATGGTTAACATCCATCACAACTTCACTGTCTTCAAAATCAGGTTGAAGAGGTAGGTGGGGACGATCAAGTTGATATGCATGCTTGACAATATTAGCATTGATGAGCATCTGAATGTATGGAGCATATCCACAAGATCTCTGGGGGAAATATTTTCCGTCACTGTGCTACATCTCCGAGGAAACCAACACAAATCAGCGGGGAGTCAAGATTTTGTGCGCCGTTGCCGGGGAAGATCAAGTCAAGATCTATCCGGTTCCCACACATAAACTCTCATCTCCTTGCAATTAATTTATTGGCCATTTACCTCTCGTATTCCTCTCCCCCACTTCAAAAATATTTTCCTTTTTACTTGCCTTCTTTTCGTTTGCCTTTTTATTTCTTGCTTACTTCTATTACCTTCATGTCAACACTCGAAAACACAAAAGTAAGCGGGAAAAGTAAAGACGTATGGATCCTTATCCACTTGCTAATCTTTTCAAAAGATCTAATTATCTTGAAACAATTGCAAGTGAGTTGAGTGCTCTTAATTATTTTTGTGAAATTTTGCTTGAAAATCATGAATCTGAATATTATGATAAAGTGTTAAAACAAGAAATTTATAAAGTGATTCATGATATCTCCTTTAATGAAAAGCATGATTATAATGTTGTTATTATGAATTCTATTAATGCCAATTGTGGTAATAATATGCAAAACTACAGGCTTGGGGATGGTAATTTTCTCATGTCCACTACTCATTGTAATGATCATGATTGGCGTGATGCTTCTTATGATCTTGAAAATTTATTTAATCCTCATGATGAATAGGATATTGATAATAATGTTTGCAATTTTATTGAAAGTGGGTTTGGAAAAGTGTCAACTTTAGGTAATAATGATCCCACTATTTTGGAGAATTATCTATCTCGTGAATTTTTCGATAAAAGTGGGTTTGGAGAGGTCATGGCTTTAGTTAATGTTAATCTCATTACCTTTGAAGATTATAATACTTTGATGCATGTGGATAATGAAGAGAATATTTTATGTGACAACTCTATTGTTGAATTTGAATATGACGCTTCATGTAATTATTATGAGTGAAGGAAAGATGGTTATAGAAATATTCATGTTACTAAATTATCTCTCTTCATGTTGAGATTGCTATTGTTTCTTTTTTCTTCCTTTCATATATTAGATATTTATTTTCGTGATAATTTGTTTGCTTAGTAAATGCCTATGCATAGGAAGTATGTTAGACTTAAATGTGTTTGTCGTATGCTACATGATAATGTCTTTGTGTTTCAACTACTATCTTTCATGTGAGTATCAATAAAATCTCAATCCCATCTTAATGGTTATATAGAAAGAGCTTGCTGGGAGACAACCCAATGAATGAAATTTATTTTTCAATTTTTTCTCTCTTCTTGAGTGTTTGCACACTTATGCTACTGTTATGATTGTGTTTTTATGCTTTAATTAGTGTTTTTGTCAAGTAAAGCCTTTAGGATCATGTGGGATGTTAGTTGTTTTAATCTTGTTGAAAAAGAAAAACTTTTGCATCCACTAGAAAAAATTTTGAATCTGAATTTTTACACAAGATTGACATACAAATTCCCTACATTTTCCTAATTTTCGGAATTGTTTTAGGTAGATAAGTATAAGTAAATTTTGAATCTTTACAGATTGTTCTGTTTTTGACAGATTCTGTTTTATTTGCGTTTTGTGCTTATTTTAATGATTTTATGGTTTGTATCACGGGGGTATAAGCCATGGTAAAGTTAGAATACAATAGATATAATGCAAAAACAAAATTTGAATAGGATTTCAATAGTACCTAAAGTAAAGTTTGGTTTTCTTATTCTAACGTATCTCACAAAAGTTTTGTTGAGTTTTGTGAGATTGAAGTTTTTAAATTTTGGATGAGGTCACGATGGATGATGAAATAAGGAGTGATAAAAGCCTAAGATTGGAGATGACCCATGGCACCCCAAGGTAATATCCAAAGAGTACCCAGCAACTAAGCTTGGGAATGCCTCGGAAGCATCCCCTCTTTCTTCTAACAACCAACGGTAATTTTACTTGGAGCTATATTTGTATTCGTCACATATCATGAGTTTTGTTTGGAGCGTCTTGTATTATATAAATCTTTCCTTGCTTTGCTGGTTAGTTTTGCATTATAGACCTTGCTAGACACACACATTTGAGAGATCCAAATTATTCCATCATTTGCTAGAATCGCTCTTTATGATTCACTTAAATTTTTTAGAGCCATTGAATTGCTCTAGTGCTTCACTTATATCTTTTTGAGCACGGTGGCGCTGTTATTTTGAAGAAATTTGCTCTCAAGCTTCACTTAGATTATTTCGAGAGTTAGTAGATATTTTAAGAAATCCTCTGTTTCTTCACTTGTATTATTTTGAGAGTTGAAAATTTTAAAGAAACTTGTGCTCTCGTTCTTCACTTATATTTGTTTGAGAGCTTGTTATTGCAATGGCAATTTTCCTTAAATGAAATTAGACCCAAAGTGGTAAATACACGGGAGATATAACAAAAACTTTCATGAAGATCATTGGATATTTAACTTGATTCTTCGCAATAGTTTTGCGATATGAAGATAGTGATATGTGAGTTATGTTGATGAGTAATTATGCTTTAGTAAGAATATTGGTGTTAAGGTTTGTGATTCCCTATGCATGCACATGAATTCAATAATTATGCTATGAAATTACATCCTACTTCTATTGCATTACTCGGTGTTAGATATGTTTAATGTTCTCTTATGATGGTTCTCGTTCCTTGGTTGGGCGCTTCTCAATCTATTTGCTAGCCTTCACTTGTACTAAGCAAGAATACTGTTTGTGCATCCAAATCCTAAACCCAAAGTTGTGCCAAGTGAGTCCACCATACCTACCTATATGCGGTATTTCAATGTTGTTCCAACTAAATTTGTATGTGGCAAATCTAATATTCAAAATAAACTTTTGTTTTGTGTGCCTATACAGCTCATGAAGCGGCGAGGGGTGGTCGGTATCTTCCATGTTAAATAGGTTATTCTCAAGATGAGTGTTTATTCACTTGTCATTGCATGAGAGTACGGCGGTAATAGGGATGCAAAATGCAAATAAAATTTATTTTATGTTGTGAAATAATATATTCCTTGGAAAGTGTTGATTTGAATGGTACCCGTGGATGCCGCTAATCGTGGAATTTGAAAGAACGGTGGAAAAAGGAATAAACTTTATTTTTAGTTTGGGAACCTCCTATGATTTGTTTAGGATGGGAGATATTGGAAACTCTTAGTCCTTTTCATTGACAGGAAAAACATATAATCCCAAAATATTTTATGTCTAAATTTTTCACTTTTGAGCGTTGGCACCTCTTCAATTCCCTACTTCCCTCTGCGAGGGCCTATCTATTTTCTTTATGAATTTTTTATTTTTTGTATACATCTTCTCTTATAAAGCACTAACTAAGGAACGTTATTATCATACTTGAGCATTGGATGTAGCTAATATTTGGGTGTGTTGCATGAATGGATCAATGATGGAGCATGATGGGCCAAGGATAGGGTTCTTTAGCGCCAATTTTGAGTGACTTGGTTGCCTATTGATATGCCTGAGTATTAAAGTTTTTATGTCAAATTATAGAGTATTGCTTTGAATCATCTACAAGTCCATATTTCGATGCTAAAAAGAAAAAGAATATGATGAACATGTTCGACAACATTCCACATCAAAAATTCTGTTTTTATCATTTACCTACTCGAGGACGAGCAGGAATTAAGCTTAGGGATGCTCATACGTCTCCAACTATTTATAATTTTTTATTGTTCCATGCTATTATGTTATGATTCTTGGATGTTTTATGATCATTTTATACCAAATTTATATATTGTTTGAGACTAACCTATTGACATATTGCCGAGTGCCAGTTGTTGTTTTTTGCTGTTTTTTCCTTCCCCGAAAATCAATACCAGATGAAGTCCAAATGCCACAAAACTTTTTGGAGATTTTTTTGGACCAGAAGGAAACTTGGGAGCCAAGGATGATCACGAGAGGAGGCCGAGGCGGCCCACTAGGCACGAGGGCGCGGCCTGGTGGCTAGTGGGGACCTCGGGTGCCTCCTCCACCGCCTTTGACCTCTATAAATAGCCCAATATTCCAGAAACCCCTGGGGAGTCGACGGGAAATCATTTCAGCCATCGCAAGTTCCAGAAGCCACGAAATCCAATCTAGAGCCCGTTCCGGAGGAGAACACAATCAGGAAGGGGTTCATCATCCTCATTGGTGCTCCTCCGGTGATGCGTGAGTAGTTCATATTGGACCTACGGCTCCGTAGGCAGTAGCCACATGGCTTTCTCTCTCATTTTTCTTCTCAATATAATGGTCTCTTGGAGATCTATTTAATGTAACTATTTCTTTTGCAGTGTGTTTGTTGGGATCTGATGAATTGCCAGTTTATGGTCAGATCTACGAAATTATATTCATGCTTGATTATTATAACATCGTATTTCTTCTATGATATCTTGTTTTGGTCTCGCATACTTGATATTTTATCTTGCAATGGAAGAGGTGCTTTGTGATGGGTTCGATCTTGAGGTACTCAATCTCAGTGACACAAAGAGACATGACACACTTATATTGTTGCTATTAAGGATACAATTATGGGGTATATTCCTACATGAATAGATTTTGTATACATCATGTCATCGTTCTTAAAGCATTACTCCATTTCTCCATGAACTTAATACACTAGATGTATGATGGATAGCGGTCGATGTGTGTAGTAATAGTAGTGGATAAAGACAGAAGTCGGTCTACTTGTCTTTGACGTGATGCCTATATACATGATCATTGTCTTGGATATCGTCATAATTATTCAATGTTCTATCAATTGCCCAACAGTAATTTGTCTACCCACCGTTTGGTATTTTCTCGAGAGAAGCCACTAGTGAAACCTACAACCCCGGGGTCTATTTAACATCATCTATTTTCAATCTCTACTTTGCTATTCCCGTTTCCATTTTATTTGCTATTTTATTTTCAGATCTATATTATAAAAAAACCCAAAATATCTTCCTGCATTTCATTTTCCATCACTCTATTTTCATATATCGATCTATCTTTTACTTTACCCACGAGGGATTGACAACCCCTACACGCATTGGGTCGCGATGATTTGTTGTTTGCGTGCAGGTACTGCTTACATAGTCTTGTGGATCTTCCTACTGGATTGATAACTTGATTTCATAACTGAGGGAAATACTTGCCGTCGCTGTGCTACATCACCCTTTAAGCTTGGAGGGAAACCAACACAAATCAGCGGGGAGTCAACCCCCCAGATGCACTCAGGCCAACTAGCCATACGCCCCCTCGAGGATGGGACAAGACGGCTGGAGAAGCCAAAGATCGACCCGACCCCCCCCCCCCTAGAAGAAGGAAAGAGCCAATACAACCTAAGGATCCATATGACCTACGACACAACCTAAATGCTAGAGTAGGTTAGACAAGATCCATTTATGGATCTAGAGGGCACACTCCCGATAGACGGGACGGGTACCAAGCTTGGCTCGACCAAAACGATAGAGCTTGGAAACAACACGGGGTCAGGATGACAGCTGACCTCCAGCATGACATAGCTCGGGTCAGGGGATCCGCCCATCCAATGTGCTTTATAGATGAGGTGATGCAGCATCAGTTCCCCGAAGGGTTTAATCCAGTAAACATTGAACGATACGACGGGACAAGAGACCATGCTGTGTCGATCGAATACTTCCTTATCCACATCCATATGACCCGAGGAGATGATCTCCACACCATAAAATACTTTTCATTAAAGCTCAAAGAACCAACACGATACTGGTTGAACAGCCTCCCTGAAAAATCCATTGGGAGCTAGGAAGAGCTCGAGGATGCCTTTCGAGCTAAGTTTCAAGGCACTTATGTCCGACCCCTAGATGCCGATTACTTGAGCCATACCGTCCAATAGACGGACGAGTCAGCGTGGCAACTTTGGATCCGTTGACTAAGAAGAACCAAATCGTCGACCGTTCGGACGCCGAGGCATTAACCTCTTTTAGAAACAACATCTGGGATGAATTGCTAGCTTGTTAGTTCGGCTAAGACAAGACAAGAACAATGTCAGCCCTTATCTCACTTATGACCCACTTTTGTGCAGGTGAGGGCAGTTGGTTAGCCTGGCAAAGCAACAATCCCAGAAACTTCGACATGTCTGAAGTTACTGATGGCAACAGGAAACCACAACGCAACAAGAACAAGTGTCGACACAACAGCGACTACGCCGAGGATACGGCGGTAAATGCCGGATTCAGAAACTCAAAGCCAGGACCGCGAAAGAAGCCCTCTAAGGGAATCGGGATGGACCTAGCGCGCTAGAAAAAATCATGGATAGGCCCTGCCAGATCCATGGCACCCTAGAAAAAATCGGGATCACCTTTGACCGAAGGGACCACCCGACGAGTATTCATCATGGATGGTCAGAGGCCATGGTAATTGACCCTATTATCAATGGGTACCTCCTAACTAGAGTCCTCAAGGACGAAGCCAATAGCCTTAATCTGATTTACTCAGATACAGTGAGGAAAATGGTATCGATCCATCAAGGATCAAACCCAGCAACACCACATTTAAAGGAATAATCCCAGGCATCAAGGCCTGCTGCTCGGGCACAGTAACTTTGGAAGTAGTGTTCGGCTCGTCCGACAACTTCTGAAGTGATGACTTGATCTCCAACATCGTCCCTTTTTGCACTGGCTATCACGCACTTCTCGGCTATAGATTGTTCGTTCGCTTCAACACTGTCCCACATTACGCATATCTGAAGCTTAAGATGCCCGTACCCAAGGGTGTCATCACTGTCAATGGAAACATAGAGCGCTCACTCTGAACTGAGGAGCACGCAATGGCTCTGGCAGCCGAAGTCCAGGTCGGCAATGAGGCGCCAAAGTCCCAGTCCGCCGTCAAGGTGCGAGGTGCGAGCAAACAAGCCCGATTCCTATCCGAGCTTCCGGAATCTTCCCATGCTTAGCATGAATATGAACAGTCTCCCCACAGAATGGCCCCGCTAGCCACAAAGTTCCTGCCACGGAGGCACAATTTTGCACTCGAAAATTCATGGGGAGGTCTGGGGGCATACTATACAAGGTCCAAGTGTTTAGCTTGACCGATCTATGGTCAAACACGTCGTCAGGAAAAAGTAGGTATAATTTAGGACCTACCCGGCATCAACCTAACATACTACGGTGACCTCTCAAGAACCGCTCTAAAGGTGCGCTCACCGATCACTATCTCAATAGCAAAGGCCCACACTTGCAATAGGGCATAGTAGGGACATCAAACCACTCGTAAATTCCCCGTGTAAACCTTTCCTCTATAACTTTATTTTTAAACAAACTATCTGCAACAGTTGCTTTGGTAGTTCGGATGGTACGGATAGACGCCATGAGTTCATTGGAAATAAAGACCACTTTTTACAGTCCCATTACAGTCATTTATGTTGCATAACCTTTTTTCCGCTCTTCGATACCAAAACAGGCTAGTTCTAAACATATTTTACTTAGATGCGACCGGATAATGGACTGGAGGCTCGAATGTAAAGCTCGCCCCAAGCATCATTCTCACACTATTTTTTATGTGCTTGGCGTCTCGGATATTGCATTATATGAATCGGTTCTGAATTATGTCTTGCGTAAATAGTTGGGTTGCCCTCCTCCTATATTTACCCTCCTATGTTCCACATGTTCGGGTAGGAGGGTAAAGGGAGAACCACTGCGATTGTACGTCCAACTCGCCTGGTTAAGTACCTTAGTGGAGAAAGCCGAAACATGACTATCATATAAAGCAAGAAGAGGTCGGTGATCCAGTGACAAGTGTTAAACTAAAAATCGATGGAAGTTATGTCGTGTTATACTAAGGGTTTGTTCTCACCCAAACCAAGTGATAATGGTTGCAATGTCGACATACCTGAACATGAGGAAACACCGACGGCTAGTAACTAGTCCCCACAGTCAAGTTCCTACGGCTAAGTGAGATCACTAAAGCCACATAGTCTAATTGCCTCGTTTCCCTTACACACTACTGCCTATGGGCACCAAGACATCAACTAAGGGTCACGGTGGGGAGGTTGAAACACCCCTTGTAGCATCTATAAGGGGGAAGAAGCCAACGACTGGTAACTTTCAGATTCAAACGATCACACATGAGTCAAAATATACAAAATAAAGCATGATATACCATGCATAGCAACGACATCATAAAAGCACGAGAGTTTAACTATCATATGATACATGATAGTACACTCACTCATAAATTACATCTTTAGGGAAAAATGCCTCTATCGCCCGAGCACCATCAATTACAATGGTAAAGTACTGCTCGGGGTGCCTATGCTCCTTTCCGGGAGGCGGGGGTCTGGTGGCCATCACGGTCAACTTCATCTTCGGCCAGTGCACCATGGTCTTCGCAAAGGCCATCCGAGCTCCCACGATGCATACAGAATGCTTCAGAATGTCAATCCGGGCACGACGTCGCACAACTTCTGCACCAACCTGAAATAGTTGCTCGACAGCGGCTCCGTAGGCCATAGCCTGATGCCGAGGTCCTTCATGGCTAGCTTCACCATCCGATGCAACTCCATGAGTTGTTTCATCTGATTGGTAAGGAGGAGAGGGTGCTCGGGGGCTTGAAACCGCACCCAAAACAGCCTCAGCTCGGCATCCCCCTCTCTGGTCGCAAAGTGCCTTGCCGCATTTGTCGCACTCCTGAGAAGATCTGCAAAAGCGCATGAGGAACGCCATACTCGTGTGAGAAACGCGAACCTGTTACCACCAAAGACACATTGCAGTAAGTACTGCTTACCATCCATAATAAGCTTCACTTGGAAGAGCTCCTTGTGGTAGCCTTGCGCCTCCATCTGCGCTTACTGGATCGCCGAGGTTAAGGTGGTCAGCTCGGAGCCCTGATCCTTATTCTTTTGCTCAAGGTCCTCACATTTAGTGATGACATCCTTGAGCTCGTACTGCACCTCAGCCACCCTGGCCTCATGCTTATCGCTGGTGTTCTTTAACAATGTTAGTTTGACGGTCCTTGTTCCGCCGCTGAATTCTATTCGGCAGCCTCTTGCCTCGCCTTCTTCAGCTCGGCCTTTAGGTTCTCGATCTCAGCGCAGTTGTAATAAGCACCCCACACTTAGGGATAAAACCCAAAATACCTCACTTAATGAGGAAAATAACGATATTAAGTAGTCCAGTCCAGACTTATATTACGCGTTGTCAAAAGTCTTGTTAAGAAGGTCGAGCTCCTCCCAACTCTTGAGATTCCGATTCATCTCCGCTAGCTCCACGACATTGGTGGTTGCTACTGAAGACGAGGCTTGCATAACAACTCATACATGTCAGACTCCCGGGTTATAGGGTTTTGGATCCTCTGCCAGGATTTCTTCACTCCTGCTAGAGTCTCGGGGGTTATGGCCCACTTTTACTATCAGCAGCGTTTTCTAAGCTATTGGACACCTGCTTGAGTTTTTAATACTCACATAGGGCTCGGGGGCAACTATATATGAGGATTGCAAAACCATATAAAATGAAATTATCTTGGTAAAAGGGAAGCCCGTCAAGAGGCCGCCGAAAGCCTTCTTCAGTCTGTTGTCAACAAATTGAATGCTTTGTAAAACCGCACCCAGGAGAGTACAGTGTTCTTCAGCGATGGAGGGTCCATTGAAAGCCTCCTCCATCACAGCCGGTTAACTAGTTTCGTCCCGCTTTGCTATGGTTGGCACTCGACATGGCACCTCGGTTTCCCCTTTAGTGGAAGATGTAATAGACGACCAGGGGGCCTGGGGGTCTTCGAGGCTGTCTTCGGAGAGAGCTCGGGCTGACCGGGATCTCCCTCTTTGTTTTCCAGAAGGAATTCTCCCTCCTAGTGTTCTACGGCTGAGGTATTATCCTCGGCCATGATGTCATCACCCCCGCCCCCCGTGTTCGGACCAGGAGGGGTCTTTTAGGACAACACCTCCCCGGTCTCCTCGACAACCGAAGGAGGTGTAGTGCGTGATGCAGTCCCGCTCTTTGTTGGTTTGGCTGGTAGAGAATCCCCTCCGAGGCCTAATCGGTAGGGAGGTCAAGTGGTGGGCTGCAACATAACACATATGCATTTGGTTAGTAATGAACCACAATAGGGAAGAATGATAGAGTCTTCGAATTCATACCTTTGGGGTCAGTGACTTGACCCTGGGGTTCCTTCGAGGAATCAATTCAAAAACTCAGACTCCTTGGTTAAATAGGGCCACATTGGCACTGCATTGCCTATTCGGGGAAGGAGAAGGCAGATCCCTCTCAACATCATCGGACGGAACCCTCTTTCTTGCTAACGAGAAGTTGCTCTCCTCCCCGTCCTCTTCCTACTCTCCCTCAAGAGCTGAAGGGGCTTGGGTGTCCTCGGACTTAGTGTCCGAGGGTCCTCTTGGGCAGAGGCCTTCTCGGGCATCCCTCTACTCGTCCTTCTTCTTCTTCTCTTTCTTCTTCGGCACCTTGTACGGCACCTCGACCAGGATTTCCATCAGCAAGGCCGTCCTTGGGCCCTCGAGCAGTGGTGTGTGTCCATTGATCCACTTGGCTTTCTCTAGACAGTTCTATTAATGTAGGGAAGAAAGGGTTAGATTCTTTGTTAAAAGGTAGTACCCAAACACAAGAGTAAACTTTTATCATACCTCTTGAGGAGATTGTGAGGTGTCAAGGCCAGTGTCTTCCTCCTCGACCGGCGAGACCTTTCGAGGCTTGAACAAAACCTTCCACAACTTGTTGTGTGTGGTGATGTAAAAGCAGAGCATGGTGCCAGGGTCTTTGGGCTTGTAGAACCACATTGGGGCAACCCGATGTTGGCAAGATAGGAGGTGTCTCCAAAGCATGATCTGAACCACATTGGTCAATTTGAACTTCTTCTTTACCAACCGGGAGATGCACCTCTACGGTGACTCCACCTCTGTGGTTGGCCCCCAATCGAGCCCTTCTTCGTCCACGACACCAGCCTTGTGGGAGGTTCGAGTCTAAATTCGGGGGATGCAGCCCAGTCCGCGTCGTGTGATTCGGTGATGTAAAACCAATCATTTGCCAGATTTTGACAGTATCTATAAAGGTACCATCCATCCAATCTACCCAGGGAGCTTGCTGATCATCGCCCCCATAGTCCACCTGCTCGCTATCAACTACCTCCGGCTTAAAATTGAAGACTTTTTACCACAAGACGAAGTGTGGTTGGACCCGCGGAAAGGCCTTATAGATAATTATGAAGGCCTAAATGTGCAAGAAAGAGTACAATGCGAGATCTTGAAAATTTAACCCGTAGAAAAACATCAAACCCCTTACAAAGGGTTGAATGGGAAGCTAAGTCCCCACATGAAATGAGGGATGGACACCACCCTCTCGCCTTGCTTCTATGTGGGGATGACGTGGCCCTTCTCTGGAGCGTGATGGACTACGTCGACCGGAAGATAGCCTTCCCTTTTCAACTCCTGGATGTCATCATTGATGACGCATGAAGCCTCCCACTTGCCGTTAGAACCGGAATCGGCCGTGGCTGAGCTGGGGGGCGTGGTGGCTTGAGGAGATTGGGGGATAGGTTCGATCTAGGCGCTTAGAGATCAAGAGATTGGGAAGGCGATGGCAATACGAGATCCAAGAAGCGTGTGAGGGCTTTGGTGGTTGTTTCCCTTTTATAAGCAGTCGTAATACGAAGAGTCCCCTTTCTGCGCCACACACCTCGTTGCTTCCCGATATAATGATGGCGTTATGTGCGCGTGGATAGCCCAAATAATGAATCATATACCTTAAAAAATGGGGCGATGGGATGTGCAAATGAAGGAACTGCCTTGAACCGTGAATCAAGTTTTCATAACTGGCTAGTGGTCGTGATCGGTCGTGACCTTTTGCGAAAAGTTGTCAGACAAAGGCATTGTTCACACCCGAGCGGTTGGCCTTCGAGGCTAAGTAACACATACTGCTCACAAATAGGGGAATCGTCGATGGCTGAACTGTTGTTGGCCGAACATAGATGGGGACAAGAACTCGCCCCACAAGCCGGAGACTTTGGGCGCGTGAAGTTGTTGTGGATCAAGACCCCGACATTGGAGGTTAGTTTCGGGGCTACTAAGGGAGTCTGGGACTAAGGAGTCCTCGGTCCGCCGGTCAATCTCTATGGGCCGGACAGGTGGGCCGCTATGTGACTATTATTGAAGGGTGGAGCTATAAGACGACACTGTGTTTAGGAAGGAAATCTCCGAAGCCTTTGTGTGTGTCCTCCAAGTCAAGATGGTAAAATCGACATATTTATTCCCTGATGGTAACCGACCATATTTAACCCTAGGTACCCCTGGTGTCTATGTAAACCGAAGAGTTTTATTTCGTATGGGACAAAAACATTATTCGACCCATCTAGGGTTTGATTCAACTAATATTGCAGTAGATCGACTGTGTAATGATCATACACACATCAATATAATCAAGCAGGACATAGGGTTTTACCTCTTCGAGAGGGCCCGAACAAGGGCAAATACTATCCATGTGTTTTCCTGTTCCCCATTGATCCAAGATCTACAGCTCCGGACACCCTACACGAGATCTAGCAGTTTTGACACCGACCGGAGGCTCGTGGGCCCCACCACACAACAGGCGTACCTAGTGGGGGTGGGCGCGCCCTGTTGCCTCATGGGCCACAGCCAGCCCCCCTCTGATGGGTCTTTGCTCCAAAATTCATTATAAATCCCAGAAAAAAATAATAAAAGGTTTCCTCCAATTTCGAGAACTTCTATTTCTGCACAAAAATAACACCAAGGCAGTTGTGTTGAAAACAACGTCATTTCGGGTTAGTTTCAATCAAATCATCCAAATTAGTGTCCAAAACAAGATAAAAAGTGTTTGGAAAAGTAGATACATTGGAGACGTATCTATCAACATCCCCAAGCTTAACTCCTGCCGGTCCTTAGTAGGTAAATGATAAAGGAAATAGTTTGTGAAGTGTGAATGCTAGCATAGTATATAAGTTTGATCAATGTTACTTCCAATCACTTTTTCTAGCATCATAAAACAACAACTCTTTTCTCATAGAACTTCTCATGATCAAGTCACAAGACATTCACATGTTAAGGTATAGAACATAAACTTTCTTGAAAACTAGCAAACTATGTTTTCAGTCATCAAAAAGTTACAATTCATCTTATTTTCAGGAAGGGTCCATGTAAGAGATTTGATTTGGAACATTCCATATACTCAACTATCATTTAGTCTTCTATGATTGCTGATACTCAAGGCATATTTTTAGGACAAGCAGTTTCAATAAAACACATAGGAAGATAGGGGCTTAATGTTCAGACTCCCAACTTATTCATCTTAGGGATAATGTTAACAATAACTAATCATTATCACTTATATCCAACTGGATATATGTGCCTGGTTCTTTCCCCACCACATGATGCTTGCCAACTAAAGAATTAGTAGTTGGAGTAGGGATGAACATTATTAACTCTTACATAAATGTAAATGTAGAAGAGTAAATACATAAAAGTAAAAATAAGCCCTTTGGGAGGGAAGCAGAAGTTGTCATGCGCTTTATTTTTGTATGTGCAATATCTTAATGAAAAAGAACATCTCTTTATATTGCCCCTTGTGATGGAAAACTTTATTATTCAGTTCATCACTTTTATTTCTTCACCATCACAAGTTTGTACAAAGCTTATTTTCCCTTCCAACAAAACATATTTAGGAGCAATTTTTATTGCTTTTTGCACCGATGAAAACTTACTTGAAGGATCTTATTCAATCCATAGGTAGGTATGGTGTACTCTCATGGAAAGAAACTTGGTTTAAGCATTATGGATGCACAAGCAGTATCTCTACTTAGTGAAACTTTTTGGGTTAGCAAAGGATCTAAAGCAAGCACCACATGTTGGAGGTTTCATTACAATATAACTTCTATGTGAATATAAGCAAGCGTAACCATTACATTCTTCCTTGTCCAATGTCAACTGCTCGATCAAGTTTGAAAATAATTAATGAGGGCTCACAATCATAGAAGATGTCCTAGATAGTATATTTATATGTGAAATCTCTCTTCCTTCAATATTATTTCATTAATTGTTAAAGGGACCAATGCTATGTTTGCTAACCTCAAATAAAATTCATTGCTTATACTCGTAGTATGTGTAGTCACTACTCCCCATGGGATAAGCATATGAAGCATATATAATTTCGCGTTTTATGACATCCAGTTCATTAAACATTTTCTCTCAGGATATAAGTGAAGCACAAGACTGATCATCAAACTACTCTCAAAAATATATAAGTGGAGTTCATAGAGCATTCTTCAATAAATATGGATAGATCAATACCCAAGCTCAAAATATATAAGTGAAGGACAGAAGCAATCTATAAAGCCATGCTCAAAAGATTTAAGTGAAGCACATGAAGAATTCTATAAATCAACCAAGGATTATCTCATATCAGCATGGTACATAAAATAAAAGGGAATAATAAACACAAATATGTTCCAATAATAACACATGTGAATCAATGAAAACTTAGGATTAACATTAGCTAACCGATAATTGTTGGCGAAGAGAGGTGGGATGCGTAGCATCCCCAAGATTATATGCTTGATAATTCTTATAATATTTACTTGGGTAGCCTTGGGAATCCCCAAGCTTGATATTTTATATCCCTTTCAATCCTCTCATATCCCGGTTTCACCTAAGTCTCAACAACTTCATCCACACAAAACTTGAAAAGAACCCGTGAGATAGGTTAGTACATGTAAGAATAAATCCACACTTAATGTACTACCACGACAAGTTGCATAATAATTTCCAAACATTAGGTACTATATACTATCATTTTCACAGTTTATATCTACTAATATAAGCCATGAAAACCCTAGGATAAGTAGATAATAAAACGGTGACAACAATATGTCCAAATAGGACGGTGTGTAGTAATCAATTTAAAAACTTTACCTATGTATCTCCAAAAATTATGAACATTTAGGAAAGATAAATATTTTTTATGACAATAGTGTGTAAAAATTTCATAAACTTACCACATTCCAGTAAAATCTCATAATTCAAATACTAAGAAAAACTTTCTCTTTTTATACAACACCCCTCACACACACAATTGAGGCATTCTATAGGCAATTATTGGAACTTTTTATTTAAAAACGAGATTATAAATAATATCTAAGAGAGAAAATAAAATAAAATGATGCTCCAAACAAAACACATATTATGTGATGAATAAAAAATATAGCTCCAAGTAAGATATACCGATAATGTTGGAGACGAAAGAGGGGATGCCTTCCTGGGCATCACCAAGCTTAGACGCTTGAGTATTCTTTGTATATTACCTTGGGGCTGCCTCGGGCATCCCTTATCTTAGGATCTTGATGTTCTTTATCCTCCTCATATCGGTATCTCACCCAAAACTTGAAGACTTCAGTCACACAAAACTTAACAGAAACCTCGTGAGATCCGTTAGTATAGTCCCTTTTCAAGAATTCCTACGATTAACGAGTTAACTTGCCGATTAATCCCTACTCGTAGGGTCACCAAGTAGCCGATTAACTAATGAATAACCCAATTAATGGATTAAATGGCTGATTAACTTGCCGATTAGCCTATTAACCCCCTACTCGCGAGCCAACCGAGCAGTTACCAGTTAATGATTTCCTCAACAATGAGTATAGTAGGCAAATCATAAACTTTAGGTACTATTATAAAATGAATCATATTTAATTATTTCATAAGGTACTATATTATAAATTCTCCATGGCTTATATCCCTCGATATAATCCATAGCATCATCAAAACAAGCATACTATGCAAGCAAAAACATAATGTGTCTAAGACAGAATAGTCTGTAATGATCAGCACAAATACCATACTTCTATAACTCCAAAAAATTCAAATATCTTAGGAAAGACTAGGTAATTTTTGTAAAAATACTATGTAAAAAATTCATATCAAAACGGCTTTGCAGTAAAATCAGAAAAATTCTGCACTTGATGCAAAAGTTTCTGTTTTTGCACAGGATCATATCTACTATCATCCAAATCATCCCAAAGGCTTTACTTGGCGCGTTATTGAAATAAAATTCACAAAACATGATTACTATATTTTATTAATCATGTGGACACGCAAAAACATAAAGGATAAGTATTGGGTTGTCTCCCAACAAGTGCTTTTCTTGGAAGCCTTTTAGGTAGACATGATGATTTCAATGATGCTCACATAACAATAGTGGATGAAACATGTAAAAGAGTATAATGAATATTATGAAAAGCACATTATTTTAATGTATAGTGGAAAATATAAGGCAATAATTAATTTTATGAGAATCTTCCATGAAAAATTCTACATTGTTTCCATTAGCACGAACACAAGTGTTCAAGGTCGACCCTCACTTCTTAAATGATAACTTTCCAATCGCTTCTCTTTTGAGAGGCAAGTAAATTTTTTGTGTTTTTAATTTTTCAATTTTTTGGTTTGTTCCACCCACAACTAAATAAATAAAACAAGAAAACCGAAACAAAAAAACAAAATCTACTTAGCGATTAAAGCAAACAAGCATACATGAAAATATTAACCCCATGCTATTACTCCCCAGCAACGTCGCTAGAAAAGAGCTTGATAATCCCCAAGTGCAAGGAATCATCATAGAACTTTCCAAAGATGGAAGTGATAAGTATATAGTGTCGAACCAACAAGGATCTAAAGGTAAGATCAGTATTCTCTCAAGTCCTATATGCCACCGATACGAATCTACATACACCGAATGTTTGCTTCTTTCTAGTAACAAGAAATAAAACTGCATTGTGGGTATAAAGAGGATAGTTTTGCATGATATTGGAGAACAAAAATATGAAAATATTTGCTGCCTAAATAAATTTAGAATATATTACAATATATTACAAATAGAGAGTGTGGAATAATGATGGTATGGTGTGCGAAATCATCCTAGGCGATTGATAACAAGATCGGTAATCATTCTTGCAATTTTATATGAGGGAGAGGCATGAGCTAACATACTTTACATAATTGGATATATGAACTTATGATTGGACCTCTACCAAGCATCCACAACACCTAGAAATCATTAAGTTAAACCCAGCCATAGCATTAAACATAAAGTCCCAATTACTCACATACACAACAATCACCATACTCGGGTGTAAGCTTTTGTCACTCTAGCCGCACCCATTATTAGAGAATCATGAACGTATTGCAACACCATACAATGAGAAAACCCTCACATGTGCACGACAAGAGGGAACCATAAGACAACACCAGAATAAAACATAAACTCAAACCAATTAAGATCATCAATCAACTCAAAGGACAACATAAATATACTCAAACATCATAGGATGGCAACACATCATTGAATAATAATATGTGGCATGAAACACTATGTTCAAGTAGGGGATTACAGTTGGGTATGGGAGAGTGGACCGCTGAAAACAGATGAAGAAGGTGATGAAGACGGTGATGTTGATGAAGACGATCACCGCGGTGATGGTTCCCCTGGCGGCAGTCCGGCGCTACCGGGAGAGAGGGGGAGAGAGTCTCCCCCATTAGGATTCCTCATCCATGGACTCTCCCTAGATGCGTAGAGGTTCTCCCCTCTGGTCCTTGGCCTCCTTGGCTCCCAGAGGGGCGAGAGCCCCTCTGAGATTGGATCTCTCTCTCTTTGTTTCTCTTTTATTTTCGCTAATGGTTTCTCTCTAGATTGGTTTTTCATCGATATAGAGAGTTGTGATGGTGAGACGGAGAGTCTCTCCTAATTTCTAAGCGTTCCTCTATTTATAGTGTTGGGGCATAGTTTATGCCTAAGTAATTTTGGTGATTGATGACAGTACCGCAAAGGACTAGCCGTGTGTATTAAGATTTCAGATAACACACGTCAACGGCACAAGACGACTTGCCCCCTCTTTCGTGGAACAGAAGCACGGTGTTCTCCACGATTCTCTTTATTTGAGTCATAGGAAAGCCGTACTATTAAGAGGGGAACCGTAGTGGAAAGGTTTGGGTGGAATCAATCTCGCACACGCACACTTCACATATTTTCCCCCTTGCCGACAACTTTGGAGTGGATCCCGCCGTAGTGTTTCCTTCATCTTTGCAAAGGGTCCCCCAGCGGTAGTATCGCTCGCCCTAACGGTAGTACCGCTCGCCCTAACGGTAGTACCGCTGGAGTGCTAGCGGTAGTACCGCTAGCTGGCGGTAGTACCGCCCCTGGTCAGCGGTAGTACCGCTCCAGGAGCTTAGTACCGCCTGCCTAGCGGTTGTACGTGGACGGACCTTTTTACAAAGACTTTCTTGGCGGTGGTAGTGCTTATGCACTACCTGGGGCCCAGCGGTAGTACCGCTGCAGCCAGCGGTAGTACCGCTGGAGTGCCAGGGGTAGTACCGCTCCATCCAGCGGTAGTACCGCCAGGCACAGGCTGTGAGTGGGAAAACGGTTGGATTCCCCCCCCACTATATAAAGGGTTCTTCTAGCTGTGGAACCCTATCTCTTACCCTCCCAAGCTCCATTGTTGCTCCCTAAGCTCAAAAGTGCCCAATCTCTCTCCCTAGCCAAACAAACTTGTTGATTCTTTAGGGATTGGTTGAGAAGGCCTAGATCCACACTTCCACCAAGAGAAAAGTTTATTCCCCCACCAATCCCTTGCGGATCTTGTTACTCTTGGGTGTTTTGAGCATCCTAGACAGTTGAGGTCACCTCGAAGCCACATTCCATTGTGGTGAAGCTTCGTGGTCTTGTTGGGAGCCTCCAAGCTTTGTGTGGAGTTTGCCCCAACCTTGTTTGTAAAGGTTCGGTCGCCACCTTCAAGGGCACCTATAGTGGAATCACGGTACCTTGCATCGTGCGAGGGCGTGAGGAGAATACGGTGGCCTTAGTGGCTTATTGGGGAGCATTGTGCCTCCACACCGCTCCAACGGAGACGTACTTCTTGTCAAAGGGAAGGAACTTCGGTAACACATCCTCGTCTCCATCGGTTCCACTTGTGGTTATCTCTAACCTTTACTTTGTGTATGCTTATGTTGTCGTCTATCTCTTACTTGTCTTAGTAGCTCTCGTTATTAGCTTCATTAGGGTTCACCCCATTGTTGTAATATTTATGAACCCATATGTTGTTTACCTTAACTTGCTAAGATTAATTAAAAAGTGGTCGTTGCCTATTCACCCCCCCTCTAGTCAACCATATCGATCCTTTCAATTGGTTACAGAGCCACGTCTCTTTATTAAGGGTTTAACCACCCAAAGAGTATGGAAGGCGAAGAGGGAATTAACCATGGGCAACCCGAGGCCATGGACTTGACTTCGGTCACAAGGTACGACTTGAATACGGCTATGGCCGCCCTCAAGACGTCCTTGACGAACGAAGTCAAGACCATGTTTAAAGAGTTAATTGAGGGAATTAAAAGTCCACCCGAACCGGCTATAGTGGTTAAACCCACCGTCACCGATTCGGAGGCCAACTCCTCTAAGGAAGCGGCTAAAGGTATGCGACCTTCCTCATCTCACGAAAAGGATGGGACTGGAACATATGCCTCAGTTCCACCCCCATGGTCTATGGAGGATCCGTTCCCGCACCGCGTCTTAATCCTGTTGGTCCTCCTCCTAAGCTTGTAAAAGGTGACTTTGCTAACTGGGTATTTTCTATTAAGTCTCATTTGAATCACAGCTCAACAAACTTGTGGAGAATCATAGAGCAAGGATATTATCCCCATGATCCAAGCAACCTCACTCCAAGAGAAGATGCAGACAATCAATACAATCACTCCGCTTTGTTTATTCTCTAGTCCGCAGTGCCACCTGAAGATCTTCCTCACTTGCGTCCCTTCACTTTGGCCAAGGATTGTTGGGAGCATATTATGGTGTTGTACAAGGGAAGCTCAAGCATTCAACGATCCAACTACGAAGTGATACTTGATAAGCCCGATGAGTTTGTGATGAAGGAAGACGAGGACCCTCGTGATCTCTATCGGAGGGTGACTGCTATTTCTGTGGCACTCAAGGATCATGGGAGCAAGGATGTGGATGATACATGGGTCAAGCGCAAGTTTCTCAAAGCCATCATGCCTTTCAACAAAGCCATGTCATCTGTCATTCGTCAGCGGCTAGACTTCCACTCCTTGTCTTCCAGTGAGGTGTTGGATGAATTCATTGCAATGTCAATCATGAACGAAACAGCCGACAATGCACTTGCTCGTGTTCGCTCAAATACAACTTCACCCAACGTTGCGTTGAAAGCAAAAGCAATGCTTGAAGAAGAAGAAGAGGATGAGGAAGAGGAGAGCTGCCCGGAAGACACAAAGTATGCCTATCATGAGCACATGGCTCTTGCATCAAGGCAATTCTGGGGCAACAAGAGGAACTCAAGACCCACCTTTACCAAGAACAACTCGAGTGGATTCAAACCCAAACAACGAGTAAGGACATGTTATAACTGTGGTAACGTGAGTCACTTCGTGGCCGAATGTCCCTATGAGAAAAGGGAAGACAACGGGGGCAAGCTCATTCGCAAAGACAAAACCAAATCATTTCCAATCAAGAACAACTTTGTGAAGAAACCCCACCCAAAAGGGATGATGGCCCTTGAAGAGTACCCTTCCGATGATGATCATGATGATGATACAGTGGCAACGGCAACTGTTGCTATTGCCACTACCTCTCCCCAGAAGGTGACTCTCTTCAACGCCCCAACGAGAACCACATCACCAAGTGCCTCATGGCAAAAGGTATCAATCAGGTAACTCCCATCATTAAGACCAACATCGCTACTGCTCCTTCATTGTTAAATTGTGTTGAAGATAGTGATGTTGGGGAACTTAATGAGCATGATCTTGACAAGTTTCTGTGCACTATTAAGGGATAACCCAAGAAGCACTTTGTTGCTCTCTTGGAACAACTGGGTGAGGCCACTGACCTCATTGAGTCTCATGAGGAGACCATCTCCAAGCTTCAGGGACACAGTCGTGACTATGCCGATGAAATTGCTGAATTATCTACTGCTCTAGAAAAGGAGCGCAGTCTTTGTTTGGCTCTTGAGGAGTCATATAACGACGACTGCGCTAAAATGCAAAAGAAACTAGATCATGATGTTGTTCTTACTCGTATGCTTAAGTCTGAAAAGTATGCTCTTGGGGTTGGCCATGACAGACTCAAAGAGGAGTTTGACACACTTGACAAGGCCCACAAGGTCTTGAAAGGTGTTCATTTCTCTCTGAAAGAGTCTCATGATCAACTCCAAGCAAAGCTTACCAAGGATATCTCTACTTGTCCTCCCTTTGTGTTAATTGATAATGCTTGTGCAACTAATCCCTGTTGTGAGCATGTACATCTTGTGGAGGAAAATGCCAAGTTAAAGGAGAAACTTGAGAAGGGCCTTGTGGCATGCATACAAGGTGAGAAGAGCCTGAACGACCTCTTGAGCACTCAAAAAGGTGTTGTAGGAAAGGAGGGACTTGGACTTACCTCCAAGTCAAAAGGTAAAAGGAGGAACAGGAACAAACAATCTCCTACCCTCATGGACATCTTTGTAAAAGAGGTTGAGGGGACTCAGAAGGTGAACAAGAACAAGATGGACTATGGAAACCTCAAGAAGTGCAAAACCATTCCTACTAACACAGCCGACAAACTCAATTCTTCTTATGTCTTATGGTGTGCTAGTGATGGGCATGTTTATGCCAGATTTGTTGGTTCCTACAATGAGTATATTGAATGGGCTATCTGGGTTCCTAAGACCCTTTTCTCTAACATGAAAGGACCCATTAAAAATGGGTACCTAAAACCAAGCCTTAATCTATTGCAGGAGTTTGCTTCCGGTGGGGTGTCATGGTTGCTCGATAGTGGAGCAACAAATCATATGACCGGAAGCAAGGACTTAGTGGTGGATGTGCGTCCTTCTCCATCTATGCCCACCCATGTCCAATTCGCCGATGCATCCTCGTCAAAGGTATTGGTATTTGGTAAGGTGGTCGCCTCTCAAGAGTTATCTATTGAGAAGGTCATGCTTGTTGAGTCACTTGCCTACAATTTACTTCCGGTTCGTCAACTTGCAATTATGGGTTTTTCCATATTCTTTAATCTTGATACTGTGGTCCTCCTGGGAAGCAAGACTCTTAAAGTAGCCTATGTTGGATATGTCGAAAATGGTCTTTATGTGGTGAACTTCTCAAAGCGACCCACTAAGACCGCGACATGTTTAATGGCTAAAGTTGATGTGGGCTGGCTTTGGCATCGCCGTTTAGCTCATGTCAATATGAGATCTTTGCAAAGTATTCTGACAGGGGACCATATTCGTGGACTAACAAATGTGAGTTTTGCTAAAGATCGTGTTTGCAGTGCCTGCATTGAAGGAAAGATTCATGAAACTACTCATCGTCCAACGACTCTTATCTACACTAAGAGGCCATTGGAGCTTCTCCATATGGATCGGTTTGGCCCTCCATCATTTGATAGTCTTGGAGGCAGAAAGTATTGCTTGGTGATTGTTGACGACTACTCAAGATATACCTGGGTATATTTCTTCAAAAAGAAGAGTGAAACTCAACAAACTGTCATCAACTTTGCTAATGAAGCCCAACGTCAACATGAAGCAAAGATCTTGATGACTAGAAGTGACAACGGCACCGAGTTCAAGAACTACACCTTGGATGAGTTTCTAGGTGATGAGGGAATAAAACACCAATATTCTGCACCATATACCCCTCAACAAAACGGCATGGCAGAAAGGAAGAACCGGACCTTGCTAGACGCTGCAAGGACAATGATGGCAGAATTCAAATCTCCATATAACTTCTGGGTAGAGGCCATCAACACAGCATGTCATGCGTCCAATCGGCTCTATATCTGCAAAGGCTTGAACAAGACTCTGTATGAGATTCTAACTGGAAACAAACCCAATCTCAAGTACTTCCGGGTATTCGGTTGTAAGTGTTTCATTCTCAAGAAAGGTGCACGTTTAGCTAAATTTGATTCTAGAGCACATGAGGGCATCTTTGTTGGTTATGCTACAAAGTCTCATGCTTACAGTGTCCTCAACAAGTCCACCGGACTCATTGAGGAGACGTGTAACGTGGAGTTTGATGAAAATAATGGCTCCCAAGTGGAGCAAAGTGGTCTTTGTGATGTAGGTGATGAAATTCCTCCCCAAGCCATAAGAAGAATGGGGATTGGTCAAATACTCCCCATTGAGGAACCCCTTGTGGCCGAAGGAGAAGGACAATGCTCTACTCAAGTGGAGCCATCACCTCCACAAGCCCCACACGCTTCCGATGAACAAAGAGAAGACTCTCAACAAAATGAACAAGCTCATGGTCAAGATAAATTGCCCAACAATGACGATGTGTCTCATGATATTCAAGCACTCTCCCAAGACTCCGAACCTGCTCATGATCAAGATCAAGTGCAACCACGAGATCCAGACCAAGTAGAAGCACAATATCAAGATCAAGAGCAACCAAAAATACAAGAACAAACTCGTGAACCTGCTCAAGTCGAAGGACAAGATGATCAGGATACTGTCTCACAATTCCCTTCCGCAGCACCAACAGCCGGTGCCAAGGGAGGCTCAAGACGCAAGGGCTAGCAAAGTAAACAAGTCGATGCTCCCCCGTTATCCAATGAAGAACTCTTGGAGCGTCGAGCAGCCAAGATTGCGAACAAGCTGAGAGTCAAGTCACATATTATGAAGAATGTACTTGGCAGTTTGAAAAGGGGAGTATCCACCCGTCAACAGATTTGGAATTATTGTGAGGATCACGCGTTTGTTTCGTATTGTGAACCTCAACAGGTACAGGAAGCGCTCGATGATGAGGATTGGCTTATGTCCATGCATGAAGAACTTAACAACTTCGAGTGCAACCAAGTCTGGGATTTAGTGCCTAGGCCAACGGAGGAACATAATGTCATCGGGACCAAATGGATATTCAAGAACAAGCAAGATTCCAATGGGATTGTGATTTGAAACAAGGCAAGATTGGTGGCTCAAGGCTACTCCCAAGTCAAGGGTATCGACTACGGTGAAACCTTTGCCCCTGTTGCTCGTCTAGAATCTATTCGCATGTTGCTTGCATTTGCTTCTCATCATAACTTCAAATTACAACAAATGGATGTGAAAAGTGCCTTTCTTAATGGTCCTTTAAATGAGTTGGTCTATGTCAAACAACCCCCGGGATTCGAACATCCCAAGCTCCCAAATCATGTGTACAAACTTAATAAGGCACTCTATGGCCTTAAACATGTCCCACGTGCGTGGTATGAGTATCTTACTGAGTTGTTACAAGATCGTGGGTTTGAAATTGGGAAGATAGATCCCAATCTTTTTACTAAGAGGGTTAAAGGGGATTTGTTCATATGCCAACTATATGTTGATGATATTATCTTTGGCTCTCCTAACATTTCCTTCAATGAAGAATTTGTTGCACTAATGACTGAGAAATTTGAGATGTCCATGATGGGAGAGTTGAAGTTCTTCCTCGGGTTCGAGATTAAACAAGGCCTGGAAGGGACCTTCATCAAACAAGCCAAGTACACTCAAGACATGCTCAAACGGTCCGAGCTCGAAGATGTCAAACCGGTCAAGTTCCCCATGCCAACAAGATGCAAGCTTGACAGTGATCCCAATGGTAAAGCAGTGGATCAAAAGGTATATCGCTCCATGATTGGATCCCTCCTTTACCTTTGTGCACCTAGACCAGATATTATGTTGGGTGTAGGGATATGTGCACGGTTTCAATCCGCACCAAAAGAAAGTCATTATATGGTTGTTAAGCGAATCTTTCGATATTTGGCTCATACCCCAAACTTTGGTCTTTGGTATCCCAAAGGAGCAAACTTCAATCTAGTTGGCTATTCTGACTTAGATTGGGCAGGAGATTGTGTGGAGAGGTAGTCCACTTCCGGAGGATGCCAATTCCTTGGTCGCTCATTGGTAACTTGGTCTTCAAAGAAGTAGAATTGCGTCTCTCTATCATCCATCGAAGCTGAGTATGTGGCAGCTGCAAGTTGTTGTGCACAATTGCTATGGATGAGGCAAACTCTAAAGGATTACGGTGTCACTTGTGACAAAGTGCCTCTTCTATGTGAGAATCAAAGTGCTATCAAGATTTCCCTTAACCCAGTGAAACATAGCAAAACCAAGCATATTGATATTCGTCATCACTTGATTCGTGAACATATCAAGCTAGGTGATATTGAGGTTCACTTCATCCACACTGAAGAGCAACTTGCAGATATTTTCACTAAGCCTCTAGATGAAGCAAAGTTCTGGGAGTTAAGGCATGAGCTAAATATCATTGATTCAAGTAATGTGGATTGATGCTAGGCATGTTGCACCTCACTATGCATTCTATCTTGGTCTAGATGTAGGCATGGACATAGGGGGAGTGTTGTTCTCTCAATGAACTTTTCCTCCCCCCATTATGCATAAATCGATCTAGTCTTTCACTTTAGCCATTGTCAAATGGCACTTGTGCTTCAAAGACGAGCATTGGTCATGAACCCAAGGATAATTCTTTGCAGTGTCATACCTTTGTCTCAAACATAGGTGGCCTCGCCCCCCCCCCACCTTTCTCTCATATCGGAGAAAGGATATAAAATGACAAGTCAGTATATATTTCTGGTGCTATCTTATTTTTCCACTTACTTGTCATTTGCCCATGTTCTTCTCTTCTCCTAGGTCCCGTTGTGACATCTGCAGCGGTACTACCGCCAGGGGTAGCGGTACTACCGCCAGGACCCCAGCGGTACTACCGCTAGGGATAGCGGTACTACCGCCAGGATCCCAATCTACCATGACCTAACAAGGAATTTATTAGGGTTGTCTCAAGGAGAGCGGTACTACCGCCAGGGGGAGCGATACTACTGCCAGGACCCCAGCGGTACTACCGCTGCATCCAGCGGTACTACTGCCAGGTAGCGGTACTACCACCAGGACCACAGCGGTACTACCGCTGGCCCGTACCCCTTGGGCTATATAAAGGAGGGGGAGCTCGTTTTCCCCTGCCTCTTTCTTCTTCCTAGCGGCTCCTCCCTCCCCAACCCCGAAATCCCCCTATTTTGATCTCTATTCATGCAGCCCCTTCTCTCCGTTGAATTGGAGGATTTGCTCCACTTCTCCTTCCTCCTCCAAGTGCTATGGACCCCGGTAAAGCTCCTCCCCTTCTTCTCTTGGTTGATGTTCTTGTTCTAGGGTTAGGAGCATTGGTGGTTTGGATCCATGTCTTTGATATTGTGCCTTGTTCTCGGATGGCATGAAGGAGATATTTGAGGGGAGTGTAGGTCCTATGAATCTTTGCTGTTTATTTTGCCATGCCCTAGGATTTACATGTTTTAGATCAAGCACTTGAACTATGTTTGGATTAGATCTAAAACTTGCTCTCTCTTGACTAGGCATGTGCTTATTTAGATGGTACTTGTGATCCTCATGTGATTAGGGCTGTGGTGGAGTTCCTAGTGTTCATACACAGCCCATGCCCCTCATAAAATTCTTGTAGCCATATCTATGGGGTCTATTTTTATTGCAGATCTGAAAATCAAACCCCAGCGGTACTACCGCCAGGGGTAGCGGTACCACCGCCAGGACCCCAGCGGTACTACCGCCAGGGGTAGCGGTACTACCGCCAGGAGGATTCTCTGTGTATTCTTTTCATGTGCTTGGCAATGTGTGTTTACTTTTCTGCCTTCTCTTGTTCATTGCCTTGACTCCTTTTGTCTCTCTTTTTCGGTGTGTGTTTTGTGTCACAGGTGGTGCTCGCCGCTCGAACCCCCCACAGGACACACAGTCAAAGCATTATCGCAACCCAGAGGCTCCAGAGGGCTCCGCTTCTTCAGGTCTGCAACCCAAAAGGCAGGCCTTCAAGAAGACCGCTTACAAGGACAAGGGGCTCAACGTTCGCTCCATGCCCCCTAAGGATTTTCTGCGGTTCCGCACCCAAAACCACTATCTCCAAGAGCGGGCTGTGATCAAGAATGTCGAGCATGTGTGGACAAGGGATCACTGCAGGATCTACCGTGATATCATCAACCATTTCAAGAAGAACTGTGTCCCCGTTCAGTGGATTGACCTGGCTCACCTTCAGCGGAACATGGACAACTTTGGTGATGCTCTCTCTCTGATTGACAAACTGGGCATCAAGGAAATCATCTCTTTCAAGACAGACTTTGACCCCAATGTTGTTGCCCAGTTCTATGTCACGGTTCACTTCTCTCCTGATGACGAGCGCTCCATGGTGTGGATGACTGGGACTCAGAAGATGACCGGTTCCTGGCATGAATTCATGGCATTCCTCAAGGTTGATTTCCAGGGAGTTGACGCTCCACTTGGGTCGCGTCATCATGCTCAGCTTCCACTGATAGGGCCTCCGCCAAGGACAGATTGCAGCTACTCTATGTGAAGAAGGGTGTGCTCCCCAGGCATCTGGACATCATGCATCGGATCTTCCGCAACACTCTCTTTCCTCGCATTGGCAACTTCGACGAGGTACATGGCTCTCTGGCTGAGATGCTCCTGCTCTGTGAGGAGGCTATGACTAAGGAGTCTGCCCCTCTTGATATTTCTGATGTGATGTTCGCTGAGCTCTGGAACTGCATCATGATGTGCAAGGTTCCCATCTACGGGCCCTACTTGTTTGCTTATATCCGTCAGAAGTGGCAAGACACCTATCCGCAGGAGGAGTTATACATTCAAGCTGACTACATTGTGCACGATCCTGTCAAGCTTCGCGTCAAGGACAAATGGGCCAACCCATCAACTTCCTCTCAGCACATGGACACTGACACAAAGACTGCTGCTGACAGAGGGACCGCCTCTCAGTCCCGCTCTTCTGCCATGCCATCTTGGGCCATAAAGCTGCAGGATAAGATGAAGACTCTCTTCTGTATGCAAGCTAAGGGCCAGTATCAGACGCACGTGGCTCAGAAGGAGAACCGCCAGACGCACAAGCGTGTCCTGAGGACACTTGATGTGGACATCTCCAGCGGATCAGAGGGCGACATCACTCCAGAGGCTGCTTGGATGCGGGCTCAAGGTTACCAGTGGTCTGGCGCTGAGGAGGAAGAGGACAATGAAGAGGAGCAGGACGATCCGGAGGGTACGGACGAGTCTGGCGATGCTGAGGATGAGGAGTAACCACCTGTGGCGTTAGGTGTGCCCCATTTTGGTGTCTTGTGCCAAAGGGGGAGAGAGTCTAGGAGCTAGATTTGCTTTGAGAGTTGAACTTTGCTTAGCTTTGATTATCTTTCGTGTTGGTTTGCTTCTATTTTGCTATCTTTCGTGGGACATCACCTTATGTGAGATTTATTTCCATCATATGCTGTGAGTCATATGCTCTTTATTTTCATATATCTCTATCTTTTTGTTCTCATATTAATCTCTGTGCAAATCCAGTATTGTCATCAATCCACCAAAAAGGGGGAGATTCTTGGGGCATAGTTTATGCCTAAGTAATTTTGGTGATTGATGACAGTATAGCAAAGGACTAACCGTGTGTATTAAGATTTCAGATAACACACGTCAACGACACAAGAGGACTCGCCCCCTCTTTCGTGGAACAGAAGCACAGTGTTCTCCATGATTCTCTTTATTTGAGTCATAGGAAAGTCATACTATTAAGAGGGGGACCGTAGTGGAAAGGTTTGGGTGGAATCAATCTCGCACGCGCACACTTCCCATATTTTCCCCCTTGCCGGCAACTTTGGAGTGGCTCCCGCCGTAGTGGTTCCTTCATCTTTGCAAACGGTCCCCCAGTGGTAGTACTGCTGGGCCTAGCGGTAGTACCGCTGGCCCTAGCGGTAGTACCGCTGGAGTGCTAGCGGTAGTACCGCTGCATCTAGCGGTAGTACCGCTAGCTGGCGGTAGTACCGCCCCTGGTCAGTGGTAGTACCACTCCAGGAGCTTAGTACCGCCTGCCTAGCGGTTGTACGTGGACGGACCTTTTCGCGAAGACTTTCTTGGCGGTGGTAGTTCTTATGCACTACCAGGGGCCCGTAGTACCGCTGCAGCCAGCGGTAGTACCACTGGAGTGCCAACGGTAGTATCGCTGCATCCAGCGGTAGTACCGCTAGGCACGGGCTGTGAGTGGGAAAACGGTTGGATTTTTTCCCCCACTATATAAAGGGTTCTTCTAGTTGTGGAACCCTATCTCTTACCCTCCCAAGCTCCATTGTTGCTCCCTAAGCTCAAAAGTGCCCGATCTCTCTCCCTAGCTAATCAAACTTGTTGATTCTTTAGGGATTGGTTGAGAAGGCCTGGATCCACACTTCCACCAAGAGAAAAGTTGATTCCCCCACGAATCCCTTGCGGATCTTGTTACTCTTGGGTGTTTTGAGCATCCTAGATGGTTGAGGTCACCTCGAAGCCACATTCCATTGTGGTGAGGCTTCGTGGTCTTGTTGTGAGCCTCCAAGCTTTGTGTGGAGTTTGCCCCAACCTTGTTTGTAAAGGTTCGGTCGCCGCCTTCAAGGGAACCTATAGTGGAATCACGGTACCTTGCATCGTGCGAGGGCGTGAGGAGAATACGGTGGCCTTAGTGGCTTATTGGGGAGCATTATGCCTCCACACCGCTCCAACTGAGACGTACTTCCTGTCAAAGGGAAGGAACTTCGGTAACACATCCTCGTCTCCATCGGTTCCACTTGTGGTTATCTCTAACATTTACTTTGTGTATGCTTATGTTGTCGTCTATCTCTTACTTGTCTTAGTAGCTCTCGTTATTAGCTTCATTAGGGTTCACCCCGTTGTTGTAATATTTGTGAACCCATATGTTGTTTACCTTAACTTTCTAAGATTAATTAAAAAGTGGTCGTTGCCTATTCACCCCCTCCAGTCAACCATATCGATCCTTTCATATAGGATTTTTTGGCTTTGGAATCACGCAAAATAAAGTTACGAGGGGGCCATAAGCTAACAGGGCCCTTTGAGACCCCTTGGGCGTGCCCTGATGGCTTGTGGCCAACAGCGGGCCCCCTTCGGTGTTTCTTCACCCCAATGTTGTTCATATATTCAACAAAAAATCACCAAATAATTTCGGGCGATTCCGAGAAATTTCATTTTGCACAAAAAATGACACCACAACAATTCTGCTATAAACAACGTAACTCCAGGTTAGTTCTACTTAAATCATTAAAAGTGCATTGAAGCCATATATAACTTGTAAACATAGGTTAATATGGGATGAATACTTCATAAATCATTGATATGATGGAGACGTATCAGGATCTTCTTTAATACTTGGTGAGCGCAGGTGCTCTAGGAACACATTTCTTCGGAAGTTCTCTCCGAGTGGAACCGGTCTTGGCTAAATCATTAGCAGCCTGTTTCTTGATTCGAGGGATGTAGTGTAACTCCAACCCCTCAAAAATTCTTCTATAGCTCATTGATGGCATTGCAGTATCCTGTCTTCGTCGGGCGCGAAATGTCCAATTCGTTCATCACTTAGTTCACCACGAGATTCGAGTCACCATACACCATAAACCATCGAACGACGAGTGAGATGGACATACCTAGCCAATAGGGCCTCATACTCGGCCTCATTTTTGGACGATTCAAAATGGATTTGGAGCACATAGTCCAGTCGGTCTCCCGTGGGGGAAACTAAGACCACTCTAATCCTCGATCCATTGCGCATCTTAGATGCATCGAAGAACATGGTCCAATGCTCGGGGAGGCTCAGGGCCGATTGTTCTTGTTCGGTCCATTCGGCCAAGAAATCCATGAGGGCTTGAGACTTGATTGCCTTCTTCTCTTCGAATTTGATTTCCAAGGGGAGGAGCTCAATCGCCCATTTCGCCACTCAGCCCGTGGCACCTCTTTTCTTCGGAATCTCTGACAGGGTAGCATCACTGATCACAATGATCAAATTGTCTTGGAAGTAATGAACTACCTTCCTCATAGACAGATAAATGTCGTATACCAGTTTCTAGTAATGCGGGAACCTTTGCTTGGAAGGGTGTCAATATCAAAATCGGCTAATCTCGAGTAGGGGGTCCGAACTATGGATCTTGGATTGATGGGTAACAAGGGATGAAGGAGAGGATGTTTACCCAGGCTCGGGCCCTCTTGATGGAGGTAAAACCCAACATCCTGCTCTTGTTTATATTGATGTTGGAGTATCGAATATATAGTTGATCTACCTTGAGATCGTAGGTTGTGGTCTAAACCCTAGGTGCAATTATCATATGACTATGAGATTGTTCATCAACTAGCCTGGCCTCGGTTTATATAATGCACCACATGCCTAAGATAACAAGAGTCCTAGTCGGCGACGTTGGTGTAGGGGAGTCCTTGTCTTGATCACCAAGTCTTGTGGAATCTTCCTCGTATATGTCATCGGCTGCCAGAAGTGGCCCATGAGTCCGCCCCGTAGATATAAGCGGGCGACAGAGGACGCCTTAGTTCCGCACTCCCTTAGTAGCCCCCGAATTGGCCACCAATGACGTAGTCTTGATTCTCAGCATCTTCACGCATCCAAAGTCTTCGGCTTGGGGGACGAGTTCTTCTCCCATTTCTGTTCGGTAATCACTAGTTCATCCGCCGATGAATTCCCGATTTCCCAACATAGGTCTTTACTTTGGGGACTCTCCTTGGTTCTTCTGAACTGGTCTTCATCTTTGGTCATCGGTCTTAAAAATTGGTTCAACAAATCTTCCTATCACTGATCTTGAGGACCACCAGGGTGAATCCGAAGAGTTCACACGTCGGGTATCCGAAGAGCCCCTTTTAAGTATTTGGCCTTTATCAATGCCTCATAATTATTGCGTCACACCTTGGGTTTGAAGTGTTTCCCATGTGGCATTGTCCTCTTGCGTCCGAGCTCCAATGCCAAACTGTATATGAGGTGTCTTTTTGTGCATCCGAGCTCCAACGCTGGTCGGCAACCGAGGTGTCATAAATTACTTCGGTCTGTGAAAATTTGAAGGAATTCATTCGTGCTTAAATGCCAGAATAATGTTTTATGGAGCCAACCATTCGCATCTGAATTATATGCTGGACTGTTTCCGAGGTGGTGCATCACCTCGGCCATGGTCTGATTTGGATTAGTGCAATTCAATTACTATCGAGATATATAGCCAGTAGCAATAAAGGTGCTTGTCGGTCTAAAACCTGAGAAGAACCTGAAGCGAAAAATAAAACTGCTTATCCCAGTAGCCCGTGAGACTCATGTCGATTCACGAAATCGTCCTCCGAATCAATTCCTTGCTCGACAACATACTTTAGGAATTTAAACACAGTGTGCAGTAGCCCCTGACAAATAGGTTGGGTGCGGCCGACTAACCTGAGGGTAGAATCTCCTCACAAACCGTATTGCACTTGTTGTCTATGTTTTAGCAACACCGAGGTGCATATCGGTAGGAAAGATGCCGAACTACGGGTCGAAAAAGATTATCCGGTTAGTGTAATTTATTCTCTGATGAACTGTATAACTAGTATCCCCGAGACTTTGGTTGGGCAATATGGCCGACCCTAGGATCATATCTCCTCGGGAACTATTTCATCCTTTAAGTGTGTTTTGGCAACTCCGAGGTGGAGCTCAGTAGGGAAGATGCCAAACTATGGGTCGGAAAAGATTTTTTGAGCAGAACCACCATGTAGAACACCTCGAACAAGGTTAAAGGTGTGTAAAGCACGGAAAACCAAAAAAGTTTAGCAAAAACTTTAGGTTATGAACTAGATCATGTTTCTTGGTGCCAATCCAAAAATTGGTCTTAAAATTAATATGTGTTTCGGTCGTGCTTTCACATGATACATCCGATCTCTCGGATATCAAGTGGGCCAGCCTTTGGCTTCAACCTCAATACCCCGAGGGCGGAATGTTTCTCCGAGGCCTGTTTAGCAAACTAAACTCAAACGGCTTTTAGAGAGAAACTAGGCTACCCAGCAATTGACCAAACACTCGTGTCGGAAAAAGGAGTTGTAGAAAAAGACTTTGCAACGACCAAGAAGAAAACATTTATTATAAAACGGCGCATATAAATTTTTAAGAGCCCCCAGGTAAAATGGGTAAAGGAAGTGTTTTTAACAAACAATCCTCTTAACATGCTGTGTTTTTAACAAACAACTTATTTGCTTAACACAAATATAATGGCTCGTTGAACCGCATAGAAATTAAAAATTGAAAAAAGTGGAGCATGAAAGCGACTTAGCTAGTTAATGTTCTCGATATTGATGACGAGGGCCGAGCTTGTGGGGGGTCAAGGTCATTGCTCCAAGCCATTCATGAGCAGCTCGGCATGATGAAGTGACAACACAACACTTCGGAAGGGCCGGGCGAAACCCCGGGTCCAACCGAGGAGACAAAGTAGTTTGGTAGTGTGACGGCGAAGACCTCATGTTAGTCTACCATGTCGATGACGCAATTAGGTTGACGGAAGCATGCCGATGATGTCGGCGTGCCGCGGTCACTATCTAACACAGTCAGAGCTGATCACCTGTGGACATAATATAGTGCAAGCCAGAATTAGTATCAAATAATAATAAAAATCCTCTACTAAATTAACATAAGTGAAGCAAATTATTAGAAGAAATATAGGTTGAGCGCCGAGGTGCCCGAGCGAAGAGCTCAGCTTGATGAAGTTATGACGCGGAACGGCCGATGTGGCGAGCCGAAGCCCTCAGTCTAGCCGAGATGATGAAGCTGGTCGGCCGGTGACGCCGAAGTCCACGGAGAAGGTTGATGAAGAGATGGCAAAGCCCCCGGTCTAGCCAAGGTGATGTAGTAGTTCGGTAATGTGGCGCTAAAGCCCCCATACTAATGATGTGTCAAAGCAGGTCGGATGTTGAACGCTGGATTGAAAAAGCGATGACACACAGATGCCGACGTGGGTCGGAATTTGTGACGCAATCAATGCTGGCTTGATGAAGCAACGACGCGCCCCACCCATGGCCTCCGAGATTCTCTAGAGATTATTCAGCCCTTGCGATTCCGCACTCTTGGCTAGATCGCCGAGTTGTTGATCCAATGAGATTGACCTCGGCTCTTTGAAGCAATGATCTGTCGAGTACAGGTCAACAGCCGTGGAGCAACATTGCCGATCTGGTTTGGCACCAGCGTAATGGTGAAGATTTCCTTGGAAAAGGCTCAAAATTTATGAGTATGTGTTTTAGAACAACACGTAATACCTTTAAAAAATCTTCAAAATAGATGTCCAAAACCCCGTTCATGAAGAAAGATGAACTCGGGTCAGATTCGTTTTTGCGAAGAAAACTCATCCAAAATTTGTTGTACTGAGTTTGGACGGTCGGACCGGGCTGAAATTTTCAGGGGTGATCGTCATAGGAATTACGCAGCCGATGAATGTTGGGATTTTCCAATAGATGTCCAATCTGGATACTGGACCCCTCGCCCTAAAGTCATCTAGATTCCCGTCCATATTCGACATGCCTCCGGTATATCGGAGATCCCCGGAGTTTCCTTCATCGGCACGACGATATTTTGCACAATTGTTGGCGATATAATTCCGCATAATTTTGTTGAAGCAATCATCAAATCGACGCTCTAGGAAACGAGGAAGACGAACACAAATTCGCTGTCTAAAAAAATCTGCAATCAATCTGCACACGAGCATCAAACCTTCTGTTGATCACACACCGGAACTCTCAATGAAAGCAGCAATGTTGGTGTCAAAACCGGTTGATCTCAAGTAGGGGGTCCAAACTATTGTTCTTGGATTGATGGGTAACAAGGGAAGAAGGAGACCGTGTTTACCCACGTTCGGTCCCTCTTGATGGAGGTAAAACCCTACGTCCTGCTCTTGTTTATATTGATGATGGAGTATCGAATGCAGGGTCGATCAACCTAGAGATCGTATGTTGTAGTCTAAACCATAGGAGTAATGATCATATGACTATGAGATTGTCCATCGACTAGCTTGACCTCGATTTATATAATGCACCACAGGCCTAGGATAACAATTGTCCTAGTCGGCCATGTCGGTGTAGAGGAGTCCTTGTCTTGATCACCAAGTCTTGTGGAATCTTCCTCGTATATGTCATCGACTGGCCGAAGTGGCCCACGAGTCCAGACCGTAGATATAGGTGGTCGGTCGGAGGACCCCATAGTCTTGTACTCCCTCAAAGGGGCGAGAACCTCTAAGATGTAGTATATTGGGCATTGAGTCTTCAATGCTTTGTCTTGTTCTTCGTGTTCCATAATGATCATGATGCTCACCACCTAATTTGTGGCTGCAATGTATAGGAGCAAAGTCTCTCAGCTGCCCGGAGCAGCAAGCACCAGCTGGGTGGAAAGAAAACCTTTGAATTCTTGGAACACAGCCCACGCTTTATTTTTCCACTCAAACTTATTCGATTTCTTCATGAGTCAGTAGAGAGATAGGACCTTCTCGCCGATTAGAGAGATGAATCTACTCAGGGCCGCTAGGCGGCCCATGAGCTTCTACATGTCGTGGAGATGTTCTGGTTGCTTCATTCATACTATAGCGTTGATCTTGTCTCGGTTGCATTGGCATCGATCCCACATTCAGATACGAGGAAACCGAGTAACTTGCCACTTGGAACCCCGAAAGCGCACTTGGCCGGGTTGAGTGTTATTCCAAAGCGATGAAGGCTCGCGAAGGTTTTGGTGAGGTCAGTCAGGAGGTCGGAACCTTTTGTGGACTTGACCATGATGTCATCCATATAAGCCTCCATGTTGTGACTAATTTGTTCTTGCATACATTTTTGTATCATGCGCTAGAAACTAGCTCCGACATTCTTTAATCCAAATGGCATAGTGATATAGCAGAAATATCCGAATGGGGTGATGAAGGCCATTTTTATTTCATCTGGTCCATACATTCAGATCTGGTGATACCCGGAGTATGCATCCAGGAACGACATGCGTTTGCATTGATAGTAGAATCTACTATGTAGTCTATGTGGGGTAAAGGAAAATGATCTTCTCGACATGCCTGATTGATATACTTGACATGGATGCACAATCGGATATAATTTTTCTTCTTCGGTACCATGACGACGTTGGCGAGCCACTGAGAGTGGTACACCTTTCGGATGAACTCAGTAGCTAGGAGCCGAGCGATCTCCTTGCCCCTTCCCATTCTCCATGGAAGATCGATGAAGGTGCTCTTTGACAAGTTTGATCTTCGGGTTGACACAGAGTTGAGGCTCAACCAGTTCTCATGGGAACACCCGACATGTGATAAGGTTTCCAATTGAAGATGTGCTAGTGATGTCCATTATGCATCATGAATTCTTATTGATACTTATGTTATTCTTGTCCATTATTCCTCATTGTGATACAATTTTTATGCCTTTTCCCTCTGAATAAGCAAGGTACACCACGAAGAAGGAAACTGACGGAAACTGGAATTCTGGACGTGAAAACTAAGAAAAGGGTGGAAAATCACTTGACTCCAAATGCCTCGAAATTTCATGGAGAATTTTTATGGAATATATAAGAACTATTGGGCCAAAAATATACCACAGAGGGGCCACCTGCTGGCCATGAGCCAACAAGGCGCGACCACCCCCCGGTCGCGCCTTGTTGCCTCGTGGTGGCCCAACGGGTCTCGTGGCCGCACCTTGTTGCCTCATGGTGGCCCAACAGGTCTCCTGACCACCATCTTCTCCTATATGGTGTGTTTTGAGCTAGAAAAAATCATAAGGATACTTTAGGGATGAAGTTCCGCCGTCTCTAGGTGGAAACCTGGGATGAGGGCCTTTTGCTCTATGGCAAAGAATTTTTTTCGGGGGAATTACTCTCTAGGAGGGGCAAATCGAAGCCATCGTCATCACTAACTCTTCCTCCTTCGTGGGAGGACCAATCTTCATCAAAATATTCACCATCACCATCTCATCTCCAACGCTAGTTCATCTCTTGTATTCAATCTTTTTCTCAAAACCTCAGGTTAGTACCTATGGGTTACTAATAGTATTGATTACATCTGGTAATTGATGCTTGTTCGATTACTTGGTGGAAGATATTTTGTTCAGATCCTTTATCACCATTATTACACCTCTAATTTTGAACATATTGATGAGGTCTGAGTAGTTAATATTGTTCCCGAGGACATGGGAGAAGTCTTGTTACAACTAATCATGTGAAGTTTGTATTCGTTCATATTTTGATGATGGGTATGTTGTTTCTTCTCTTAGTGGTGTCGTGTGAACATAGACTACACAACACATCAGCATGTTATGGGCCTAAGGCAAGGCATTGTGCAGTAAGAAGTACATGATGGGTTGCCAGAGTGACAAAAGCGGAAACCCCAGTTCATGCGTTGCTTGAGAAGGGGCTGATTTGGATCCACACATTTCATGCTATGGTTAGATTTTTCTCAATTCTTCTTTTGTAGTTGCGGATGCTTGCGAGAGGGGGTAATCATAAGTGAGTTTCTTGTTCAAGTAAGAAAAAAAACCTTAGCACCGGTCCACCTACATACCAAATTATCAAACCAAGGTGTCCTCGGGAGCGCTTGTCTTATATAAGAGTACTTTCTGGCCTGTTTTTTGCTATAAAGGGATTGGGCTAACTTGCTACACACTTGCTACTGTTGTTACTTGTCACTTGTTACGAATTGTCTTGCTACAGAACTATCTCTTAGTATTACTCATAGCACTTGCAGATAATACCTTGCTGAAAATAGTTTTTAATTTTCTTGTGCTCCTCGTTGGGTTCGACACTCTTACTTATCGGAAGGACTACGATTAATCCCAATTCTCATGGCGGAATTGGATGATCTCGCCTTCCTATTTGTCGCTAAGTGTAACACCCCAAGTGCAATCGATGTAACTTTTGCATGATGAACCTTGCTTGACTTGACAACCTTGGTTTCATTTTATAACTTTGGTGCTTCATGACTTCATTTGCATCGTATCATCATATCATCATGACATGAATTTTATTTTATTCTCCTTGTTGCTTGTGTTGGTTGGTGTGAAGTTGTTATTGTGATGATGTGCTTGGAAGGTAGTGTGATTCATGAGTGAAACCCCTCCACGCAATTCTTTAAAAAATACATTCCCCTCTCTTTTATTTCAAATAAGCATGTGGTGATTTTCTGCTTGCCCAACTCCTTCTGTAAAAATGTTGACATGATTGAAAATATTATGATTGGGTTTTAAAAAAATTCAGCTTGGCCTTGTGCACACTCTGCCATTGTATAAAACCCCAAATGCTAGTTAGGTTTCATTAAGTGCCATTGCAAATATTTGCTTCTAAAAATGTCCAATGTGTTTTATAAAATGAGGGGTTTTGTTGTGAGTATAAAACTGCATTTTCTTAATTTGTACCCCCCTTTTCCTGGCCATTTCTATTTTTCCCACACTCTGGTTTTATTTAAAAGTAGCAGAAGCAGTCAACCAGCAGTAGCACCATGCAACCGATCAGTCAGTCAACCAGCTAGCCAGCCAGCGGCCTAGCTAGTACCGCGGCCCAGCAAGCGCGCGCAACAGTAGCAGCCGATCGGAATGCCCGCCCTCACGGTAAGCCAGCGTGGACGCTGATTCTGGCCCCACCTTCACCGACAATCCTCCCCCTGCTTTCTTCCTCCTGGCGCTCTCTCTCAGAGTAAAAGGGCGCTCCAGCAATGCACATGGCCATGGTGGGTGAGCCTCACCCTCACCCCGTCTATAAAGCAGCTAGCGCGAGCCCTAGGGTTTTCCCCTCTCTCTCTCTCCTGCTCCCATGTTGTTGCCAGCAGGTAAGAGACCCCAGCAATCCACCACCCGCCATGGCGAGAGAGAGCGCAAGCTCCTCTTCTACGTGATCATCACCATCGTAATCCCCTCGATGACGGGCACGAAACCCCCGTCGACTGAGTTTCTTCTTCATCCTCTCGTGCGCCCCTAGGACCCATGCCCCGCATCGTCTGTGTCATCGTTGTCCTCTGCTTCACGAATCAGAACCCATACGAGGAACCGCAGCTCCTCGTCGTTGCCCCGCGGTGCCCCAGGACAGAATCGCGCGTTAGCGGGTAGTGCATGTAGCCGATGTTTCATTGCCCTCGTTTCTTCCTGGATCAAGACACGTGGTCGCCCGTGTAGGTATCGCCGTCGTCATACACCGTGCGCTCCGGCGCTTCTCTGACGAAGTTCGTCAGAGAATGGTTTTTGGTTAGTTTTGCGCCTCTCCCTCGCGCGTGCTTCGTGTAGTTCCCGCAGCTCGTGTGTGAGCATCTGCATCACCGTCCAGCCCTCGTCATCTCCTTTGCTTTGTGTGCAACCTCGTCGCACCATGGCTTAGAGCAGATCTTCTGCTTGAGCTCAAAGCCGAGCCCCCTTGCCTTCCAGCCTCCCCAATGCGTGGGAATGACCCGTAGTTTCCGCAGCCCCGTCATAGTTTTCCTGAGTTGATGGTTGTCGGAGTAGCCGTCAGCGCCGTCAAGGACTTCTATGTTTTTACAAGAGAAGCCAGCACCTTTTGTTTGTTTAAAAAGCTGAGAACCCCCTTTAGTTCAGTCTTCATAACGTAGCCCACTGGTAGGGTGTGTTGTGCACCACGAGGAGGTTTGTGGGGTCCCCAATTTATGAGTCGAGATCGCCGAATGAACGTGCTCAGTGATCCCAGAGATCAATGCTCATGGAACACATAGATGCTGAATATTAAGAGTCTTACATCCGAGTATCGATACGACCAAGTTCACAAGGTAGGGCCTAAAAGGCCAATAACACGGATACAACTAGTAGCGGAAATCTTAAGGCTAAGCGGGTGCCCATGCCATCAGCCTACACCAACAGGCATTCTAACTAGGAAGCATCGTAGTTCGCAGGGCCGTCTCCGAAGACGTACTCTTCTCCAATCTCTGGTCCTTCCATGTCTGGTCAATAATATAACCAGTGGCAAGCCAATGAGTAGTTCGAATGTACTCGCAAACAGCCCATGATATGAACAATGCAATTGATGGAATAACAAAGTAACTTGCAGTTTTGTTGGATAGCAGCTTAATATAAATAAACATGATCATGGATGTGCAACTTAAGCTAGATGGTACTTAGAAGAATCTGTTACACATATCGACATATCTGTTAAGGGTTGAACACTCTGGTTTACCCGATATGCCAAGTCTTTCAGGTAACACCATAATATTACAGGTAACACCATAATCTTGCACACACACACACACACACACACACACTCACACATGGTTTATGCAGAAACGACTGGACATAGTTTAAGCAGGATTACCCAATTGTCCTTGACCGTGGATACGGCTATTCAAATAGTTTTACACTCTACACATGTTGTACGCTGTACCCACGAGATCTGGGAGACTTCCGTGTCATCCACGACTCGCGGTATATAACATACCCGAGGTAAGTACCCCGATCAATGCCTTTCCCTTGATGATACTAGACAAAGAGGTCCACTCGATTGGTACCCAGCCCACATGATGTACGTCTTACGAGCACCATCTTTGGACAGTATCATCTATGCGGGCACCAAAGATGTGCCCGGAACACGTAAAAACGACATAGTCGCCCTACCTGGCACGACCCCGTCACGTGAGTGACCACACATCACTCCCGCCACTAGTAGTGTGGCTCTTTCCTAGCACCAACCAGAGTAATCAACAAAGCCTCGTCCCATAAAGGGGTAACGTGGTCGCAGATGTAAGGTTGGGATGGTCGACACATCATAAATCTAATCCCATTTCCAAAACCACTCACACCAAAATACACCCGGTGCACTAGTTCTCCGAAAGTGGCCACCTATCTCATCATCACCCCCGGGCATTAGTGGCACCCGACGGGGTTTTCATAAACCTTTGATTTTACCATCATCATGCTCATGCTTCTACTATGCTTAGCTCTACTTGTCAACATGATATTAGCGTGATCCTCATAGGTGGTAGGATCATGCTCAAGATGCCAGTGCTCTGGAGGAGCCACCGGTAACATCACTTCAATGATTTACCGATGACTTATGATCACATGCAATGGAATGTTTTGCTTTACTAGCATGCAAAATAACTTATGCTCAAACACGGTCAAAGGGTTGCTTGCCTTGATCAGCTAAGTATCCGGGCTCTTCGGGGTCTTCAAGTCCAACACCTTCGTCAAACGTGATTTCTATCGTCGTAATAAATAAAAAGCAATAAGTAGCTCACTCAAAAATAGGGCACAAAGTCACATTAAATTTTTTGCTTAATTCTGATAAATCCATATTGTTATTTTGAAAATATTTGTCTCTAGTTTTTGTGAAAGGATTATTTTTTAAAGTATTTTAACAGAAGCAAAACTATTCCAAATAGCCCTTTTAATTATTATAAAACAGAATGGTTGTTTCAAAAATGTATAAAAGGCTCTGTTAAATAATACTGATTTTTAGAAGTATTATGGTGGAAGAATAATAAAAATATATTGGATAATTATTTTTATAGAAGTCTTTCAAAAACATATTTAACAGAAAAAGAAAAGGGGCTGGGGCTCAGGTCTGGCTCGGCGTGTGGATTGGGCCGGCCCAGCTAGCTAGCTAGCCCAGGCACGCGCACGACCAGGTTCGAACCTAACGCGCGGGCCCCTGCGGTCAGTGGCAGAGAGGAGAGAGGGGGGAGACAGGAGCCACTGACAGGTGAGCTCCACCTATCGGGGTCGTCTTCCACCTCGGGACGGAGAGGAGGGGACGCTCACTGGCGATGCTACCGACGGCCTCGAGCCCAACCAAGGGCAGAAATGGAACGAGCCTACCGCCACGTACCTACTGGTGGTCGAGAGGTCGATGGGGAGGCCCTGCTTCACCAACGACGAGGTGCTACGGCGGAGCAGTTTTAGGAGGCAGATGAACTAGGTGCTACGGGCGTGGATAAGCTCGGGGAGGTGATGGGGAAGCTCCCTGAGGTTGCTAGGAACCCGTAGGAGGTGAAAGGAGCACCGGAGTTGGCCAGTAGCCCGAGATTGACGGAGCTCCGAACCGGCGGGGCCTCGGTCGATCTCGAGCACAGGAGCTCGTTGTGCTCAAATGGAGAGGCTAGGGGTGGAATTCAGGCTCTAGAGAGGTGGGATGGAGGTGCTGGAGCGAGGGGGGGCTATTTATAGGCTCCCGACGGTGTACCGAGCTGGTAGCGCCGGTGGTTTCACCGCTTCTCGCAGGAGAGGCAGTGAGCCTTCGGGGTCGAAACCACGGTATGCGGACGTGGTTTAGGACCCGCGTCACCCACTGGTAGGGAGAGAAAGCAAGGAGGGGCAAGCACGCGTGGCCACGATCTTCTGGTAGATCTGGCACACGTGGGCACGCATCGCTCCGGTCAACAGAGTGAGGGAGGAGGGGCCCTCGAGCTGCCCTCATGCAGAGAGGTGGTCGGGGACTCGAAATGGCAATATGGGGAGGCTTGAACCGGCCGGGCTGGCCACCTTGGCTTCGGGTGTGCCCAGGAGCGTGCCCAGAGCGCAGTTTTGGCATGCCACGCCATGTTGGCACGGTCTGGGGTGCTTTGGCCTTGTCTGGGCTGTCCTCGGGCTTGGCCTGAAGATGCCTAGCTGTTTGGGACCCGAGGGGCTCACTGTTGCCCATGGGAGGAGAGGAAAGAGGAGATGCCAGTGCTAGACCAGAAGTTATAATGGGTATTTTGGGACCTTCTGCTTGGATTCAACAAGGGTCCACTCTCTTGCAGTTGGGGAGTGGTGCTGGCTACTTGGTCAAAGAGTTTGGAGGGAAGAGCTTAAGTGTGGAGTCGGGTAGGAGCTTTTTTGCTATTATGGCAGTAGGTGTTCGACAGGTGTTTGGGGTAGCAACACCTCACCACCGGTGGTGAGAGTTAACAGGATTAGCTTGGGTGCAAAAATAAGACACTCTACCAAATTTGAGCCTCATTGGATGAGTTTGGCAATGCAAACTAAAAAGCACCCCCCAAATGGCAGTTCTGTCACTTCCAAAGGAAATGTGGTCACATTAGCTCCTGGAAATCCCATTTTTGGCACAGAACTCTCATTTGGGGTGTTGAACACTCCTGCAAAGTTTCAACCCATTTGGGTAAACTTTGTAATGTAGAGATGTTTCAACTTGGTTCTAAACAGAAAGGGTTTTGGAATTATTTATTTAACCAAACCACCTTGGAATGAGGTGAAACTTGGTGTGGCCACAAAATATAGCTTGGGAAGGTTGCTGGAATTTTATGGGATTTTATTGGAAATATTCCAAAAGATTAAGACATAATAGGTTTTCAAGGATTTATTCAAATATTTTGAATATAAATAGGGGTTGAAAATAGTATGTATGGAAAATATAGGTCCTCTAAGTATCTCCAAATTTTCTCAGATTTTTCTAAGGCTGAAAAGTATTTTAACATGTAGGAATATCATTTCTAGCCTCAGAAATGGACATGCAAATAGAATAGGACAATAATTTATAAAATAATTATTTTATGGTTTTGGTGAGCTAAAGTAGTTTTAAAACCAGATCACCATCTTTGGGTGAAAGCACTCCCTTGCTGCCAAGGACTTGTAGTGCAACCCAAAGCAGGGTTTTGAAATAGTCAGAAATAAGAAAAAGGATTTTGAGAATATTTGGGTTATGAAAATATGGTTTTGATATCACAGACTTAAGCATACAAGCATACAATGACAACCATGGCACTCATAACATTGGTTTTGGAAAAGTTTTAATAAACTCAGATTTTTGAACTATAGTAGAAGTGAAGTGAAAACAGGGTGTGACAGACCTATCCCCCTTACAAGAATCTCGTCCCCAAGATTCCTAAGCTAGGTGCTAAAAAGGTACGGAAATTTTGATCGGAGATAGCCTTCACGCTTCCATGTTGATTCCGCTTCGGTGTGGTTGCTCCACTAAACCTTGAAATACTTGTTGTTGCGGCTTCTGGTGCAACGCTCTCCTTCATCCAAGATACAGATCGGCCTCTCACGATAAGTGAGATCTGGCTGGAGGACGATGGCCTAATGGTCAATGTCCTTGTAAATTTCTGGACGGTTCGGCGCTTGCAGACACTTCCGGAGTTGTGACATGTGGAAGATGTTATGCACACCCGAAAGTTCCGGAGGTAGCTCTAACTCATAAGAAACTTCTCCATGCCTTGTCGTGATCTTAAAAGGTCCAATGAACCTTGGAGCAAGTTTCCCCTTGACGTGGAAACGCTTGGTTCCCTTGAGAGGTGTGACGCGAAGGTACACCTGGTCTCCGGGAATGAACTCCACTTCTCTGCGTGAGAATCCGCATGGCTCTATTGTCATGACTTGGCTGCCTTCAAGTTCTCTCGAACAAGTTGCACCTTATCTTCTCCCTCTTGTAGAACTTCCGGCCCGAAAATCAACCCTTTGCCGGTTTCAGACCATTTTAGCGGTGTGCGGCACTTCCGTCCGTATAACACTTCGAATGGGGCCATCTGGAGACTGGACTGGTAGTTGTTGTTGTATGAGAACTTAGTGAATGATAGACATTCTTCCCATTTGGTACCATGTGCCAAGACACAAGCGCGGAGCATATCTTCGAGTATCTGGTTTACTCTCTCCATCTGTCGGCCCATCTATGGGTGGAAGGCGGTGCTGAAAGAGAGCTTGGTTCGAGAACTTCTTGGAACTTCTTCCAGAATCTTGAGGTGAACTGCGTGCCTCGGTCAAATATGCTCTCCTTGGGGACTCCATGCAGGCTAAAATATGCTCAATCTAGAGGCTAGCCAGCTTGTCGCCCCCATAGGTGGTACTGACCGGAATGAAGTGAGACACCTTGGTCAGAGGGTCGATGATGAGCCATATATAGACACAGCCTGTGCTGGACCTGGGTAAGCCGGTGACGAAGTCCATGCCGACTCGGTCCCACTTCCATTCGGGCACCTCGAGAGGTTGTAGCACTCCAGCAGGTCATCGGTGTTCAGAATTGACTCCCTAGCACACGTCGCACTTGGCAACATAGGACGCTATTTCCCTCTTCATGTCGTGCCACCATAATCTTTCTCGGAGGTCTTGATACATCTTGGTGCCATCGGGGTGAATAGAGTAGGGTGTCTCATGAGCTTCCTGCAGGATCAAGTCCTTGAGCTCTGCCTTGTTGGGTATGCATAAACGTTTCCCAAACCATACTAATCCTTGCTCATCCACCGAGAATTCTGGGGCCTTGCCTTCCTGGATCTTCTTCTTGATGCCTTCAATGCTCTTGTCCCCTTCTAGGCCTCTTTGATGTCGTCTACCAGCGTTGGTTTGACTTCGAGGTTAGCTAGGAATCCTGGTTCAACTAGCTCCAACCCAAAGATTTCCATTTCTTCATACAAGGAGGGTAGCCTTCCCTTGAGCATAACATTCAAGGTGATGGACTTCCGGCTTAAGGCATCGGCCACCACGTTGGCCTTACCGGGGTGGTATTGAATGCTGAGGTCGTAGTCTTTGATTAACTCCAACTATCTTCGCTGCCTCATATTCAATTCCCTTTGAGTAAAGATATACTTGAGACTTTTGTGGTCTGTGGATATTTCACATCGCTTCCCCAGAAGGTAATGTCGCCATGTCTTCAGGTCATGCACTACGACTGCCAACTCGAGATCACGGGTGGCATAGTTCTCCTCATGCGGGCGCAGCTGCCGTGACAAATATGTCGTAACCCTGCCGTCTTGCATTAGGACTCCACCGAGCCCGGTTCTGGAGACATCACAATATATCACAAACTCCTTGCTTATATCTGGAGTAGCCAATACCGGGGTGGTAGTCAATCTCTTCTTCAACTCCTGGAAGCTTGCTTCACACTCCGGCGTACATTGAAACTTCTTGCCTGTCTTCAAGAGCTGAGTCGTGGGTAGAGCGATGCGGGAGAATCCTTCTACGAACTTGTGGTAATATCCCGCGAGTTCGAGGAAGCTCCTGACTTCCTTCACACCGATTGGCGTCTCCTAGTTGGTTACTGTAGTAATCTTGGAAGGATCGTGTAACGCCCAAGATGCGATCCTATCCTTAATTTGGCACGAAGGCCTCGTCAGGGATAGAAGCGCATATCGTCGTTTCACAAGAATGGATATCGTTTCAAGTACATGTACTGAAAAGATGAGATACATAGAATTGGCTTACACTCGCCACAAGCTACATCAGAGTCACTGCAGTACAATACATAAATATGACGAATAAGAGCAGGGTCCGACTACGGACGAAAACAAACGAGAAAAGAGAACGACGTCCATCCTTGCTATCCCAGGCTGCCGGCCTGGAAGCCATCCTAGATCGATGAAGAAGAAGAAGAAGACACGACTCCAAATGAACAATCAACGCGCTCGCGTCAAGTAACCTTTACTTGTACCTGCAACTAGTGTTGTAGTAATCTGTGAGCCACAGGGGACTCGGCAATCTCATTTCCAAAGGTATCAAGACTAGCAAAGCTTAATGGGTGAGGTATGGTTAAGTGGTGAGGCTGCAGCAAGCGACTAAGCATATGTGAGGTGGCTAACTTACGAGTACAGAAATAAAGAGGGGGATGATCTAAGCACGGCGGACGTGAACTATTGATGATCAAATGAATGATCCTGAACACTTACTTACATCAAACATAACCTCACCGTGTCCTCGATCGGAGGAGGAACTCACGAAAGAGATAGACACGGTTACGCACACAGTTGGCAAGTTTTTAATTAAGTTAACTTCAAGTTATCTAGAACCAGTGTTAAACAAAGTTTTCACGTTGCCACATAACCGCGGGCACGTCCTTCCGAAAAGATTTAACCCTGCAGGGGTGCTCCAACTAGTCCATCACAAATTACCACAAGCTGCATAGAAATCCTCGATCACGAAGCTCGCGATCTCGTCGGACTCCTTATTGGAAAACCTCAACTCTAAGATTACCCAAAGCATCACTGGAATCCCGATGCACAATATATTTCGTCAAAGGTAAAACTAATCCAGCAAGGACGCCCACGTGTCGACGATCCCGATAGGAGCCGCGTATCTCGTTCTCAGGACACGACGGATAAGCTACGCGTACGGTGGCCTGATAGAAATCACCCAAGTTGCCCTGGGTTGGCCCCGCATAGTGCTCTGGGTTGGACCAACACTCATGAGGAGCACTGGCCCGGGGGTTGATTAATTACTCAGCGGGTGCCGGCGGGTCCCTATGCATTTATTTAGTTATTAGGCAAATGTAGTACCAAAGTTGGGCCTTGCCAGACCAGTCTTAATCTAAAACAAATTATCAAGGGGGTCCCCATGACAACCCCAATCGTGTTAGGAGCGCTCAAATATGGAACATAAGACCGGTAGCCGAAACTAAGGGGGCAAAGGTGGAACGAAACACGAGGCTAGAAAGGACGAGCCTTCCACCTTTTACCAGGTATATAGGTGCATTAAATTAAAAAACATTTAATACAGTGATATAACAAGGAACTCATGTTGTCACATGGACGCAACTGCACCTGCAACTAGCAACGCTCACACATGGTAAACCAAGCGGTAACATAGCCAATCAGTGGTTTGCTAGGTTGTGAACAGGTTGAAGGTTTTCATGGCATTGTTGAGAGGCTGATATTTAACATGTGGTAGGCAACGAGACATAGCGACAGAAACGATAATACTAGCATGGCAATGATAGTAATGGTATCTTGGGAAATGGTCATCTTGCCTGAGATCCCGCTTGGAAGAAGAATGACTCTGTGAAGCAGACGAACCGATGTAGTCGTACGGGTCCTCATAATCCGACATGCTTGCGGAACTCTATCGAGACGAAGGAAACCGGAAACAAGCATCCACACATATATTCACCACGGCATATGCACGACAAGATGCAATTCACATATGATGCATGAACGGAGAATACATGCAAGTCACGGCATGTCAATTCACAACAATCAAACGCTACACATTAAGTGAAGTTCAATATGCAACGAGTTGCATATTGACGAAACTCCACATATGAATTATTTAGTTCTATCCTGATTAGGTACTCGGCAATATTAAATGTTATTAAACATGGCAAGAGGTGATGCGTAATTAATCTACCTATCTAGGCATTTTAAATGAGGTCGGAAATGACCTATAGCATCTCCGAAACGACCTCACATGTTAATTTACAATTCTGTCCAGATCTGAACTAACATGCTTAAATAGTTGTTAAACAGCAAAACAAATAGGTTCACATGATTCTACGCGTCGTTAGAAGCAATTTACACATAGAGATCATCTCCAATGGAGCTACGGTTCAAAAGATACGGACACCGCAAGATATGATGGCATAAATGCAATATGTGTGCAACGACGGTCACGAGCACTTCAAAACACACAACCAACAAGAAAATATGAAACTACACGAGATTCTAAGCAAGTTTCATATAGGACACGATCAAAACGGAGCTACGGTCCAACATCTACGAGCCAATCAAGATATCACTACAATCTGCCAAAATCAGCCACATAGCATTTTCTACACCCCACAACTACGAGCTACACAACTCTAATATGCTCAACCAAGGCATGAGACAATATAAGGCAAGAAGCACTACCATATACAACTAATAACATCTAGCATGGAAGCATGGATCACTAGGAAAAGAAGTCACAAAATGGCTTCTCACGCACTGTTTCAGACCTAGGAAAATAACAGTTTATGAAACTACAGTTTTCGATCTGAAGGCATATTGACAACAGCAAAACTACAAGCTACAGGACTCCAAATGGCATGAAAAATCACAGCATGCTAGAGAATCCCAAAGTCTACAACTAACTACAGTGCACCAACCTCAAAAGAGCTACAGAACACCAGATAAAATCAAGACAAGACAGCAACAGAATATAATAGATTTCAGACGTGGAAATATTTCAGCATCTCTAAAACATCACTTTTTCCTAGCAAGTAAAGAACAAGCAAACCACACCTAAACATGGATTTCTATTGCAACCAAAATTACCAGGGGCTAGACTAAACATCCAAGGGCAACTCTCTAGTTGACAACTTAATCATATCAAGCACGGAATAAAACCCACAAAATAAACAAAAGGGCAACACGGCAAATTATCACGCGAACTAACTTGCTCAAAAGCTAAAACTAAATACACAAATAGATCCTATGGATTTTTCTACCCCAAAAACATATATAACATGAGGGGTTAAAACACAAGAATATTGCCACACGTAAATGCGGGAATATGTCCTAAACGCAAAATAATAAACTAGTGACTAAACCCTACATGCAAAAATACCAATGACTAATCTAAAATACATGGCAATAGGGTTCCTAAAACATGAGCATTTTATCTACGGTGTTCGAACAATCCGGACACGCACGAGAATTAAAACGGGACCAAAACATAGTAGGACAGCATGCTAAACTAGGCATTCGGCATGTCAAACTACGTCCAACAAACATGCAAGTTATAAAAACATAACCTACACGCAAAACTACACAATTTACATATACTACACGTTCCGATCCGACACACGGATTAAAAGATACAGACGTTCTAATATACGTCAAATATCTGGAATTAATAAATTCCGAAAATCCTAATAAACTACACGGGCCAACTCGTGGGCGCAGCATACCGAAAAGGTGTGATACGTCTCCATCGTATCTACTTTTCCAAACTCTTTTGCCCTTGTTTTGGACTCTAATTTGCATGATTTGAATGGAACTCACCCGGACTGACGCTGTTTTCAACAGAATTGTCATGGTGTTGTTTTTGTGCGGAAATGAAAGTTCTCGGAACATCTTGAAAATTTACGGAGAATATTTCTATAAAATATGAAAAATACCTGCGCAAAGATCCACCGGAGGGGACAGGCTAGTGGGCCACAAGCCGTGTCGCCGCGGCCACCCCCCAGGCCACGTCAACCAAGCTTGTGGGGCCCACGTGGCTGTGCCGCCCCCAAACTCAGCTTTATTTATTCCCTTTCGTCCCGGAAAAAATCAAGAGAGAAGATTTCATCGTGTTTCACGATCCAGAGGCACCACCACATCCCGTTCTTCATCTGGAGGGCTGATCTGGAGTCCGTTTTGGATCCGGATCAAGGAGATCGTCGCCATCGTCATCATGAACCTTCTTCCCTCTCCAATTCCATGAAGCTCTTCATCGTTCATGAGTAATCTATTCGTAGGCTCGTTGGGCGGTGAGGAGTAGGATGAGATCTATCATGTAATCGAGTTAGTTTTGATGGGGATTGATCCCTAGTATCCACAATGTTTTGAGATTGATGTTGCTACTACTTTGCCATGCTTAATGCTTGTCACTAGGGCCCGAGTGCCATGATTTCAGATCTCAAATTATTATGTTGCCGCCAATATATGTGTGTTTTTGATCCGATCTTGCAAGTTGTAGTTACCTACTATGTGTTATGATCCGGCAACCCCGGAGTGACAATAACCGGAACCACTCCCGGTGATGACCATAGTTTGAGGAGTTCATGTGTTCACCAAGTGCTAATGCGTTGGTCCGGTTCTTTATTAAAAGGAGAACCTTAATATCCCGTAGTATCCATTTGGACCCCGCTGCCATGGGAGGGATGGACAATAGATGTCATGAAAGTTCTTTTCCCTAAGCACGTATGACTACACAAGGAATGCATGCTTACATCACATTGACGAACGGGAGCTAGCCACATATCTCTCTGTGTTATAACTGTTTCATGATGAATGTCATCCGACAAATCACCGATCCATTGCCTACGAGTTTGTTCCAATGCTGCTATCACTTGTTTTGCTCTTCTGCTGTTACTACTATTGCTGCTACTGTTACTTGCTTTGTCCTGCTGCTGCTGCTACTGTTGCTACTACTATTACTTGCTACTGCTGTTACTTGCTACTGCTGCTACTTGCTACTGCTGTTACTTGCTACTATTGCTACTTGCTACTGCTGTCACTACTGTTGTTCCTTGCCACTGCTGTTACTCGTTACGCTGCTGCTACCTGCTACAATACTTTTTCTGGCACCGTTGCCGGGTATGAATATTTCCCATCCACGCGCAACTTACTAGCGCCACTGATACAACAGTTAGGAATAGTCTGCCTCGTCAACAGATCGTTTCTGGCACTATTGTTATCATACTACTTTTGCTGCTTATATCCTGCTTGCAGATACTAATCTTTCAGGTGTGGTTGAGCTGATGCCTCAACTCCTAATATTGGAGAATATTCTTTCACTCCCATCGTGGCGAACCAACAAATTTGGGTTGAATACTCTACCCTCGAAAACTGCCGCGATCCCACACGCTGGTGGGTCATTGCAAGACAATTGCTAATTGTTGAGCAACTGGGAGCATCTTTTTTCTGGCATCGTTGTCGTGGAGGCATCAAGTCAGGAATAATTGTACGTCAACAACATTTTTCTGGCGCCGTTGCCTGGGAGGACAGCTATATTCTATGAGTCACTTGGGATTTATATCTGCTGATCACTATGAAGAATCTGAAAGATCCAAGAACCAAAGTCTTTCCCTCAACTACGAGGGGAGGTAAGGAACTGCCATCTAGCTCTGGACTTGATTCACATGCAGTTATGAGTAAGTTTGCGACACCACCTCCTACTAGAAATCTTAATATGTCGCCTGTGCTTGATGATGCTTATGATGCTACTATGCGTGATACTGTTACAGATACTATGCCTGATACTGCTAGAGATGCTATGCCTGATACTGCTAGAGATGCTATGCTTGATACTGCTTTTCCTGATGATGCTAGATATGCTATTTTGCCTGATGATGCTATGCTTGATACTGCTAGAGATACTACTTTGCCTGATATGCCACTAGGGGTATTCCTTGATGCTCATATTGCTAGAGTTACTGCCAATGCTCGTGATGCTTCTGAAACTGTCGATACTATTGATATAGCCACCCTTTTCACTAGTGAGGAGAAGATCCGCTACTATTATATCCTTATGTTGTTTCCTTTCTCTCTAAAGGATGACGCTAAAGCCTGGTTCACTTATCTTGCTCCTGGATGTGTGAGCCTTGCAGGAAATATACAACTTTGCTCAACTCAAAGAAGAGAGTCTCCCACAAGCTTGGGGGAGGCTCATCCAGCTACAGAATGCTTTCCCTGATCACCCTCTTAAGATGAACGAGATACTTGATATCTTCTATAACGGACTTACCTTTGCTTCTAGAGACCACCTAGATAGTTGCATCGGTTGTGTTTTTAGGGAACGAACTGTAGAACAAGCTGAGATCCTACTGAATAACATCTTGATCAACGATAATGCTTGGACTATTCCCGAACCACCTCCTAAGCCAACTCCTAAGAAAAGAGGTATTCTATTCCTCAGTCCCGAAGATATGCAAGAAGCCAAGAAATATATGCAAGAGAAAGGCATTAAATCTGAAGATGTCAAAAATCTACCAACTATCGAAGAGATCCATGGTCTCGATAACCCGATACAGGTAGTGGAAGTGAATTCTCTGCGTAGGTTTGATGAGAGTGATATTCCTTTTGACAAACCTGCTAGCTTATGCTTTGATGAGTTTGACAACTTTGTTGCCAAACAACAGAGTTTCAATGATTATGTTAGTAGACAATTGGAACAAAGTACTCGTATGCTAGGTCATTTAAGTGCTTGTGTAGACAGAAATGTCAATGATCTGAAGCTTCTAAGTAAACATGCCTCTATGATTACTACTCAGGTAGAACAAGTTCTTAAAGCTCAGAATGACTTGCTCAATGAATTAAATGACAACTCTGTCAGAGTCATTACTAGAGGAGGCAAGATGACTCAGGAACCTTTGTATCCTGACGGCCATCCTAAGAGAATTGATCAAGATTCTCAAGGAATTAATGCTGATACACCGAGTCATCCTAAGAAGAAGAAGAAGGATGATATAAACCTACATGTGAGTTCACCAAATACTGTCACACCTGAAGAACCAAATGATATTTATGCGTGTGATGCAGAAACACAATCCGGTGATGAACATGAACCTGGTGACAATATGGACATTGATGTTCATAATGATGCTCAACCTAGCAATGATGAGGATGTGGAGATTGAACCTACGGTTAATCCTAATAACCCACAACATAAGAGATATGATAAAAATGACTTCACTGCTAGGAAGCATGGTAAAGAAAGGGAGCCATGGGTTCAGAGACCTATGCCCTTTCCTCCTAAGCCATCAAAGAAAAAGGATGATGAGGATTTTGAGCGCTTTATTGAAATGATAAGACCTGTCTTTCTGCAGATGCGGTTAATTGATATACTCAAAATGTCTCCATATGCCAAGTACATGAAAGATATCATGACCAATAAACGAAAGATACCAGATCTTGAGATCTCCACCATGCTTGCCAATTATACTTTCAAAGGTGGAACTCCTAATAAACTTGGTGATCCCGGAGTGCCCACTATACCTTGCTCCATTAAAGGCAACTACGTTAGAACTGCGTTATGCGATCTTGGAGACGGTGTTAGTGTTATGCCTCTCTCTCTTTATCATAGACTTCAACTGGATAAGTTGACACCCACTGAAATTTCTCTGCAAATGGCCGACAAATCAACTGTTTTCCCTATTGGCATTTGCGAGTATGTGCCTGTTGTGGTTGCTAACACCACTATCTTAACAAACTTTGTTATCTTGGATATTCCTGAGGATGATGCCATGGTTGTCATCCTCGGAAGACCCTTTTCAAACACTGCAGGGGCTGTTATAGATTGCAACAAAGGCAATGTCACTTTCCATGTCAATGGTAATGAGCATACAATGCACTTTCCGAAGAAACGATATCAAGTACAATGCATCAATGCTATCAAAAAACTTCATCGATTCTTATTGGGAGCTTTGAATGCCCTATTCCTCGTGTCAAGATGAAGTATGATTTGCTTGCTGGGGAGATTCATATCCCATTGAGGTGACTTAGTGGCTATTCGACAATTCTCCGGTTCCTTTTGCGATTTGAAAAGGTTTTGTCATGAGGATTTGATCAACCCCATTGACGGATTTCTTTCGATGACCATGAAATGGATGAATCAAAGAGTCACATACCTCTGTTTTAACCTTTCACTTTCTGTTGCCTAGAAGAAAAATGATAGATTTAGTTTAGTTTTCCCTGTTTCCTGCTTTAGCGTCCCGGAGAAAGTACCTCGAAAATAGAAGTTCGCCGATGGTCCTGAAAATCAAATATGATTTTTTCTGGATTTTTTGAAAAATACTGGGACTGAGTGCTGGCCTGGGGGCCACACCAGTGGGCCACAAGCCCTGTCACCGCGGCCTCCCCCCTGGCCGCGGCCACCAAGATTGTGGGGCCCACAGGGACCCCCTCCACTCATTCCAGCTCCCATCCTCTTCTACCTCCAGAAAAAATCGGTTCACAACTCAAACCCGTGTTCTTGCTCATTTGGCTGTTATTTTTGATCTCCTTGCTCAAAGCACCATTCTCCGAACCGTTTTGGGGAACTTACTCCTTGGTAAGTGACTCCTCCATTGGTCCAATTAGTTTCTACTCTAGTGCATTATCCTTCGCGTATTCTTGCTACCTTGGTGACCCTGTTCTTGAGCTTGAAATGTTGATTTTAGCTGGTCCCAAGTAGTTTTAGCGCGTGATACAGTCTCTAGGCACTAGTAGGAGTAGTTGCTACCAGTTGGGTTAATCTTTACTCACTTTTCTTTCGAAGTCTCTAAAATTTCAGAATATTTGAGAGCTAGAAAAAGGAAAAGATGAGGAGGTTCTAGAGAGGCTCTTGAAGCCGTAACCCCAAGGAGGATGAGAAGAACCACCCCAAGTACGTGGTTACTCGAGTCACAGAAGTTCGAGCGTGCGAGTGGCCAAGTGATGAATTTTTGCGCGCCGCTGAGCTTTATGAAGACTTTTATTACCTCGTGGAGAACGCGGGTCTTGCCGCATTTGTTGAAGATAAGTGCCCACAATACCTCCTCATCACCAATATTTTCGTTCAAAGCTTCAACTTTTATCCGAGGAAGAATCCTCCTATGGTTGAGTTCATGTTATACGATATCCCCCAGTGCATGACACTACAGGATTTTTGCAATGTGTGCAAATTACCTTATGTTGGGGATATTCATGATCCTCATCCACGGGACTTGGAGGATTTCATAGGTACTCTTGTTGTTGGAGAGGAGAGAGGAGTGTCTCGCGCTAGAATTGCTAGCATACATTTTCCTGTGCTTCGGTACTTCTCATTATTTGTGGGAAAATGTTTGATTGGCCGTGGGGAGGCTGGATCACTTAGCTCTCTAGACCTTGCGGTTTTGCGTGAAGGCCTTTATAACGATAAGACTTATAGCCTAGGTGCTATAGTAGCTCAGCGGTTGAACACAAACCGTTCCAAAGGTGTCGTCTATGGAGGTATCTATGCTACCCGTCTTGCCAGACACTTTGAGATACCCGTTAGACTGGGGGAGGAAGAAGAGATGCTTCTTCCTGAGAAATATCTGGATTATGACAGCATGGTTTGCCATGATTTTCTGGATAGAGATGCTAGTAGACAGATGATTCATAACCTGGTATTTAGTCAGGGTACTGGAGAGACTATTACTTTGCCTGCTCCTTCTTTGTTCAACCTTTATGCAGGAAGGTATATTATTATGCCCTCGGACATCTACGCGTATTGGGGCTTGGCCCAACCACAGGTGCCCGTGCCCAAGCCGCCAGTCAAGTACCAGACACCAGTTTATCAGTGGGAGCCAGAGGAGCTCACACAGCAGTGGCATCCAGAGTCCGCTCCGGAGTATCCCGGAGCTGGTTATTTCCCTCCTTGGGAGTAGACCAAGCTAGGCCAAAAGCCTAAGCTTGGGGGAGTACGTGTTTGCACCAACTTTACATTCATGATTATGCTTTCACTTTGTTAGTCGGTGTTTACACTTTGCCACTGTATTATCCATGCTAGTTTATTTTCGTTTTCTTGTTTTCTTGTTTTGTGTCCTTTTGAGAAAACCCAAAAGATTTTCCTTTCTTCTTTTGCTTGTTGGGAGCTTTCCCGTGTAAATTGTTTTCTTTTTCTTTGGGTCAAGGTAGAAGATATTGGTTACAATGTTTAGTGGCTCTTGCATGCATACCTGTTTAGCATTCAAAGAGCCATATTACTTTGTCTTCTCCTTTGTGTTTGCCTGCAGATTCAGCTTAGTCCAATGCACGAGCACTCTTATTATTGTTCACATCGTTCGATCGTGCAAGTGAAAGGCAATAATGATGATATATGATGAAGTAACTGAGACTGGAAAAGCTGGTATGAACTCTATCTATTTTGTTTTTGTAAATATGACTAGCTTGTCATCCCAGATTCAGCTTTATTGAGAGAGAACCATTTTTGCAATGACAACTTAGTGATCATAGTTTCTGATGCCATGCTTACTTAGCTAGGAGCTTATAATGGTTTGTCTTGAATGCCAACATCGATTTTGAGATGACTATGATGTAGTATGATAGGATGGTATTCTCCTTTGAATGATTCAAGTGGCTTGACTTGGCGCATGTTCATGCATGTAGTTGAAAAAAAATCAACATAGCCTCTATGATGTTCGTGTTCATGGTGATTTATATCCTGCTCAAGCTTGCAATCAATGTTAGTCAAACTCATTGCATCTTGATGACTGTTGTCGCTCTCTAGTTGGTCGCTTCCTATTCTTTTGCTAGCCTTCACATGTACTAAGCGGAATACTGCTTGTGCATCCACTTCCATAAACCCAAAAGTTTTTCCATGAGAGTCCACCATACCTACCTATTTGCGGTATCTACCTGCCATTCCAAGTAAATTTGCATGTGCCATTCTCTAAATCTTCAAGAAATAATCTGTTTTGCATGCCCGAACCACTCATGTGGTGACAGGGGGCTATTGGTATCTTCCATGTTAGGTGTGTTATCCTTGACATGTGTTTATTCACTGTCATTCACGAGAAAGGGGCCGGTAATTGGAATGCCCAGTTCCACGCTTAAATCGAAAACATAACTGTAAAACAAGACTCCCCCCGGATTGACGTTAGTATGGACGGTACCCGAGGATTCGGCTAGCCGTGGAGTGTGATTGATTGGTGGTGGGGGAGTTAAAACTTTACTTTTCTGTTTGGGAACCGCCTGTAGCATGAGTAGCATCGAAGATATTGAGAACTCTTGCTCATTGCGTTGACAATGAAAGCATGCCACCCAAAATTATTATCTCTGTTTTCAAAGCTTGAGCTCTGGCAACTCTGCAAATCAATGCTTCCCTCTGCGAAGGGCCTGTCTATTTATTTTCCTGTTGAGTCATCCTCTTCTTATAAAAGCACCAATTAAAGAGCACCTCTGTCATTTTTATGCTTTGCTTTTGATTGATATTGAGTATGACTATGACTGGATCTTCGTTGCTATGAATTACAATGTTTAGTCTGCCCTTGATCTTTGAAAGTGCTCTGCATTTATGTTTTGCGGTCTCAGAAAGAGCTAGCGAGATACCACCTATTCATATTGCTTCATGCTTGTTTTGATTGAATTGTTGGTATCTGAAACTCATTATTATTTGCTCGCTAGTTATTATGCCATTGATATTAGTTTACCGTGAGACCTTTGTGTCACTTGCTTATGTGGTTAACTTGTGATCTTGCTGAAATTCTGGTTATGAGTTAGACATAGTTGCAACAACAAGATCAAACAGAGTTTGTCAAAGTTTTTCTTTCTCTTTCAGTTTGTCAACTGAGTTGCTTGAGGACAAGCAAGGTTTTATGCTTGGGGGAGTTGATACGTCTCCATCGTATCTACTTTTCCAAACTCTTTTGCCCTTGTTTTCGACTCTAATTTGCATGATTTGAATGGAACTAACCCGGACTGACGTTGTTTTCAGCAGAATTCCCATGGTGTTGTCTTTGTGAAGAAATGAAAGTTCTCGAAACATCGTGAAAATTTACGGAGAATATTTTTGGAAAATATGAAAAATACCTGTGCAAAGAGCCACCGGAGGGGATGGGCCAGTGGGCCACAAGCCCTATCGCCGCGGCCACCCCCCATGCCGCGGCAACCAAGCTTGTGGGTCCCACATGGCTCTGCCACCCCCAAACTCAGCTCTATTTATTCCCTTTCATCCCGGAAAAAATCAAGAGAGAAGTATTCATCGCGTTTCACGATCCAAAGGTGCCCCCACATCCCGTTCTTAATCTGGAGAGTAGATCTGGAGTCCGTTTTGGGCTCCGGATCAAGGAGATTGTCGCCATCGTCATCATCAACCTTCTTCCCTCTCCAATTCCATAAGGCTCTTCATCGTTCTTGAGTAATCTATTCGTAGGCTCGCTGGGCGGTGATGAGTAGGATGAGATCTATCATGTAATCGAGTTAGTTTTGACGGGGATTGATCCCTAGTATCCACTATGTTCTGAGATTGATGTTGCTACTACTTTGCCATGCTTAATGCTTGTCACTAGGGCCCGAGTGCCATGATTTCAGATCTGAAATTATTATGTTGTCGCCAATATATGTGTGTTTTAGATCCGATCTTGCAAGTTGTAGTTACCTACTATGTGTTATGATCCGGCAACCCCGGAGTGACAATAACCGAAACCACTCTCGGTGATGACCATAGTTTGAGGAATTCATGTGTTCACCAAGTGCTAATACGTTGGTCCGGTTCTTCATTAAAAAGAGAACCTTAATATCTCGTAGTATCCATTTGGACCTCGCTGCCATGGGAAGGATGGACAATAGATGTCATGCAAGTTCTTTTCCCTGAGCACGTATGACTACACACGGAATGCATGCCTACATCACATTGACGAACGTGAGCTAGCCACATATCTCTCCGTGTTATAACTGTTGCATGATGAATGTCATCCGACAAATCACCGATCCATTGCCTACGAGTTTGTCCCACTTCTGTTGTTACTTGGTTTGCTCTGCTGCTGTTACTACTGTTGCTGCTACTGTTACTTGCTGCTACAGTTACTTGCTTTGTCCTTATGCTGGTGCTGCCACTACTGTTGCTACTATTGTTACTTGCTACTGTTGTTACTCGCTACTGCTGCTACTTGCTACTATTGTTACTTGCTACTGTTGCTACTTGCTACTGCTGTCACTATTGCTTTTCCTTCCCACTGTTGTTACTCGTTACGCTGCTGCTACCTTCTACAATACTTTTCCTGGCACTGTTGCCGGGAAATAATATTTCCTGTCCATGGGCAACTTACTGGCGCCATTGATACAACCGTTAGGAATAGTCTGCCTCGTCAACAGATCGTTTCTGGCATAGTTTCTATCATACTAATTTTGCTGCTTATATCCTGCTTGCAGATACTAATCTTTCAGGTGTGGTTGAGCTGACGCCTCAACTGCTAATACTAGAGAATATGCTTTCACTTCCATCGCGGCGAACCAACAAATTTGGGTTGAATACTCTACCCTCGAAAACTGCCGCGATCCCACACGCTGGTGGGTCATTGCAAGACAATTGCTAATTGTTGAGCAACTGGGAGGAGCTCTTTTCTGGCGTCGTTGCCGTGGAGGCATCAAGTCAAGAATAGTTGCACGTCAACAAGGTGCCTAGGAGGGGGATAGGCTCGGGCTCACCTTGGCTTCATGGTCCAGCCTGGCCGGGAGGGAGCTGGGCCACGAGGCTCCTGGCCCACGCAGCACGGACGGTTGGTGGACCAGACTATGGCGCTGCCCTCGTCCCCCCGTCCCGCGAGCAGGGAAGGCGCGACAGAAGTCAACTCCGGAGGCGATGGCGGCTCTGGTGGGGCCCGGATGGAATCTGGCGGCAGCGGGGCGGCGTGGGCTAGCGGATCTCGCGCCGGAGATCGACGACGAGGCGCTGTGGCGAGCGGAGGACGCGAGGCGGCTCTGGCCGAGGGCTGCAGCAGGAGGCGGCCATGTTCGGCGGGCTGGTTGCTGGCTGCCGCTGCTCGGGCTGGCCAGAGGAGGCACGCGGGCCGGCAGGCAGTGGGCTGCGTGGCAAGGCGCAGGTGGAGGACGGCGGCAGCAGGGGCGCACCGGCCGGCAACGGGGAAGGCGCGGGGGTTGCTCGGGCAGGGAGCCGCATGGTCGGAATCGGACAATATCGAACGCGGGGACGGTTAAGTGGCTGTGTAGAGTAGTTTAGCCGGAGAAGAGAGGGAAACGACACCCGGCAACGAGATTTTAAAATACCAAAAGACGTCTGACGATAGACCGACTACGGTGCCGCTACGGTCGACCGTTCGGGTACCAGACGGACTCCGATTGGGAAAAAACTTGAGAGGCGGCCTGGATACAACTAATTAAGATCGCACGCCAAGTTTCAACTCAATCAGAGAATATTTTACACACACTTATAAAACAGGGTTTTGACGATGCCTCGGGCACGTGCGTGTGCGGTCGGGCTCAGAACGGACAACGACGAGAACCGGCAACTAACAACGGATGCAAGTTTGAAAACTGGCGGCAACGGGATGCCGATGCAATGCTGATGATGCACATGATGCGAAAAATAAAAATAGACAGACGATGAAAACGGAATAAAGAGGGGAATCTTCTGGAACGTCGGCATCGTGCTGTCACAACTCTCCTACACTACAAGAGGATCTCGACCCGAGATCCAAGAATGAAAGGGGAAGAGGAAGAGAAACCAAGAGGTAAACTTAGTCGCTTCTTTGACAAACGAGTGAAACCAACGATCCTTGAAGGTTGCAACGAGATGAAGAATGATATGAGAAACAATAAAGAATTCACGGAAAATTTCGGCAGCACTTCGGTAGGAAAATGGGACAAAAAATTCGATAAAATGGGAGAATTAGGCAAGATTCACAACAAACAACTAAAATAGAACAAGGGAACACCATGATCTGGATAGAACAACAAGATTGACCAAAAAGAGTAACAACACAATGCCTCTGGAACAAGAGACTAAAACTAGATCATTGGGATCAAAGAAAGAATAAGAGAATGACAACTACTATCACAAGAATCTTGAAGAACACCTGAGAATGGATTGAAACCTTGATGACCCACCATGAAGGAGCTCCGTATTTAAATGAATGATGCAAGGATATGAAGGTAGAAAATAATAAGATTATGACCTTGCCAAGATTTAGATGAGGCCTCACAAAGAGATACTTAAAAGAACTTGGAACTCCGGAAAAGAAAGACAAGCACATGGGATAACAATTGATATGATGAGCCAGTCTGGAAGAAGAGTTCAAAATACTATGACCAAGAATAAGAATTATGTTAAGCTTATCCTTCATCAAGTTTAATTGATGACAAGCAACGTATTAAGCGTACCACTTATTCTTCTCGAAAGAAACTTGAAGAGATAGATAGATATGCACCACATGAAGCATAATTGAAGGAAGCACCGGTGAGAATTAACAATTGAATGGAAATACCAAGAGTTAATGGGGATACATGTAACGACTAAGATGCGGTCCTTTCCAATTTAGGGAACGAGGCCCCAAAAAGGAAAGAAGCGCATCTAAGCATTTCGCAAGCACGGTAACATAGCACATACATAGTAATAGAATGACAATTAAGGATTCAACTGTCATCTCATAAATAATATCAGAGTTTACATCACGCAGTCAAACAAGGTAGTTCCGCTACGGACTACATAACATGAGAAAAGGCTATGCTACCCTACATGCTTGCCCACGATCACGACCATGCCTCCGTCTTCTAGATAGTTCATGTACAGGCGGTCATTCTCCTCATCGTACTGCCACGCCAGCTACGTGCCGTCGAGATCACTTGTGTCGGGTATACCTGTACCTGTTGGTGTGTTGAAGTAATCTGTGAACCATAGGGACTCGGCAATCTATGAACTTGGTGCCAGAACTAGTCAAGTTAATAGGTAAGGAAGGTTCAGTGTTTAGGTTGCAGCATCCTAAGCATTTATGGTGGCTAACTTACGTAGAACAAGTGTTGAAGGTGGTCTATACTAGCGGGCGAAGACTAGCTGATCAATAAGTGATCCTGAACACCTTCTTACGTCAATCGTAACCCCACCGTGTTCCCGATCGAAGAGAGGTCTTCGAGGGGACAGTCACGGTTACGCACACAGTTGGAAATTTTATTAGATTAGTTCAAGTTATCTAGAACCGGATGTTAACAAATATTCCAAGTTGCCACATAATCGCGGGCACGGCTTTCCGAAAGATTAAACCCTGCAGGGGTGCTCCAACTAGTCCATCACAAACAGTCACGGGTCGCAAAGTAATCATCTATCACGAATCTCGTGATCTCGTCGGATTCCTTAGAGGAAAACCTCAACTCTGGGGAGAACCAAAGCTTCACCGGGATTCCTATACGCAAGATATATCGCTAAGGTAAGACAAGACTAGAAGGACCTCCCGTCGTGTCGACGACCCCGATAAGAGCCGCATATCTCAGTCTCAGGACACGACGGATGGAACTAGCTACGAGAACCAAACCTCAAGTTTCCTTGTGGTGGCCCCGTAGGCAGACCAGGTTGGACCAACACTCATGAGGAGAACTCGCCCGGGTTGTTGATTAATTCCTCGGGGTGGCCATTCCCTATGCAGATTATTATTAAGTGATTAGCAAATTAACACCAATGTTGGGTCCTGCTTGACAAGTCTTAACACTACATGATTTATCAAGGGGGTCCCCATAACAACCCCGAACGTGTTAGGAGCGATCAGTTATGGAATCAAACACCGGTAGCCGGAAACTATGGCGGCAATAACGGAACAAAACACCCGGCAAAAGGCTAGGCCTTCCGTTATTTGCCAAGTATATAGGTGCATTAATTAAATAACTGATTTAACATAATGATATCAAGCTCATGTTATCACATGAGACAAATTCACCAGCAACTAGCAACGCTAACATTAGTAGCTGAGCAAGCCTACTTAGCCATTCAATATTTGCTAGGAGGGGAAAGTGTTTGGGTTTCATGGCAATATCAGGAGGCAATTATTTCAGTGGTAGGCAGCGAGCATATGACGAAGGAAACGTGAATCTAGCATAACAAGTCTAGAGATGGAATCAAGGTCATATCATCTTGTGTGTGATGTCCTCAGCTTGGAACTGCTCTTGATCGTCCTGCACGTACTCTCCCGGATCCACATACTCGCTCTCCGATCCCGGTGCTACCCAACATAAGAATAGCATCCAATGAACAACAACACAACAAGATGCAACAAACACATGATGCATGAGATGAAAATGAACATGCATCTCTATTCTAGTCACTTGCACATGCATGAGAAGAAAATACAAGCTCCTGGACAGAACTGCACCCTAAGCTATCTTAACATGCATGAGGTTGACATGAACACATGCATCACGCGAAAACTATGCAAAAGCATATAAAGAACGTTACGAAAGGAGCTACTGATCAACCGGAAACAACGAAACAAGAAATGGAGTCCTACGGATCAAATTCACCACAACACACTCGAATGGCATCCTTATGGTATTCCCAGGTTTCCATATCACAAAACAAACAAGAATGGATGGGGTGGTGAAAGGAATATCACCACACCATCAACTATGCACTCACAAGCATCAAAACATCAAAACAATACATTCTGCCATAAACAGCATCATAGCAGTTTGAGAGCTACATTCAAAGCACCTACAGCCACCCAAATGTGCCAAATAAGATATGTGACAGAAGCTATTCAAAAGCTCTACAAGCATGAACAAAAAGATAATACAAAGGATTTTCACACAGGAAGATCTACAACTGCTAACTTGGACAAAAATATCAGTTTTCAGGGACTTAGTAAAAATCTCAGATTCTCACTAGTTGTTTATGCTCTGAAGCATTTTGACAGCACCAAAAACAATATCTACAAGAAACCAAATGGAATGAAAATTGACAAAGAGCTAGGAAAACACAAAAGCTACAACTTCCTAGTTGATTGCAGGGGCTGATTCCCAACACATGAACTTCTACAAGCACAACTACAAGGGAAGAAAATAACAGTAGTCTCTCAGACTTAGTGAAAATCACAAATTTTCACTAAACTGGAATTTTCAGCCACACGCCTACTTTGACTAGGCACAACTTGTACACATGAAATCCTAAGCATAAAAGAAAACCAACATGCTATAGAGGGGTTCACCCTCTACTTCCACAACAAGGATTCAACCTCTTGGGCTCATCACATCACATGGAACCAAGCTCTAAACATTGAACAAAACAGAAATATGACATTCCCAAAAAGTGTTCCAAAGTGGAATTTGAACGCACCATTGGATTCCTGGGTGATTCTACCCCAAAAAACATATATAATACATAGGCACTTGCATAGAACAAAAGAGCACAAAGCTAAAAACAAAAGAACATGGAATCACAAAGAGCTGAATAGTGCATCATCACATGTGCTTCTCACTAGAACACCACCTACACAAGCACTTGCACATTCTCACAAGTCCAATGGTGACATGAGGGTTTAGACCTCATGTATGTGTGCCATATAATATCACCATTCACACACACATCCTCATGCAAAACCACTCACATACATACATTACATAACATGCATTCCTACACCAACACATACTAGCTTGCTCATGTCCTCATCAAGGCACTTCATGCCTTGGCATGTGTGTGACACACACACACACAAACACACACTCACATATATCATCACCTACACTACACACAAAGTAAGTGGAGGGGAAACCCACACACACACACACACACAAGATCATGGGCACTTGCACCACACAATCACACTCCACATACAACACCACACACTCTAGTGATGCTCCACACACATGCACATCACGGAAGATTGCACATGCACATAAGCATCACTCTAGCCTAGTGCAATATACACACATACATATGATCTATCTCACACATCCCCACACAAACAAAGCCTACACATGCATACTACACAAACTAGCAAAAATAAGTAGGCACACCTACTGTTTGGAGGCAAGCAAAATACCACATATGCTAACATAGCATGCCACTGTAGTAACTAGAAGGAAAAAGAAAAACTATAAAAGAAATGCAAAAAATAAAAGGAATGGGGGGAGGGATTCGAACCCTGGACCACCTGATCACCACCTGTATCTAACACCACTGCGCTATGGAATAGACACTTGATAGGAACAGAGAAGACAAGCAGGTTAAGCCATCCCTCTGTGCTACTATGCCGAAACAATTCACAAAAAGGGGGTGGCTCCGCGGGGTGTCGATCCCACGACCGCCTGATCAACGGATGATACTGCAACCACTACGCTACGCTATGAGACTCGACAGAACAGGGGTATTCAACAAGGTAACTACCACGAGCTGCCCTGCTGTGCGTGCACATAGAGACGACGACAGCAACGTTCACTGGAGCACCTCTACTACAACTGCGCCGCGGGATGTCACCATGCTACCACTACTGCTGCGAGGGAAGATGATTCCCTGAGCCACGACAAGCAGAGCACACACACAAGAACAACACACATGATGTGCCAAACACATCTCCGATCAGAGAGGCCGGCCACGAGCTCCTAAATTGCATCTAACAAGGGGGAAGGGAGGAAGAGAGCGGGCTCACCCTAGGGGAAGGAGAAGAGGGCCGATCGGAGGAAGGAGCCGCCTGGAGATGAACGAAGATGATCTGAAGAAGTTGTAGTTGAACTATCGCAGAACCGAAGCAGGGACGGGGCGGCCGGGAACACGCCGGAGAGGAGGAGCTTCCCGTCGGTGTGGTCGCTCCCCGACCTCACCGACGACGGGAATGGGACGCGGGGATCTCCCCGAGCTCCCGAACATGCTGGCCGGCGCCGGAGGCGATGGATGCGCGGACGACGACGGCGGCGCTCTACTGTCCTGTCTCTACTACCCGATCTACATAGCTTACCTGGGGAGGAAGAAGGAGATGGAGGGGAAAGTGGTGGCGCAAGGAGGGGGACGTGGAACCCTAGGCCATGGGGGCACGCACGCCGAGGATTGATAGGGCTTCGACGTCCGTGAGCCTCAGGCGTCGCTCGCTCAGTCACTGAATTCTCTGACGGAAAGTAGCGCACGGGGACGACGCCGTCAGGAGGAAGGAGGTCGTGCGCACTTGGGCTGTCGCTAGGAAACAGAGAGGGAGAGTTGAGCCACGGGAGGGGGAAGTGGCCCATATTGGCGCCTGATAGAGGAAAAGAAACCCACTGGGGTTTCTTATTTAAACCCAACACAGACAAAATAAATAAATGCACACACCAACTATTGATGCTTTTAAAATAAAGCAAACATACCGCTGGTCATAAGGAATTATGACCTATTTGAATAAAATATAAAAGGATTATTTGGAGCAACTAAATATTTACTAAACAAAATATAATTCTCTATTTTGTGAATATTTGCACCTCTCAAACAAAGTTCCAAAACAGCAACTACATATCTTCACATCCAGCACAAAACATGCTAAATCATGGGCACTTTTGAAATAGGGATGGGGCAAGTAAATTTTGGGCTTGAGATAAATGAGAGGGAGAAGGTTTTGAATCCTATTGCAAACTAACATAGAAGCTTCTACTCTCAAACAACACCCACCATCAACTCACATACTATCACATCACATCACCACATGACACACCATAACATGGAACACAAGAACAACAAATACCAATAGGCATGGAATGAAGGTGATGCATGCATGCAAAAGGAAACATGACAAGGTGACACGTGAAATGACACATGCATGGTCTCTCATATCAATGACAAGATGAACCCACATACAGAAGGTTCCAATAAAGGCAAGTTACACTCTTGGGGCATTACAAACTCTCCCACACTACAAAAACATCTCGCCCCGAGATCTAAGACTGAAAGAACTCCGGAAATTCAGAACGAAGGTGATCCTCGTGTTCCCAAGTAGCCTCTTTATCGGAATGGTGTGACCACTTCACCTTCATAAATTTGACAGACTTGTTGCGGGTCTTGCACTCAGTCGCCTCAAGAACTGGAACTGGATGCTCACGATAGGATAGGTCGGGGTGAAGGTCAATGTCTTGAAGATGAACAATGCGCTTGGGAGTCTTGAAGCATCTCCGGAGCTGAGAGACATGGAACACGTCATGCACATTTGCAAAGTTTGACGGGAGCTCGAGCTGATACGCAAGGTTGCCTCTCTTGCCAACAACTCTGACAGGACCAACGAAACGAGGCGCAAGCTTGCCTATGATGCCAAAGCGGTGTGTACCCTTCATAGGCGACACCTTGAGAGAGAGGAAGTCATCAAGCTCATAAGACATGTCATGATGCTTGCTATCATAATAGCTCTTTTGACAGGACTGAGCTTCTCTGAGATTATTCCGAATGTCCCGACACATCTCTTCAGCTTCTTCTATCAACTCATTCCCAAGAATATGACGCTCGCCGGTCTCGGACCAGTTGAGGGGGGTACGACACTTCCTGCTATAGAGGATGTCAAACATAGCTTTGCTTGAACTAGCTTGATAACTGTTGTTATACGTGAACTCAGCGAAAGGCAGGCAGTCTTCCCACTTCATGCCAAAAGAGATAACACAGGCTCTCAGCATATCCTCAAGAACCTGATTGACTCGCTCCACTTGACCACTACTCTGAGGATGAAAAGCTGTGTTGAATCATATCTTCATGCCCATCGCAGACTGGAAAGAATCCCAGAACTTGGAAGTGAAGATACTTCCGCGATCCGAAGAAATCATCATAGGCACGTCGTGCAAAGACACTATCCTGGAAGTGTACAGCTCTGCAAGCTGGGCTGCGGAGATGGATTCCTTGACTGGAAGAAAATTTGCCACTTTACTCAACTTGTCGATGACGACGAAGATGGCATCATTACCCTTCTTGGACTTTGGAAACCCGGTGACAAAATCCATCTCAATATGGTCGAACTTCCACTCGGGAATTGGCAAAGGATGCAAAAGACCTGCTGGACGTTGATGCTCTGCTTTCACCCTTCTACATACATCACATTCATTTATGAACTGAGCAATCTCACGCTTCATGCGAGTCCACCAGAAGGTCTGTTTCAAGTCCTGATACATCTTGGAGCTTCCAGGATGTATAGAGAGCAGAGAGTTATGAGCTTCTTCCATGATTACCTTTCTGAGATCACCTTTCAGAACGACAAGACGATCCTCAAAGAACAACATGTCTCTGGCATCAACACTGAAGCACTTATATTTGGGAAGACCCTTTGTCACGCCAATCTTGACTTTCTTCACCATTGCATCAAGAAGTTGTGCTGCTCGGACCTGATCTTCCAAGGTAGGAGAGATCTGGAGATTTGCAAGAAATCCCTGAGGTACTAACTGAAGGTTGAGCTTTCTGAAAGACTCACAAAGGTCAGGTTGGAGAGGCTTCAGAATGAGACTATTGCAGTAAGCCTTCCTGCTCAAAGCATCTGCCACAACATTAGCTTTGCCTGACGTGTACTCAACACTCGTATTAAAATCTTGGAGCATTTCCACCCAACGAGTTTGCGGGAGATTCAGGTTAGGCTGGGTGAAGATGTACTTGAGACTCTTGTGGTCGGTGAACACTTCAACCTTTCGTTCCAACAAGAGGTGTCTCCAAGTCATCAGAGCATGTACCACAGCTGCTAGCTCAAGATCATGCACAGGATAATTCTTCTCCGCTGGCTTCAACTGCCTGGAGGTATAAGTGATACGTCTCCAACATATCTATAATTTTTGATGGTTTCATGCTATTATCTTGTCAAAATTTGGATGTTTTGCATGCCTTTTATATATTTTTTTGGGACTAACTTATTAACTCAGTGCCAAGCGCCAGTTCCTGTTTTTTCCATGTTTTTGACCCCTTTTAGAGGAGGATTTTGAACGGAGTCCAAACGGAATGAAACTGCCAAAAATATTTTTTCTGAAACAGAAAAAGATCGGGAAGCCACAGAATCAGGGCAGGGGGCCTGAAGGGACCCCACAAGCCCTCATGGCGTGGCCAGGGGGCCCGCGCCTCCCTGTCTTGTGGGCTCCCTGGTCCACCTCTGCCCTAGGTTTTGCGCCTATATATTCCCTAAAATACCAGAAAAAATCAGGAGATCATCGAAAGTACTTTTCCGCCGCCGCAAGCTTCTGTCTTCGCAAGATCCCATCTTCATCAACACCATGACCTCTCCGATGATGCGTGAGTAGTTCACCATAGACCTACGGGTCCATAGCTAGTAGCTAGATGGCTTCTTCTCTCTCTTGGATCTTCAATACAAAGTTCTCCATGATCTTCATGGAGATCTATCCGATGTAATCTTCTTTTGCGGTATGTTTGTCGAGATCCGATGAATTGTGGATTTATGATCAGATTATCTATGAATCTTATTTGAGTTCCTTATGATCTCTCTTATGCATAATTTCATATCCTTGTAATTCTCTTCGAGTTCTGGGTTTTGTTTGGCCAACTAGATCTATGATTCTTTCAATGGGAGAAGTGCTTGGTTTTGGGTTCATACCGTGCGATGACCTCACCCAGTGACAGAAGGGGTAGCGAGGCACGCATCATGTTGTTGCCATCAAGGGTAAAAAGATGGGGTTTTCATCATTGTTTTGATATTATCCCTCTACATCATGTCATCTTGCTTAAGGCATTACTCTGTTCGTCATGAACTCAATATGCTAGATGCATGCTGGATAGCGGTCGATGTGTCGAGTAATAGTAGTAGATGCAGAAAGTATCGGTCTACTTGTTTCGGACGTGATGCCTATATGTATGATCATTGCCTTATATATTGTCATGACTTTGCGCGGTTCTATCAATTGCTCGAGAGTAATTTGTTCACCAACCGTAATATTTGCTATTTTGAGAGAAGCCTCTAGTGAACACTATGGCCCCCGGGTCTACTCCACACCATATTTTCAGCATTACACTTTTTCTTCGTTGCACTTTCCGCCTTCAGATCTCACTTTGCAATCAATCTTGAAGGGATTGACAACCCCTTTATAGCGTTGGGTGCAAGCTCTTTGTGTTTGTGTAGGTACTCTGGACTTGATGAGATTCTCCTACTGGATTGATACCTTGGTTCTCAAACTGAGGGAAATACTTACTGCTCCTGTGCTGCATTGCCCTTTCCTCTTCAAGGGAAAAACCGAAGCAAGCCAGAGAAGTAGCAAGACGAATTCCTAGCGTTGCCGGGGAAGGACTTTTGTTGTCGTAGCAGAAGAATTTCTGGCGCCGTTGTCGGGGGTATCAAGTCAAGAACTCATCCAAGTAAGTGTCGCAAACTCACCTCTTGCATTTACTTTGTTTGCCAGTTGCCTCTCGTTTTCCTCTCCCCCACTTCACGAATTTTCCTTTTTCGTTCACCTTTTTTTCTCGCTTGCTCTTTGTTCGCTTGTGTGCTTGCTTGCTTGCTGGAGTCACCATGAATGAAAACACCAAACTTTGTGACTTCTCGAATACTAATAATAATGATTTTATTAGTACTCCGATTGCTCCCGCCACTAGTGCGGCGTCATACGAAATCAATGTCGCTTTGCTGAATCTTGTTATAAAAGAGCAATTCTCTGGCCTTCCCAGTGAAGATGCTGCATCCCATCTCAATACCTTCATTGAGCTTTGCGATATGCAAAAGAAGAAAGATGTGGATAATGATGTGATTAAATTGAAGCTTTTTTCCTTTCTCGTTGCGAGATCGCGCAAAAACTTGGTTTAAGTCTTTGCCAAAAAATAGTATCGATTCTTGGGATAAGTGCAAAGATGCTTATATTTCCAAGTATTTTCTGTCGGCTAAGATTATCTCTCTCTGTAATGATATCATGAATTTCAAGCAACTTGATCGTGAACATGTTGCACAATCTTGGGAGAGAATGAAATTGATGATTAGAAATTGTCCCCTCATGGCTTGAGTCTTTGGATGATTATTCAAATTTTTTACGCTGGCTTGAATTTCGCTTCTAGAAATATCTTGGACCACGCCTCAGGTGGAATGTTCATGGAAATCACGTTAGGGGAGGCCACAAAGCTCCTAGACAATATCATGACGAACTACTCTCAGTGGCACACTAAAAGGTCACCTACTAGTAAGAAGGTACACGCTATAGAAGAAATTAACTCGTTGAGTGCTAAGATGGATGAGCTAATGAATTTGGTTGTTAGTAGAAGTGCTCCTTTAGATCCTAATGATATGCCCTTGTCTTCCTTGATTGAGAGTAGCAACGCTAGATTGGACGTTAATTTTGTTGGTAGGAATAATTTTGGCAACAATAATGCTTTTAGAGGAAACTATGTTCCTAGGACTTTGCCTAGTAACTCCTCTAATAACTTTGGCAACTCCTACAAAAATACTCATGGGAATTACAATAGGTTACCCTCTGATCTAGAGAGTAATATCAAAGAGTTTCTCAACTCGCAAAAGATTTTCAATGCGTCCATAGGGGAAAAACTACTCAAAATTGACGATTTGGCTAAGAGCGTTGATAGAATGTGTAGTGATGTTGATGCTTTGAAAGTTAGATTTGCTCCTCCCAAAATCAATATGGATGAAACTTTGAAAGTTATGCGTGTTTCCATGATTGAGAGCAAAGAAAGAACCGCCCAAATTCGTGCTATACATGAATGGCTTAAAACGGTGTGTTCTCGTGATAAGAATCACGAAGATCTTAAAGTGCTTGGTGTGACTCCCATTGAATCTTTGTTTTCGTGTGACAAACCTAATGATTATGGGGCTGGATATGAAACCACTTTGGTTGAAAAGTTCCCCAATGATTCGGAGTCCATCTAGCTTGATGCTAAAAGGATTGAAAGTGGAGTAGAAGATATTAAAACTTTGAGTAGTAATGAAATTACTACCTTGGATTTCAAGAAATTCAATTATGATAGTTGCTCCTTGATTGAATGCATTTCCTTGATGCAATCCATGTTAAATTCAACACACGCTTATAGCCAAAACAAGGCCTTTACCGATCATATCGTCGAAGCCATGATAAAATCTCTTGAAGAGAAACTTGAATTGGAAGTCTCTATCCCTAGAAAGCTTCATGATGAGTGGGAACCTACTATCAAAATAAAAATCAAAAACTATGAATGCAATGCTTTGTGTTATTTGGGTGCTAGTGTTTCCGCGATTCCAAAGTCTTTATGTGATGTTCTGGGTTTTAATGAGAGTGAAGAGTGTTCCCTTAATTTGCATCTTGCGGATTCTACTGTCAAGAAACCCATAGGAAGGATCATACATGTTCTTATTATTGCAAATAGGAACTATGTACCCATGGATTTCATTCTGCTTGACATTGATTGCAATCCTACATGCCCTATTATTCTTGGTAGACCTTTCCTAAGGACTATCGGTGCTATCATCGATATGAAGGAAGGGAATATTAGATTTAAATTTCCTTTAAAGAAGGGCATGGAGCACTTTCCTATAAAGAAAATACGATTGCCTTATGAATCCATCATGAGGGCCACTTATGGTTTTTGAGCACCAAAGACGACGTTACGTGATTCTATCGCTTTTATGCCTAGCTAGGGGCGTTAAACAATAACGCTTGTTGGGAGGCAACCCAATGAATTTGTCTTTTTCTTTCTATTTTGTTGCGTCCACACTTTCATAATTCTGTTGTGATTGTATTTTTTGTGTTTTTTTTGTGTTTGAGCCAAGAAAAACCTTTATGACTAGTCTTGGTAATGGTTGTTTGATCCTGCTGGAAAAAAACAGAAATTTTTCACTCACAAGATAATTTTTCATTTTTATTCAGAAAGAGCTTTTGAGTTGATTCTTTTTGCTCCTGGTTGATATGCCTTTTTCCCACGCAGTCGTAATTTTTCAGAATTTGTGAGGTAACAGAAGTATACGAAGTATACAAATTGCTACAGACTGGTCTGTTTTTGACAGATTCTGTTTTTGTTGAGTTGGTTGCCTGTTTTGATGAAACTATGGTTAGTATCGGGGGGTACTAGCCATGGAAAAGTGAGAATACAGTAGCCAAACACCAATATAGATAGAATTCAAGCTTGTTACAGTACCAAAAGAGGTGGTAGTTTGTTTTCTTGTGCTAATGTTATCATGAGTTTCTGTTTAAGTTTTGTGTTGTGAAGTTTTCAAGTTTTGGGTGATGTTATCATGGACAAAGAGATAAGGAGTTGAAAGAGCTCAAGCTTGGGGATGCCCAAGGCATCCCAATCCAAATTCAAGGACACCAAAAAGCCTAAGCTTGGGGATGCCCCGGGAAGGCATCCCCTCTTTCATCTTCAATCCATCGGTAACATTACTTGGAGCTATATTTTTATTCACCACATGATATGTGTTTTTCTTGGAGCGTATTGTATCTTAGGAGTCTTTTATTTTTGTTGTGTCACAATCATCCTTGCTGCACACCTTTTTGAGAGAGAGAGACATGCACTCATCGTGATTTTGCTAGAATGCTCATTGTGCTTCACTTATATCTTTTGAGCAAGATAATTTTGCTCTATGTGCTTCACTTATATCTTTTAGAGCACGGCGGTGCGTGACTTGGTAGTTGGCTTATGCTATGAAAGTAGTCCCAAAGGTGATAGGTACCCAAAGAGGATACAAAAACCTCCATCTTCATGTGCATTGAGTAGAAATAGAAGTTTTGATTCCTCTCAAATAGTTTTGAGACGTGGATTTGGTAATATTAAGAGTTATGTTAGTAGGGTGTTGTGAATCTAGAAATACTTGTGTTGAAGTTAGTGATTCCCGTAGCATGCACGTATGGTGAACCATTATGTTAGAAAGTCACATCATACTTGATCTATTGATTGTCATCCTTTGTGTTGAGGTCGGGATCACGCGATGGTTAACACCTACAAACCCTTCCCCTAGGAGTATGCATTTAGCACTTTGTTTCGATTACTAATAAAAACTTTTGCAACAAGTATGTGAGTTCTTCATGACTAATGTGTGTCCATGGTATAGATGCACTTTCACCTTCCACCATTTCTAGCCTCTCTAGTGCCGCGCAATTCTCGCTAGTACACAAACCCACCAAATGCCTCCCTCAAAACAACCACCATATCTACCTACTATGGCATTTTCATAGCCATTCCGAGATATATTGCCATGCAACTCCCACCGTTCCGTCTCATGACTTGTGCCGTTACTCTCATATTGCCATTGCATGATCTTAAGATAGCTAGCGAGATGTTTCAACTTCATACGCCAAGCTAGATCGTTGCACATCCCAGTACACTACCGGAGGCATTTCGTATAGAGTCATTTCTAAGCTTTGAGCTGTGAGTAAATAAAAGTGTGATGATCATCATTATTAGAGCATTGTCCCATGTGGGGAAAAAAAGAGTCCAAAGTGCCCAATAAAAAAAAGAGAAAAGAGAAAAAAGAGGCCCAAGAGCCCAAATAAATAAAATAAAAAAAGAGAGAAAAAGAGAGAAGGGACAATGCTACTATCTTTTTCCACACTTGTGCTTCGTAATAGAACCATGTTCTTCATGTTTGAGAGCCTCTCGTTTCGTCACCACCATATGCTAGTGGGAATCTTCATTATATAACTTGGCTTGTATATTCCAATGATGGGCTTCCTCAAAATTTCCCTTGGTCTTCGTAAGCAAGCAAGTTGGATGCACACCCACTAGTTCTACTTTTGAGCTTTCACATACTTATAGCTCTAGTGCATCCTTTGTATGGCAATCCCTACTCATTCACATTGATATCTATTAATGGGCATCTCCATAGCCCTTTGATAAGCTGAGTCAATGTGACCATCTCCTCCTTTTTGTCTCACAGCCACCACCACACTCTATTCCCCTTTTAGTGCTATATCCATGGCTCACGCTCATGTATTGCGTGATAGTTATAAAAAGTTTGAGAAAGTAAGAGTGCAAAAACAATTACTTGGCCAATACCGAGGTTGTGCATGATTTACATTCGTTGTGTGAGGATGACGGAGCATAGCCAGACTATATGATTTTGTAGGGATAACTTTCATTGGCCTTGTTATTTTGAAAGTTCATGATTACCTTGCTAGTTTCCTTGAAGTATTATTGTTTTCATGTCAACCGCAAACTATTGTTTTGAATCTTACGGATCTAAACATTCATGTCACATGAAAGAAGTTGCAAAGGACAACTATGCTAGGTAGCATTCCACATCAAAAATTCATTCTTTATCACTTCCCTACTCGAGGACGAGCAAGAGTTAAGCTTGGGGATGCTTGATACGTCTCCAACGTATCTATAATTTTTGATGGTTTCATGCTATTATCCAGTCAAACTTTGGATGTTTTGCATGCCTTTTATATATTTTTTGGGACTAACTTATTAACTCAGTGCCAAGTGCCAGTTCCTGTTTTTTCCATGTTTTTGCCCCCTTTCAAAGGAGGATTTTGAACGGAGTCCAAACGGAATGAAACTGCCAAAAAGATTTTTTCTGAAACAGAAAAAGATCGGGAAGCCGGAGAATCAGTGCACGGGGCCTGTAGGGACCCCACAAGCCCTCATGGCGCTGCTAGGGGGCGCCTCCCTGGCTTGTGGGCCCCCTGGGCCACCTCCGCCCTAGGTTTTGCGCCTATATATTCTCGAAAATCCCAGAAAAAATCAGGAGATCATCGAAAGTACTTTTCCGCCGCCGCAAGCTTCTGTCTCCGCAAGATCCCATCTGGGGCACGTTCTGGTGCCCTGCCGGAGGAGGGATTCAGACACGGAGGGCTTCTTCATCAACACCTTGACCTCTGCGATGATGCGTGAGTAGTTCACCATAGACCTACGGGTCCATAGCTAGTAGCTAGATGGCTTCTTCTCTCTCTTGGATCTTCATTACAAAGTTCTCCATGATCTTCATGGAGATCTATCTGATGTAATCTTCTTTTGCGGTGTGTTTGTCGAGATCCAATGAATTGTGGATTTATGATCAGATTATCTATGAATCTTATTTGAGTTTCTTCTGATCTCTCTTATGCATGATTTCATATCCTTGTAATTCTCTTCGAGTTGTGGGTTTTGTTTGGCCAACTAGATCTATGATTCTTGCAACGGGAGAAGTGCTTGGTTTTGGGTTCATACCGTACGGTGACTGATACGTCCATTTTGCATCATGTTTTCATGTTGATATTTATCGCTTCTTTGGCTGTTATTTCACTTCACGGTACTATTCTTATGCCTTTTCTCTCTTATTTTGCAAGGTTTACATGAAGAGGGAGAATACCGGCAACTGGAATTCTGGCATGAAAGTGGAGCAAAGTTGAGATACCTATTCTGCGCAACTCCAAACGCCGTGAAAATCAACGGAGATTTTTTTTTCCCAATTTATAAAAAATACTGGGCCGAAGAAGCACCAGAGGGGCGCCAAGGGGTGGCCACAAGCCTGCACGGCGCGACCACCCCCCAGGCCGCGCCATGGGGGCTTGTGGGCACCCTGCTGGCCCACTTGCACCCCTCTTTTGCTATATGGAGGGTTTCGTCTAGGAAAAAAAAATAGAAGAGAGCTTTTTCGTGGTTTCGCCGCCGCCACGAGGCGGAACTTGACCAGAACCAATGTAGAGCTCCGACAGGATGATCCTGCCGGGGAAACTTCCCTCCCGGAGGGGGAAATCATCGCCATCGTCATCACCAACACTCCTCTCATCGGAGGGGACTCATCAACATCAACATCTTCATCAGCACCATCTCATCACCAAACCCTAGTTCATCTCTTGTAACCAATCTCCGTCTCGCGACTCCGATTGGTACTTGTAAGGTTGCTAGTAGTGTTGATTACCCTTTGTAGTTGATGCTAGTTGGATTATTTGGTGGAAGAGTTTATGTTCAGATCCTTGAAGCTACTCATTACACCTCTAATCATGAGTATGATTATGCTTTGTGAGTAGTTACTTTCATTCCTGAGGACATGGGATAAGTCATGCTAATAATAGTCATGTGAATTTGGTATTCGTTCGGTATTTTGATATGTTGTATGTTGTTTTTCCTATAGTGGTGTTATGTGAACATCGACTACATAACACTTCACCATTATTTGGGCCTAGAGGAAGTCATTGGGAAGTAGTAAGTAGATGATGGGTTGCTAGAGTGACAAAAGCTTAAACCTTAGTTTATGCGTTGCTTCGTAAGGGGCTGATTTGGATCCACTAGTTTAATGCTATGGTTAGACTTTGTCTTAATTATTCTTTCGTAGTTGCGGATTCTTGCGAGAAGGTTAATCATAAGTGGGATGCTTGTCCAAGTAAGGGCAGTACCCAAGCGCCGTTCCACCCACATATCAAACTATCAAAGTAACGAATGCGAATCATATGAACATGATGAAACAAGCATGACAGAAATTCCCGTGTGTCCTCGGGAGCGTTTTTCCTCCTATAAGACTTTGCCTAGGCTTGTCCCTTGCTACAAAAGGGATTGGGCCATTTTTCTGCACCGTTGCTACTTTTGTTACTTGTTGCTTGCTACGAATCATCTCACCACACAATCACTTGTTACCGACAATTTCAGTGCTTGCAGATTTTTCCTTGCTGAAAACCACTTGTCAGATCCTTGTGCTCCTCGTTGGGTTCGACACTCTTACTTATCGAAAGCACTATGATTGATACCCTATACTTGTGGGTCACCAAGACTCTTTTCTGGCGCCGTTGCCGGGGAGTGAAGCGCCTTTGGTAAGTGGAACTTGATAAGGAAACATTCATATATTGTGCTGAAATTTGTTGTCACTTGTCACTATGGATACTAATCCTTTGAGGGGCTTGTTCGGGGTTTCTTCACCTCGAACAGAAGCACAAATAGTGGCTCCTCGACCTGCTGCACCTACTGAAAATATTTGCTTTGAATTTCCTTCGGGTATGCTTGAGAAACTGGTGGCTAATCCTTTTACAGGAGATGGAACATCACATCCAGACATGCATCTAATCTATGTAGATGAAGTTTGTGGTTTATTTAATTTTGCAGGTGTGCCCGAGGATGAGGTCAAGAAGAAGGTCTTTCCTTTATCTTTGAAGGATAAGGCATTGACATGGTATAGACTACAATCGGTTGAAATTGGAATTTCATCAAAAGTTTTATCCTATGCATTTAGTACATCTTGATCGAAATTATATTTACAATTTTTGGCCTCGTGACAGAGAAAGCATCGCTCAAGCTTGGGGGAGGCTTAAATCAATGCTATATTCATGCCCCAATCATGAGCTCTCGAGAGAAATTATCATTCAGAACTTCTATGCTTGGCTTTCTCATGATGATCGCACCATGCTTGACACTTCTTGTACCAGTTCTTTTATGAAGAGAGATATTGACTTCAAATGGAATTTATTGGAGAGAATTAAACGCAACTCTAAAGATTGGGAGCTTGAAGAAGGTAAGGAGTCAGGTATGAATTTCACGTTTGATTGCGTTAAATCCTTTGTTGATACAAATATCTTTAGTGATTTTAACGCTAAGTATGGACTTGACTCTGAGATAGTACCTTCATTGTGTGAATCCTTTGCTGCTCATATTGATCTCCCCAAAGAGAAGTGGTTTAAATATCATCCTCCGTTAGAAGTCAATGTAGTTAAACCCACTCCAGTTGAAGAGAAAGTCATTGCCTATAATGATCCTGTGGTTCTTAGGGCTTACATTGAGAAACCACCTTTCCCTGTTAGGATAAAGGATCATTCCAAAGCTCCAACTGTCATACGTAGAGGCTACATTAGAACACCTACACCCCCTCAACAAATTAGAGTTGATCCTAGCATTGCTATTATCAAAGATCTTCTGTCTGAAGAAGTTGAGGGACATAATATTCGCTTATGTGAAGATGCTGCTAGAATTGCTAAACCTCAAGCTAGAGACAAACATAGGCATGTTGTTGGCATGCATGTGGTTTCTGTTAAGATAGGAGATCATTGTTATCATGGTTGATGTGACGTGGGTGCTAGTGTTAGTGCAATACCTCAATCCTTGTATGATGAAATCAAAGATGAGATTGCACCTGTTGAGATAGAGCCTATTGATGTCACTATTTAGCTTGCCAATAGAGATACTATCTGCCCTGTGGGAATTGTTAGGGATGTTGAAGTATTCTGTGGTAAAACAAAGTATCTTGCTGATTTCCTCGTTCTTGCTACTGCACAAGATAGCTTTTGTCCCATCATATTTGGTAGACCCTTTCTCAATACTGTCAATGCTCTTATTTATTGTGAGAAGCAAACTGTCATTGTTGGCTTTGAAGGTGTGTCACATGAGTTCAATTTCTCTAAGTTTGGTAGACAACCTCATGAAAAGGAGTTGCCTAGTAGGGATGAAACTATTGCCTTAGCCTCTATTGTCGTGCCTCCTACTGATCCCTTAGAGCAATACTTGCTAGAGCATGAAAATGATATGCATATGGATGAAAGGGATGAGATAGATAGAGTTGTCTTAGAACAATATCCTATCCTTAAGAATAATCTATATGTTGAACTGCTTCGGGATCCACCCCCACCAAAGGGTGATCATGTGTTCGAGCTTAAACAGTTGCCTGATACTCTTAAGTATGCCTATCTTGATGAAAAGGAGATATTTCCTGTTATAATTAGTGCTAGCCTATCGGAGCATGAAGAAAAGAAGCTACTGAAAACTCTGAGGAAGCACCGTGCTGCTATTGGATATACTCTTGATGATCTTAAGGGCATTAGTCCTACCCTATGCCGGCACAATATTAAAATTGATCCTGACTTCAAACCAATTGCTGATCATCAAAGGAGATTAAATCCTAAGATGAAAGAAATAGTGAGAAAAGAAATACTAAAGCTCCTGGAAGCAGGTATCATCTATCCTGTTGCTCATAGAGCTTGGGTGAGTCTGGTGCATTGCATTCCTAAGAAGGGAGGCATTACCGTTGTCCCCAATGATAAGGATAAATTGATCCCACAGAGGATTATTACTGGCTATAGGATGGTGATCGATTTTAGGAAATTGAATAAATCCACTAGGAAGGATCATTATCCTTTGCCTTTTATCGACCAAATGCTAGAAAGGCTGTCCAAACACACACACTTCTGCTTTCTAGACGGTTATTCTGGTTTCTCCAAAATACCAGTTGCACAATCTGATCAGGAGAAAACCACTTTCACCTGCCCTTTCATTACCTTTGCTTATAGACGTATGCCTTTTGGCTTACGTAATGCACCTGCCACCTTTCAAAGATGTATGATGGCTATATTCTCTGACTTTTGTGAAAAGATTGTTGAGGTTTTCATGGATAACTTCTCCGTTTACGGGTCTTCCATTGATGATTGCCTTAGCAACCTTGATCGAGTCATGCAGAGATGTAAAGACACCAATCTTTTCTTGAATTGGGAGAAGTGCCACTTTATGGTTAATGAAGGCATCGTCTTAGGACATAAAATTTCTAAAAGAGGTATTGAAGTCAATAAGGCTAAGGTTGATGCAATCGATAAAATGCCATACCCCACAGATATCAAAGGGATAAGAAGTTTCCTTGGTCATGCTGGTTTCTATAGAAGGTTCATTAAAGACTTCTCTAAGATTTCTCGGCCTCTTACCAATCTCTTGCAAAAGGATATTCCTTTTGTTTTTGACGATGATTGTGAGCAAGCCTTCGAAATACTTAAGAGGGCTTTGATAACTGCACCTATTGTTCAACCACCTGATTGGAACTTACCTTTTGAGATCATGTGTGATGCTAGCGATTATGCTGTTGGTGCTGTTCTAGGGCAAAGAGTCGATAATAAGCTGAATGTTATTCACTACGCTAGTAAAACTCTAGACAGTGCCCAAAGAAACTTTGCCACTACGGAGAAGGAATTTCTAGGAGTCGTGTTTACATGTGAAAAGTTCAGGTCTTACATAGTTGATTCCAAAGTCACTATTCACACTGATCATGCTGCTATTAAGTACCTCATGGAGAAGAAGGACGCTAAACCTAGACTTATCAGATGGGTTTTCTTGCTACAAGAATTTGATTTGCACGTTGTCAACAGAAAGGGTGCTGATAACCCAGTAGCATATAACTTGTCTATGTTGGAGAACGTTCTTGATGACCCACAACCTATCAATGATAGCTTTCCCGATGAGCAATTGAATGTCATCAATACTTCACGTAGTGCACCGTGGTATGCTGATTATGTGAACTATATTGTTGCCAAATACATACCACGTAGTTTCACGTACCAGCAAAAGAAGAAGTTCTTCTTTGACTTGAGACATTACTTTTGGGATGATCCTCGCCTTTATAAGAAAGGAGCAGATGGTGTTATTAGACATTGTGTACCTGAACATGAACAGGGACAGATCCTATAGAAGTGTCACTCCGATGCCTACGGAGGACACCACGCGGGAGATAGAACTACACACAAGGTATTGCAATCAGGTTTCTATTTGCCCACTCTCTTCAAGGATGCCCGTAAGTTTGTCTTGTCGTGTGACGAATGTCAAAGAATAGGTAATATTAGCAAACGTCAGGAAATGCATATGGACTATTCACTTGTCATTGAATCATTTGATGTTTGGGGCTTTGATTATATGGGACCTTTTCCAAAATCCAACGGGTATACGCATATCTTAGTTGCTGTTGATTACGTCACTAAGTGGGTAGAAGCTATCCCCACTAGTAGTGCTGATCACAAAACATCTATCAAGATGCTGAAAGAAGTTATCTTCCCTAGATTTGGAGTCCCTAGATATCTAATGACCGACGGTGGTTCACACTTCATTCATGGTGCTTTCCGTAAACGCTTGCTAAGTACGATGTCAACCATGGAATTGCGTCTCCCTATCACCCTCAGTCCAGTGGTCAAGTAGAGCTAAGCAATAGAGAGATTAAACTAATTCTGCAAAAGACTGTCAACAGGTCTAGAAAGAATTGGTCTAAGAAGCTTGATTATGCACTGTGGGCTTATAGAACTGCCTATAATAATCCCATGGGCATGTCTCCGTACAAAATAGTGTATGGGAAAGCATGTGAGTTACCTCTTGAGCTAGAGCATAAAGCTTATTGGGCAATCAAAAAGCTCAACTTTGATTTCAAACTTGCCGATGAGAAGAGGTTATTTGACATTAGCTTGCTTGATGAGTGGAGAACTCAAGCACATGAGAATGCCAAGCTCTTCAAAGAGAAGTTTAAGAGGTGGCATGATAAGAGGATACAAAAGAGTGAGTTTAATGTAGGTTATTATGTCTTGCTATATAACTCTCGTTTAAGATTCTTTGCACGCAAGCTTCTCTCTAAATGGGAAGGTCCCTATGTTGTTGAGGAAGTATATCGTTCCGGTGCTATCAAGATCAACAACACGGAAGGTAATTGTCCGAGAGTGGTAAATGGGCAGAGAATCAAGCATTATGTCTCAGGTACTCCCATAAATGTCGAAAGCAATATCATCAATACCATAACTCCGGAAGAATACCTAAGGGACATTTGTCAGCCTGTTTCAGACTCCGAAAACGAAGAGGTATGTGATTCGGTAAGAAAACAGAGTCCAAAACTTTCCGAGTAGGAAATTTTCTCCGGTTTGGAATATTTGAAGAAATACAAAAATTGGAAGTATTCCGGAAAGTGGCGAGGAGGCGACAAGCCTGCACGGCGCGGGCCCACCCCATGGCCGCGCCGTGAGGGCTTGTGGCCACCTCGTGCGCCTCCCGGACTCCGTTTTCGTGCGAGGTACTCATTCTGGTCTGGAAAAAATCATTATACATACTTCCGTTTGGTCTGATCCCTGCATCACGCAGATTTCCTCTGTTTTTCGTTTCGAGCCTGTTTCTGTTGCAGATCTAGATCGCTATGACTTCCCCAAAAGCTCCAAAGGACAAGATCTTCGAGAAGGTCATCAATCCCTACCTCACGGAAGTGTTGCAACACCCTCAATCTATCAAGATGCGTGAGGGGATGTTGCACATCTGTGATGTTGAGGGGCCTAAGAAGACCGGAAGCATGGAGACGAGGCTCGAAGTAATAGAGCAACAAGTCTTCAAGTGCCAAGGGATGGTGGAGCGTGGACTCAACGCCAACCACATGATGATCACAGAGTTCACCAACAAGCACATGATTGATGCCAATGACATTGGGAAGCACCTATCCAGGCTCTATGAAAGGGTTGATCAATTCCAGGGCCAGATCTATGACCTGCAGAACCAAAAATGTGAGTATGAGTATAGATTTAAATCAATAAGGTTGGATGCAGATTTGAGGATTCCGGAGACTCGTTCATCTTTCCATGGTGGAGCACATATGCCTTGGAAGATGGAGGATCAAACTCATGCTGCAACAACTCCACCATCACCACCAAAGGAAGACAATTGAGCATTGGTATGGGCAATCCCCTTGGCTTGTGCCAAGCTTGGGGGAGTTGCCCCGGTATCGTATCACCATCACATCTTTTGCCTTTACCTTTGTTTTAGTTTTCCTTTTCAGTTTTCTTTTTCTCTTGTAGTTTAAAAGTCTTAGTGTTTTAGTCTTGAGTTTTGCTTTGTGTCACCCCCGATGTATTCTTGCTCGTGAGCCATATAATAAAGAGTGTCTTAGTTGAAGGGCTTTGCCTCTTGCCATGATCAAAAGAGTGAGAATAGAACAAAGGCATGAAAGATCATGTAATGATCTTATGAGAAGTGATAGCTTCACATATAAAAGGGATGATGATTGAAACTTGTTGAGGGTAGACAAACATAGACCTTGGTCATGGTTGCAATTAATAGGAAGTGATAAAGAAGGAGAGGTTCACATATAAATATATCATCTCTGACACCATCTATGATTGTGAACACTCACTAAACTATTACATGCCTAGAAGTAGATGTTGGACAAGGAAGACAACGTAATGAATTGTGTTTGCTTGGCTATGAAAAATGTTATATGATTAGGGATCCCTTAGCATGTGAACCTATGGATTGAATAAGATCCCTCAAGTAAGTTGTCATCGGTGCAAGCAATAAAAATTGCTCTCTAATATGTATGATCTATTGGTGTGTGGAAAATAAGCTTTATACTAACCTGTGATGAAGAAGACATAAAAGCGACAGACTGCATAATAAAGTTCTTTATCACAGGGGGCAATATAAAGTGACGTTCCTCCGCACTAAGAGGACACACATCCAAACCTCAAAAGCGCATGACAACCTCTGGTTCCCTCAGCGAAGGGCCTATCTTGTACCTTTACTTTTTGCCCTTGAAAGAGTCATGGTGATCTTCACCAATTCCCTATTTTGCCTTTGTCTTGGCTACCGTCACATGCTTGGGAAAGATCTATATTCATATGTCAACTTGGAGGTAAGTATCCATGAATTATTATTGTTGACATTACCCTTGAGGTAAGTAGTTGGGAACCAAATATAAGCCCCTATCTTTCTGTGTGTTCACCTGAAACTTTGATCTCATGAGTACCACATGAGTTGTAGCAATTGTAGAGAACGAAAGAATTATTGAGTATGTGGATTTGATTTACAAGCTCTTACTTGACTCCTTCTGATGTTGTGATAAATTGCAATTGCTTCAATGACTAAAAGCTACCGGTTGTTACTTCTCGGTAAGATTCTTGATCCATGCTTTACGTTGTGAATGAATTATCACTTTAGCATGAGAGATTATATGTTGGTATTGTTGTTCTGAGCTTGATCATGATGCTTGCATGTTCGTATCTTGTTTTGTCGACATCTCAATCCCTAAACACGTGGACATATTTATTGAGCTCAGCTTTCTCTTGAGGACAAGCGAGGACAAGCGAGGTCTGAGATGTTTTCATGTTGATATTTATCGCTTCTTTGGTTGTTATTTCACTTCACGGTACTATTCTTATGCCTTTTCTCTCTTATTTTGCAAGGTTTACATGAAGAGGAAGAATACCGGCAGCTGGAATTCTGGCCTGAAAGTGGAGCAAATTGAGATACCTATTCTGCACAACTCCAAACGCCGTGAAAATCAACGGAGATTTTTTTTCCCAATTTATAAAAAATACTGGGCCGAAGAAGCGCGAGAGGGGCGCCGGGGGTGGCCACAAGTCCGCACGGCGCAGCCACCCCTCAGGCCGCGCCATGGGGCTTCTGGGCACCCTGGTGGCCCACTTGCCCCCCCTTTTGCTATATGGAGGGTTTCGTCCGGGAAAAAATCAGAAGAGAGCTTTGTCATGGTTTCGCCGCCGCCACGAGGCGGAACTTGAGCAGAACCAATCTAGAGCTCCGGCAGGACGATCCTGTCGGAGATACTTCCCTCCCGAAGGGGGAAATCGTCGCCATCGTCATCACCAACACTCCTCTCATCAGAGCGGACTCGTCAACACCAACATCTTCATCAGCACCATCTCATCTCCCAACCCTAGTTCATCACTTGTAACCAATCTTCGTCTCGCGACTCCGATTGGTACTTGTAAGGTTGCTAGTCGTGTTGATTACTCTTTGTAGTTGATGCTAGTTGGATTATTTGGTGGAAGAGTTACAGAGTCACAGAAGCTTAAACCCTAGTTTATGCGTTGCTTCGTAAGGGGCTGATTTGGATCCACTAGTTTAATGCTATGGTTAAACTTTGTCTTAATTCTTCGTTTGTAGTTGCGGATGCTTGCGAGAGGGGTTAGTCATAAGTGGGATTCTTGTCCACGTAAGGGCAGTACCCAAGCGCCGGTCCACCCACGTATCAAACTATCAAAGTAACAAACGCAAATCATATGAACATGATGAAACTAGCATGACAGAAATTCCCGTGTCTCCTCGTGAGCGTTTTTCCTCCTATAAGACTTTGTCCAAGGTTGTCCCTTGCTACAAAAGGGATTGGGCCACTTTGTTGCACCGTTGCTACTTTTTTTACTTGTTGCTTGCTACGAATCATCTCACCACACAATCACTTGTTACCGACAATATCAATGCTTGCAGATTTTTCCTTGCTGAAAACCACTTGTCAGATCCTTCTGCTCCTCGTTAGGTTCGACACTCTTACTTATCGAAAGGACTACGATTGATCCCCTATACTTGTCGGTCACTAGTGACCTCACCCAGTGACAGAAGGGGTAGCGAGGCACCCATCATGTTGTTGCCATCAATGGTAAAAAGATGGGGTTTTCATCATTCTTTTGAGATTATCCCTCTACATCATGTCATCTTGCATAAGGCATTACTATGTTCGTCATGAACTCAATACACTAGATGCATGCTGGATAGCGATCGATGTGTGGAGTAATAGTAGTAGATGCAGCAAGTATCGGTCTACTTGTCTCAGACGTGATGCCTATATGTATGATCAGTGCCTTAGATATCGTCATGACTTTGCGAGGTTCTATCAATTGCTCGACAGTAATTTTTTCACCAACCGTAATATTTTCTATTTTGAGAGAAGCCTCTAGTGAACACTAAGGCCCCCGGGTCTACTCCACACCATATTTTCAGCCTTACACTTTTTCTTCGTTCCACTTTCTGCCTTCAGATCTCACTTTGCAATCAATCTTGAAGGGATTGACAACCCCTTTATAGCGTTGGGTGCATGCTCTTTGTGTTTGTGCAGGTACTCTGGACTTGACGAGATTCTCCTACAGGATTGATACCTTGGTTCTCAAACTGAGGGAAATACTTACTGCTCCTGTGTTGCATCACCCTTTCCTCTTCAAGGGAAAAACCGACGCAAGCAAGAGATGTAGCAAGAAGAATTCCTGGCGTTGCCGGGGAAGGCTTTTGTTTCCGTAGCAATAAGCAACCACTTTCTTCTCTTGCATCAGAACTGCACCAAGACCTTGAAGAGAGGCATCGCATAACACTTGGTAAGGTTTGGAATCATCAGGAGAAACCAAGACTGGTGTAGAGGTGAGCTTCTCTTTGAGTGTGTCGAAGGCCAACTGACACTCTGGAGACCAAGCATACTTCACAACTTTCTGAAGAAGATTTGAGAGCGGCTTAGCAATCTTGGAGAAGTTCTCAACAAAACTTCTACAATAGCTTGCAAGCCCGAGAAAGCTTCGAAGCTGCTTCACATTCTGCGGAGGCTCCCATTCAACAATGGCCTGCACCTTCGACGGATCAACTTTGATGCCCTCGGCAGAGATGATGTGCCCAAGATAGACGACTTCTTTCAATGAGAACTCACACTTGGAAAACATGGCATATAATTTGTACTCCCTCAGCTTATCAAGCACCAATCTGCGATGTTCTTCATGTTCTTCCTCAGTTTCAGAAAAGACCAGAATATCGTCGAGATAAAGCAAGACGAACTCATTATTGAACGAAGAGAATATGTAGTTCATCAATCGACAAAATGTCGGAGGAGTATTTTCCAGACCAAAAGACATGACCCTATACTCATACGAGCCAATACTAGTCCTGAAAGCAATCTTCGGAATATCCTCTTCGCGAATGCGAATTTGATGATAGCCCATTCTGAGATCGAGCTTGGAGAAGATCTTAGCCCCTTTCAACTATTCGAAAAACTCATTTATGTTCGGAAGTGGATACTTGTTCCTGATTGTCTTCTTGTTCAATGGACGGTAATCGACACACAACCGGTCCGTGCCATCCTTCTTCTTAACAAACAGAACTCCAGAGCCCCAACGAGACGAGCTCGGTCTGATCAGACCCAAACGCTCCTGTTCATCGAGTTGCCTCTTAAGTTCCTTCAACTCTTCTGTACCCAATTTGTACTTCCGTTTGCACACAGGCTCAGTACCTGGTTCAAGCTCAATGACAAATTCAACTTCTCGGTGCGGAGGCATTCCTGGCAGTTCTTCTGAAAACATCTTCATATTCGCCGACCACTGGGACTTGCGAAATAGGATTGATCTCACCCTTTTCATTCAAAGAGAATAGACGAATTGTATCATCGCACGCCGCGAATATAATCACGTCCCCCGAAGAGTGAGTAAGCTTCACTTCTTTAGCTTCACAATCAATCGATGCCTTGTTCATGGCCAACCAGTCCATACCAAGGATCAAATCAATGTCGGAATTGCCCAAGACAATAGGAGACGCCAGAAAAGAATAACTCCCTATCTTGACAGAAGCACCCGGAACGAACAACTGAGAGCTCATCTGCATACCCGGAGACACAACTTGCAATGACTTGGGTAAAAACTCGGTCGCAATATTATTACCAAATGCAAAGGGATATGACATGAAAGAATGCGATGCGCCAGAATCGAACAACACTTTAGCAAGAATATCATTGACGAGGAGGTTACCCATGATCACATCTGACGAGTTTTCTGCCTCAGCCGCATTCACCATATTGACTCGAGCAGACCTGGGGTTGAACTTGACGATAGCATTGCTTGGAGGTTTGCCTGGAGGAGGAGGCAGAAGACGGAGCTGAGAAGTGCACTTGTTGGCATAGTGACCCTTCTGCCCACACTTCTGACAAGTAACATCTGCTGGCTGACGGTACTGTGTCTGAGGAGGCCCTTGCTTCAGCTGCTGGAATATGTGCTGGAAAGCTAGGTTGGGTGGGTGGGAAGAACCACGGCCACCAGAATGCTTAAACGGTTGTGTGTGCCGAGGAGGAGGAGGAGACACCCAAAACTTATGTTGTCTTTGAACCACCTGAGTAGAAGACCAGCTGGAATCTCTGAAGCGCTTCTTAGAATTCTCCACCCTGAGCAAAGCTGCCTCAGCCCTGAGAGCTGAGTTGTAGAACTTATCGAACTCCTCGGGATCGTGCAAAGCGAGAGCTAACTGCAAATCTTATTTCAAGCCACCTCTGAACTGATAAATCTTGCTCTTCTGATCAGGGACATCCTGCAAGGCGTATCGGTCTAGCTCATGGAACTTGACATTGTACTTGTACACGGAGTTACCACCTTGCTTCAACCGCCTGAACTTATCACGCATTTCCTCCACGAAGCTGGAAGGAATGTAGTGAGATCTGAAGTCATGACAGAACTCATCCCAATTGATCACTCTAGCACCCCTGGAATCCTTCAACTGCTACCACCAGATAGATGCTTGCCCCTTCATCTAGAATGTTGCAAACTTGACAAAACCCTTAGGACGAACATTGCTACATTCGAAGTGCTTGTTCATATCGCGGATCCAATCCTCAGCATCAAACGGCTGGTCACATGAAGTGAAAGTCTTCGGCCATGCTGGAAATTAGCAAACTGATTGCCACCATGCTAGAAATTGCCTTGCTGCTGATTAGTCCTCTCTTGCAACAACTGCATTAACATCTGAGTGTTTGCATTTGTAGCAGCCATCACCGCTTGCCAAGCCACTGTAGGAGGAGGCGGTAGAGGAGGAGGATTCTCCAGAGGAGGAGGTGGCGGTGGCACATCCTGATGACCTGGATTCTGACGAGTTGGTGGAGCCATCCTGAAGAGGGACAACACATTAGCCCACATAATAAATTGACGGTATAGTTGAATCAAAATGGTAGGAATATCTGAACAGGAATATAGCAATTGCACTCGAACAAAATAGTAAGAATGCTTCCTCAAAGTGACTGTCGACAAAAATCTGATTAAGACCACTTGCAAACAAGTATGAGCTAGAACTGCTCGGAACAAACGTATGATCGAGATTTCATCCGATATCTTCGTGGATAAGATCGCACGGGATCGAATTTATAGTAGCCATCCTGCAAGGTAGTGCACACGACTTACGAAGTATCCCCGAGTCGTAGCGAGCAACAAGGACTCTTTAAGACACAACGAGAACCGCTGTAAGACGACCATGAACAAACATACCCACTGAATATCAAATCCCAACCTCACATCATACATGTGTAGGAAGATTGACCTATAAATCACTACTTGATATCCCACCTATGAATTCCTGAAATATCTTGTCATGCAATCTGGTACACGGATACAAGGAGTAATATTCACACAACTCCTATACTAACCCGTCCACTGTATCACATCCGTCAACACATAACCAGAATCTCGGACCTTCATCTACAACAGACCCTCGTGATCACAACGATACAAAGTATGGCAGTACTCCCGAACAATATGCACGAGTACCGGGGACATCGGGGTTATCTCGCCACTACTAGTATTGAAGAAATTACGAACATCCTTCGTTCTGAGATACTCAGAAATCTGTATGATGGCGATGTGCACAAGAATCCCCTGGAGCTCAACTCCCCGGAAGAAATCAAGGCAGACAGGAGGCACCAAGATAGAACTCCGTCACATCGGTATCATATTGATTTCACAAATACCCGCGTGATCCTAAAAAAAATTTGAGCAAGAAGAGGAGTAGAATTAAGATTTCCTAAGTTGGGAACCTCACCAGAGCATGGAAGAGGAGAAAAAAGAATCCTACTCTCTGATATAACTAGGACTCAAAACATTTTACTAGACTCGACTCGGCCAAGTACGATCACACAAAGGCTCCTATGGTCGTAAGGCTCTGATTACCAACTTGTAACGACTAAGATGCGGTCCTTTATGATTTAGGGAACGAGGCCCCAAAAAGGAAAGAAGCGCATCTAAGCGTTTCGCAAGCATGGTAACATAGCACATATAGAGTAATAGAATGACAATTAAGGATTCAACTGTCATGTCATAAATAATATCAGAGTTTACATCATGCATTCAAACAAGGTAGTTCCGCTACGGACTACATAACATGAGAGAAGGCTATGCTACCCTACACGCTTGCCCACGATCACGAGCATGCCTCAGTCTTCTAGATAGTTCACGTACAGGCGGTCGTTCTCCTCATCGTATTGCCACGCCATCTACGTGCCATCGGGATCACCTGTGTCGGGCGTACCTGTACCTGTTGGTGTGTTGAAGTAATCTGTGAGCCACAGGGACTCAGCAATCTATGACCTCGGTGCCAGAACTAGTCAAGTTAATAGGTAAGGAAGGTTAAGTGTTTAGGTTGCAGCATCCTAAGCATTTATGGTGGCTAACTTATGTAGAACAAGTGTTGAAAGTGGTCTATACTAGCGGGCGAAGACTAGCTGATCAATAAGTGATCCTGAACACCTACTTACGTCAATCATAACCCCACCATGTTCCCGATCGAAGAGAGGTCTTCGAGGGGAGAGTCACGGTTACGCACACAGTTGGCAATTTTATTAGATTAGTTCAAGTTATCTAGAACCGGATGTTAACAAATATTCCAAGTTGCCACATAACCGCGGCACGGCTTTCCGAAAGATTAAACCCTGCAGGGGTGCTCCAACTAGTCCATCACAAACAGTCATGGGCCGCAAAGTAATCCTCTATCACGAATCTCGTGATCTCGTAGGATTCCTTAGAGGAAAACCTCAACTCTGGGGAGAATCAAAGCTTCACCGGGATTCCTATATGCAAGATATATCGCTAAGGTAAGACAAGACTAGCAGGACCTCCCGTTGTGTCGACGACCCCAATAAGAGCCGCGTATCTCAGTCTCAGGACACGACGGATGGAACTAGCTACGAGAACCAAACCTCAAGTTTCCTTGTGGTGGCCCCGCAGACAGACTAGGTTGGACCAACACTCATGAGGAGCACTGGCCCGGGTTGTTGATTAATTCCTCGGGGTGACCATTCCCTATGCAGAGTATCATTAAGTGATTAGCAAATTAACACCAATGTTGGGTCCTGCGGACAAGTCTTAACACTACACGATTTATCAAGGGGGTCCCATAACAACCCCGAACGTGTTAGTAGTGATCAGTTATGGAATCAAACACCGGTAGCCGGAAACTATGGCGGCAATAACAGAACAAAACACCCGGAAAAAGGCTAGGACTTCCGTTATTTTCCAAGTATATAGGTGCATTAATTAAATAACATATCTAACATAATGATATCAAGCTCATGTTATCACATGAGACAAATTCACCTGCAACTAGCAATGCTAACATTAGTAGTTGAGAAAGCCTACTTAGCCATTCAATATTTGCTAGGAGGGCAAAGTGTTTGGGTTTCATAGCAATATCACAAGGCAATTATTTCAGTGGTAGGCAACGAGCATATGACGAAGGAAACGTGAATCTAGCATAACAAGTCTAGAGATGGAATCAAGGTCATATCATCTTGCCTGTGATGTCCTCAGCTTGGAACTGCTCTTGATCGTTCTGCACGTACTCTCCCAGATCCACGTACTCGCTCTCCGATCCCGGTGCTACCCAACATAAGAATAGAATCCAATGAACAACAGCACAACAAGATGCAACAAACACATGATGCATGAGATGAAAATGAACATGCATCTTTATTCTAGTCACTTGCACATGCATGAGAAGAAAATACAAGCTCCTCGAAAGAACTGCACCCTAAGCTATCTTGACATGCATGAGGATGACATGAACAGATGCATCATGCGAAAACGATGCAAAAGCATATAAAGAACGTTACGAACGGAGCTACGGGTCAACCGGAAACAATGAAACAAGAAATGGAGTCCTACGGATCAAATTCACCACAACACACTCCAATGGCATACTTCTGGTATTCCCAGGTTGCCATATCACAAAACAAACAAGAATGGATGGGGTGGTGCAAGGAATATCACCACACCATCAACTATGCACTCACAAGCATCAAAACATCAAAACTAGACATTCTACCATAAACCGCATCATAGCAGTTTGAGAGCTACATGCAAAGCACCTACATCCACCCAAATGTGCCAAATAAGATATGTGACAGAAGCGATTCAAAAGCTCTACAAGCATGAGCGAAAAGATAATACAAAGGAGTTTCACACAGGAAGATCTACAGCTGCTAACTTGGACAAAAATATCAGTTTTCAGGGACTTAGAGAAAATCTCAGATTCTCACTAGCTGTTTATGCTCTGAAGCATTTTGACAGCACCCAAAACAATATCTACGGGAAACCAAATGGATTGAAAATTGACAGAGAGCTATACAAACACAAAAGCTACAACATCCCAGTTGATTGCAGGGGCTGGTTCGCAACACATGAACTTCTACAAGAACAACTACAAGGGAAGAAAATAACAGGAGTCTCTCAGACTTAGTGAAAATCACAGATTTTCACTAAACTGGAATTTTCAGCCACATGCCTACTTTGACTAGGCACAACTTGCACACATGAACTCCTAAGCATAAAAAAACCAACATGCTATAGAGGGGTTAACCCTCTACTGCCACAACAAGGATTCAACCTCTTGGGCTCATCACATCACATGGAACCAAGCTCTAAACATTGAACAAAACAGAAATATGACATTCCCAGAAAGTGTTCCAAAGTGGAATAACCCACCATTGGATTCCAGGGGTGATTCTACCCCAAAATATATATAATACATAGGCACTTGCATAGACCAAAAGAGCACAAAGCTAAGAAGAAAAGAACATGGAATCACATAGAGGTGAATAGTGCATCGTCACATGTGCTTATCACTAGAACACCACCTACACAAGCACTTGCACACTCTCACAAGTCCAATGGTGACATGAGGGTTTAGACCATAGCACATCACCATTCACACACACATCCTCAAGCAAAACCACTCACATACATACACTACATAACATGCATTCCTACACCCACACATACTAGTTTGCTCATGTGCTCATCACGGCACTTCATGCCTTGGTATGCATGTGACACACACACACAAACACACACTGACATATATCATCACCTACACCACACACAGAGTAAGTGGAGGGGAAACCCACACACACACACAAGATCATGGGCACTTGCACCACACAATCACACTCCACATACAACACTACACACTCTAGTGATGCTCCACACACATGCACATCATGGAAGCTTGCACATGCACATAAGAATCACTCTAGCCTAGTGCAATATACACACATACATATGATCTATCTCACACATCCCCACACAAGCAAAGCCTACACATGCATATTACACAAACTAGCAAAAATAACTAGGCACACCTACTGTTTGGAGGCAAGCAAAACACCACATATGCTAACCTAGCATGCCACAACAGTAACTAGCAGGCAAAAGAAAAACAGTAAAAGAAATGCACAAAATAAAAGGAAATGGGGGGAGGGATTCGAACCCTGGACCCCCTGATCACCACCTGCATCTAATACCACTGCGCTATGGAACTGACACTTGACAGGAACAGAGAAGACAAGCAGGTTAAGCCATCCCTCTGTGCTACTGTGCCGAAACAAATCACAAAAAGGGGGTGGCGCCGCGTGGTGTCGATCCCACGACCGCCTGACCAACAGATCATAATGCAACAACTACGCTGCACTACGAGACTCTACAGAACAGGGGTATTCAACAAGGTAACTACCACGAGCCGCCCTTTTCTGCCTGCACACAGAGACGACAACAACCACGTTCACCGGAGCGCCTCTACTACTGCCGCTGTGCCGCGGGATGTAACTATGCTACCACTACTGTTGTGAGGGAAGACGATTCCCTGAGCCACGACGAGCATAGCACACACACAAGAACAACACACATGATGTGCCAAACAAATCTCCGATCAGAGAGGCCGGCCACGAGCTCCTACTTTGCATCTAACAAGGGGGAAGGGAGGAAGAGAGCAGGCTCACCCTAGGGCAAGGAGAAGAGGGTCGATCAGAGCAACGAGCCGCCTGGAGATGAACGAATACGATTTGAAGAAGTTGTAGCTTAACTGTCGCAGAACCGAAGCAGGGACGGGGCCGCCGGGAACATGTCGGAGAGGAGGAGCTGCCCGTCGGTGTGGTCGCTCCCCGGCCTGACCGACGACGGGAATGGAACGATGGGGCTCTCCCCGAGCTCCCGGACATGCTGGCCCACGCCGGAGGCGATGGATGCGCGGACGACGACGGCGGTGCGCTACTGTCCTGTCTCTGCTACCCGATCTATAGAGAGCTTACCTGCGGAGGAAGAAGGAGATGGAGGGGAAAGTGGCGGCGCAAGGAGGGGGATGCGGAACCCTAGGCCAAGGGGCATGCACGCCGAGGATTAATAGGGCCTCGGCGTCCGTGAGCCTCATGGCGTCGCTCGCTCTCTCACTGAATTCTCTGATGGAAAGTAGTGCACGGGGACGACGCCGTCCGGAGGAAGGAGGTCGTGCGCTCTTGGGCTGTTGCTAGGAAATAGAGAAGAAGAGTTGGGCCACGGGAGGGGGAAGTGGCCCATGCTGGTGCCTGATAGAGGAAAAGAAAACCACTAGGGTTTCTTATTTAAACCCAATACCGACAAAAAAATACACAGGCCAACTATTGATGCTAAAAAGTAAAGCAAACATACCCCTGGTCATAACGAATTATGACCTATTTGAATAAAATATAAAAGGATTATTTGTAGCAACTAAATATTTACAAAACAGAATATAATCCTTTGTTTTGTGAATATTTGCACCTCTCAAACAAAGTTTCAAAACAGCAACTACATATCTTCACATCCACCACAAAACATGCTAAATCATGGGCACTTTTGAAATAGGGATGGGGCAAGTAAATATTGGGCTTGAGATAAATGAGAGGGAGAAGGTTTTGAATCCTATTGCAATCTAACATAGATGCTTCTACTCTCAAATAACACCCACCATCAACTCACATACTATCACATCACATCACCACATGACACACCACAACATGGAACACAAGAACAACAAATACAAATAGGCATGGAATGAAAGTGATGCATGCATGCAAAAGGAAACATGACAAGGTGACACATGAAATAACACCTGCACAGTCTCTCATATCAATGACAAGATGGACCCACATACAGAAGGTTCCAATAAATGCAAGTTACACTCTTGGGGCATTACAATACATGAGAATGAAGAGATCATGAGCCACCTGAGAGATAACTTGAACAAGGCACCGGAATAACCGAGAGACGAACGAAGAGCCAACAATTGAGAATAATTGAGGAAGAAAGATGAAAGCTGAGAACGAAGAATCTTCTGAAATGATGGCCTACGGAGGATCGAGAAATGAACACAACATAGAAATGCACCGAATAGCAAGAAAGGGATTACTCATGATTGGAACAAATTTGATGATGGCACCAAAATATGAGAATCTTCACAAGAATGGAGCAAGATTTACGAGGAACACTCCTTCGTATTTGCAAGCTGAGAATGATGACGAGAAACAACACCAAGAATACTGAGACACTCCGGAATAATGAAGAATGAAGGGTTGAGCCAGATATGATAATTAATTCGAATAGATCTTGAAGAAGTAATATGACTGATAGAAATCATTCTTATGTCATATTTGAAAAGATTTAGAGATCTCCGAAAAATTAGAAGAGACATATAAGCTCCTGGGAAAAACCTGTGGGTTATGGGCCCACTCAAAGAAACCGCCATTGAAAAGATTGCAAGAAAGAGAGATATTGCACCGGTATAAATAAAACTTGATGAGGCTGAGCCCTCGAAATAATTGAAAGAATTTGAAAACAAGAACTTCTGAGATATCTTCAGCACTCCGGATAGACTAGAGAGAAATGAATAACAAGATAGGCTGATAAGAATCTCCAACATAGGATAGAATTACAAGGATGAATAGGATATAATGAACACGGGCAACTAAATTGAATTCACCGAAAAAGAACAAAATGAATAAATGATGAACTCGAGCTCCTGAGAATCTTCACCATGAATCACCGGATACGATGGAAAAGAAAAGATACCGGAAGCACAATGAAAAGAAAACTCTTGGATGAAAATTGAATCATTGAGAAAAAGGGCGGGAGGGCGGGGAAAAACAAAGACAACTTGGGATAGATGAGACAAACTCTGGTAAGAATTGAGAGAATGATCTGGAAAAATTGGAGAGGATTGAATTACTTGAAGAGAAACACACCGATAGGAAAGAATTGACATGACAACTCCGGTTGACAAGAACTGATAAGACACTTGATAGAGTAAAAGAATTAGCATTCCCATAAAAATATGAGAACACTGCTTAGGAAAGATCTGAAATCACCACTTGACATCGAAGAACTCGAATTACCAGATACCACAAAACAAGGATGCGGCTTATGAAACAAGCTAGAAAAAACTCATGAGAGAGATTTTTGTTCGATATTTTTGTGGACAGGATCGCACGGGCTCGATCCTTACAGTAGCCATCCTGTGCAAGGCAGTGCACACAACATACAAAGCGTCCCCCAGTCGTAGCAAGCTACAAGGACTCTTTAAGACACTACGAGAACCGTTGTAAGACGACCGTGAACAAACGAATCCACTAGATGTCGAACCCCAACCTAACATCATGCATTTGTTGGAAGATTGCCCTTTAAGTAACTACTTGAATTCCCACCTAAGAATTCCCGAAATTTCTGGTCATGCAATCTGGTTCACGGATACAAGGAGTAATATGTCACACAACTCCTATACTAACCCGTCCAATGTATCACATCTGTCAACACATAACCAGAATCTCGAACGTTCATCTACTACATACCCTCGTGATCACAACGATACAAAGTATGGCAGTACTCCCGAACAATCTACACCAGTACTGGGGACATCGGGGTTATCTCGCCACTACTAGTATTGAATCAATTACGAACATCCTTCGTTCTGAGATACAAAGAAATCTGAATGATAACGATGTGCTCAAGAATCCCCTGGAGCTCAACTCCCCGGAAGAAATCAAGTCAGACAGGAGGCACCAAGACAGAACTCCGTCACATCAGCATCATATAGATTCCAAAAATATCCGCGTGATCCTAAAAAAAATTGAGTGAGAAGAGGAGTAGTATTAAAATATTACGTCAAGATTCCTCACCAGAGCATAGAAGAGGAGAACAAAAGAATCCTACTCTCCGATATATAACTAGACTCAAAGAAGTTTTTCATTAGACTCGACTCGGCCAAGTTCGATCAATCAAGGGGGCTCCTAGGTCGGTACTGCTCTGATACCAACTTGTAACGCCCAAGATGCGATCCTATCCTTAATTTGGCACGAAGGCCTCGTCAGGGATAGAAGCGCATCTCGTCGTTTCGCAAGAAGGGATATCGTTACAAGTACATGTACTGAAAAGATGAGATACATAGAATTGGCTTACACTCGCCACAAGCTACATCAGAGTCACTATAGTACAATACATAAATATCACGAAGAAGAGCAGCGTCCGACTACAAAAGAAAACAAACGAGAAAAGAGAACGACGTCCATCCTTGCTATCCCAGGTTGCCGACGTGGAACCCATCCTAGATTGATGAAGAAGAAGAAGAAGAAGAAGCAACTCCAAATGAACAATCAACGTGCTCGCGTCAACTAACCTTTACATGTACCTGCAACTGGTATTGTAGTAATCTGTGGGACACAAGGGACTCAGCAATCTCATTTCCAAAGGTATCAAGACAACCAAACCTTAATGGGTGAGGTATGGTTAAGTGGTGAGGCTGCAGCAAGCGACTAAGCATATGTGAGGTGGCTAACTTACGAGTACAGAAATAAAGAGGGGGATGATCTACGCACAGCGGATGTGCGTCAAACATAACCCCACCGTGTCCTCGATTGGAGGAGGAACCTAGCAAACCACATAACCGCGGGCACAGTTGGCAAGTTTTTAATTATGTTAACTTCAAGTTATCTAGAACCAGTGTTAAACAAAGTTTCCACATTGCCACATAACCGCGGGCACGGCTTTCCGAAAAGATTTAACCCTGCAGGGGTGTTCCAACTAGTCCATCACAAATTACCACAAGCCGCATAGAAATCCTCGATCACGAAGCTCGCGATCTCGTTGGACTCCTTAGTGGAAAACCTCAACTCTGAGATTACCCAAAGCATCACCGGAATCCCGATGCACAAGATATTTCGTCAAAGGCAAAACTAATCCAGCAAGGCCACCCGACGTGTCGACGATCCTGATAGGAGCCGCGTATCTCGTTCTTAGGACACGACGGATAAGCTACGCGGACGGTGGCCTGATAGAAATCACCCAAGTTACCCTAGGTTGGCCCCGCACAGTGCTCTGGGTTGGACCAACACTCATGAGGAGCACTGGCCCGAGGGTTGATTAATTACTCCGCGGGTGTCGGCGGGTCCCTATGCATTTATTTAGTTATTAGGAAAATATAGTACCAAAGTTGGGCCTTGCCGGACCAGTCTTAATCTAAAACGAATTATCAAGGGGGTCCCCATAACAACCCCGATCAAGTTAGGAGCGCTCAAATATGGAACATAACACCCGTAGCCGAAACTAAGGGGGCAAAGGTGGAACAAAACACCAGGCTAGAAAGGCCGAGCCTTCCACCTTTTACCAGGTATATAGGTGCATTAAATTAAATAACATTTAATACGGTGATATAACAAGGAACCCATGTTGTCACATGGAAGCAACTACACCTGCAACTAGCAATGCTAACACATGGTAAAGCAAGCGGTAACATAGCCAATCAGTGGTTTGCTAGGTTCTGAACAGGTTGAAGGTTTTCATGGCATTGTTGAGAGGCTGATATTTAACATGTGGTAGGCAACGAGACATAGCGACCGAAACGATAATACTAGCATGGCAATGATAGTAATGGTATCTGGGGAAATGGTCATCTTGCCTGAGATCCCGCTTGGAAGAAGAATGACTCCTTGAAGCAGACGAACCGATGTAGTCGTACGGGTCCTCACAATCCGACACGCTTGCGGAACTCTATCGAGACGAAGGAAACCGAAAAAAGCATCAACACAGATATTCACCACGGCATATGCATGACAAGATGCAATTCACATATGATGCATGAACGGAGAATACATGCAAGTCACGGCATGTCAATTCACAACAATCAAATGCTACACATTAAGTGAAGTTCAATAGGCAAGCAACGAGTTGCATATTGACGAAACTCCACATATGAATTATTTAGTTCTATCCTGATTAGGTACTCGGCAATAATAAATGTTATTAAATATGGCAAGAGGTGAAGCATAATTAATCTACCTATCTAGGCATTTTAAATGATGTTGGAAATGACATATAACATCTCCAAAATGACCTCACATGTTAATTTACAATTCTGTTCAGATCTGAACTAACATGTTTAATTAGTTGTTAAAAAGCAAAAAAAATAGGTTCACGTGATTCTACGCGTTGTTACAAGCAATTTACACATAGAGATCATCTCCAACGGAGCTACGGTTCAAAAGATACGGACACCCCAAGATATGATGGCATGATTGCAATATGTGTGCAACAATGGTCACGAGCACTTCAAAACACACAACCATCAAGAAAATATGAAACTACACGAGATTCTAAGCAAGTTTCATATAGGACACGGTCAAAACGGAGCTACGGTTCAACATCTACGAGCCAAACAAGATATCACTACAATCTGCCAAAATCAGCCACATAGCATTTTCTACACCCCACAACTACGAGCTACACAATTCTAATATGCTTAACCAAGGCATGAGACAATAGACGTCAAGAAGAACTACCACATACAACTAATAAAATCTAGCATGGAAGCATGGATCACTAGGAAAAGAAGTCACAAAATGGCTTCTCACCCACTGTTTCAGACTTGGAAAATAACAGTTTATGAAACTGCAGTTTTCGATCTGAAGGCATATTGACAGCAGCAAAACTATAAGCTACAGGACTCCAAATGGCATGAAAATTCACAGCATGCTATAGAATCCCAAAGTCTACAACTAACTCCATTGCACCAACCTCAAAAGAGCTACAGAACACCAGATAAAACCAAGACAAGACAGCAACAAAATATAACAGATTTCAGACATAGAAATATTTCAGTATCTCTAAAACGTCACTATTTCCTAGCAAGTAAAGAACAAGAAAACCACACCTAAACAAGGATTTTTTATTGCAACCAAAATTACCAGGGGAGAGACTAAACATCCAAGGGCAACTCTCTAGTTGACAACTTAATCATATCAAGTAGGGAAGAAAACCCACAAAATAAACAAAAGGCCAACACAGCAAAATATCACGCGAACTAACTTGCTCAAAATCTAAAACTAAATACACAGATAAATCCTATGGATTTTTCTACACACGAAAACATATATAACATGAGGGGTTGCAACACAAGAATATTGCCACAAGTAAATGCAGGAATATGTCCTAAACGCGAAATAATAAACTAGAGACTAAACCCTACATGCAAAAATACCAACTACTACTCTAAAATACATGGAATAGGGTTTCTAAAACATGAGCACTTTATCTACGGTGTTCGAACAATCCGGACACGCACGAGAATTAAAACGGGACAAAAACATAATAGGACAGCATGCTAAACTAGGCATTCGGCACGTCAAACTACGTCCAACAAGCATGCAAGTTACAAAAACATAATCTACGCGGAAAACTACACAATTTACATATACTACACGTTCCGATCCGACACACGGATTAAAAGATACGGGCGTTCTAATATACGTCAAATATCTCGAATTAATAAATTCCGAAAATCCTAATAAATTACACAGGCCAACTCGTGGGCGCAGCATACCGCAAAAGGTGCCTAGGCGGGGTATAGGCTCGGGCTCACCATGGCTTCATGGGCCGGCCTGGCTGGGAGGGAGCTGGGCCACGGGGCTCCTGGCCCACGCAACACGGGTGGTTGGTGGCACAAACCAGGGCGCTGCCCTCGTCTCCTCGTCCCGCAAGCAGGGAAAGTGCGGCGGAAGTCAACTCCGGCGGCGGTGGCGGCTTCGGCGGGCCCGGACGGGATCTGGCGGCAGCGGGGCGGCGCGGGCTGGCGGATCTGGCGCCGAAGACTGACGACGAGGCGCTCTCGCGAGCGGAGGACGATAGGCGGCTCTGGCCGAGGGCTGCAGCACGAGGCGGCCATGGCCGGCGGGCTGGTTGCTGGCTGTCGCGGCTCGGGCTGGCCAGAGGAGGCACTCGGGCACGCGGGCACAGGGCAGTGCGGCGAGGCCCAGGTGGAGGACGGCGGCAGCAGGGGCGCCCCGGCCGGCGACGGGGAAGGCGCGGGGGCTACTCGGGCAGGGAGGCTCGGGCTAGCGGCGGCGATGGCTCGGGCCTGGGCGGGCTCCAGATGGGCCTAGGCGGGCCCGCGGTGGCTGGGGCTGGTGGGAGGAGAGATAGAGGTGGAAGGCTAGGGTTAGGGGCGCGGATTTCGAGGAGGGATTAGGGAGAGGCTAAAAAAGGAAGGGGAGGTGTCTATTTATAGAAAAAGGGGGTTAGGTTTAGCGAAATTTCGTCCCGGATCCAACCGCACGATCGGAATCGGACAATCTCGAATGTGGGGACGGTTAAGTGGCCGTGTAGAGTAGGTTAGCCGGAGAAGAGAGGGAAACGGCACCCGACAAGACTTTAAAATACCGAAAGACGTCCGACGATAGACTGACTACGGTGCTGCTACGGTCGATCGTTCGGGTACTAGACGGACTCCGATTGCGACGAAACTTGACAGGCGGCCTGGCTACAACTAATTAAGATCGCACGCCAAGTTTCAACTCAATCAGAGAATATTTTACATGCCGCGGGCGCGTGCGTGTGCGATCGGGCGTAGAACGGACAACGACGAGAACCGGCAACTAACAACGGATGCAAGTTTGAAAACTAGCGGCAACGAGATGCCGATGCAATGTTGATGATGCGCATGATGCGATGATGATGCGACAAATAAAAATAGACAAACGACAAAAACGGAATAAAGGGGGGAATCTTCTGGAACGTCGGCATCGGGCTGTCACATATCGACCGCCAATCCGTTTGCCGTCATGGTATGACCCAACAATCCTACTTCGTGCATCCAGAATTGGCATTTGCTGAATTTGGCATAAAGTTGGTGCTCTCGAAGCTTCTCCAACACTAACCTCAACTGTTTCTCATGCTATTCTTCGGACTTGGAGAAGATTAATATGTCATCAATGAATACGACGACAAACTTGTCTAGGTATTCCATGAAGACCTTGTTCATGAGGTACATGAAGTATGGTGGGGCATTCGTCAACCCAAATGGCATGACAGTGCACTCGTATAGACAGTACCGGGTCACGAATATAGTCTTGGGTATGTCTTTGGGTCGGATCTTTAGTTGGTAATATCCAGACCGGAGGTCCATCTTGGAAAATACCTTGGCTCCATTTAACTGGTCAAACAAGTCTTTAATCTTGGAGAGTGGGTACTTGTTCTTGATCGTGACTTCATTGAGAGAACGGTAATCGACGCAGAGTCTGATAGTCCCATCCTTCTTAGACACGAAAAGAACAGGTGATCCCCAAGGTGATGCACTCGGACGAATGAATCCCTTCCTGAGTTGCTCATCCAGCTGCTTCTTCAGCTCTGCTAGCTCTTAGGATCCCATCCTATAATGCTTCTTATAGATAGGCCTTGACCCAGGCATGAGCTCAATGATGAACTCGATGTCTCAGTCGGGAGGCATCCCAGGTAGCTCAATAGGAAAGACGTCCGGGTATTCACAGACTATCGGCACTCGGTCCATCTCTTCTCCCGATAGGCAATTAACTTGCGGGGCTTGAGTGGATGTAGGCTTAGGGACGTACTTGACTTTGACCCCTTGGTCGCTTGTCATGGTAATAGTCCTATTGGCATAGTCCAAGATGCTCTGGTGTTTGGCCAACCAATCCATTCCAAGGATTACTTCTAAGCCTTGCAACTTAATGACGATGACATCTTTTGAGAAGCTTATCCCATTAATATTGATCCCAACTCCTCTACATCCTAGGTTGGTCCTTAACACTGCTCCCGGGGTATGTATTGCCATTTGACCGTTAAGTAGGGTAAGCTTCAAACCACATTTTCTGAAAACTTCTACGTAACAAAAGAATGCGAAGCACCACAATCAAACAATAATGTTGCTGGGGTGGAGTTGACGAGGAACGTACCCAGAATGAAGTCTGGGTCTTCCTCTGCCTCTTCTGCGGAGATGTGATTAATACGTCCCCTATTGTGATACTACTGGTTGCTGGGACCTTGGTTCCTGCCTGGTAGTCCTTGACCTTGTCCCTGATTTGTTGCATTGGGGCGCGGTGCGTCGGGCTTCTTGTTGGGGCACTGCCTGGAATAGTGCCTAGCTTGTCCACATCCAAAACAGGTAACCTATCCCGGGATGTTGTCCTTGACTCCACCATTGTTCGGTGGGTTGATTGTTGGCTCGGTGTTGACTTGCTGTTGAGGCTGGTAGTCCTGACGGAATGTTGGTGCCTTGTACTGCTGTTGCTGATAACGGGGTTTTGCTGGAGCTGACTTCCATGGGCCTGCTTTCGGGTTACTGGGTCCTCCACTACCCACCAGCTTACGCTTACGGGTGTCGTCCATTGCACAACGCTTATCCTCCAACATGAGCGACTTGTTAACCAGGTCGCGTAAGGTCCGGCATTCACAAACAACCAGTTGACACTGGAGTGACTAATGCAGTCCTTCCATAAAGCATTCCACCTTTGCGGCCTTGGCGTTGACGTCCTCTGGTGCATATCTTGACAGGAGGTTAAACTTCTACAGATACTCCTTGACGGTTCCACTGCCATGCCTTAAATCTCGGAATTCCCGCTTCTTAATGCTCATCATTCTAGGAAGAATGTGAGCAGTGCGGAATGCTTCCTTGAACACTATCCAAGTGATAGCTTGCCCTTCTCGCATGATCTGGAACCCATCCCACCAAGCTCTGGTCGTGCCTCCAAGACAGTGAGAAGCATAATGGACTTTCTTGCGATCATCGGTGCACTTGACCAACGCGAGGAGGTATTTGATAGTGCGGGTCCAGTCATCGGCATTCAATGGCTCAGTTGTCTCCATGAATATAGGAGGCGTAGTCCGCATAAATCAGATAGAGTAGAGCGACACTTGCCATTTCCGTTTTGCGGCGGATTGTTCACCAGGACTTGAGCCAGCTGTTGGATGGCGGCATTATTGGCTTGACGTTCCTCTCGGAGAGCTTGGAGGAACTGAGCCACAGTCAGGCTCTCCGGAGGAGGCGGTGGTGGAGGAATATCGCCTTGTTGCTGCTCGTGGTGATCTACAGCTTGAGCGTGCTCAGCGGCCAGAGGAGGCAGAGCCGGGGTTGCCGAAGGTGCTAGTGCGGGTTGAAATCGTCATCCTGTCAGGGGAGTATACAGGTCAATATGCTGATTTGGTCGGGAATCATAAGGGATGATGATCTAATAAGGGGGTTTGGTGTCGTGCTAGTGTGAGATTTTTAAACAAAGGTTTTTGGGAAAGCAATGCATTAAAATGAAACAAGTGATGTAGTCGCTTACAAGCTGCCAAAGGCAGAAATGCGGCTTTCATCATACATGTTCACACAACACTCGTGGTTCATGGACTCACTACGCTTGGGGAAGACTCCTAATTGCCCAAGTTGTACTTCTAAGCGGCGGACTGCTCGGTCTCGTAGGTAGGCTCTACAGGGTCTTCGTCTTCATCCTCATCGGTAATTTCCTCCTTCAGAGGTGTGGGAGATGGAAGTGTTCCATCACGGCGTCTCTTAGTCGGTGAAGCAGTGAGGAGCTCAGTGTACTCTTTCGTGCACAAACGGTGACTCTGAATAGGAGTGGCCTGGACCGATGGTATTTCTCCTTGGAAGGCAATAGCTGACTGCCCTCCGGGTGCTCCTTCCTTCTTGACCTTGCGGGTCTTCATCTTTTCCAGGCGAAGTAGGTCCTTGACTTGGTGAAGCTCTTGGCAAAGCGTCATCGACTCCTTGATTAGAAGGTGAGTTAAGGTGTCGGCGGAGAGGCTGAAGTAGGTCTGAAACCTTAGTGGTGTCCCTTCCCCTAGAGACGGGTTGAGTGTCCAACTCCCATCTATCCAGTCCTTAATAAAAGGCAGGTGACGAGTAGCTGGCTCGTTAGCCATCTCGGGAAGGATGTCGCAGAGATGCACGAGCGCCTCTTGTGTGGATGTCTCCACTGCCAACATCAGATTCTCCATCCATGCTCCTTCAAAGAACCAACTAGTTGGGGAGTCGTTAGCCTTCACTATCACGTACACGTGATATTCCTTGGTATCGGCATTGACCCAGTGCTCGTGGTAGAGGACGATGGGCGTGCAGTCTACTTGACACTTCTCGAGGTTATCTCCCACAAGTAGGGGAAAGCCCGTCTCTAGAAGCATCTCAGGTACGGCGGCCATCTACAAGGTTGTAGGAGAGGGTTATAAATTTTTGGTGGGTACAGAAAATCTCAAGTGTAAGGGCTGAGTGCACTAATCGTCTCTGCTATCATCCATGCTACCTAAGGCTTCCTACAGTCAGGATGGCTCTAATACCAGCTCTATGGGGACCCCGACTTACGAGTCGAGATCGCCGAATGAACGTGCTCAGTGATCCCAGAGATCTATGCTCACTGAACACACAAATACTGAATATTAAGAGTCTTACATCCAAGTACTGAATTATTACAGCACATGGCCGATACGGCCAAGTTCACAAGGTAGGGCCTATAAGGCCAATAACACAGATACAACTAGTAGCGGAAATCTTAGGGCTAAGCGGGTGCCCATGCCATCATCCTACACCAACAGGCATTCTGACTGGGAAGCATCCTAGTTCGCAGGGCCGTCTCCGAAGACCTACTCTTCTCCAAACTCCGGTCCTTCCATGTCTGGTCAATAATATAACCAGTGGCAAGCCAATGAGTACTTTGAATGTACTCGCAAACAACCCATGATATGAACAATGCAATTCATGGAATAACAAAGTAACATGCAGTTTTGGTGGATAGCGGCGTAACTATAAATAAACATGATCATAGATGTGCAACTTAAGCGAGATGGTACTTAGAAGAACAGGTTACAGATATCAACATATCTGTTAAGGGCTGAACACTCTAGTTCACCCGATATGCCAAGTCACCAAACTTGGTCATATCAACTCTTTCAGGTAACACCATAATCACACACACACACACACTCACACATGGTTTATGCGGAAACGACTAGACGTAGTTTAAGCAGGATTACCCAACTGTCCTTGACCGTGAACACGACTATTTGAATAGTTTTACACTCTACAGATGTTGTACGCTGTACCCACAAGATCCGGGAAACTTCCATCTCATCCACGACTCGCGGTATATAACATACCCGAGGTAAGTACCCGATCAATGCCTTTCCCCTGACGGTACTAGACAAAGAGGTCCAGTCAATTGCTACCCATCCCACATGATGTACGTCTTACGAGAACCAACTCTGGACAGCATCATCCATGCGGGGACCAACGGTGTGCCCGGAACACATAAAAATGGCATAGTCTCCCTAACTGGCTCGACCCCGTCACGAGAGTGACCACACATCACTCCCGCCACTAGTAATGTGGCTCTTTGCTAGCACCGACCAGAGTAATCAACAAAGCCCCGTCCCATAAAGGGGTAACATGGTCGCACATGTAAGGTTGGGACGGTCGACACATCATAAATCTAATCCCATTTCCGAAACCACTCACACCAAAATACACCCGGTGCACCACTTCTCCAACAGTGGCCACCTATCTCATCATCACCCTCGGGCATTAGTGGCACCCGACGGGGTTTTCATAAACCTTTGATTTTACCATCATCATGCTCATGCTCCTACTATGCTTAGCTCTACTTGTCAACATGATATTAGAGTGATCCTCATAGGTGGCAGGATCATGCTCAAGATGCAAGTGCTCTGGAGGAGCCATCGGTAACATCACTTCAATTATTTACCGAAAACTTATGGTCACATGCAATGATTTTTTTTTTTGCTTTACTAGCATGCAAAATAACTTATGCTCAAACATGGTCAAAGGGCTGCTTGCCTTGATCAGCTAAGTATCCTGGGTCTTCGGGGTTTTCAAGTCCAACTCCTTCGTCAAACGTGGTTTCTATTGTCCTAATAAATAAAAAGCAATAAGTAGCTCCCTCAAAAACAGAGCACAAAGTCACTTTAAAAATGTTTCTTAATTCTGATAAATCCATATTGTTATTTTAGAAATATATGTCTGTGGTTTTTGTCAAAAGGATTATTTTTAGAAGTATTTTAATAGAAGCAAAACTATTCCAAATGGCCCTTTTAATTATTATAAAACAAAATGGTTGTTTCAAAAATGTTAAAAAGGCTCTATTAAATACTACTCAATTTTAGAAGAATTATGGTGGAAGAATAAAAAAAAAATGTTGGATAATTATTTTTATAAAAAACTTTCAAAAACAGATTTAACAGAAAAAGAAAAGGGGTTGGGCCTAGCCAACCAACCAACCAGCCCAGGCGCACGCGCGGCTAGGTCCAAACCTGACACGCCGGCCCGTGCGATCAGTGCCAGAGAGGAGAGAGGGGGGAGACAAGAGCCACCGACACGTGAGCCCCACTTATCGGGGTCGTCTTCCACCTCGGGACAGAGAGGACGGGAGGCTCTCCGGCGATGCTACGAACGACCTCGAGCACAATCAAGGGCAGAAATGGAACCAGCCTACCGTCGCCTACCTGTTGGTGGTTGAGAGGCCGACGGGGAGTCCCTGCTTCACCGGCGACGTGGTGCTACGGCGGAGCAATTTCGGCAGGCAGATGATCTGGGTGCTACGAGCATGGATAAGCTCGGGGAGGTGATGGGGAAGCTCCCTGAGGTTGCTAGGAAACCGTAGGAGGTGAAAGGAGCACCAGACTGGCTCGTAGCCCGAGATCGACGGAGCTCCGAAGCGGGAGGGCCTTGGTCGATCTCGCAAATAGGAGCTCGTTGTGCTCAAATGGAGAGGCTAGGGGTGGAATTCAGGCTTTGGAGAGGTGGGATGGAGGTGTTGGAGCGAGGGGGAGGCCCTATTTATAGGCTCCCAACAGTGTACCGAGCTGGTGGCACTGTTGGTTTCACCGCTGCTCGCAGGAGAGGCAGTGAGCCTTCGGGTTCAAAACCACGATATGCGGACGTGGTTTAGGACCCCGCGTGACCCACTCGGAGGGAGAGAAAGCAAGGAGGCGCGAGCATGTGTGGCCACGGTCTTCTGGTGGATCTGGCGCGTGTGGGCATGCGTCGCTCTGGTCAACAGAGCGAGGGAGGAGGGGCCCTGGAGCTGCCCTGATGCAAAGTGGTGGTCGAGGACTCGAAATGGCAACAGGTGAGGCTGGAACCGGCCGGGCTGGCCACCTTGGCTTGGGGTGTGCCGAGCAGCATGCTCAGAGCGTAGTTTTAGCATGCCACAGCATGCTGGCTCGCTCTGGGGCGCTTTGGCCTTGTCTGGATCGTCCTAGGGCTTGTCGTGAAGATGCCTAGCCCTTTGGGAGCCGAGGGGCTCACTGTTGCCCATGGGAGGAGAGGAAAGAGGAGATGCCAGTGCTAGACCAGAAATTAGAATGGGGATTTTGGGGCCTTGTGCTTGGATTGAAAGAGGGGCCACTCTCCTGCAGTTGGTGAGTGGTGCTGGCTACTTGGTCAAAGATTTTGGAGGGAAGAGCTTAAGTGTGGAGTGGGGTAGGAGCTGTTTTGCTATTATGGTAGTAGGTGTTCGACAGGTGTTTGGGGTAGCAACATCTCACCACTTGTGGTGAGAGCTAACAGGATTAGCTTGGGTGCAAAAATAAGATACTCCACCAAATTTGAGCCTCATTGGATGAGTTTCACAATGCAAACTAGAAATCACCCCCCCAAATGGCAGTTATGTCCCTTCCAAAGGAAATGGGGTTAGAATACCTCCTACAAATCCCATTTTTGGCACAGACCTCTCATTTGGGGTGTTGAATACTCCTGCAAAGTTTCAACCCATTTGGGTAAAATTTGTAATGTAGAGATGTTTCAACTTGGTTTTGAATAGAAAGGGTTTTGCAATTATTTAGTGAACCAAACCACCTTGGAATGAGGTGAAACTTGGTGTGGGCGCTAAACATAGCTTGGGAAGGTTGCTGGAATTTTATGGGATTTTACTGGAAATAGTTCCTTTGGAAATATTCCAAAAGATCAAAACAGACAGAATAGGTTTTCAAGGATTTACTCAAATATTTTGAATATAAATAGGGGTTGAAAATCTTATGTATGGAAAATATATGTCCTCTGAGTATCTCCAAATTTTCTCAGATTTTTCTAAGGCAGAAAAGTATTTTACCATATAGGAATATCATTTTTGGGCTTAGAAATGGACATGCAAATAAAATAGGAAAATAATTATTTTATGGTTTTGGTGAGCTAAAATAGTTTTAAAACCAGATCACCATCTTTGGGTGAAAGCACTCCCTTTCTGCCAAGGACTTGTAGTGCAACCCAAAGCAGGGTTTTGAAATAGTCAGAAATAAGAAAAAGGATATTGAGAATATTTGGGTTATGAAAATATGGTTTTGATATCACACACTCAAGCATACAAGCTTACAAGGACAACCATGGCACTCACAACATTGGTTTTGTAAAAGTATTAATAAACTTAGATTTTTGAACTATAGTAAAAGTGAAGTGAAAACAGGGTGTGAGAAGGTCTCGGGTTCGATTCCTCCGAGCCCCTTTTATTTCTCGAGTGTGTTTAATTGCTTAGGAGTGATAGTGGGCCCTAGTCCCATCTTTCATACCCTCAGGGGGGACTGGTGTCACTACTAGTGGGACCCCCTCCTGTGATTATCTTTTTGTTTATTTTCCACCAGATTGCTAGTATGCCATATTTGGTAAGATTACAATTCGGGAAAATATAGGCTTATAGGCTTATGATATATGAATCTGGGGTAGAAAAATCCAAGGAATTCATCTGTAGCATTCGTTTTGTCTTTTGAGAAACTTGTTGTGAATGCTAATTTTCATCATGATGTCCCTTTGTTATTTTTGTATGAATCAACCCTTGCTCCCTTTGATAAACTTGTCAACATGGAAGTTGTAGTCTGTTGGGAGTACTAGGCCCTGGTATTTTGCTTGCCATGAAAACCTTGTCTACTTGTGGGATTATTGCTGTCAACATGCCATGTTAATGTTGCTGATTTGGTAGTATGAAATATGACTAAGTATGAAAACCGTTATCAAGTAGTTGTGTTGCCATGAGGATTTCTAAGCATCTACATGTTCTTTGCGCTGGTGTAATTGCGGGAATGATAGAGCATGTTGCCCTCTGTTAAGTTGTGCCAATACTTTGCAATATAGGTTTTGCATCATAGCTATTCTTCCTGTTAGACTTGCCAAGCTGATGTAAACTGTTGCGAATTCACCTTGTGAAATTTTGCTAAGTCTGAAAATCTGCTAAGTTCACCATGCCATGTTGAGAGGATGTTATCAATGAATTTTTCCAGTATTACCTCATGCTTAGTTGGTGTAAATAGTACTTGTCGCCCTCTATCAATTGTTAAATTTCATGCCATAAAGTTCCTGTAGCATAGTGTTTCATTGCCGCCAATATGTCAGCATGATTATTTTTCTTGTGTAAAATTGATATTTTCACTACGTCATAATATGTATTGTTTTATGCCATATAGTGACCTTGATTGCCATTGATTCATGCTGCTATACATGTTGTTGTTTGTATGAGTTGTAGTGCATCAGGTTTACTTCATATCCATGTCCTGTTTGAGCTTGTTAGCCTGCTGTAGGTGTTAGTTCTTGAGTGTGCAAGTTACATGTTGCTGTTTTTGGACAGATTGCTTGTAGGATTGTTTTGTGCTTTGTGGGAGTTGTACCCCTTTGTTTTGCATGATCTCTATATCCATTTCACCTAGAATTTTGTGCCCGGTCCATTGGCATACTTGGGATGCCAAGTAATTGCCCATAGCCCTCTCAAATTCTGATTTTATCATTGTTGCCTTCCGTACCTTGTAGTGAGGGTTCCTAGAGATCCGTAACTCGGTTTGCGACGTTCTTTATATGCATTTGTATTGTTTTCTTGTGACGCATTCAATTTTTTCCATCTCCATGCATGTCTAAATAATTAATCTTGAGGTTCCAGTCCAGAATGTCAATAACTAAATAATTACATGAGAAAGATGACTAGTGTAGCATTGCCATGCTTCATTCACATCATATTCATGCATCATATTGTTTGAGAATCTTGCCATGGTTGCGTGTTCATTGGATGTGTATATTCTTTTGGGTAGCACCAAGCATCGAGTAAGAGTACGAGGATCCTCTTCAGAACGTTCCTGGAGAGCAAGAGTTGTATCCCCTAGAAGAAGTGTGTGGCAAGATTATCGTGACCTTAATATTGTTTCTAATTTGGTTATGCTTATTTGTCTCGTTTCTATTGTTAATTATCGTTGCCTACCACCTGAATATCAAGCCTCCAAAATGCCATGAAAAGCCTCTAACCCCTCCACCTCCTAGCAAACTTTGACTGGCTAAGATAACGCATGCTCAGCCCTTCTTATAGTGTTCTAGTTGCAGGTGTAGGTCGATCCATGTGTTGACATGGATATTTGGAATATCATCTGGTTATTGCTATTTAATTTAAAGCACCTATATACTTGGTAAAAGGCAGAAAGCTTGGCCTTTTTCTCGGTGATTTGTTCCGCTTTTGCCGCCCTAGTTCTGGTTACCGGTGTTATGTTCCATATTGAGCGCTCCTAACACGCTTGGGGTGCTATGGTGACCCCCTTGATAAATTGTTTTGGTTTAAAACTCGTCTCGCAAGACCCAACTTTGGTACTCCATTTGCTACTTAAAAATAAAAATGCATAGGGAATAGCTACCCCATGGATAATTAATCAACCACCGGACCACTACTCCTCATGAGTGTTGGTCCAAACTAGAGCACCGTGTGGGGTCAAATCGAGGCAACTCGGGAGATTTGTATCAGGCCACCATACACTTTGCTTATCCGACATGTCCTAAGATTGAGATACACGCTCTTATTGGGTTCGTCGCCACGTTGGGCGGTCTTGCTAGATTTCTTTTACCCTTCGCGATATATCTTGTGCACGGGATTCTGAGGATACTTTGGGCTATTTCAGGGTTGAGGTTTTCCACTAGGAATCTGAGGAGATCACGGGTTTTTCGTGCTCGAGGTTTCCTATGCAGCTTGTGGTAGTTTGTGATACACTAGTTGGAGCGCCCCTGCATGGTTAGTATCTTTCGAAAAGCCATCCTTCGGTTATGGAAAATTTGAAGTAAACTCAATTAAAATATGCCAACTGTGTGCGTAACCATGACTGTCGCTACTCGTGAGTTTCTACTTCGAGAAGGAACATAGTGGGGTTATGTCTGACGTAAATAGGTGTTGAGGATCACTTCGTGATCATTGCTAGTTCTCACCCGTTTATGCATAGACCACCCAATTTCAATTGTGTACTCGTAAGCTAGCGACCAAACAAATGCATAGTGCGCTGCAACCTCACCACATTACCAAACCTCACCCATTGACTTAATTAGCCCCGATATATTGGTCACAAGATTGCTGAGTCTCCGTGGCTCACAGATTACTACAACACCACAGGTTCACGTGTCGCAGATCCTAATGCAGATGATGCTCCACGGCTCCCGTGGGAGTACGATGAGGAGAGCTCGTGCATGTACATGACCTACTCGACGAGTAGAAGGGCCTTGTCCGTCTCCTGGGATAGCAAGATAGACTTCATTGAATTTTATTGTTCGATTTCATCTGTAGTCGTACCCTGCGTTCTGTATGTTTGAATAAATGTTGTATGACTTGTAATTTAGCATGTGGAGAGTGTAAGTCAACACATATACTCATCTCCTCTTTAAATGTATCTGCAATGATTTATATACTTGTGAAACACACATATGTGTCTCTATCCATATTAAGGCCTCGTCCCCAAATAGGGATAGTGTCACATCTTGGACGTTACACTACGAGTCATGGAGTTGTTGGTCGGTGTTGCATTCGGATCTGACGGATGGACGTGAATTGGCTTCGTCTCTCCGGCTAACTGGAAAGCGGATTTTGCAGCCAGTTTCTTTGACCTCAATAGCTCAACAGCATCCATATACTTCTTGTACTCGTCGAGCTCAGCTTCTGCTATCTACTTATCAACTATCCAAGAGCCTTTTCGCAGTCACTCTTCGATGACCTTTCGATTGCTTGTGATGGTGATCACACCTTTATGCCCTGGCATCTTGAGCTTCCACTACCGCAAGATGCTGCTAACGCGACACTACAATTAGAGACGCTTCGACGAAACTATGTGCGAACCATCAATCGCAAACGATATAATTGAAGCTCCATCGCCAACGCCACGAACTGTGTGCGATGGCAGATCCATCAAATACGATTCAAAAAAGAGTTGCATGTCTGATGCGCGGCATACAGTTTGTTCTTAGGAACTGTTTGTGATTAGCGAAGATAGCACAAATGGTTAAGAAAATACATATGTGTGCGAAGTACGACATATAATTCACTTGGATAAACTATCCGCGTTGATCGAGCAGAACGCAAACGAGTTAGCATAAGAAGGTGTGTGTGATACTCGACAAATAGTTCATTCATCATAATGTGTGGGAAGACCAATAATAACAAACACATGTCATTCTGACAAGCAGTGTGTGTTGTGGGCAGACAGTTGATGTCAAACAATTGTCAGCGATTGATGAAACCATTACCGATGCTATGTTGGGAAGTGTGGTTTGCTTGTATTAACATCGTAGACATTTTATTATTACGACCCTTCTGTCTACGCATCACTCCGTCCTCCTCTCTCACGTCTTATCATCGTATTGCCGCCGGAGGATTCAAGCGCATGCTTCAACACTGCTTTTGGCCATGCGTCGGCTCGATCAGCCCGAACCCGCGCACAAAACCATGCTACGACTCTAGCTTCCTGCCCGGCTCGGCGAAATCCTCAAATCCCCAATGCTTGTTGATACGTCTCCAACGTATCTATAATTTTTGCTTGTTCCATCCTGATATATTATCATTCTAGTATGCCTCCGGGGTATTTATTTACCATTTTATATTATTATTTTATCACTAACATATCGACCAAGTGTCTAGTGCGAGTTGATGTTTTCTGCGTGTTTTTCACTTTGTAGGTTTTCCATACCAAATGAGGTCCAATTGCCCTGAAACTTTTTGATGATTTTTTGGACCAAAAGAAGACCAACGAGCATCGGAAGAAGGCTGGAGGCCTCACGAAGGGCTCGCAAGCTAACAATGCGTGACCTGGGGGGCACCCTGATAGCTTGTGCCTCCCTTGTGGCCCTCTCGACTCTGTTCTTTGGCTTATAAATTCTCATCTACCATAAAAACACCAGAGGGAGTCCCAAAACACTTTTTACGTTGTCGCAAGTCTCTGTTCCAACACCCTGCCAGAGGGGCGATCGATCACGAAGGGCCTCTTCATCAACCTTGCTGTCCTCACGATGATGTGTGAGTAGTTCACCACAATCCTACGAGTCCATTGTGAGTACGTAGATGGAAATCTCTCTCTGTGATCTTCAATAGAAGGATCATCGCATCTTCACCTTGATCCATATGATGTAATTCCTTTTGTGTGGTGCGTTTGTTGGGATCCGATGAATTGTGTGTTTATGTTCAGATTATTCATGATAAATATTTGAGTCACCTCTAAATGTTTATATGATTCTTATGTGCAAGCTTATAACAGCTTTGTAATTCACTCTGATCTATTGAAATAGTTTGCCAACTAGATCGGTATTTCTTCGGTGAGAGAGGTGCATTATGGTATGTTCAAGCTGGCGAATTTCTATATCCCAGTGACCGAAGGGGACAAGATGTGTCTTTGTGTTGCTTCTACTAAGGATAAAATGATGGGGGTTATTCATATTGCTTGAGTATATATTGTCTACATCGTGTCATCTTACTCCATGCATTACTTTGTTCGTCATTAACTTAATACGTAGAGAGGCAAGCATAGAAGCGCTCTTGAAGTGAAGTAATAGTAATAGGTGCAGGCAGGAGTAGGCCTATTTGTTTATGGATGTGGTGCCTATATACACATGATCATTGCCGTGAATATCGCATAATTATCTGCTTTTGTGTCAATTCCCCAACAATAATTTGTTTACCCATCATATGCTATTTTCCCATAAGAGATGCCATTTGGGAAAGCTATGGCCCCCAGTCTATTCACAACATATTGATAAAACCTCCATTACCTTGCTGCAATTTACTTGTTTTTATTTTATTTTGCTATATACAATTATCCACACACCTCACTTTCTTGCAAATAAGAAGACAAGAGGATTGGAAACCCTCTTGCCCTCGTTGGGTGCAGGTTGTTTGTTCTTTTGTGTGCAGCCGTTGAAGACGGTTGTGGTTGATGTTCCTATTGGTTCGATAAACCTTGGCTTCATAACTGAGGGAAATACTTAACCACTTTGTGCTACGATAACATGTTCCTGTTCACGGAAAATCCAATGCAGATCACGAGTATGAGGAAGGATTACTCGCGTCGTTACCGAGGAATATCATCACCAACCACCAAGTAACACTACACAAAATTTCATTTAGTTGTTCCTCTTTTTATTTTCTTGTATATTTAGTTTGTCTCATAAAAAAAGGAAAATACTAAAATATTTATTTGTGCTTGCCTAAGCTTGTCACTAGATTGCATCTTCGCTCTCTAGTTTGCTCGTCGTGCTTCTTACTTTGCTTGCTCGGTCACCATGTCTCACGATACTACTAAGTTGTGTGACTTCTCAAATACTAATAATATTGATTCTATTAGTATTCCTATACCACCGGCCACTAGTGCGGATGCTTTTGATATTAATGCTGCATTACTGAATTTTGTCATGGAAGAGCAATTTTTGGGAAGTCCTAATGAGGATCCCGCTTCACATCTCAATACCTTTGTTGAACTTTGTGATGTGTAAAAGAAAAAGGACATGGATAATGATATTGTGAAATTTAAATTGTTTCTCTTTTAACTAAGAGAGAAAGGTAAAGCTTGATTCTCATCTTTACCACGTAATAGTATTGGAACATGGGATAAGTGTAAAGATGCTTTTATTGCCAAGTATTTTCCTCCTGCTAAGATCATCTCCCTTAGAAATCAAATAAAGATTTTTAAACAGAAAGATCATGAACATGTTGCACAAGCTTGGGATAGGATGAAATTGATGATAAGAAATTCCCAACTCATGGTTTAAACTTGTGAATGATTATCTAAAATTTCTATGGTGGACTAAACTTTGTGTCTAGAAATCTTCTAGATTATGCTGTAGGTGGTACCTTCATGGAGGTGTCCCTAGGAGAGGCCACCAAACTTATGGACAACATCATGGCAAACTATTCTAAATGGCATACCGAGAGAGCTCCAACTGGTAAGAGGGTCAATTTTGTTGAGGAAATCGCTACCTTGAGTGAAAAAGTGGATGCTCTTATGAACTTGGTTGCTAATAAAAATAGTAATGTTGATCCTAGTGATATCCCCTTGTCTACCTTGATTGAACAAAATAATGATGCTATTGATGTGAACTTTGTCTCGTGAAATAATTTCAACAACATTGCTTATAGGGGTAATTTCAATGCTAGGTCGTATCCCGGTAATAATCCTAATGGTTATGGAAATTAGTATGGTAATTCTTATGAAAATTCCTCTACAAATCTAATAGGATATCCTTTGATCTTGAGAACACAGTAAAGGTATTCTTTAATTCTCAAAAAGTTTTCAATACTATGGTAGAAGAAAAATTGCATGTTTTTGATACTTTGGCTAAAAACATGGATCGGATTGTTTTTGCTATAGAAACTCTTAAATAAGCCTTACCTCCTAAGCATTATTTTAATGATAATATTAAATCTATCCATGTTTCTATTAATGACAGTAAGGAGAGGACCGCTAAGTTGAAAGCTAAGCGGTAATTCCTAGAAAAAGCTCTTCCACCCGGTTTTTACCGGAATCATGATGAAGATGTTAAAATGATTTATTCTTCTCCTATTGAATATTTGTTTATTTCTTTGAATGTTACTCATAAAGGGATTGGAGATGAATCAACTCTAGTAAAGGGGCATCCTGTTTGCTTGGAGGGTGATGATTTTAATGCTAAAACTGAAAAAGTGGGTTTGGAGAGGTCAAAACTTTAACTAGTGATGTGCCCGCTATTTTGGATTACAAGGACTTTAATTATTATAATTTCTCCTTATTAGAATACATTTCCTCGTTGCAATCCATTATTAGCTCACTCAATTCTTATAAACAAAACAAAGCTTTTACTCAACACATAGTGGAAGCTATGGTGAAAGCTTAAGATGAGAAACTTGAGCTTAAAGTTTCTATTCCTAGAAAATTGCATGATGAGTGGGAACCTACTATCAAAATTAAGATAAATAAATATGAAACCAATGCTTTGTGTGAACTTGGTTCTAGTGTTTCAACCATATCTAGAACTTTATGTTATGTGCTTGGTCTCACCAATATTGAAGAATGTTCCCTAAACTTGCATCTTGCGGATTCTACCATCAAGAAACCCTTGGGCATAATAAATGATGGGCTGATAATTCCAAATAAAAGTTATATGCATGTAGATTTCATTGTGCTTGATATTGATTGTAACCCTACTTGTAAGACCCTTCCTATGAACTATAGGTGCAATCATTGACATGAAAGAGGGAAATATAAGGTTTCAATTTCCATTAAAGAAAGGAAGGGAACACTTCCCTAGAAAGATAATTAGGCCACCATATGAATCAATCATGAGAGACATTTATGGTTCGAGTGTCAAAGATGACACCACTTGAAACTATGCAATATGCCTAGCTAGGGGCATAAAACAATAGCGCTTGTTGGGAGGCAACCCAATAATTTTTTTTATTTTAACTTTTTATTTCTGTTAGTGTGTGATAACATCAATAATGCATTTGTAATGATTGTGTTATTATGTTTTAGTTAGTGTTTTTGCTACGTAAAGCCTTTGGGATGATTTGCATGATTACTAGAATTGATACGTGATACGTCCATTTTGCATCATCCTTTCATGTTGATATTTATTGCTTTTTGGGTTGTTATTTCACTTCACGATACAATTCTGCAAGGTTTACATGAAGAGGGAGAATACCGGCACCTAGAGTTATGGCCTAAAAAAGGAGCAAGTTTGAGATGCCTATTCTGCGCAACTCCAAAAGTCCTGAAAATCAACGTGGAGGTTTTTGGGAATATATAAAAAATACTGGGCGGAAGAAGTACTAGAGGGGCGCGACCTCGAGGGCTTGTAGGCCCCCTGTTTCCCCTCCGGCGCTCATCTTTCGCTATATGAAGGGTTTCATCCGGAAAAAAATGAGGGAGGAGCTTTTTTGTGGATTCGCCGCCGCCACGAGGCGGAACTTGAGCAGAACCAATCTAGAGCTCCGGCAGGACCATCCTACCGGGGAAACTTCCCTCTCAGAGGGGGAAATCATCGCCATCGTCATCACCAACACTCCTCTCATCGGAGGGGACTTGTCACCATCAACATCTTCATCAGCACCATCTCATCTCCAAACCCTAGTTCATCACTTGTAACCAATCTCCGTCTCACGACTCTGATTGGTACTAGTAAGGTTGCTAGTAGTGTTAATTACTCCTTGTAGTTGATGCTAGTGGGATTATTTGGTGGAAGAGTTCATGTTCAGATCTTTGATGCTACTCATTACCTCTCTGGTCATCAATATGATTATGCTTTGTGAGTAGTTACTTTTGTTCCTGAGGACATGGGATAAGTCATGCTAATAGTAGTCATGTGATTTTGGTATTCGTTCGATATTTTGATGTGTTGTATGTTGTTTTTCCTCTAGTGGTGTTATGTGAACGTCGACTACATAACACTTCACCATTGTTTGGGCCTATAGGAAGGCATTGGGAAGTAGTAAGTAGATGATGGGTTGCTAGAGTGACAGAAGCTTAAACCCTAGTTTATGCGTTGCTTCGTAAGGGGCTGATTTGGATCCACTAGTTTAATGCTATGATTAGACTTTGTCTAAATTCTTCTTTTGTAGTTGCGGATCCTTGCGAGAGGGGTTAATCATAAGTGGTATGCTTGTCCAAGTAAGGGCAGTACGCAAGCGCCGGTCCACCCATATATCAAACTATCAAAGTAACGAACATGAATCATATGAACATGATGAAAACTAGCATGACAGAAATCCCCGTGTGTCCTCGGGAGCGTTTGTCCTCATATAAGACTTTGTCCAGGCTTGTACCTTGCTACAAAAGGGATTGGGCCACTTTGCTGCACCGTTGCTACTTTTGTTACGTGTTGCTTCCTATGAATCACCTCACCATACAATCACTTGTTACCGATAATTTCAGTGCTTGCAGATATTACCTTGCTGAAAACCACTTGTCAGATCCTTCTGCTCCTCGTTGGGTTCGACATTCTTAGTTATCGAAAGGACTATGATTGACCCCCTATACTTGTGGGTCATCAATACGCTGCAAAAAAAGAAGCTTTGACGTCTAGTGCAGAATATCTCTGATTTTACTAGAACGTCTTTTTAATATGCATTTTTTTACACATAATTGTTGTACAAATTACTCAGGTCTTAGATGCTTAGCATAGTTCATCAATGATTGTGGTGATAGGTAGTGTTTGAGGAATCAAGTGCGCATCGTATCTTGAGGAAAAACAGATTTCACATGGAAGATGTAAAATTTCAGATCTGATCTGCTGTAAAAATGGGATATATTTACCCTGGAAGGTGCGCACGAAGAACACAGAAAGTTGTGTTGGAGAGGCTCTTCGTTCGAGTGTCCAATGCACCCTAACTTGGCGACAGAGGACGTCTACGGCGGCGGCGGACGAAGATGGTCCGACTCCGGCATGGTTCTGGCGACGGAGAGGTCGAGGCAGTGAAGCTCTTCCTCACCGGCGACGAGACTACCAGCGGTGGCGCTAGGGTTCGGTGGAGTGTGCTATGGCAGGAGAGCGATGAGGCGAAGAAGAGGATGCCGAGGGGGATAAGGACATATTTATAGCCAAAAGTTACTATTGGCGCGAGAATGTCGGACCAAATAGCCCCTGCCTCTACGTCTCTGCAGGACACGTGTAGCTCCCGTACGATGCGGTGGAGATAGTGGAGATCGTGGTTATCCGATCGTGGGAAGTGGGGGTTCAGTTACTGTGTCTTTAAAGAAACAATTTTTTAAGATTTGCGGTTTTCGTTACAAAATCATCAGCTCACAAGGACGCAGTGAGGATTTTGAACAAAGTTTCAAGTAGAAGCATATGAAGAATTGAATAGACTGGATGAGTATAGCATAGAGGGAAAGTAGGGTCCGATCACATTCACTTAGCATAAACATCAACTTGAAGAAATAGCAATAAGTGAATGCTGTTGAGGACTAGAAATCACAGTCTATCTAGTCAAATGAAAGTCATCAAGTGTTTTTGAAGATTTTGTAATAAATCATCACAATGAAGAACAGTTGTTTTGAAGAAAAATGCATTGTGAGGAAATTGATCATTTGAAGAAAATCAACTTGAGGAATTTCACATTGGGTAGTGGCGTTACCCACCATATAAGAATGTTGATTACAGACGCCGCGTACAATTGTCCTAGGGCCCTGAGAATCAATTTCTTTGTTAATTTCTTCACATTCAGAGTGACATTCTTCATCAGTTGAAGAAAATTGTTTCATCATGTGTTGCACATCTAAGTCATCAACTTTGCATAAGTGTTACGATGTGTGCATGTTTTTACAAAACATTTGAAGACTCTAAGATATTTAGCTCACACCGCAACTTGCAAAACCTTTTCTCATCCAAGGGCTTAGTGAAGATATCTGCCAGTTGATCATCAGTCTTCACATGGTCGATGAGGATATTGCCCTTGAGAACATGGCCCCGAAGAAAATGATGATGAATCTGGATGTGCTTGGTCTTCGAGTGTTGTACTGGGTTGTATGCAATCTTGATAGCACTCTCATTGTCACAGTAGAGAGGTACATTCTTCATGTTGATGCCGTAGTCCTTGAGGGTTTGCTTCATCCATAGCAATTGAGCACACCAAGAACCAGCAGCAATGTACTCAGCTTCAGAAGTGGAGAGTGATACGCAGTTCTGCTTCTTTGAGGACCAACAAACTAGTGATCTTCCGAGGAAATGGCATGTGCCATAAGTTGACTTGCGATCCACACGGTCACCAGCATAGTTTGAATCAGAATACCCTACCAGATGAAGATTGGAGCCCTTGGGATACCATAATCCTAGTGTTGGTGTGTGAGCTAAGTATTGAAGAATATGTTTCACAGCCTTATGGTGTGATTCCTTCGGTTTTGCTTGAAAACGTGCACACATGCAAACACTAAGCATTATATCTGGCCTAGATGCACATAGATACAATAAGGAGCCAATCATAGAATGGTATACCTTCTGATCGAAATCTTTACCATTTTCATCAGTGCCGAGGTGGCCGTTGGTAGGCATTGGAGTCTTGCACCTTTGCATTCGTGCATGTAGAATTTCCTCAGAACATCCTTGAGGTATTTCTCCTATGATATGAAGATTCCATTGCTTTGTTGACGAATTTGAAGACCTAAGAAGAATTTCAGCTCCCCCGTCATGGACATCTGATATTCTTCACTCATCATGTAGGCAAATTCATCACTGTATCTTTTGTCAAGATAGCCAAATATGATATCATCAACATATATTTGACATACAAACAACTCATTATCATAGGATTTTGTGAAAAGAGTTGGATCGAGTGAACCAGGTTTGAAGCCTTTCTTCATGAGGAATTCCTTCAATGTATCATACCATGCCCGAGGGGCTTGCTTGAGGCCATACAGAGCCTTTTTGAGTCTGAAGACTTTGTCTGGATTCTTTGGATCCTCGAAACCTGGGGGCTGAGCAACGTATACTTCTTCCTCAAGCTTACCATTGAGGAATGCACTTTTCACATCCATTTGATATAAGGTGATGTTATGATGATTAGCATAAGCAAGTAGTATTTGAATAGCTTCAAGTCTAGCAACAGGTGCAAAAGTTTCATCGAAATCTATTCCTTCAACCTGGGTATAGCCTTGGGCTACAAGTCGTGCCTTGTTCCTCACCACTTGACCGTCTTCGTCTTGCTTGTTTCGGAAAATCCACTTGGTGCCGATGATGATGGGAAAATCCACTCCCATACGTCATTCAGCTTGAATTGAAGAAGTTCGTCTTGCATGGCTTGGATCCACTCCGGTTCCAGAAAAGCCTCAGCAACTTTTGAGGGTTCTGTGATGGATACAAAGGAAAAGTGCCCACAAAAGTTAACTAAGTGTGAAGCTTTTGAGCGAGTGAGAGGACCTGGCGCGTTGATGTCGTTGAGGATTTTGTCAAGTTCTACTTCGTTTGCAATCCTCGGATGAGCTGGTTGAGGATTTTTTCTGGGCTGAGGAAGTGGTGCTGGTGCAATTTCCTCAGAAGCATCTTCTTGGTTTTTATCAGCGATGGGGATCGTTTCTTCACCAATTTCCTCAGTGGGAACAATGTCTTCAGTAGGCTTAAGTTTTATTGCTTCCTCAGGAGACAGCTTATCTGGATCAGAAGGCAATTGCTCTCTTTGCGAGCCATTAGTTTCATCGAACCGCACATCTACAGTCTCAACAACTTTGTTGTGATAGTTGTTGAAGACTCTGTAAGTGTGCGAGTCCTTTCCATAACCGAGCATAAAACCTTCATGTGCCTTAGGTGCAAATTTTGAGCTATGGTGAGGATCTCTAATCCAGCATTTTGCACCGAAGACTTTGAAATAACTTACATTGGGTTTCTTGTCAGTGAGGAGTTCACATGAGGTTTTCTTGAGGAATTTGTGAAGATATACCCTGCTGATGATATGGCATGCAGTGTTGATTGCTTCAGGCCAAAAGCGACGAGGAGTCTGATATTCTTCAAGCATAGTTCTTGCCATTTCAACGAGAGTCCCGTTCTTCCTTTCGACGACTCCATTCTGCTAAGGAGTATAAGGAGCAGACAATTCGTGAGTAATACCAAGTTCATCAAGATAATCATCAAGACCAGTGTTTTTGAACTCGGTTCCATTATCACTCCTGATGTGTTTGATCTTGATGCCAAAGTTCGTCGAGGCCCTTGAAGAAAATCGACTGAAGATTTCCTGCACGTCAGTTTTATACACTATGATATGCACCCAAGTATATCTGGAATAATCATCAACTATGACAAAGCCATATAAAGATGCTGCATTGGCTAGTGTGGCATAGTGAGTAGGTCCAAATAAATCCATATGAAGCAATTCGAATGGACGTGTAGTGGTCATGATGGTTTTAGAGGGATGCTTGGATCTAGTCATTTTCCCAGATTCACAAGCACCGCATAGATGATCCTTGAGGAATTTGACTGATTCGATGCCGATGACATGCTTCTTATTTGCAAGCATGTGCAAATTCCTCATGCCTGCATGACCTAGTCTTCGGTGCCACACCATCCTTCTGAGGTTTTTGCTAGTAAGAAAGTGGCTGGTTGAGGACCTATAGAGAAATCAACAATGTACAAATCCCCTCTTCTTACACCTTCGAAGACTTTGGATCTGTCAGATTCCATGATGACTACACATCTATATCTACGAAAGATAACAATCATATCAAGATCACAAAGCATCGAGACTGACATAAGGTTAAAACCAAGGGATTCAACAAGCATCACTTTGTCCATATGCCTATCCTTGGAAATAGCTACTTTGCCAAGTCCCAATACCTTGCTTTTACCTTTGTCAGCATATGTGATTTGCTTCAGAGGTGATGGAGTTAGTGGCATATTCATCAGTAAGCTTTTATCACCAGTCATGTGATGTGTGCAGCCACTATCGAGAACCCACTCGGTATTTTTGGGTTTGTCATCCTGCAGATGAATTAGTACAACTTACCATCTCATATGCTTCAGATTTGAAGAATATGATACTAATTTCATTAGTTCAGTAATTTCATCATAACAGAAATGTAAGGACGTGTGAAATATTTCTATTTCATCAATCATTAGCTTGCGTCCTATCAAGCATTTCTTCAGGTCTCCAGCAAATTCTTCAGATGATGATTTACATCTGGAGACCTGGCATGCAGAAGTGATTAGTTTGATTTCTTCACCACCCACATCTGAAGGGGTGGCAAAGCGTTCATCATCATGCGAGCACCATATGAGAAAGGTGGCATTGAAGCCAATGCACTTCTCTTAACAGTAGGGGGGTTAAAGTACTCATATGAATATGTAGAGAACTGGTTTGAGGATTTATGAACATAATTATTTGAGGAGTAACGCTCATATTCATATTCCTTGTAGTTTCCCTGGATGTTAGACACATAAGCACGGGTACGAGCATAGTTTTGACCAGTTGAGGATTTTGATCCTCTTGAAAACTTTGGTCCTCCTGAGGAATTTGATCTGGGGTTCAGATTCTTCAGTGGTGGTGTCATGAGGACATTCACCTGAAGATTTTCAAGACAACTTTTGGGAATCCAGATTTTCCTCAGAGGAGGGCCATTCCTGCAGTTAGTTCCAACATATCGAGCAAATACTTCACCAGATTGATTTTTGAACAGTTTATAGTTGGAATCAAATGACTCATCCGAGGAATAGGATAATTCACATGAAAAGCCAGTTAGATTAGATGGATCAAAAGGAGGCCCAGTAGCAGCAACCCATGAGGTTTTGGGATACTGCTCGGGTTTCCAATAAGATCCATCAACATTTAATTTCCTCTCAAAGGCAATTCCTTCTTTCCTCGGGTTCCTGTTCAAGATCTGCTTTTTGAGCACATCACAAAGGGTTTGATGTCCTTTGAGGCTTTTGTACATGCCAGTCACGTACAATTCCTTCAACCCTGCATTTTCATCAGTAACATTTGTGTTTTCCTCAAGTGAGGAAATAGACACAACAGGTGCAGTTGAAGAATTTGTAGCAATGGTAGCATTTGATGATTCTGGTGAGGAATTAGCAGTTTCGCGTTCAATGCATTTAAGACATGGAGGAATAAATTCAACTTGACTAGCGCTGATCTGTTGAGCTAATAATGAATCATTTTCCATACGAAGATCATCATGAGACATCCTCAGCTTCTCAAGATCAAGCTTCCTTTGGAGAAACTCATAGGAAAGCTTCTCATGATCAGTGAGGAGTGTATCATAACGATCCTGAAGATTATCAAATCTAGGCTGAAGACTTTTCATGTCATCAGTGAGGATTTGGGTAAGGTTCATTTCATCATTCAACAGATCAGCACTTTTGTCTAGCAGTTTCTGAAGCTTTTCAAGAGCAGTTTGTTGTTTAGTGGCAATGATAGCAAGTTTACTGTAACTGGGTTTCTTATAATCATTAGGTTCACAGTCACTTGAATCGGAGGAGGAGGCATTATTTGATACCTTTGAACCTTTTGCCATGAAGCAATAGGTTGGAGCGAAGTCATCAGCATAGTCATCAGTATGGATGGTGCAATCATTTTCTTCAAGATTGAAGATTGACTTGCTGACGAAAGTGGTTGCTAGTGCAAGACTAGCCTGTCCAGATTCTGAGTCTTCTCCAGAACCCGCTTCTTCATCACATTCCTCTGATTCTGCCTCGGAGTCCATTTCCTTGCCAATAAGTGCCCGAGCCTTTCTGAAACTAGTCTTCTTGTGTGATGAGGGCTTTGAAGATGAGGATTTTGAAGTTTTCTTCTTCTTCTTCGAGTCATCAGAACTGTCATCCTTGTATTACTTCTTCTTTGATTCCTTTCCCCAACGGGGACAATCAGCAACGTAATGACCTGATTTCTTGCACTTCTGACAGGTTCGTTTCTTGTAGTCCTCAGATGCAGATTCTGATTTCCTCATGTCTCTTCTTGAAGATTTACCGAACTGGCCACGTCGTGTAAATCTCTGGAATTTCCTCACAAGCATTGCAAGCTCATGTCCAAATTCTTCAGGGTCACAAATGTTGTCATCTGTGTCTTCTTCTTCAGATGAGGAAATTGTTCTAGCCTTGAGTGCACGTGGTCTGGAATAGCTTTGTCCATATAGATCTCTCTTTTCTTCTAGCTGGAATTCATGTGTATTTAGCCTTTCAAGTATATCAGCTGGATCCAGCATCTTGTAGTCTGGTCTTTCTTGAATCATCAGAACTAAAGTGTCAAATGAAGAATCCAAAGATCTCAGCAGTTTCTTCACAACTTCGTGATCAGTGATGTCTCGAGCTCCCAGTGCTTGCAGTTCATTTGATATGTCAGTGAGGCGCTCAAAGGTGTCTTGGCAGCTTTCATTGTCATGTCTCTTGAAGCGATTGAAGAGATTGCGAAGAATATCAGCACGAGAGTCACGCTCGGTTGATACTCCTTCATTTACCTTACACAGTCTCTCCCAGATCAGTGTTGCAGAGACCAAAGCACTTACTCTTCCAAACTGGCATGGGCTCAGATGGCCACAGATGATGTTCTTCGCTTGAGAATCGAGTTGCTTGAATTTCTTCACATCAGCTGCAGTGACACTGGCAGAAATGATGGGGACGCCATTTTCCACAATATACGAGAGATCATTATCAATAGCTTGTAGATGCATTTCCATTTTGTTCTTCCAAAAGGGAGTGTTCTTTCCTTCGTAGGTAGGACATGCTGCAGTCGCCTTAAACATGCCTGCAGTCGACATAACTAAAACTCCAGGTGGTTAAACCAAAACCACACAGAACAAGGGAGTACCTTACTCTAATACCAATTGAAAGTGCGTTATATCGACTAGAGGGGGGTGAATAGGAGATTTTTAGAATTTCATCACTGAGGAAATTCCTTTTGAGGAAATTCCTCACTTATGACTAACTTACAACGGAAACAGTAAAGGATCAGACGTGCAAACGTTCACACCAGCAGTATTTCAGAGTGAAGAATGTGAAAATAGATTGCACAGTAAGCAGGCACGCAGAATACAGATGATGATTAACTATTGTGAAGAATTTGGGGTTGAGGAAATTCAGAGAAAGTCTTCAGCAAATTCTTCAAACAGTCACAGTGAAAGTCATCAACACATAATACAGGGAAAGTAAAGAGTTGAGGAATTAGAACCCGTTTCTCAGTGAAGACAGTCGTTGATGACCCAGTTCCAACTGCTGTGACAGTTGTACATCTGGTTTGGAGCGGCTTGGTATTGAAACCAAAGGACACCCAGTCCCGGGACACACAGTCCCTACCGTATTCTCCTTGAGCTAAGGACACACAGTCCTCGCCCAACACTCGTGGTAAGTCTTTAGGGCAGACTTCCAAACCCTCACAAACTTGGTCACTCGACGATCCGCAATTAACTGCTGGAACGTTCTAGACCATGACGCCTAACCGTCTGGAGGATGCACAGTCCTCAAAGGTAAAAGGCTTCAGTCCCACATAGGAACAAGTTCTTCAGTGATGCTCAATCACTAGGTTTGGTTTGTGGTTTCGGTGGATGGTGTATTTCCTCACTGATGAATTACTCTCGAAGACTCTGAGGAATTTGGGTTGCTCTTATGACAAGTGTCAGTTTCTAACGGAGCAGCCAACCAGCTAGTGGTTGTGGGGGGTGGCTATTTATAGCCTGGGAGCATCCCGACATGATTTGACACTAATGCCCTTAAATAATATGACCGTTGGAGTGAATAAGACCAGTGACTTGGCGTGGTTATCGAAACGGTCGGAACCCTCAACTGTGAGAGTCCTCATGTCACTCATATTCCTCACTTGAGGCTTTTGGTAGGATTTGGCTTGGGTTGAGCATCATGAGGAAATTCATTCCATAGTGTAACTTCGACCCCCTTTAATAGTACGGTGTTCCTATTAGTCAAATGCGAAGAAAGTAAAACAGAAAGTGTAAATCTTCATGCTTCAAATTCTTCAGAATGATTTTCTTCAGGAACCTCCGGACTTCTCAATATCAGTATCTTCATGAGGAATATCAATTTCATCGCAGATTCCTCGCGATTCATTTCTTCAGCTTCAGATCAATTTCTTTAACTGAAGACATGTATTTTTAGGGGTCGATATTCTTCAAATATCCCAAACTCCTCAATGACTTATAGATCATGTGTATACTTATAAACACATTAGATACTTAACCTATAAGTCTTCAAACCACCAAAATCACTAAGGGGCACTAGATGCACTTACAAAACTATTACATGCCTAGAAGTAGATGTTGGAAAAGGAAGACACCATAATGAATTGTGTTTGCTTGGTTCCGAGCAATGTTATATGATTAGAGATCCCTTAGCATGTGACGATTGCTTCCACCTCATATCAGCCAAAACTCCCGCACCAAGTAGAGATACTACTTGTGCATCCATAATCCTTCAACCTAGTTTTGCCATGAGAGTCCACCATACCTACCTATGGATTGAATAAGATCCCTCAAGTAAGTTGTCATCGGTGTAAGCAATAAAAATTGCTCCCTAATATGTATGATCTATTAGTGTGTGGAGAATAAGCTTTGTACGAACCTGTGATGAGGAAGACATAAAAGCGACAGACTGCATAATAAAGTTCTTTATCACAGGAGGCAATATAAAGTGACGTTCCTCCGCACTAAGAGGACACGCATCCAAACCTCAAAAGCGCATGACAACCTCTGCTTCCCTCTGCGAAGGGTCTATCTTGTACCTTTACTTTTTGCCCTTGAAAGAGTCATGGTGATCTTCACCAATTCCTTGTTTCGCCTTTATCTTGGCTAATGTCACATGCTAGGGAAAGATCTATATTCATATATCAACTTGGAGGTAAGTATTCATGAATTATTATTGTTGACTTTACTCTTGAGGTAAGCAGTTGGGAGGCAAAACTATAAGCCCCTATCTTTCTCTGTGTCCAACTGAAACTTTGATCTCAAGAGTACCACGTGAGTAGTAGCAATTGTAGAGAATGAAAAGATGATTGAGTATGTGGATTTGCTTTACAAGCTCTTGTTTGACTCTTTCTGATGTTGTGATAAATTGCAATTGCTTCCATGACCAAAGGCTATTGGTTGTTACTTCTCGGTAAGGTTCTTGATTCATGCCTTACTTTGTGAAGAATTTATCACTTTAGCATGAGAGATTATATGTTGGTATTGTTGTTCTAATATGGTTTATGATGCTTGCATGTTCGTATCTTGTTTTGTCGACACCTCTCTCCCTAAACATGTGGTCATGTTTATTGAGCTAGGCTTTCGCTTGAGGACAAGCGAGGTCTAAGCTTGGGGGAGTTGATACGTCCATTTTGCATCATGCTTTCATGTTGATATTTATTGCTTTTTGGGCTGTTATTTCACTTCATGGTACGATACTTATGCCTTTTCTCTCTTATTTTGCAAGGTTTACATGAAGAGGGAGAATACCGGCAGCTGGAATTCTGGCCTGAAAAAGGAGCAAGTTTGAGATGTCTATTCTGCGCAATTCCAAAAGCCGTAAAAATCAACGTGGAATTTTTTGGGAATATATAAAAAATACTGGGCGGAATAAGTACCATAGGGGCGCCACCTGGAGGGCTTGTGGGCCCCATGTTGCCCCTCGGGCGCTCATCTTTGGCTATATGAAGGGTTTCGTCCGGAAAAAATGAGGGAGGAGCTTTTTCATGGATTCGTCGCCGCCACGAGGAAGAACTTGAGCAGAACCAATCTAGAGCTCCGGCAGGACGATACTGCTATGGCAACAAAAGTGCTTCCCTCGCAATGGTGCCAGAGATCCATGATCCTTCTGTCGTCTCTTGAGCTTGCGTCGGTTTTTCTCTTGAAGAGGAAAGGGTGATGCAGCACAGGAGCAGTAAGTATTTCCCTCAGTTTGAGAACCAAGGTATAAATCCAGTAGGAGAATCTCGTCAAGTCCAGAGTACCTGCGCAAACACAAAAGAGCTTGCACCCAACGCTTTAAAGGGGTTGCCAATCCCTTCAAGATTGATTGCAAAGTGAGATCTGAAGGCGGAAAGTGAAATGAAGAAAAAGTGTAAGGCTGAAAATATGGCGTGGAGTAGACCCAGGGGCCATAGTGTTCACTAGAGGCTTCTCTCAAAATTGCAAATATTACGGTGGGTGAACAAATTACTATTGAGCAATTGAATGAACCACGCAAAGTCATGACGATATCTAAGGCAATGATCATACATATAGGCATCACGTCTGAGACAAGTAGACTGATACTTTCTGCATCTACTACTATTACTCCACACATCGACCGCTATCCAGCATGCATCTAGTGTATTGAGTTCATGACGAACAGAATACGCATTAAGCAAGAAGACATGATGTAGAGGGATAATCTCAAACCAATGATGAAAACCCCATCTTTTTACCGTTGATGGCAACAACATGATGCGTGCCTCGCTACCCCTTCTGTCACTGGGTGAGGTCACCGCACGGTATGAACCCAAAACCAAGCACTTCTCCCATTGCAAGAATCATAGATCTAGTTGGCCAAACAAAACCCACAACTCGAAGAGAATTACAAGGATATGAAATCATGCATAAGAGATATCAGAACAAACTCAAATAAGATTCATAGATAATCTGATCATAAATCCACAATTCATCGGATCTCGACAAACACACTGCAAAAGAAGATAACATCAGATAGATCTCCATGAAGATCATGGAGAACTTTGTATTGAAGATCCAAGAGAGAGAAGAAGCCATCTAGCTACTAGCGATGGACCCGTAGGTCTATGGTGAACTACTCACGCATCATCGGATAGGTCATGGTGTTGATGAAGAAGCCCTCAATGTCCGAATCCTCCCTCCGGCAGGGCACCAGAACGTGCCCCAGATGGGATCTTGCAGAGATAGAAGCTTGCGGCGGCGGAAAAGTACTTTCAATGATCTCCTGCTTTTTCTGGGATTTTAGGGAATATATCGGCACAAAACCTTGGGCAGAGGTGGCCCAAGGAGCTGACAAGCCAGGGAGGCGCGGGCCCCCCCTGGCCACGCCATGAGCGCTTGTGGGGTCCCTGCAGGCCCCCTGCCCTGATTCTCCGGCTTCCCGATCTTTTTCTGTTTCGGAAAAAAATATTTTTGGCAGTTTCATTCCGTTTGGACTCCGTTCAAAATCCTCCTGTGAAAGGGGTCAAAAACATGGAAATAATAGGAACTGGCACTTGGCACTGAGTTAATAATTTAGTCCCAAAAAATATATAAAAGGCATGCAAAACATCCAAAGTTTGACAAGATAATAGCATGAAACCATCAAAAATTATAGATACATTCGAGACGTATCAGATCCTGCCGGGGAAACTTCCCTCACGGAGGGGGAAATCGTCGCCATCGTCATCACCAACACTCCTCTCAACGGAGGGGACTCGTCACCATCAACATCTTCATCAGCACCATCTCATCTCCAAACCCTAGTTCATCACTGGTAACCAATCTCCGTCTCACGACTCCGATTTGTACTTGTAAGGTTGCTAGTAGTGTTAATTACTCCTTGTAGTTGATGCTAGTGGGATTATTCGGTGGAAGAGTTTATGTTCAGATCTTTGATGCTACTGATTACCTCTCTAGTCATGAATATGATTATGCATTGTGAGTAGTTACTTTTGTTCTTGAGGACATGGGATAAGTCATGCTAATAGTAGTCATGTGAGTTTGGTATTCGTTCGATATTTTGATGTGTTGTATGTTGTTTTTCCTCTAGTGGTGTTATGTGAACGTCGACTACATAACACTTCACCATTGTTTGGGCCTAGAGGAAGGCATTGGGAAGTAGTAAGTAGATGATGGGTTGCTAGAGTGACAGAAGCTTAAACCCTAGTTTATGCGTTGCTTCGTAAGGGGCTGATTTGGATCCACTAGTTTAATGCTATGGTTAGACTTTGTCTTAATTCTTATTTCGTAGTTGTGGATGCTTACGAGAGGGGTTAATCATAAGTGGGATGCTTGTGCAAGTAAGGGCAGTACCCAAGCGCCGGTCCACCCACATATCAAACTATCAAAGTAACAAACGCGAATCATATGAACATGATGAAAACTAGCATGACAGAAATCCCCGTGTGTCCTCGGGAACGTTTTTCCTTCTATAAGACTTTGTCCAGGCTTGTCCCTTGCTACAAAAGGGATTGGGACACTTTGCTGCATCGTTGCTACTTTTGTTACATGTTGCTTGCTACGAGTCACCTCACCATACAATCACTTGTTACCGATAATTTCAGTGCTTGCAGATATTACCTTGCTGAAAACCACTTGTCAGATCCTTCTGCTCCTCGTTGGGTTCGACACTCTTACTTATCGAAAGGACTACGATTGATCCCCTATACTTGTGGGTCATCAATACGCTGCAAAAAAAGAAGCTTTGACGTCTAGTGCAGAATATCTCTGATTTTACTAGAACGTCTTTTTAATATGCATTTTTACACATAATTGCTATACAAATTACTCAGGTTTTCCTAATTGTTCAGAATTTTTATAGTTACAGAAGTATAGGTTCATTACAGATTACTACGAACTATACTGTTTCAGTCAAATCCTGTTTTGGCTTGCATAGTTTTCTTGTTTTGATGATGCTAAGTATTGTATCGGGGGTATAATCCATGTAGAAGTTACAAGAAAGTAAATTATGCTAAAATAAAATACAAATCAACTTATAACAACACCTTCAAGTATTTGGTATGATGCTTACACTAACGGATATCACGAAGTTTTGTTGAGTTTTATGTGATTGAAGTTTTCAAGTTTTGGGTATTATTCCGATGGACAAAGGATTGAGGAGTAGCAAAAGCCTAAGCTTGGCGATGCCCAAGGACCCTAAGATAATATTCTAGGAAGACTCAAACGTCTAAGCTTGGAGGTGCCCCGGAAGGCATCCCCTCTTTTGTCTCAATCCATCGGTATGTCACTTGGAGCTATATTTTCATTCATCACATGATATGAGTTTTGCTTGGAGCGTCGTTTGCTTTAGTTTGCTTTTACTTTCAGTTTGCCAATATCATTGTTTGCTGGACACACCTATTTGAGAGATATATCACATCATCATAATTTGTTAGAATACTCTATGTGCTTCACTTATATCTTATGAGCTTAGTAGTTGCTCTAGTACTTCACTTTTATCTTTTTGAGCATGGTGGCATGTAGATTTTATACAAATATTATGCTCCCGTTATTCACTTATATTTGTTTGGGAGCTGGAAAAATGGCGACGGTAATTTGCATGGGTCATAAGACTAGATAGAAAACAATGAGTACCCAATGAATGATGATAAAAAACATCATGTAGCACATATAGAGAAATTCTGGGTGAATGATTTTGATGTGGTGATATGAAAAAGGTATGAGTGCATTATTATTAATTCATATAGGTGTCAATATTAAGAGATGTTTAACTTCTTGTTCATCTAAGAAAATAAAAGGGCATGGTGATGATGTGTGAACATTTCTATTCCTCGTTGAAAACCATGTGTTGTTTTCAGTCGGAGTCACGCGATGGTTAATTCCTACCAACCCTCTCCCTCGAGGCATGTGAGAAGTACTTTTATTTGTGATAAGACTAATAAAACTATGAAATAAGTATATAAGTTCTTCATGACTAATGGGACACCATGGGCATACACACTCTCACATCCTCATTTTTGCTAGCCTCTTCGGTACCGTGCATCGCCCGTTCTCACCTTGAGCATCGGTGCAACTTTCGCCTGTGCATCCAAACCCCATGACATGACACACTCTGTTTCACATAAACCTTTTTATATCCTCCACAAAATAGCCACCATACCTACCTATCTTGGCATTTCCATACCATTTCGAGATATATTGTCATGCAAATGCCATCGTCACTTCGCATGACTAGTGCGTTCATCATCATAATGCTTTGCATGAGCATATAAAGCTGACATAGTATTTCTGGCAAAGCCATCGTTCTTCATATTTTTGATACATGTAATGCTAGATCTTTGCACATCCTGGTACACTACCAGGGAATTCATTCAGTGTCATATCGTCCTATCAGTTTTCATGATAAGTTGTAAGTAAATAAAAGTGTGATGATCGTCATTATTAGAGCATTGTCCCACTGTGGAAATAAAAATGGGGGATGCGAAATGAGCCCACCATAAAAAAATTAGAGAAAAATAGAGAAGGTACTTTGCTACTATCCTTTACCACAGTTGTGCCTCAAAGTGGCACCTTGTTCTTCATATAGGGAGTCTCATGTTATATCATTCTTATGCTGGTGGGAATCACTTTTTCATAAACTTGGCTTGTACATCCTGATTACGAGCATCCTCAAATGCCCAAGGTCTTCATGAGCAAGAAAGTTGGATGCACACCCCACTGAGCTTCGGCGGAGCTTTAATACACTTATAGGTCTTGTGCATCGTTTGCATGGCAATCCCTACTCCTCGCATCGATATCTATCAACGAGCATCTCCATAGCTCGTTCGTACGCCTAGTTGATGTGAGACTATCTTCTCCACTTTTACCCCTTTTAAACCTACCAACACATTATATTCCACCTTTATTCTATGTCCAATGGTTCACTCTCATGTATTGCATGAAGAATAAAAAGTTGATGCATATTGAAAGAGTACGATTCAATTTCCTCACTTGACCATCGTGGTTCTTAACATTTGTATTAATGTGGTGGAGATGGAGCCATGCCTTGCTAATATAACATAGATGGATGGGGATAAAACAATCTTTGAGGATCGTATACTTTGAAAGATTAATGATTTTCTTCTTATACCTATACGTATTGATACGTTAATGTTTGTCAATTCATCATTTCTCAGTGAGCATACATGCATAAGGTTACATCATGGATAGCATTTCACATCAAAAATTATGTTTTTATCATCTATCTACTCGAGGACGAGCAGGAATTAAGCTTGGGGATGCTTGATATGTTTCCAACGTATCTATAATTTTTTATTGTCCCATGTTGATCTATTATCATTATAGTATGCTTTAGGGATATTTATTTACCATTTTATATTATTTTTCAGCACTAACCTATTGACCCATGCACAGTGCAAGTTCTTGTTTTCTGTGTGTTTTTCACTTTGAAGGTTTTCCATACCAAACGAGGTCCAATTGCCCTGAAATTTTTTGATATTTTTTCTCGACCAAAAGAAGACCAACGAGCATCGGAAGAAGGCTAGAGGCCTCACGAGGGTCTAATAAGTCCCAAACGTATCTATAATTTATGCTTGTTCCATGATCTTTTGGGTGACATTGTTATATGTTTTGCTACACTTTTATATAATTTTACACATATTTGGACTAACCTACTAACTCAGTGCACCCAGTGCTAGTTTGTGTCTGCTGATGTCTATTTTGCACGGGCTTTTACCCAATTTTCCGAAGCCTGAAAAAATCCAAAAAAATATATAAAAAACCAGCGAAACAGAAGCTTTAGGATCACTGAAGGAGGGCCAGGGGCCTCCCAAGCGGCCTGCTGGCGCGACCATGCCCTAGGCCACGCCAAGAGGTCGCCTGGGTGGGCTCCACCTCCTCCGGTGCCCTCCTTTGGCCTATATTTAGTGTTTCGTGAGGAAACCCTCGCAGACTTTCTGGAATCGCGAATTTCTCCATCGTTCCGCCGCCGCAGCACTTCCAAGATCGGGAGCGTTGGGAGACCTCTTCCTGGCACCGTGCCAGAGGGAGGATTGACCTCCGGGAGCTTCTCCATCGCCATGGACGCTTACCGGACGTGTCGTGAATAGTCCTCCTAGGATCATGAGTCCATGACCAGTATCTATGTGATGTCTTCTCTCCGTGTGCTTCTATATATGGTTAGTCCTTGTGAGCTGCCCTACATGATCAAGGCATCTATGTAATCCTCTTGCTTTTGCTATGCTCGGTTTGTTGGGATCCCATGGATTATGAGATTATGTTCAGATTGTTATGAGTTATATATTTGATTATCCTTTTATATTATGTTCCTTAGTGATTCTTGCATGTTCTCTGTTGCTTTTTATTGCTTTGGCCAAGTAGTAGATTGTAACTCCAAGAGGAAGCGTTATGCATGATTCTGGGTTCCGGCCCCTCGATGTCTAGCTTGAGTGACAGAAACATGAGACTAGGGGATGTCGTGTTGCCACCAGGGAGAAAACAACGGTGCGTGTGACCACGGTTGCAAGGAATGTTTACCTTATGCATAGTTCGTTAATGCAGTTGTCCGTTGCTTTGAGTTTACACTTTGTGTGCGGCTCGCAACTTAATACCGGAGAGATGTTCTGGATAGATATCTCAAGGTGGAGGATTAGTAAGTAGATGTCGATGAATAAACGGTATACTTGTCTTGGCATACTGCCCATTACTATTGATCCTCTAACTATCAAGGAGCATAATTGGCATTGCGGTGCAATCATAATTATGTCAATTGCCCAACTATGATTTGTTTACCCTAGCATAGTTGTTTATCATTCTTTGGGAGAGAGACATCACTAGTGAACATTATGTGACTCCGGTCCATATCACCATCATTGTTTACACCTCCATCATTTACCGCTTTCATTTACTTTTCCGTTGCAATCACTATTACCTTCCCGCTTGTGTTTTGATCCTTTGCAAACTACAAGGCCGGAGAGATTGACAACCTCTCTGTACTCGTTGGGAGCAAAGTTATTTGTTGTGTGTGCAGGTCCACGTCTTCTGCTAGCGCCAGGGTGGAAGACACCTACTTGTTGAGCCTAGGAGTCCTCCTGGTTCAATAAACCTTACAGTCTCCGTGTAAGGGAAATTTGTTGTTGACTACATATCCACCTTCCACTTGGGGTATCCAACGAGGGGCGAGAAGTATATACATCATCACGTCATCAAGCGAATTACTGGCGCCGTTGTCGGGGACTCCACTCTTCAAGATAGGGGAGTTGCACACCATCTTTTACCTTTGCTTTTTAGTCTTGTTAGTTTGCTTTCTAGATTTTGCTTTAGAGTCCTATACCAAAAATCACAAAAAAATAGTTGCTTTGCTCTTGCTTGTTGCCGTTGCTATGGGTTCCACTAAGAATACCAAGTTGTGTGACTCCTGTAGCCACAACAACAATGATTACACCTTCTCCCCTATTGCTCCAGTTACCACTAAGGGTCTTTTTACAAGTAAACCATGTGACTATACTAGTCACTATGGAGAATTATGCCCTTGGCATGGTTGCGTCGGGAAGCCACAAGATCTTTGGTTTGAAGTTGCTCCCAACCGTCCCCAAACTTGGGAAGACATCCAAACTCTTATAATACAGAGCAAATCAAACGTAGAGGATGACACTACAATTTTACTTAATAGCAATATTATTGATTTTGACAATTCTAGTCTTTCCGAAGTCATCAACTTTTTGTAAAGAATGGCTAAGGACCCCCACACTAGGACACTCAATATTGCCTTCACCGAGCATACTACCAATGCTCTTATCAAAGCTAGAGAGGAGAAGCTCAAGCTAGAGACTTCTATTCCTAGAAAACTAGAATATGATTGGGATCCTATGGTCAAAATTAAATTGAATAATATCTCTTGCATTGATTTTTGTGATGTTGGAGCTAGTGCATTTGTTATGCCCAAAAGAATGTATGATATGCTTGATTGGAAACCTTTTGATCCATGTTCTTTTGGTTTTCGTCCTGTTGATTCTTCCATAAAGAAATCTTTAGGGAGAATTGATGATGTGCTTATTATTGTCAATGATAATTATGTGCCCGTTCATTTTCTTATTATGGACATTGAATGTGATCCTTCATGTCCAATTATTTTGGGACGTCCTTTTCTCCGCACCGTTGGTGCTATAATTGACATGAAAGAGGGAATTATTAAATTACAATTTACTCTTAAAAAGAGAATGGAACACTTCCCTAGAAAGAAGATTAAGTTACCTTATGAGTGTGTTACACACGCAACTTATTCTTTTGGAGTTGATAACACTTGATCTTCTTGCATTGTGCCTAGCTCAAAGGCATAAAAGAAAGCGCTTGTTGGGAGGCAACCCAATTTGTTTTTACTTTCTGTTTTAGTGGACTTGATGTGTGTTACTACTGTAGCAACATCATTGTATCTTTATTTTTAAGCTTTGTGCCAAGTTATAGCCTCCGATTGCAAGAAAGTTAAAGAATTGTGACATGCTGTCCAGAAACAGATTCTGTCTGCTTGACGGAAACATTCGCCAAAAATCACCAGATCATCTTTTTGATCTGAATTGTTTTGACAGGATTCTCTATATAATTGTATTTCTGGCATCTGTTCTGAGTTTTTTGATTTGAGTTGCAGAAGTGCCCGAGTAAATTATTTACTACATGTTGTTCTGTTTTTCACAGATTCTGCCATGTTTTGCGTTTTCATTGTTTTGCAAATCCTAAGCTTGCTTTTTATTTGCAAAAACCCTATGGCATTCATAAGAATAAGTATATTTTCATGAAAATATTTATTTCCAGCAGGTATTGAATTATTTTATTAAGGGAACTAACCACTCTAATCAGCTTATGATGAGTTTTGTATGAAGGGAATTTTCAAGTATGCGATGGGAGAGATGATGAAAGAAGATAATGGAGTGTCAAGCGCTCAAGCTTGGGGATTCCCTCATGCATCCCAAGAAATATTCAAGGAGACTCAAGCATAAAAGCTTGGGGATGCCCCCGTGCATCCCCTTCTCTATCAACAATCATCGGTTCGTCCATCTCCATGCTTTATTTTTATCACTTCATATGATATGTGCTATGCTTGGAGCGTCCCGCTATTTGCTTTTTAGTTTTTTTTTAGTTTGGTTTGATGGTCATAAGAAGTCGAAACCTAGCCTACCTTGGTTGGGAGAGAGACATGCTCCATTTAACTCTAGAACACAACATAGGTTTTCATGCTTATGTTTTTGTGTGTTCTTCATCCTTTCGTAGCTAATGTCACGCTTAGCTCTTGGTTTTCATGCTTATGTTTTTAAGAGCTATTATTTAGGTTGATTTTGGAACTCTCTTGAGTTATCATGCTTATCTTTTTTAGAGAGTTGGCTTGTTGCACTGAGTTTTGTGTCTTGCATGAGTTGGTAATTGAGGTTGCTATTTAAGTATGGTAGTAACTTGCAATAGTTTTGAGGTATTGATTTGAGTAATGTTTGGACTATTGGTGCCAAGAGCTCGAGCGTATTAGTGATAGGTGTTGTATTTTAGGAAATCCGTGTGTTTTTCAAAAACTAAAATTAGTTGAGAACTCTAGCTACTAAATTGATCGCTAACCTTTGGAGGGGTTGGAATATATAGAGTACCCTCACGTTACCATGAGTCGAGGATGCGCAAGGATAACCAAACCCCAAAACATTCCTCCTTGGGGTACTTGTCTCTTTGTGAATTTCCTAACTAGATAGAGAGATATCGATAATAAGTGTATGAGTTCTTTGGACTAATGTGAGTATTCAATTGTTGGCACTTCCACCATCCATATTTTGCTAGCCTCTTCGGTACCGTGCATTGCCCTTTCTCACATTGAGAGTTGGTGCAAACTGCGCCGGTGCATCCAAACCCATGACATGATACGCTCTGTCATACATAAGCCTCATTATATCTTTCCTCAAAACAGACACCATACCTACCTATTAAGGCATTTCCATAGCCTTTCCGAGATACATTGCCATGCAACATCCACCATTTCATGACTTGATCTTCATGTCATACATGCTTTTGCTTGATCATAGAGCCGCATGCTAGTTGGGCCATGCCCTCATTACTGCTACATGACGCGCTAGTATCATTGCATAACCTGCTACACTGGCAGAGGCATACATTTGCATACATCATGATAGTTTTCACTTGTCGTTATGTTGAGTACTTCTTATAAAGTGTGATGATTTTTATTTATATTCATGTAAAACATAGAGTGTTGCACTTAAGAGAGGAAAAGATCCCAAAGTGGACAAACAAAGATCCCAAAGAGGGCAAATGAGTGATAAAAAGAAAGAGCCAAAGAGGCCACAAAAATAAAAAAAGAAAAAGAAAAAGAAAAAAATGAAATGAAAAGAGAGAAAGGGGCAACACTACTATTCCTTTTGAAAGATCCACACTTGTACTCCATTACTATATTGGTACTACATAGAGATTATAATTCATGCATAACTATGTGGGGACTCTTACACTATAGAACTTGGTTTGCATATTCCAATTATGAGCCTCCTCAAATGAGCTCTGGGTCTTCATGAGAAAACAAGTTGGATGCACCCCCACTAGTTCCATTGGAGAGCTTACCTTATCTCATATGTGCATCCATTTCATGGAAATCCCTACTCCTCACATCATATCTATCATTTGGCTTTCTCTCGCCTATGGTTGTCCTCATTGATGCGAGCCTTTCATACCTTTTTGTCTTCCATCCCCATCATTATTTTATTTGCCATCCTAAGTGCCAACATATCTTGCTTACGCTCATCAATTGCATGAGTGCTCAAAATCGAAAGGGAGAGGATCATTTTGACTTGTGCTAGAGAAGTGGTATGGGGATGAGTCAAAATAAGATTCTGAAGGAGACTAAGTGTGAGGTTTAGTAGATTGAGTTCTCAACTAAAAATATATTTTATCTCTGAACCCATCTCCCACTTCTTGCACGCAAACACCATTTGGAGACATTCGAGTCACGGACAGCGAGAGCTCTTGCACCTTTATGTTCTTACTTTGCTAAATTCAATACTAGATATAGACTCTTGCTTGTTATTGTCTTGACTTGAATTGCATATCTCACTTGCTTTACTTAGAAGTTCTTATATGTGTGTTAGCATGTCACCACAAAAATTATTGTGTTATCATTTATCTACTCGAGGACGAGCAAAACTTAAGCTTGGGGATGTTGATACGTCCCAAAAGTATCTATAATTTCTGCTTGTTCCATGATCTTTTGGGTGAAATTGTTATATGTTTTGCTACACTCTTATATCATTTTACACATATTTTGACTAACCTACTAACTCAGTGCACCCATTGCAAGTTTCTGTCTGCTGGTGTCTATTTTGCATGGGCTTTTGCCCAATTTTCCAAAGCCCAAAAAAATCTAGAAAAATATATAAAAAATCAGCGAAATAGAAGCTTCGGGATCACCGAATGGGGGGCACAGGGGGCCAGGGGCCTCCCAGGCGGCCTGCTGGCGCGACCAGGTCCAAGGCCGCGCTAGGAGGTCGCCTCAATAGGTCCCACCTCCTGTGGTGCCCTCCTTTGGCCTATATTTAGAGATCCGTGAGGAAACCCTCGAAGACTTTCTGGAATCACGAATTTCTCCATCGTTCCATCACCGCGTCGCTTCCAAGATCAGGAACGTCAGGAGACCTCTTCCCGGCACCCTACCGGAGGGATGATTGACCTCCGGGAGCTTCTCCACCGCCATGGATGCTTCCCGGACGTGCCGTGAGTAGTCCTCCTTGGACCATGAGTCCATGACGAGTAGCTATGTGATGTCTTCTCTCCAATCTTGTGCTTCTATGGTTAGTCCTTGTGAGCTGCCCTACATGATCAAGGCATATATGCAATCCTCTTTCTTTTGCTATGCTCGGTTTGTTGTGATCTGATGGATTATGAGATTATGTTCAGATTGTTATGAGTTATATATTTGATTATCCTTTTATATTATGTTCCTTAGTGATTCTTGCATGTTCTTTATTGCTTTTTATAGCTTTGGCCAAGTAGTAGATCGTACCTCCAAGAGGGAGTGTTATGCATGATTTTGGGTTCTGGCCCCTCGATGTCTAGCTTGAGTGACACAAACATGAGACTAGGGGATGTGTGATACGTCTCAAACGTATCTATATTTTTTTATGGTTTCATGTTGTTATCTTGTCAACTTTGGATGTTTTATATACCTTTTTTATGTTTTTGGGACTAACTAATTAATTCAGTGCCAAGTGCTAGTTCCTGTTTTTTCTGTGTTTTTTGACTCTTTTTCGGATCTAATTTTGGAACGGAGTGCAAACGGAATAAAATCCCCGAAATATATTTTTCTAAAACACAAGAAGATCAGGGGACTTGAGGGCCAAGGCAGGAGGCCCACAGGGGGCCCACAAGCACTGTATCCACGGCCAGGGGGGTCGCGGCTACCATGTTTGTGGCTCCCCTGGAGCGCCCCTGCCCTAGCTCTTCGGCCTATCTATTCCCCAAAATCCCAGAAAAAATCAGGGCGTCCACGAAACCACTTTTCCGCCGCCGCAAGCTTCCGTTTCCGCGAGATCTCTTTTGGAGACCCTTCCCGGTGCCCTGCCGGAGGGGACTTTGGAGCTGGAGGGCTTCTACATCAACATCATTGCCTCTCCAATGACTCTTGAGTAGTCTACTTCAGACCTACGGGTCCGTAGTTAGTAGCTAGATGGCTTCTTCTCTCTCTTGGATTTTCAATAGAAAGTTCTCCATGATCTTCATGGAGATCTATCCGATGTAATCCTCTTTGGCGGTGTTTTTGTCGAGATTCGATGAATTGTGGATTTGTGATCAGATTATCTATGAATTATATTTGAGTCTTTGTTGATTTCTTATATGCATGATTTGATATCCTTGTAAGTCTCTCCGAGTCTTGGGTTTTGTTTGGCCAACTAGATCTATGATTCTTGCAATGGGAGAAGTGCTTGGTTTTGGGTTCATACCGTGCGGTGACCTTTCTTAGTGACAAAAGGGGCAGCAAGGCACGCATCGTGTTGTTGCCATCAAGGGTAACAAGAAGGGCTTTCATCATCGATTTGAGATTGTCCATCTACATCATGTCATCTTGCTTAAGGCGTTACTCTGTTCTTATGAACTCAATACACTAGATGCATGCTGGATAGCGGTCGGCGTGTGGAGTAATAGTAGTAGATACAGCAAGTATCGGTCTACTTGTTTTGGACGTGATGCCTATATGTATAATCATTGCCATAGATAACATCATGACTTTGCGCGGTTTTATCAATTTCTCGACAGTAATTCGCTCACCCATCGTCTACTTGCTTTCATGAGAGAAGCCACTAGTGAACACTACGGCCCCCGGGTCTACTCACAATTATCATCTCCGCTTTTACTTTTACTTTGCTTTGTTTACTTTTTGCTTTTAGTACTCACTTTGCAAACAATCTATAAGGGATTGACAACCCCTTCATAGCGTTGGGTGCAAGCTCTTTGTGTTTGTGCAGGTACTTGTGACTTGACACGATCCTCCTACTGGATTGATACCTTGGTTCTCAAACTGAGGGAAATACTTACCGCCGCTGTGCTACATGGCCCTTTCCTCTTCAAGGGAACACCAACGAAAGGCTCCAAGGCCGCGGGGGAATCCTTTGCATATTTGCCAAGGAAATCCCTATAGGCGTAACCACCAGCAAAAGGATTTCTGGCGCCGTTGCCAGGGAGGATCGCTTGCCGAGGAGTATCAAAACAAGAATAATCTCCCATCAACACGCCGATTTCTGGCGCCGTTGCCGGGGAGTGATCAAGTCAAGATCTATCCAAGTAGGTGTCGCAAACTCATCTCTTGCATTTACTTTGTTTGCCAGTTGCCTCTCGTTTTCCTCTCCCCCACTTCACCAATTTGCCTTTTTCGTTTGCCTTTTTCATTCGCTTTTTCGTTCGCCCTTTTCTCTCGCTTGCTTTCTGTTTGCTTGTGTTGCCATGTGCCTTCAATATGCTTGCATCTTCGCTTGCTGAAAATCTAGTGATATGGATCCTCATCCACTTGCTAATCTCTTTAAGAGATCAAATTATGTTGATCCAATTGCTAGTGAGTTGAGTGCACTTGACTTTCTCTATGGAGTTTTGCTTGAGACGCATGAATCTGAAAATCATGATGAAGAAATTTATGAAGTGATTCACGAGGGCTCCTTGAATGAAAAGCATGATTGCAATGGTTTCACTATAAATCATATTAGTGACAATCATGCTAAAAATTTGCAAAACCCTAAGCTTGGGGATGCTAGTTTTGCTATGTCCACTACTTGTTGCAATAATAATGATTGGGGTGATGATCTTTCTTATCATCTTGAAAATTTGTTCAAACCTCATGATGAGTATGATATTTGCTATAATATTGAAAGTGGGTTTGGAGAAGTCATGACTTTAGTTGATGATAATCCCACTATTTTTGAAGAGCATCAACTTTGCATGCATGTGGATCATGAAAAGAATATCCTATGGTATAGCTATATTGTTTAATTTGAATATGATCCCACATGTAATTGCTATGAGAGAGGAAAATATTGTGGTCGAAACTTTCATGTTGCCAATTTACCTCTTGTTATGTGGAGATTGCTATTGTCTCTTTCTTCTTCCTTGCATTTGGTAACTATTAGTTGTCTTGCCAATTTGTTTTACTATAAAATGCCTATGCATAGGAAGTATGTTAGACTTAAATGTGATTTTCACATGCTTCATGATCCTCTCGTTGTGCTTCAATTCTTGTCTTTTGAGTGAGCATCATTGAATTATCAATGCCTAGCTAAGGGCGTTAAACAATAGCGCTTGTTGGGAGTCAAGCCGATGAATTTATCTTTTTCTTTCTGTTTTGTTGCGTCCACATTTTCATAATTCTTTTGTGATTGTGTTTTTTGTGTTTCTTTTGCGTTTGTGCCAAGTGAAACCGTTATGATTAGTCTTGGGGATGATCGTTTGATCATGCTGGAAAAGACAGAAACTTTCTGCTCACGAAATGAATTTTCAAATTTTATATGTGAGAGCTTTTGAGTTGATTCTTTTTTCTGCTGATTGATACGCAAATTATTCAGAGTTTCGTACTTTTTAAGAATTTTTGAAGTACCAGAAGTATACGAAGTATACAGATTGCTACAGACTGGTCTGCTGTTAACAGATTCTGTTTTTGTTGAGTTGGTTGCTTATTTTGATGAAACTATGGATAAGATTGGGGGGTATTAGCCATGGAAGATTGAAAATACAGTAACCCAACATCAACATAAGTAGAATTTAAGTTTGCTACAGTACCTAAGGAAGTGGTGATTTGCTTTCTTATACTAATGATATCACGAGTTTCTGTTTAAGTTTTCGTGTTGTGAAGTTTTCAAGTTTTGGGTGAAGTTCTTATGGACAAAGAGATAAAGAGTGGCAAGAGCTCAAGCTTGGGGATGCCCAAGGCACCCCAAGTTGATTCAAGGATACCAAAAAAACCTAAGCTTGGGGATGCCCCGGGAAGGCATCCCCTCTTTTGTCTTCAATCCATCGGTAACGTTACTTGGGACTATATTTTTATTCACCACATGTTATGTGTTTTGCTTGGAGCGTCTTGTATCGTAGGAGTCTTTTATTTTTGTTGTGTCACAATCTTCCTTGCTGCACACCTAGAGAGAGAGAGACATGCACTCACCGTGATTTTGTGGAGCTTCACTTATATCCTTTGGTTAGGCAATTCAGCTCACATGTGTTTCACTTATATCTTTTGAGCTAGTTGATTTTGCTCTGTGTGCTTCACTTCTATATTTTGGAGCACGGCAGTGCGTGGCGTGGTAGTTGATCTATGTTATGAAAGTAGTCTCAAAAGGGGTAGTTATCCAAAGGGATAGGAAAACTTCCACCTTCATGTGCATTGAGTAGTTAGAGAAGTTAGATTCATCTCCATTAGTTTTGAGTTGTGGTTGTGGTAATATTGAAGTTATACTAGTAAGGTGTTGTGGATCTAGAAATACTTGTGTTGAAGTTAGTGATTCCCGTAGCATGCAAGTACGGTGAACCGCTATGTGATGAAATCTGAGCATGATTAGTTTATTGATTGTCATCCTTTGTGTAGCGGTCGGGATCGCGCGATGGTTTATACCTACCAACCCTTCCCCTAGGAGTATGCGTTGAATGCTTTGTTTTGATTACTACTAAAACTTTTGCAACAGGTATATGAGTTCTTCATGACTAATGTTGAGTCCATGGTTTAGATGCACTTTCACCTTCCACCATCACTATCTTCTTTAGTGTCGTGCAATTTTCGCCGGTGCATAAAACCCACCATTAGCCTCCCTCAAAACAGCCACCATACCTACCTACTATGGCTTTTTCAAAGCCATTCCGAGATATATTGTCATGCAACTACCACCATGACATGTTCCGCAGCTTCTACATTGCCCTTGCATGATCATAAGATAGCTAGCATGATGTTTCCATGCCATGCTAGATCATTGTCATGGTACACTACCGAAGGCATTTCATATAGAGTCATCATTGCTCTAAGTTTTGAGTTGTAAGTGTGATGATCATCATTGATGGAGCATTGTCCCATGTGAGGAAATAAAAGAGGCCAGCGAAGCCCATTTACAAAAAGAGGCCAAAGATGCCCACAAAAAAAAAGAGGCCAAAGAGCCCACCAAAAAAATGAGAGAAAAAGAGAGAAGGGACAATGCTACTACTATCTTTCCACACTTGTGCTTATGAAGCACCATGATCTTCATGATTGAGAGTCTCTCGTTTTGTCACCACCATATAACTAGTGGGAAATTTTTATTATATAACTTGGCTTGTATATTCCAATGACGGGCTTCCTCAAAATGTCTTTGGTCTTCATGAGCAAGCAAGTTGGATGCACACCCACTAGTTTTCTTTAAGAGCTTTCACATACTCTTAGCTCTAGTGCATCATTTGTATGGCAATCCCTACTCATTCACATTGATATCTATTGATGAGCATCTCCATAGTTCATTGATATGTCTAGTCAATGTGACCATCTTCTCCTTGTTTGCCTTTCAACCTCCACCACACTCCATTCCACTTATAGTGCTAAAACCATGGCTCACGCTCATGTATTGCGTGAGAGTTGAAAAGGTTTGAGAAAGTAAAGGTGTGAAAACAATTACTTGGCCAATACCGAGGTTGTGCATGATTTAAATTCGTTGTGCAAGGATGATAGAGCATAGCCAGACTATATGATTTTGTAGGGATAACTTTCTTTTGGCCTTGTTATTTTGAAAGTTCATGATTACCTTGCTAGTTTGCTTGAAGTATTATTGTCTCCACGTCAATACCAAACTATTGTTTTGAATCTAATGGATCTGAACATTCTATCACATAAGAGGAGTTACAAAGGACATCTATGCTAGGTAGCATGAAAGCATCAAAAATTCATTCTTTATCACTTCCCTACTCGAGGACGAGCAGGAGTTAAGCTTGGGGATGCTTGATACGTCTCAAACGTATCTATACTTTTTGATGGTTTCATGCTTTTATCTTGTCGACTTTGGATGTTTTATATACCTTTTTTATCTTTTTTGGGACTAACTTATTAATTCAGTGCCAAGTGCCAGTTCCTGTTTTTTCTGTGTTTTTGACTCTTTTCAGATCTGATTTTGGAACGGAGTCCAAACGGAATAAAATCCCCGAAATAATTTTTTCCAGAACAGAAGAAGATCGGGGGACTTGAGGGACAAGGCAGGAGGCCCACAGGGGGCCCACAAACCCTGTAGCCGCGGCCAGGGGGGCCCGCGGCTACCAGGCTTGTGGCCCCCTGGAGCTCCCCTGCCCTAGCTCTTTGGCCTATTTAGTCCCTAAAATCCCAGAAAAAATCAGGGCGTCCACAAAACCACTTTCTCGCCGCTGCAAGCTTCCGTTTCCGCGAGATCTCATCTGGAGACCCTTACCGGTGCCCTGCTGAAGGGCTTCTACATCAACATCATTGCCTCTCCAATGACTCGTGAGTAGTCTACTTCAGACCTATGGGTCCGTAGTTAGTAGCAAGATGGCTTCTTCTCTTTCTTGGATCTTCAATACAAAGTTCTCCATGATCTTCATGGAGATCTATCCGATGTAATCCTCTTTGGCGGTGTGTTTGTCGAGATCCGATGAATTGTGGATTTGTGATCAGATTGTCTATGAATTATATTTGAGTCTTTGCTGATTTCTTATATGCATGATTTGATATCCTTGTAAGTCTCTCCGAGTCTTGGGTTTTGTTTGGCCAACTAGATCTATGATTCTTGCAATGGGAGAAGTGCTTGGTTTTGGGTTCATACCGTGCGGTGACCTTTCCTAGTGACAGAAGGGGCAGCAAGGCACGCATCATGTTGTTGCCATCAAGGGTAACAAGATGGGCTTTCCTCTTAGATTTGAGATTGTCCATCTACATCATGTCATCTTGCTTAAGGCATTACTCTGTTCTTATGAACTCAATACACTAGATGCATGCTGGATAGCGGTTGACGTGTGGAGTAATAGTAGTAGATGCAGAAAGTATCGGTCTACTTGTTTTGGACGTGATGCCTATATGTATGATCATTGCCATAGATAATGTCATGACTTTGCGCGGTTCTATCAATTGCTCGACAGTAATTCGTTCACCCACGGTCTACTTACTTTCATGACAGAAGCCACTAGTGAACACTACGGCCCCCGGGTCTACTCACAATTATCATCTCCGCTTTTACTTTTACTTTGCTTTGTTTACTTTTTGCTTTCAGTTCTCACTTTGCAAACAATCTATAAGGGATTGACAACCCCTTCATAGCGTTGGGTGCAAGCTCTTTGTGTTTGTGCAGGTACTTGTGACTTGACGCGATCCTCCTACTGGATTGATACCTTGGTTCTCAAACTGAGGGAAATACTTACCGCCGCTGTGCTACATGACCCTTTCCTCTTCAAGGGAACACCAACGCAAGGCTCCAAGGCCGCGGGGGAATCCTTTGCATATTTTCCAAGGAAATCCCTATAGGCGTAGCCAGCAGCAATGTGCTAGTTGCCACCAGGGAGAAAACAACGGTGCTTGTGACCACGGTTGCAAGGATTGTTTACCTTACGCATAGTTTGTTCATGTAGTTGTCCATTGCTTTGAGTTTACACTTTGTGTGGGGCTCGCAACTTAATACCGGAGAGATGTTCTGGATAGATATCTCAAGGTGGATGATTAGTAAGTAGATGCTGATGAATAAACGGTCTACTTGTCTTAGCGTACTACCCATTACTATTGAACCTCTAACTATCAAGGAGCATAATTAGCATTGCGGTGCAATCATAATTCTGTCAATTGCCCAACTGTGATTTGTTTACCCTAGCATAGTTGTTTATCGTCTTTTGGGAGAGAGACATCACTAGTGAACATCATGTGACTCTGGTCCATATCACCATCATTGTTTACACGTCCATCATTTAGCGCTTTCATTTACTTTTCCGTTGCAATCACTATTACCTTCCCGCTTGTGTTTTGATCCTTTGCAAACTACAAGGCCGGAGAGATTGACAACCTCTTTGTACTTGTTGGGAGCAAAGTTATTTGTTGTGTGTGCAGGTCCATGTCTTCTGCTAGACAGGGGCAGCAGACACCTACTTGTTGAGACTAGGAGTCCTTCTGGTTCGATAAACCTTACAGTCTCCGTGTGAGGGAAATTTGATGTTGACTACATATCCACCTTCCAATTGGTGTATCCAACGAGGGGCGAGAAGTATATACATCATCTCGTCATCAACTCCTCTGTGACTTCTCTAGCCTCGCCTCTAGTAGTTTCATAGGTCTCGTCGATGTACGGAAGAGGGAACAATGCTATGTCTTTGCCCATTGACTGTAGCATGCCCCTGATGTCTAGCAACACCATCTACTCCACTACCTTTGAGCAGGTTTGTGATCGGCGGTAGTCATCAGACATCTCCTCTAGGTGCCTATCCCATAGACCGCGCACGTCACCTGGCTCGCAGAATACCAAGATTGTTGCAAAGAGCCTCCTGAGCAAGGATGGCATCGCGAATTGTGTTGACTCTGTAAGAGACTCGTCAAGCGTGTTGTCGGCCTCGATGAGGCCCAATCTTTCGGCAGCCTCACGGAAGCTATCATATAGCACACAGTCCACGGTCCTCAGGTCCTCGAAGGATCTCTTGCCTGGTACGTGGTTGAGCAGCACTCACAGAAATTACCGCTCCCCCTCGGCTGGATGTGCTTACACGACTCGACCTACTTGGTGTTGCTTTTGCCTCGGCCTCTAGTACTTTGCTCTCTGCCATGTGAAACTTCCTGGAAAGTCCTTGTATAGGATATCTCGATCCCAAACATGTTGCTGATTAGCGAGGAAATACTCCGTCAGCATTGACTTAGATGCTTTATCACGGGCGACGACATCGGTCAGGTCCTCTCCTTCTTTGAACATGACACTATGCATATTTGGGAAATGAAGCGGAAATTGTAGGACCGATAGGAAACTCTCGGAAAGGTTGAAGTCGAATATCCTCCACATCTCCTCCGGTGGAGTAACCCATCTTGCATCGATGTACCTTTTAATCTCGTCCACAACCCCTTTGTCATCGGGTTGGTTGATGCTGATGGAAGCTCGATCGTGGCCCTTGTATATGTATTTGCAAAGGTACTTGACGGCCTTGAGGCTGGAGCACACCTCAACATTTATGTGGCAGTTGAACATCCGCAATAGATAAGGGTTGTAAGGCACCACCCATCTGTTATCAAGCATCTGATGGCGGACCTTAGCCCGACGACCATCGTCCCGCCGTCGATTGACAGGGTATGAATCCTTCCCCTATAAGGTGTTCTGATTGAATGGTCGTGGGTACTGACTCTTGCACTTCAAGTCTTGCATAAACACATTTTTGGGATTTAGATTACCGCATGGGTCGTGCATCATATGTTTCACGACCATGGCATAAAGCTCTGGATACTTATGCTTGTCCGGGAGCTCTGCTGATATGATGCAGTCATACTGCTCTGGCTCCACAAGTTTATATTCTCTATTCATGATCAACAGGAAGTGTGAGTGGGGGAGGCCCCTCTTCTGGAGCTCGACGACATACACATGTGCTACCACAACACCCAGGATGTGCTTCGTGAACAACATCTCTTTCATGGTCTCCAACTTGGCCCTAAACACACGCGCGACAAGATCTGGTTGGTCCTGGGGTGTCTGGCCAGGAAGGAGCTCATTCAATATCTCCTCCCAGCTAGGATTGCACGTCATAGTCAAAAATATGTTAGGCTTCCCATAGGTATGCATCAGTGCCATAGCGTCCATATGCCTCCCCTTCATGTCTCGGTTGCTCCCCTGATGCGTCCCTGGAAGCACGATCCTCTTGCCAACAGTGCTCGCTCGCACCTCCCCAACCGCGATGCTATCCACAAGGCCTTGATATAAATCGTCATGTTTCTGTGTTTGGTGGTCCCTGGTCCACTTCAACCTACAACCCTCAATCTTGATGAACATGTCCACACCCCACTATTGGAACAGGCGTGCTCCGTGATGTATGGGGTTGAATATCGAATGGCGCGCCTGTAGCCGGTAACAGTAGTAGTCCTTGACAGAGACGCACAACTGGTTGTTCCCCTCTGTGCAAAGACGTGAAAGAAGACGGTTAGGTACCATATGGGAAGGATAGACAATGTTTTTTTGCATACAAGCATACGAAACGGGCGAACCTGAATCGTTATCGTGGTTCCGTCTTGGTTGTTGTGCAAGCCTTCAAGGGGCATTGCGCTTCGGGATATTTGGATGCCAACCAAGCTCCCCCCCCCTAGGGAAAAAGAGGGGATACGAGAGTGGGTCATAGCAGCCATCTGTGGCATGTATACTATGCTTCTCGTTGTTGTCCCCATAGAGTGTAATGATGCGGTTGAACCTGTTTGTTAGATCATTTCCCTCGACCCAAATCGCAGCCACCTCGGATGACACAGGTTTGTTATATCCCCGTTGATCTAGCTTCTGGTGAGTGTTTAGGTCTATGTGGTACTCCTCGAGGTTTTCCTTGTGGGCACCTAAACTTCTAAACTGTTGGGAGTAGGGGTTGCCCCTAAGGATGTCCACTAACTTACTGACAACGCGTTGGTCCAATTTTTTGGTGGCCTCCTTGCGATGGCTTAAGTTGGGGTCATCGTCATAGAAGTACAACTGCAGATGTCGAGGATGAGCTGTTGGACCGAACAAATGCACTTTGTGGTAAATAGTGCCCTGCGCCCGAAACGTGTATACCCCAGACTTCATGTTCGTATAGTTGTTGTCTAGGATGACGCCAAGGGTAGTGAAGGAGAAGTGACCGTTGAATAACCGAATGCTCTCCTGAAAGTGCCGAGAGTCTGCATCCGCGCTAGACCATAACATCATCAGCTCTGGAATAGGCTCTGGTTTGGCCAACTATATTTCCCTGTTTCGACAGCAGAAGCCAACTGTCTCGTACTGGAACTTCTTGGCCTTGCAATGGTCGCAGTTCGCTGCGTGCTTCAGGATGTGTGTGCTGTCTGGGATGTTCGAGTACACATAGTCAAAAGGATCAAGGTCGATAGGTCCAGTGTTGGACGAGTCCACGGAATGATCGATGTATGTGCCATCAGTGTCGTATCCTGCAAGCATCGTCAAGACATAACATGTCACGATAGGATTCACATCATAAATGAATAGTATACAGGGACAAGAAGCGAAAGGCGCCTCAGAGTACCTTCACCGGCAAACAGGTAGTACTCATCATCCATGAGGTCATCGAAGAGTGCAGTATCGTCCATTATGAAGGGGAGGAAGGTTTAGTGTGTCTGGTGACATGGTGAAGAGTAAAGATGAGAGGGTTACCATCGGTACATATGGTCTAAGATGGCGTGCTTGATGAAGGGGAAGAAGCCACTGAAGCAACTCATGTGGGTGGTGAAGATGAGTTTGTTGCTGCTTTGTTCACATCTAAGGTACTTGCCTCTTGGCGGGGAGTCCTCCGTTTAGCTTCAAAGCTTGCATTACGATGATCTAGCAATGCTGACTTCTTACCTTCTGGTATGCTCTTCCCACGCGCTCTTCGTTTTATGACATTGCCTTGAATCTTCTTTACCGCCATACCTTCTTTGTGAGCTCGCTGCTTAGCCCTACGTTGTGCTCTGGTCTCATGCCTCTGCTCATGGGCATTATTCTGGTTGTCGTATATTCGCTGATCATTGCTTTGCTGCGAGCATTCATGTGGTCGTCCTATTGATCATTGCTGCCTCTTGAGATTGCGTTGGTTTTTCCCTTGAAGAGGAAAGGGTGATGCAGCACAGGAGCAGTAAGTATTTCCCTCAGTTTGAGAACCAAGGTATCAATCCAGTAGGAGAATCGCGTCAAGTCCAGAGTACCTGCGCAAACACAAAAGAGCTTGCACCCAACGCTATAAAGGGGTTGTCAATCCCTTCAAGATTGATTGCAAAGTGAGATCTGAAGGCGGAAAGTGCAACGAAGTAAAAGAGTAAGGCTGAAAATATGGTGTAAAGTAGACCCGGGGGCCATAGTGTTCACTAGAGGCTTCTCTCAAAATAGCAAATATTACGGTGGGTGAACAAATTACTCTCAAGCAATTGATAGAACCGCGCAAAGTCATGACGATATCTAAGGCAATGATCATACATATAGGCATCACGCCCGAGACAAGTAGACCGATAGTTTCTGCATCTACTACTATTAGTCCACACATCGACCGCTATCCAGCATGCATCTAGTGTATTGAGTTCATGACGAACAGAGTAACGCTTTAAGCAAGATGACATGATGTAGAGGGATAAACTCAAACCAATGATGAAAACCCCATCTTTTTACCCTTGATGGCAACAACATGATGCGTGCCTCGCTACCCTTCTTCCACTGGGTGAGGTCACCGCACGGTATGAACCCAAAACCGAGCACTTCTCCCATTGCAAGAATCATAGGTCAAGTTGGCCAAACAAAACCCACAACTCGAAGAGAATTACAAGGATATGAAATCATGCATATAAGATATCAGAAGAAACTCAAATAAGATTCATAGATAATCTGATTATAAATCCACAATTCATCGGATCTCGACAAACACACCGCAAAACAAGATTACATCGGATAGATCTCCATGAAGATCATGGAGAACTTTGTATTGAAGCTCCAAGGGAGAGAAGAAGCCATCTAGCTACTAGCTATGGACCCGAATGTCTATGGTGAAGTACTCACGCATCATCGGAGAGGTCATGGTGTTGATGAAGAAGCTTGCGGCACTTGGCACCCCTCCGGCAGGGCACCAGAACGTGCCCCAGATGGGATCTTGCGGAGACAGAAGCTTGCGGCGGCGGAAAAGTATTTTCATGGATCTCTTTCGCAGTTTTGGAATTTTTCTGAATTTATAGGCGGAAGAGGTAGGGCAGATGTGCCACGGGGGTCCCACAAGCTTGCTAGGTGTGGGCCCCCACCCTGGGTGCGCCTAGGGGGCTTGTGGTGTCCCCTGCTGGCCCCTGCCTTGGTTCTCAAGGCTGGCATGTATCTTCTGTTCCGGAAAAAATATTTTCAGAAGTTTTATTCTGTTTGGACACCGTTTAAAATCCTCCTCTGAAAAGGTTCAAAAACACGAAAAAAACAGGAACTCGCACTTGGCACTGAGTTAATAAGTTAGTCCCAAAAAAGATATAAAAGGCATACAAAACATCCAAAGTTTGACAAGATAATAGCGTGGAACTATCAAAAATTATAGATACGTTGGAGACGTATCAAGCATCCCCAATCTTAACTCCTGCTCATCCTCGAGTAGGGAAGTGATAAAGACTGAATTTTTGATGTGGAATGCTACCTAGCATAGTTGTCCTCTGTAACTTCTGTCATGTGACATGAATGTTCAGATCCGTAAGATTCAAAACAATAGTTTGCTATTGACATGAAAACAATAATACTTCAAGCAAACTAGCAAGGTAATCATGAACTATGGAAATAACAAGGGCAAAGAAAGTTATCCCTACAAAATCATATAGTCTAGCTATACTCCATCAACCTGACACAACTAATTTAAATCATGCACAACCCTGGTATTGGCCAAGTAATTGTTTTCGCACTCTTACTTTCTCAAACCTTTTACAACTATCACGCAATACATGAGCGTGAGCCATGGATATAGCACTATAGGTGGAATAGAGTGTGGTGGTGGTGAGACAAAAAGGGAGGAGATGGTCACATTGACTCGGCATATTAAAGGGCTATGGAGATGCCCATTAGTAGATATGAATGTGAATGAGTAGGGATTGCCATACGAAGGATGCACTAGAGCTATAAGTATGTGAAAGCTCAAAAGGAGAACTAGTGGGTGTGCATCCAACTTGCTTGCTCACGAGGACCTAGGGAAATTTGAGGAAGCCCATCATTGGAATATACAAGCCAAGTTATATAATAAATATTCCCACTAGTATATGGTGGTGACAAAATGAGAGGCTCTCAATCATGAAGAACATGGTGCTATTATGAAGCACAAGTGTGGAAAAGATAGTAGCATTGTCCCTTCTCTCTTTTTCTCATTTTTTTATTTGGGCTCTTTGGCCTCTTTTCTCTTCTATTTTTTTTATTTGGGCTCTTTGGCCTCTTTTTTATTTCCTCACATGGGACAATGCTCTAATAATGACGATCATCACACTTTTATTTACTCACAGCTCAAAGCTTAGAACAATGATGACTCTATAGGAAATGCCTCCGGCGGTGTACCGGGATGTGCAACGATCTAGCTTGGCGTATGACGTTGAAACATCTCGCTAGCTATCTTACGATCATGCAATGACAATATGAGAGTGACGGCACAAGTCATGAGACGGAACGGTGGGAGTTGCATGGCAATATATCTCGGAATGGCTATGAAAATGCCATAGTAGGTAAGTATGGTGGCTGTTTTTAGGAAGGCATATGGTGGGTTTGTGCACCGGCGAAAATTGCGCGGCAATAGAGAGGCTAGAAATGGTGGAAGGTGAAAGTGCATCTATACCATGGACTCACATTAGTCATGAAGAACTCACATACTTGTTGCAAAAGTTTTTATTAGTAATCGAAACAAAGTGCTAAACGCATACTCCTAGGGGAAGGGTTGGTAGGTGTAAACCATCGCGCGATCCCGACCACAACACAAAGGATGACAATCAATTGATCAATTATGATCCGACTTCCTAACATAGTGGTTCACCATACGTGCATGTTACGTGAATCACTAACTTCAACACAAGTATTTCTAGATTCACAACACCCTACTAACATAACTCTTAATATTACCAAATCCATGTCTCAAAACTAATTGAGAGGAATCAAACTTCTCTTTCTAGTCAACGCACATGAAGATGGAAGTTTTTGTATCCTCTTTGGTTACCTATCACCTTTGGGACTAATTTCATAGCAAAAACCAACTACCAAGTCAGGCACCGCCGTGCTCTAAAAAGATCTAAGTGAAGCACATAGAGCAAAAATTATCTAGCTCAAAAGATATAAGTGAAGCACGATGAGCATTCTAGAAAATTCACGATGAGTGCATGTCTCTCTCAGAAGGTTACGGAAAGGATGATTGTGAAACAACAAAAAGAAAAGACTCCTAAGATACAAGACGCCCCAAGCAAAACACATATCATGTGGTGAATAAAAATATAGCTCCAAGTAATGTTACCGATGGATTGAAGACGAAAGAGGGGATGCCTTCCCGAGGCATCCCCAAGCTTAGGCTTTTTGGTGTCCTGGAATTTAGCTTGGGATGCCTTGGGAATCCCCAAGCTTGAGCTCTTTCCACTCTTTATCCATTTGTCCATGAGAACATCACCCACAACTTGAAAACTTCACAACACAAAACTTAAACAGAAACTTGTGATATCATTAGCACAAGAAAACAAACTACCACCTCTTTAGGTACTGTAGAAATCTTGATTTCTATTAATATTGGTGTTATATTACTGTATTCTCACTTTTCCATGGCTAGTACCCCCCGATACTATCCATGGTTTCATCAAAACAAGCAACCAACTCAACAGAAACAGAATCTGTCAAAAACAGACAAGTTTGTAGCAATCTGTATACTTCGTATACTTATGGTACCTCAAAAATTCTGAAAACTTACGACAGCCTTGGAAAAAAGCATATCAACCAGCAGAAAAAAGAATCAACTCAAAATCTCTTTCTGTATAAAAATGAAAAATAATTTCGTGAGTGAAAAGTTTATGTCTTTTTCCAGCAGGATCAAACAACCATCACCAAGACTAGTCATAAAGGTTTTGCTTGGTTCAAACACAAAAAGGAACACAAAAGACAGAATCATAACAGAATTATGATGGTGTGGACACAACAGAACAGAAAGAAAAAAAGTAAAGATAAATTCGTTGGGTTGCCTCCCAACAAGCGCTAGTGTTTAACGCCCTTAGCTAGGCTTAACGATTTCAATGATGCATACACAAAAGACAAGAATTGAAGCGCAACGAGAGCATCATAAAGCATGTGAAAATCAGATCTAAGTCTAACATACTTCCTATGAATAGGCCTTTGTCACATCCCTGACACCTTAAGCAAGTTAGCTTTGTGCTCATGTCTTCTTTGCATTGCATCTAAGAAATTTTCAACAGGAACAAAGAAAGTGGTGAAGGAAAAACTCAAAACCCTAGCCACTTCTTTAAATAAAGGAAATCTCAAACTAGTTAAAATCAATGAACCCAAAATGGCCTCAAGAAAAGTTCAATCTTTCTGATAAATCATGAAAGTAAATGAGCAATGAAGAAAACCATTTTCTTGACACTTTAAGCATTTTAAATAAATGCGAAAAGCTACTGGTTTCAAGTTTTAAATTTGAAATCAGAAACTTTAAACTTTCAAAAATATTGAAAACTTTGAGAATGGTTAGAAATATTCCAACAAATATTCTGGTGTGTTTAAAATAGTTTTTACAAACTATTTGGGAGTTAAAATAAATGGTAAAACAATGAAATAGAAAAAACAGAAACAAAACAGAAAAGAAAATGGGAAAAAGTTACCTGACGCTCACCTGGCCCGGCCCATCTTCTTCCTGTCGTCTTCCTCCCCCGCCAGTGGGCAGCAGGAGGTGGCCGCCGCGTACTCTGGCGCGGACACGCACTTGTGCGCCTGCCTGGCCGCCGTCTCGCGCTGGCAAGCCCGGGGATAAGCTCCCCGAGCCCGTGGCTATCCATCCCAGCGCCAGATCCCCCCCTCCTCTCGGATCTCTCCTCCCTCCTTCTGCCGCCATTGGAGCACGAGCAGAGCTCGAGCTCGCCGTCGAGCTAGCCGACCCTTCTCCCTCCTGAGCCACGCAGTAGGTCCGCCGCACCACCCAGAAGCTTCCTAGCCCCGAGCCCGACGCTGAGGTGCAGTGAAACGACGAGCAGCTGTCGTCTTCTTCCTCGGGTCGCCGAAGATCGCCGCCGACGTTCTCCCTCTCCAGGCCGTCCCCGAGCAAACTAGCGCCACGACTGCACTCCCCGTGAGCATGCGGTCATTTCCCCTAAGCTCTCCCCGTCGATCCCCTCCTCTAGGCTTAGTTCCATCGGAGCCCGACGAGGACCGCCGCTGCAGCTCGTCGCCGGTAGCCCTCCGGTGACGGGTTGGTCCGTCTGAGGCCACCAACAGCCTCAGGACATCATGTAGATGCGCTAGGTGCCCAGCCCCGCGCGTTTTGAACCCGTATTCGATGGCTTCGACGATGGCCGAACTTGGTCGCCGCCAAGCTCGTCGCCGGCGTTGATTCCGGCCACCCCAGCCCCTGGGGCTTGTCCCATCGTGCGCACCATCGAGTGGCCGTTCCTCTGGTGCTCTTCGCGCCGAGTTTGGCCCTCTGTGCGCCATTTCCGAAGCCCCCTGACGTCTGGTGCTCGCCGGAGGCTCCCCGCCGGCGAGGACGACCTCGCCGCCGATGGATCTCAGCTGGCCTGAGCCACTGACGGGTGGGGCCAGCCTCTGGATAGTTTAGAGATAATAAAAATAAATCAGATTAATAAATAAGACACTGACATGTGGGTCCAGTGAGTTAATTAACTAAATAAGATTAATCCTAATCTAAAATTGACCAGAGAGACTGACCAGTGGGTCCCACTGGTCAGGTTTGACTTTCAACGGCCAGATGGACCTGCTGATGCAATAAAGAGATTTTTCAATATAAAAATAATTCTAGAAATGTTTAAAACTTCAAAAATTCATAGAAATTAATCTGTAACTCCAATGAAAATAATTTATATATGAAAAAGTATCAGAAAAATTCAAGGAATCTGAATATGCTATTTTTATTCATGTTCGAAAAAGTTACAGAACCCAAACATGTAGATCAATGAATAAGTCAATTCTTATAAATATTTTATAAATGGAATTTGGAAAATATTCAAATTTCATTATGAATGACATGATAAAACAATGTTTCTAATAACAAACCAGTACCTTAACATGACATCTCATGCATGCTAACATCAAGTTGATCTGAGCATGAGGTCGAATCAATTAAATCGGTATCCGAGAATACCTCGTTTGAATTGATATTTGAATGTGATTCAAATCAACTTGAAACCTAATACATGTTGATTATAATAGTTTATCACCTTGCATTCTCATGCCATGCTCATGCATCATCTTGTTTGCATATGATTGTTATTGATTGTTGTCATTCATTTCGGTAGGCTCCGCTCCCCCGGATTCCACCGAATATCCGTCTGACGGATATTGTCCCTCCTCTGAGCAACAAGGCAAGCAACCATTTTGATCATCCCGATAAATCCCATGTTCTTGCTCCTGCACTTATTTATTGCATTAGGATCAAATGCTTCAAATGCTTTTGCCACGTTAGTTGAACCCACTTCCTTTGCATGACCTAACCTTGTCACAGTAAATAGCCGAACCTTGCAACCTAGCATACCTGGTAGTTGCTTGAGCTATGTTGTGCCTTATCCTGCTATGCATGCTATGCTTAGAGTTGTGTATGGTCTGTCATCTGGGAGATGAACAGAATTGTGAGAATGTATTCGGTAAGCAAAGGTTGTGTGTTGAACCTGATTTGGTAAAGGTACCGGTGAAAGGCTGTGTAGGAGTACATGGCGGGTTGTTTCATTGGAAGCGTCCTTAGGAACTGAGTTCCGTGTATGTAATCCAAGACTAGATACTTCCACATGCTGGGCCCTGAAATATGACCCGCTCGGCCTATTAATCGCTTAGTACTCTGTCCAGGAGTTGCAAGTAGTTTCTGGTGTTTATAGTAATGTTGGAGGCCGTGCATGGTGCTGACCTGAGAAGTGGGACGTGATGCGGTAGGCAGTGGCACGGTGTACCAAGTGGCACCCGGATGGTGGGCTTGGGAACCCTGCGCACATCGTTTGAGGCCGTGGCGGAAACCTCGGCCGGACTTCCGTACGGGTTACTCTCAGATAGGCGATAAACCTGGACTAGGTACTAGTGTGGTTAACGGTCGTGGCCGACTCCCTCGCTGGGCTTCCGCTTGAAGGTTGCCGAGGTGCATGACGTGCACATGGCGATAAGTGGCAAGAGCGTGTGTGACGAAGTACACCCCTGCATGGTTATGATCTATTCGAATAGCCGCGTCCGCGGATATGGACTACTTGGAGACATATGTTGTTCATAGATAACTTCAATGGCTACTCATAAAATTGTCAAGATAAGCGCGAGTGTCGTGGACGGCATTTTCGTATGGAGACGGAATGATTCCACGATGGTGTATTGTTGTGGTGTTAGTGGACTCGTGTGCGAGAAATCAAGTTGTCAAAATTATTTAAAAATGCAAGTTGTCTAGCCACGAGTCAAATGCTGGCTTTCCGCATGAAACCCCACAATACCTTATTGATACCTGGCATGAGTAGATAGTTATCCTAAAGTCTTGCTGAGTACCTTCGTACTCATGTTTGCTTAATAATTGTTGCAGAGGTTGCTAATGACCGTAATGGAGGGTTCTTCGTAGACATCGACGACGACGAGTAGCTGGTGTCCCAGCTACGATCTGGCCCTACGTTGGGTCTGTAGTATAGTCAGGCCATGTGCCTTCTAGTTGCCCTGTTTGTACTCAGACAGCTTTAAACTCTTCCGCTGGCTTGTAACTGAATGACTGCTATTATGGGTCGTGAGACCCTTAATGTGTAATATTATGTGTGTGGCTCTTCCGAGCCTCTTAAATAAAGCTTGTATGTTTATGGTTATGTTGTGATGCCATCGATGTATCTATACATATCGGTATGCCATGCGTACGTGTGTCGTACTTGATATGTATGGGGTTCGATTACCTAGTCGTGAACTTTAGTAGCACTCCTTACAAGGAAATGCCCCTTTGTGATCCAACGAGCCTTGGTAGTTCGCTACTGCTCCGGACACATCGGTTGACCGGCATGTGTCCTTCTTAGCTGTTGTGTATGTCCCCTTTGGGGAAATGTCACGCGATGTAATGGAGTCCTTGTAGCTTGCTACAACTCGTCTACACTCGCTGGTGACCGACACCTGCTTTGTTGGGTCATGTATGCCTGTCCTTGTGCGGTACTTCCACTTTGATTTGTGACTAGACTTGTCGATCCGGGTTCTTTGACATTGGAATGCTAGCGACACTATTGCATACGTGAGTCAAAAGACGCAAACGGTCCCGGCTAAGGTAAGGCTGCAGCCGTGGAGTTAACCGTGCGTGAGACCGCAATGAGATGCGATGTGTTACAGGCTGGATTCCTATGACTTAGGATCGGGGTCCTGATATCCTTTTATAGGAAAACAAATTGTCAAGACAACCAATAATTACCATATGAAGGAAGAAGAAAGAGGCAATATCAATCTCAACATAATGAGAGGTGATTTGGTAACATGAAAGTTTCTACCACAATATTTTCCTCTCTCATAGCAATTACATGTGGGGTCATATTCAAATTCAAAAATATAGCTATCACAAAGGAAATTCTTTTCATGATCCACATGCGTGCAAACTTGACGCTCTTCAAAAATAGTGGGATTATCATCAACTAAAGTCATGACTTCTCCAATCCCACTTTCAATATTATTGCAAATATCATTGCAACAAGTAGTGGACATAGCAAAACTATCATCCCCAAGCTTAGGGTTTTGCATATTTTTAGCATGATTGTCATTAATAGAATTTATAATTAAATCATTGCAATCATGCTTTTCATTCAAGGAGCCCTCCTGAATCATTTCATAAATTTTTTCATCACAATTTTCAAATTCACGCATCTCAAGCAAAACTCCATAGAGAAAGTCAAGTGCACTCAACTCACTAGCAATTGGATCAACATAATTGGATCTCTTAAAGAGATTAGCAAGTGGATGAGGATCCATATCAATAGATTTTCAGCAAGCGAAGATGCAAGCATTTTGAAGGCACATAGCACATGAGCGAAGGAAAGGAAAATGAAAAAACCCAAATATTTTTGTAAATTTTTGTTTCTCAGAAGTGCGGGAGAGGAAAACGAGAGGCAAAAAAGTAAATACAAGAAATGAGTTTGCGACACTTACTTGGATGAGTTCTTGACTTGATCCTTCCCGGCAACGGCGCGAGAAATCCTTCTACTGCCTCTTGAGCTTGCGTTGGTTTTCTCTTGAAGAGGAAAGGGTGATGCAACATAGGAGCAGTAAGTATTTCCCTCAGTTTGAGAACCAAGGTATCAATCCAGTAGGAGAATCACGTCAAGTCTAGAGTACCTGTGCAAACACAAAAGAGCTTGCACCCAACGCTATAAAGGGGTTGTCAATCCCTTCAAGATTGATTGCAAAGTGAGATCTGAAGGCGGAAAGTGCAACGAAGTAAAAGAGTAAGCCTGAAAATATGGTGTAAAGTAGACACGGGGGCCATAGTGTTCACTAGAGGCTTCTCTCAAAATAGCAAATATTATGGTGGGTTAACAAATTACTATCGAGCAATTGATAGAACCGCGCAAAGTCATGACGATATCTAAGGCAATGATCGTACAAATAGGCATCACGTCCTAGACAAGTAGATCGATACTTTCTGCATCTACTACTATTACTACACACATCGACTGCTATCCAGCATGCATCTAGTGTATTGAGTTCATGACGAACAGAGTAACGCTTTAAGCAAGATGACATGATGTAGAGGGATAAACTCAAACCAATGATGAAAATCCCATCTTTTTACCCTTGATGGCAACAACACGATGCGTGCCTCGCTACCCCTTCTGTCACTGGGTGAGGTCACCGCACGGTATGAACCCAAAACCAAGCACTTCTCCCATTGCAAGAATCATAGATCAAGTTGGCCAAACAAAACCCACAACTCGATGAGAATTACAAGGATATGAAATCATGCATATAAGAGATCAGAAGAAACTCAAATAAGATTCATAGATAATCTTATCATAAATCCACAATTCATCGTATCTCAACAAACACACCACAAAAGAAGATTACATCAGATAGATCTCCATGAAGATCATGGAGAACTTTGTATTGAAGATCCAAGAGAGAGAAGAAGCCATCTAGCTACTAGCTATGGACCCGAAGGTCTATGGTGAACTACTCATGCATCATCGGCGAGGTCATGGTGTTGATAAAGAAGCCCTCCGTATTTGAATCCCCCCTCCGGCAGGGCACCAGAATGTGCCCCAGATGGGATCTTGCGGAGACAGAAGCTTGCGGCCGCGGAAAAGTATTTTCGTGGATCTCTTTCGCACTTTTGGAATTTTTCTGAATTTATAGGCGGAAGAGGTAGGGCAGACATGCCACAGGGGGCCCACAAGCCTGCTAGGCGCGGGCCCCCCTGACCGCGCCTAGGGGGCTTATGGGGTCCCCTGCTATCCCATGCCTTGGTTCTCAAGTTTGGCGCGTATCTTCTATTCCGAAAAAAATCTTTTCGGAAGTTTTATTCCATTTGGACACCGTTTAAAATCCTCCTCTGAAAAGGGTCAAAAACACGGAAAAAACAGGAACTGGCACTTGGCACTGAGTTAATAAGTTAGTCCCAAAAAAGATATAAAAGGCATACAAAACATCCAATGTTTAACAAGATAATAGCATGGAACTATCAAAATTATAGATATGTTGGGGACGTATCAATCATCATCGCCCAGGGTACGACTAAGGTACTCGCCTGCACTTTAGTTCGCTAGTAAATACTGGTTGAACACACATGGACATATCAAGTAGTGTAAAGATGAGGGATTACCATCTGATTCCAAGCCGTGACCAGCCTTACTTGCGGACCGGGGGGCATGAGATGAAGCAGCGGGTTCCCCGACTACCAACGGATGAGTGGTCGACATTAGGTTGGGGGCAGCTAAGGTAGCTGCATCTGGTCGCGGCATTGTTATGGATTCAATGCAAAGGATGTTGTGCCTAGCCGCGAGTTTTGCGTTTCGCTGAGCTCACGTATTCTGCTTCTCTTCGGGTGACATGTTTTGCGCACGTGCTCTTCGGCGGGAGTTTGTCTCTTGCTTATCGTCGTCGGTCATATTTTGGTACGCGGTCCTTGTATAGCTATTCCTATCTTGCCTGTTCTCGACCGACATATTTTGGTGGGCCGCCCTTCTAAGTGCGTTACTCTGTTCCTTCTCCTCTGATGTGATATGTTTCCTGGCTTCTCTTTGACAGCAATTTCTCTCCTCATATTTTTTTGTTTTCCTAGCTGCTCTGCGACGTGCATTGATTTCCTCCTTCTGGTCAGGTGTTAACCTATCTCGTCGTGCTATATATTGGTCTCGCCCTTTCTATTTTTTGTCTTATGTAATGACTGCGCTTGAAGCAAGTTGTTGAGGACCAGTTTGTGAGGTGTTGAGCCTTGGTGCTATATATGAAACAATATCATGCTCAGTGGTGCTATGTGTTCCTCCAAGTGATGCATGATGATCATTGTAGGTGGCTTCACGAGAATGATTTCCTGAAGATCCATTTTATGAACCACTTAGGTTATGAAATGTAACACTGCTAATGGAAAATATGCCAGTGGGTAAGGGCAATACCAATTGGGGTTTCGACATGCTGCACTGGCCGAAAGGCCGTGAGGTTGCCAGCTACGGAACCATCATACGAAGCTGGGTCGGCAGATTGCCATCATCGTCGGAAGACGAAACACTGTTGTTAGTAGTGTCCGTTTGGTCGCGTATGAAAAAACCAGACAGTGGTCGGTGGGTAATGGTGGGTTATCGCCTCGGTGTCCTCTCGTATTCAACAAGTGGTATTAATTAATGTAGGATAAGTTGTGAAATATTAATGTATACCTTATATGCAGACATGTGATTGGCATAGATATGCCTCTTTTTCCTTTATCATACAGATTTCCGCTTTCCTCTGACATCTCTGTCTCCTATATGTTATTCATTAAAACTGCATTCTTTTGCAATAAGAAAATTACTAAATATGATGAATGATGAATGCACTCTTTTGCAATAAGAAAACTGGATTCTCTAAATCCATGAATGATAATCATGTAAGGTAAGCAGATTCTTTTAGGTTGATTTTTTTCATAGGATAGGAAAACTATTTGGGTAAGCTAGGTTTCTATGGTGGTGTAAAAGGATTTTGTGGAAATATCAAATTTTTTGTGTGTGGTTCATATGTACCCATGTTAATAACATCAGTATAGACGCTCAAAAAACATCAGTACAAACAATAAACATATATTGGATTTGAGAGGCCCCATGTGTCTTCCATGCTAAAGTTAGCAGGTGGCTGCTTTGCTTAGTCGGTACGGGGTCTGAGACATCATTGGCAATACAACACAGGGGAACCAAAGTCGACTGTTTATGCGCCCTCTGGATGATGTGTTCCCCTGTCTTGTTTTATTTTTTTGAGTACCCTCGATGATATACTTGGATGGTATTGCAATGTTTTATGCCAACTCATATGGTCATTAAAAAGTCTTTTTCTTTAATTGAAACTTGGATGTCTATCTTGAAAAGTGTTATTTTTGTTGACTAAAGTTGGATGAGAAAAACTATTTCTATTTCAGCACTTGCATGTGCATGCTTCACTTTTTTTCTTATAACTTTCCATCTGTAATCATGCATTATGTATTGCAGATGGACCAGTTGATTCAACGGTTCACATAAAGGACTCAACCTGCAAACAAGACGATTGTTCCCAAGGTAGTGAAACACAATGCCCTGGGCCACATGTTCCAGAGGTACGCCATGAAACGGTGATGATTGGCTATGAATGCTCTAACTATACTAATTGGTTGAGTTGTGCTTGGTGAAGTATTTAGTATTAATATATCCTTAGTGTTGCAACCTGCCGCAAACTTACAACATTAGTAGCTTTGTTTTCTTTGAACTGACTGCAGAAAACTGCTTGTCATGAGTGTTAGATTCCCTCTTGTCTTAGTAAGGAGGGGTAGATTTCATAGAGTTACTTCTCTTAGCGGTGGATTGTGTTCTTCTTGGTGTGGTTTTATGGTCTGAAATTTGGATTTAGTGTCCTTCTGTTGATGTCTAGCTCGAAAAGTGTTATTTCTGTTGACTAAAGTTGGATGAGAAAACCTATTTCTGTTTCAGCACGTGCATGTGCATGCTTCACATTTTTTCTTATAACTTTCCACCTATAATCATGCATTATGTATTGCAGATGGACCAGCTGATTCAATGGTTCACATAAAGCACTCAACCTGCAAACAAGACGATTGTTCCCAAGGTGGTGAAACACAATGCCCTGGGCCACATCTTCCACAGGTACGCCATGAAACAGTGATGATGGGCTATGAATGCTCTACCTATACAAATTGGTTGAGCTGTGCTTGGTGAAGTATTTAGTATGAATATATCCTTAGTGCCACAACCTGCTGCAAACTTTCTGTATTTAATCGATTGGTTTATGGAGGGTTGGAAAAAATTGGATTGGTTCATGGAGGGTTGGAAAAAATCGGTGAAACTGCTAGCGGTGGAAGTGCTAACTGTCGTGGGAATAAACCTGACAGTAGAGATGTAGGGTACAAATGGAGAGGTCAGAGTCCTAGCTACGGCAAGATTGTATGCAAGATGTATGAGTTCAGGCCCCTCTCTTGGAGGTAATAGCCCTACGTCTCAGGTGCTCAGGAGCTCTTGCAGGGTGGTTTTGTGTAGTACAGGGGGTGCGAACCCTTGTGTTAGAGGGGAGGGGTGGCTTATATAGAGTGTGACACCTCTCATCAATACTTCAGCATCTAAGGGATCGATCAATATGAGTTAAAGATATACGTTACCGATAGCGTAAGTGGGTAATAAATGCTACTAAAGACCATTGGTTGAATGTGTTTCCATTAGCCGTCATGGGTAACTGTTGATCTTTAGTACCAACTGGAATTCTTCCAAGTGCATTTGAGTTGTTGAGTGGATGTAAATTTAGTCTGAGTGTCTTCGTGCCGAGTGACTTTTAGGTACCATCTTCGTCCAGTCGGAGTCTTCTGTCTGGCCCTTGGCCTAATAATGAGGTGCCCTTGCGTAGGACATTTAGGTAAAGCATGTAACCCTACCCTAGGTACGTATCCCAGTCATTAGCCCCTGAATGTATCAGGGTTCGAGTGAGGAAGGGGTCGACGTGAGTTCTTGTCGAGTTGTTCTGATCTTGGTCCTTTTCCTGAGATTGACAAAACTTCGGGTCGACTGAAATCTTCGTCATTCACCTTGATCGATTCTGTTCTGAAGTTCGCCTGAGTGGTTTCAGATGCTTGGGCTTACTCCGAGTGACTACGGGGATCTTCCGGGATTCGAAATTTCGATTTTCGCGCGCCTCATGGTGATGACGCAACTGTCATGCAAGTTGAGCAACGACGCCTCGATTATTGCACCGTCATCATCGCCACGCCTCACGTTTCCACTAATAGCGGGATACGTTGAGATCTGGAGGTCCCACCAGTCGGTGACTCACTCGGTTGCTTATATAAATGCAACCGTAGCTAGGGTTACGGTTGCGCCTTGATCTTTTCTTGCTCTTCTTCCCTCCTTAGCCTCGCCAGCCTTGCTCAATCTTCTCCTCGCCGCCATAGCCATGACGAAAGGCAAGACCTCCAAGCTCGAGCGCGCCAAGAAGGGCGGCAAGGCGAAAAAAGCCGGTCGGGCCGAATTGCCGCCAGTGTGAATATAGGGGGCTTTTTTCCCTTCCAATGTGACGAGGGAGGATGTTTTAGATCTCGTGGAACATGGGATGGTAGCGGAGAAATCATGGATATTGCCAGAGGGGGAGCTTGAACCAGCACCTCATGAGGGGGAACGGGTCCTCCTCACCACTCATGTCAAGCGAGGTTTTTCTCTTCCTCCATATCCTTTCTTTCGCGGTTTCCTCTTCTATTTCGGGATTCAACTCCATCATCTCCCTCCCAACACTGTCTTATACCTCTCTGCATTCATCACCTTGTGTGAGTGCTTCTTGGGCTGCCCTCCTCATTGGGGTTTGTTCAAGAAAATATTTCTTGCCCGGTCTCACACACTGAAGAAAGCAAATCCTGGGGACACCCGGACCAACGTTATCCAGTTGTGCGATGGCCTGGGAATTCAGAAGAGGGATAGGAGTACTTATCCTCTGATGACTCCCCCCGAATTGGTTAGGAACTGGCAGGCGTCATGGTTCTGCTGCAATAATATTGCCTCCCCAAACATGTCGAATGGCCTTCCCCCTTTACCTTAGATCGTCCGACTGCCCCTAGGATATTGACCGTATTCAAGGATGAAACGGTAGAAGTGGAGATGTTGGCGGGTGAAGTGATCAACTTGGTCAAAAACGGGTTGACTGGTCTGGATCTTTTGGAGATGTTTCTCAGTCGCCGCATCCAGCCTCTGCAGGCAAGGGACCATGCCATGTGGCATTACACTGGTTCTGAAGACTCCCCTCGGTTGCACCCGGAGGAAGTCCATGAGGAGACGATAAGCCAGTGGATAAAAAGCATCACTGGTTCTTGCGACAACCCTATGGGATCTAGACAAGTCGCGCCCTATTCTGTTGAGAATAAGCCTCGAAAGTTGGTATGTTGCATCTTTCCGATTGTATTTATGCATTCGTCGAGTGACTTTGTATTCATCCGACTAACTCTATTACCTTTGAGCTTTGCGGGAATGGACCAACTTGCACTCTCATGTGCCCAACGGAGATCAGTTCGACCTTGGAGGAGAAAATGAAGGTGGGAGTGTTGATAGTGAATATGCAGATGAGAGCGAAGAGAGCGAAGATGCTTCAGAAGACGGTGAGGAAGAAGAACAATCTCCTCCACGCCGAGAACCATGAACCAAGCAACGCCATGACCCATCAGCTGCACCAAGTAAAACAGTCGCCTCTAGCAGCAGAAGCATGAAGCGGGACCGAGTCGTCGCGCGTGACTCTGCGGAGAAGGCTGCAAAACAGTTGAAGCCTGATGCGCGGAAACTCCGGAAGGCTTTACCGCGAATGAGAATCGCCGTACCGGTTGCGTCGATGTAAGTGTTTGTCTTTTTTGCCTTGCCATGATGTCTTTTCAAACTTCTGTTCACTAAGTGCAATTTGTTTGTCAGTGCTGCTAACTCGCTGTCGACTCCTGTCGAGACGGGAGAGGACCGCATGGACCTGGACGCAGTGGATCAGCCTGCACCTCGACCACGTATGACCAACCTTAACTTCACTCCATTTCATATATTAGATCAGGACTGATTTGACCCTCACCATTTTAGCTTCGGGTGTCATTTTCTTGGATGACGATCTAGAGCCTCAACATACCGCTATGGAACACACTCCTACTAAGCCAGTTACAACTGCATTGGGGATGCCTGTAACGCCTGCGTCGACCGCTCCTCCAGTCGGTTCAGGTGCTATGGCGATGACCCTTCCGACTGGATCAACTGTCATGACGACTGTGCAGACTGCTCCTCTAGTAACCCAAGCTGCTCCTGTCGTGATGCCCACTTCTTCATCAGTTGCATTCTCTATGCATTGCGTCCCAGAGGACCAAACTGGCGCTGCCAAAGAGGCAATGATCCAGGCCAATCTGATGATGCAACGCACAAAGGAGGTGTTTGAGGCTAGCAAATTGGCGTATGACGCCAGCTCGGCACTTGAAGCAAACATCCGAATAAGTGGCACTTTAAGTTATTTTCCGATTAAGTCTCGTTTGTCAATCTGATTGGAATGTTGTTGATCTTATCAATCTTGCTTTATTACTTTACACCCACTGGGGGTTTGCCATGTAGTAGGTTGCCTTTACTCCAGTGGGGGCACGCTTAGTGAACCCACTGGGTGTAGTCCCCGAGACTTCTGTTGAATGCTTGCATCATCGGGAGTCTGAAGTTTAAGATGTATACTCTATTTTTCACTCGGACAGGTCGGACCTAATCGAGTGTTTTTGTCTTCCAGTTGGGTCACTCTTAGTGCACCCACTTGATGTAGTCCATGAGACAGTTGTCGAGTGCTTGCCTCGGCAATGGTCTATTGAGAATTAGCAAATACAGGACTCGGGCAAACTGGTCTGGCCGAGTAATTTTGTATCCAGTGGGGGCATGCTAAGTGCACCCACTCGGTGTAGTCCCCGAGACTAGTGTCGATCATTTACGAAGGGTGGTAGTCTGAAGAACTTGGGTGGGTGCGGCGGGCCGCTAATGTCGAATGACTTTTATTTTTCCACTCGGGAGTAGAAAAATAGTTGTGTCGAATGACTTGTATTTCTCCACTTGGAAGTAGAAAAATACTTGTGCCCAATGACTTGTATTTCTCCACTCGAAAGTAGAAAAATACTGGTGCCGAATGAAACTTACTTTTCCACTCAGATGTTTTTCAGAAGGCTTAAGAGATTGGGTCGCAGTACACCTAGATGGAATCTGAGAAGAACCAACTGAAGCTCGAGTGTGATGCGATGAAAAAGGTGCTAGCAGACAAGGATCTAGTCCTTGTCAAGCTGAAGGAGAAGTCCGAAGCTGGTGAACTGAAGCTTGTGGACTTTGATAAGTTGATGGAAGAAAATGAAAATATGCAGAAAGAAAGAGACGAATGGGGAAAGAAGCTTCACACTATGGCAAAGAGGACCAATGCCATAGAAAGTTTTGTAAAATATTTCCTCGCGAAGATGCTTGCGTCCCTCATTGGTATGTTCCCTTTGGCGAGTGGGTCTTAGCATTTTTAGTCGACTAACATGCAACTGATATTTCATTTTTCTATTTCTACAGAGTTATGTCCTGATTTCGAAAAAGAGACCTTCGAGGTGGAGCCATACTTGGATCCCATCAAGTTTCCTGTTCCCGATGACTTGGCCGTGAGCATGTATCACCTCGACTGTCGTCTTGTGAAAGTCCAAGGATACTTCACTCGACTACGAGCTGCTGTGGGAGGAATCGACAAAGAGCTATGGCCTGAAGACACGTTCCTCATCGATCTGGATGCTGTAATGGAGCGCCTGGGTCGGGTTCCTGAGAGAGTCCAAGCGTGGAAGAAATCAGCCGCTCGGTGTGGGGCTGATGTTACTCTTTCTCTCGTCAGGGTCCACTGTAAGGAGGCGAGGGAGGAAAAACTGAAGATGATCGAGGTAGAAAATACCAAGAAGCTCTAGTTCGAAGATTTTATGGAGACTTTCATCAGTGCTGCGACTCGCATCGCTGATGGAATCGATCTGGATACCTTTGTCGAGCCAGCAAGTCCGGGAGGTCCTTGAAGAGAAAAAACTGATGTTATTCTCAAACACTTTAAATTTGCCTCGATATGCCGAGTGGTCGATGTATCGCTTAAACTTCGTTCGGGTGCTGATCCCGAGTACTTTGATCCGTGTTGAGCTCTTTTGAATTTATCTGTGTTTGATATTTGCAAGATTTGCTTGGTTTCCTTTGAGTGAATAGATTGTTACTCATTCAGAACAAAGTTGTTCACTTAGGTGAATCATGTCCAGCTAAGCCCCCGAGTGTAAGAATTGCTCTTCACTCGGAGTACGTTTCATACTTAGGCAAAGACTGGTTCGCAGCTAACCGTCTGAGTGGATAGTTTTTAGTCACTCGGAAGAGATTGTTAACTTAGGCGAATCCTGTTCGCAGCTAAGCCCTCGAGTGAGAGGATCGCTCTCCACTCGGAGTACATTTCGTACTTAGGCGAAGACTGGTTCGCAACTAAGCATCCGAGTGGATATTTTTTATCCACTCGGAAAAGTTTGTTAACTTAGGCGAATCTTGTTCGCAACTAAGCCCCCGAGTGTGAGGATCGCTCTCCACTCGGAGTACGTTTCGTACTTAGGCGAATACTGGTTCGCAGCTAAGCGTTTGAGTGGATAGTTTTTATTCACTTGGAAGAGATTGTTAACTTAGGCGAATCTTGTTCACAGCTAACCCCCGAGTGTGAGGATTTCTCTCCACTCGGAGTATGTTTCGTACTTAGGCGAAGACTGGTTCGCAGCTAAGCGTCCGAGTGGATAGTTTTTATCCACTCGGAAAAGTTTTTTAACTTAGGCGAATCTTGTTCATGGCTAAGCCCCCGAGTGTGATGATCACTCTCCACTCGGAGTACGATTCATACTTAGGAGAATACTGGTTCGCAGCTAAGCGTCCGAGTGAATAGTTTTTATCCACTCGGAAGAGTTTGTTAACTTAGGCGAATCTTGTTCACACCTAAGCCCCCGAGTGTGAGGCTCGCTCTCCACTCGGAGTACATTTTTTTGGGCGCGTAGCCACTCGACCGGAATCGACTAAAACTGTGGAAGTTATGACTGTGACAAGCAATTTTATTCAGAAAAATTTGTGTGTTACATCGGATAGACCGGTAATCAAGCATAAAATGCTTCAGCAGATCCGCGTTCCATGCACATGGTTCATCTGCCCTCTTCAGCATATTGTATAGTCGGTAAGCTCCATTGTTTAACACCTTTGTGATGATGAAGGGTCCTTCCCAAGCAGGAGCTAACTTATGAGGCCGTTGTTGATCCACTCAGAGCACCAGATCACCTTCATGGAATGCCCCACTCCTTACATGCCTTGAATTAAAACGCCGCAAGTCCTCTTGATAAACTGTGGATCGAATCAGCGCCATCTCGCGTTCCTCCTCCAGAAGATCTACTTCATCTTGACGTGCTTGTTCGGCTTCATCTTCTGAATAGAGATCCAATCGGGGGGGCTGTGAATCAAATCACTCGGTAGAACAACTTCGGCTCCATAGACCAGGAAGAAAGGAGTTCGCCCAGTCAACTCGTTCGGTGTTGTCCTCAAACCTGAGAGAATAGAGGGTAGTTCAATCACCCAAGCGCATGCGGCATACTCAAGGTCTCGCATGAGTCGAGGCTTTAATCCTTGTAAGATCAAACCATTTGCTCACTCTGCTTGACCGTTGGTTTGCGGATGAGAAATGGATGCATAATCCACTCAGGTCCCTTGGTTAGTGCAGGAACGTCTAAACTCGTCCGAGTCGAAGTTTGACCCATTGTCTGTGATGATGCTATGCGGGACTGCATACCGGAATGTAATTTCCTTCACAAACTTGATGGTTGTGCGAGCATCCAGTTTCTTGATCGGCTTGGCTTCAATCCATTTGGTGAACTTGTCAACTGCAACGAGTAAGTGTGTGAAACCACTCTGACCTGTCCGAAAAGGTCCGACCATGTCTAAACCCCAAACAACAAACGGCCAAATGAGAGGAATTGTCTTCAGGGCTGATGCAGGTTTGTGAGACAAGTTGGAGTAAAATTGACAGCCTTCACAACGGTCGATGAGGTCTTTGGCCATTTCATTAGCGCGAGGCCACAAGAATCCAAATCGATATGCTTTGGCAACAATGGTCCGAGAGGACGCATGATGACCACAGGTCCCCGAGTGGATTTCTTCCGGAATCAGTTGGCCCTCCTCGGGGGAGATACATCGTTGAGCTACGCCGGTCATGCTTTCTCTGTAAAGTTGATCACCCATTACTGTGAAGGCCTTTGACCTATGGACAATCTGTCGGGCTTTATCTTCGTCTTCTCGCAACTCTCGCCTTAAAATGTATGCAATATATGATACTGTCCAGTCGGCAGTAATTACCAAAACTTCCATGATAAGGTCAATGACTGCTGGAACATCAACTTTAGTCGGATCAGAAATCCTTGTTGGCTATGGAGGTTCTTCAGTGAAGGGATCCTGTTGCACAGACGGAGTGCACAAATGTTCCAAACACACATTATTGTGTATAGGTTTCCGAGTAGATCCGATCTTAGCCAATTCATCAGTTGCCTGGTTCTTCAATCGGGGTACATGATGGAGTTCTAAGCCTTCAAACTTATTCTCCAGCTTCCTCAGTTCATCACAATAACCTGTCATGACAGGGTTCCGGACGTCCCACTCCTTCATAACTAGATTGACCACTAAGTCTGAGTCGCGTAGAGCATGAGGCGCCGGACGCCGAGTGAGATGGCCATACGCAGCCCGTAAAGGAGAGCTTCATACTCAACCTCATTGTTGGATGAATCAAAGTGGATCTGAAGGACATAATTAAGCTCGTCCCCTTTTGGAGACACCAATACCACACCAGCACCGGATCCATTTAACATTTTGGATCCATCAAAGAACATACTCCAATGCGCCGAGTGAATCTGTGCAGGTTGTTGTTGTTCCACCCACTCGGCCATAAAATCAGCCAAGGCCTGAGATTTGATAGCTTTCTTTGCTTCAAACTTGATATCCAAATACAACAGCTCCATAGCCCATTTGGCCACTCGGCCCGTTGCATCCGATTGTGAAGGATCTCTGATAGGGGAGCCTCACTGACGATCGCTATGGAGTGATCTTGAAAGTAATGTGCCACTTTCTTTGCTGTCAAATATATTCCATAAAGAAGCTTCTGATAATGGGGATACCTTTGCTTCGAAGGAGACAACTGATGACCCACAAGTGTAGGGGATCTATCAACGTCCTTTTGATAAGTAAGAGTGTCGAACCCAATGAGGAGCAGAAGGAAATGACAAGTGGTTTTCAGCAAGGTATTCCCTGCAAGCATTGAAATCATCGGTAACAGATAGTTGTGTGATAAGATATTTCATAACGAGTAACAAGTAACAATAGTAACAAAGGTGCAGCAAGATGGCACAATCCCTTTTGTATCAAGGGACAAGCCTCGACGAACTCTTATATAAGGTAAAGCGCTCCCGAGGACACACGGGAATTTCTGTCAAGCTAGTTTTCATCATGTTCATATGATTCACGTTCGCTACTTTGATAATTTGATATGGGGGTGGACCGGTGCTTGGGTGCTGTCTTTACTTGGACAAACATCCCACTTATGATTAACACCTCTCACAAGCATCCGCAACTATGAAAGAAGAATTAAGACAAAGTCTAGCCAAAGCATTAAACTAGTGGATCCAAATCAGCCCCTTACGAAGCAACGCATAAACTAGGGTTTAAGCTTCTGTCACTCTAGCAACCCATCATCTACTTATTACTTCCCAATGCCTTCCTCCAGGCCCAAATAATGGTGAAGTATTATGTAGTCGACGTTCACATAACACCACTAGAGGAAAGACAACATACAATGCATCAAAATATCGAACGAATACCAAATTCACATGACTACTTATAGCAAGACATATCCCATGTCCTCAAGAACAAACGTAACTACTCACAAAGCATAATTATGTTCATGATCAGAGAGGTATTGAATAGCATTAATGATCTGAATATTTGATCTTCCACCGAGTAATCCAACTAGCATCAACTACAAGGAGTAATTAATACTACTAGCAACCTTACAAGTACCAATCGGAGTCGCGAGACGGAGATTGGTTACAAGAGTTGAACTAGGGTTTGGAGATGAGATGGTGCTGATGAAGATGTTGATGGAGATGAGTCCGCTCCGATGAGAGGAGTGTTGGTAATGAAGATGGCGACGATTTCCCCCTCCGGGAGGGAAGTTTCCCCGGCAGGACGGCCCTCTCGGAGCTCTAGATTGGTTCTACTCAAGTTCCGCCTCGTGGCGGCGGCGTTTCTTCCTGAAAGCTTGCCCTTGATTTTTTCTCGGACGAAACCCTCCTTATAGAAGAAGATGGGAGTCGGAGGGGTAACGGGGGGCCCACGAGCCCCCTAGGCGCGCCCAGGGGGTAGGGCGTGCCTGGCAGGCTTGTGGCCTCCTGGTAGCTCCCCTCCAGTATTTCTTCCGCCCAGTATTTTTTATATATTCCGAAATAATTCCTCGTTGATTTCCATGGCTTTTGGAGTTGTGCAGAATAGGTATCTCAAACTTGCTCCTTTTCCAGCCCAAAATTCCAGCTGCCACCATTCTCCCTCTTCATGTAAACCTTATAAAATAAGAGAGAAAAGGCATAAGTATTGTACCATAATGTGTAATAACAACCCATAATGCAATAAATATCAACTCACGAGTCATTGGAGGGGCGATGATGTTCATGAAGAAGCCCTCCAACTCCAAAGTCCCCTCCGGCAGGGCACCGGGAAGGGTCTCCAGATGAGATCTCGCGGAAACGGAAGCTTGCGGCAGCGGAAAAGTGTTTTCGTGGATGCCCTGATTTTTTCTGGATTTTTAGGGAATTTATAGGCCAAAGAGCTAGGGCAGGGGAGCACCAGGGAGGCCACAAGCCTGGTTGCCGCAGGCCCCCCTGGCCGCGGCAACAGGGCTTGTGGGCTCCCAGGGAGCCCCCTGCCTTGGCCCTCAAGCCTCCCGATCTTCTTCCGTTCTGGAAAAATTTATTTTGGGGATTTTATTCCGTTTGGACTCCGTTCCAAAATCAGATCTGAAAAGAGTCAAAAACACAGAAAAAACATGAACTGGCACTTGGCACTGAATTAATAAGTTAGTCCCAAAAAGATATAAAAGGTAAACAAAACATCCAAAGTTGACAAGATAACAGTGTGAAACCATCAAAAATTATAGATACGTTTGAGACGTATGAGTGTTCACAATCATAGACGGTGTCAAAGAAGATATATTTATATGTGAACCTCTCTTGCTTTATTACTTCCTATTAATTGCAACAATGACCAAGGTCTACGTATGTCCACCCATGATGACCCACAAGTGTAGGGGATCTATCATAGTCCTTTTGATAAGTAAGAGTGTCGAACCCAACGAGGAGCAGAAGGAACTGACAAGTGGTTTTCAGCAAGGTATTCTCTACAAGCAGTGAAATTATTGGTAACAAATAGTTGTGTGATAAGATAATTCGTAGCGAGTAGCAAGTAACAATAGTAACAAAGGTGCAGCAAGATGGCCCAATCCATTTTTTATCAAGGGACAAGCCTGGACAAACTCTTATATGAGGTAAAGCGCTCCCAAGGACACATGGGGATTTCTGTCAAGCTAGTTTTCATCAAGTTCATAAGATCCGCATTCGCAACTTTGATAGTTTGATATGTGGGTGGACCGGTGCTTGGGTGCTGCCCTTACTTGGACAAACATCCCACTTATGATTAACCCCTCTCGCAAGCATCCGCAACTACGAAAGAAGAATTAAGACTAAGTCTAACCATAGCATTAAACTAGTGGATCCAAATCAGCCCCTTACAAAGCAACGCATAAACTAGGGTTAAGCTTATGTCACTCTAGCAACCCATCATCTACTTTTTACTTCCCAATGCCTTCCTCTAGGTACAAATAATGGTGATGTGTTATGTAGTCGACGTTCACATAACACCACTAGAGAAAAAACAACATACAACGCATCAAAATATCGAACGAATACCAAATTCACAAGACTACTTATAGCTAGACTTATCCCATGTCCTCAGGAACAAAAGTGACTACTCACAAAGCATAATTATGTTCATGACCAAAGAGGTATTGAATAGCATTAAAGATCTGAACATATAATATTCCACCGAGTAATCCAACTAGCATCAACTACAAAGAGTAATTAACACTACTAGCAACCTTACAAGTACCAATCGGAGTTGCGAGACGGAGATTGGTTACAAGAGATGAACTAGGGTTTGGAGATGAGATGGTGCTGATGAAGATGTTGATGGAGATGAGTCCCTTCCAATGAGAGGAGTGTTGGTGATGACGATGGCGACGATTTCCCCCTACGGGAGGGAAATTTCCCTGGCAGGACGGCCGTGCAGGAGCTCTAGATTGGTTCTGCACAAGTTCCACCTCGTGGCGGCGGCGGCTCCTCCCGAAAGCCTCCTTATGATTTTTTCTGGAACGAAACCCTCCATAGAGCAAAAGATGAGTGCCGGAGGGGCAACAGGGGCCCACAATCCACCTGGGCCCGGCCAGGGGGGTAGGCCGGGCCTGGCAGGCTTGTGGCCTCCTGGTGGCTCCCCTCCGGTACTTCTTCCGCCCAGTATTTTTCATGAAATCGAAAATAATTCCTCGTTGATTTTCACGGCTTTTGGAGTTGCGTAGAATAGGTATCTCAAACTTGCTCCCTTTTCAGACCAGAATTCCAGCTGCCGGCATTCTCCCTCTTCATGTAAACCTTATAAAATAAGAGAGAAAAGGCATAAGTATTGTACCGTAAAGTGTAATAACAGCCCATAAAGCGATAAATATCAACATAAAATCATGATGCAAAATGGACGTACCAACTACCCGAAACTTAGACCTCGCTTGTCCTCAGGCGGAAGCCGAGATCAACAAATATGCCCGCATGTTTAGAGATAGAGGTGTCGATAAAACAAAATACGGACATGCAGGCATCATGATCATAATTAGAACAGCAATATCTTCATATAATCTCTTATGCTAAAGTGACAATTCCTTCACAAAGTGAAGTATGGATCAAAAACCTTATTGAGAATTAACAACCAATAGCCTTTAATCATTGAAGCAATTGCAATTTATCATAACATCGGAAAGAGTCAAATGAGAGCTTGTAAAGCAAATCCACATACTCAATCATCCTTTCATCTTCTACAATTGCTAAAACTCACGTGGTACTCGTGATATCAAAGTTTCAGTTGGACACAGAGAAAGATAGGGGCTTATAGTTTCGCCACCCAACTACTTACCTCAAGGGTAATGTGAACAATAATAATTCATGAGTACTTACTTCCAAGTTGACATATGAATATAGATCTTTCCCTATCACATGACGTTACCCAAGATAAAGGCAAAATAAGGAATTGGTGCCGATCACCATGACTCTTTTAAGGATAAAAAGTAAAGGTACAAGATAGGACCTTCGCAGAGGGAAGCAGAGGTTCTCATGCGCTTTTGAGGTTTGGATGTGTGATCTCTTACTGTGGAGGAACGTCACTTTATATTGCCTCCTGTGATAAAGAACTTTATTATGCAATTTGTCGCTTTTATGTCTTCCTCATCACAGGTTCGTACAAAGCTTATTTTCCACACACTAATAGATCATACATATTTAGGGAGCAAATTTTATTGCTTGCACCGATGAAAACTTACTTGAGGGATCTTATTCAATCCATAGGTAGGTATGGTGAACTCTCATGGCAAAACTGGGTTGAGGGTTTATGGATGCACAAGTAGTATCTCTACTTAGTGCAGAAGTTTTTGCTGATATGAGGTGGAAGCAAGCATCACATGCTAAGGGATCTCTAGTCATATAACATTGTTCGGAACCAAGCAAACATAATTCATTATGTTGTCTTCCTTGTCCAACATCTACTTCTAAGCATGTAATAGTTTAATGAGTGTTCACAATCCTAGATGGTGCCCAAGATGATATATTTATATGTGAAACTCTCTTTCTTTATTACTTCCTATTAATTGCAATATGACCAAGGTCTACGTTTGTCCACCCGCAACAAGTTTCAATCAACATTCTTCTTATATGTGAAGTCATCACTTCCCATAAGATCATTACATGATCTTTCATGTTATTGTTCTTTTATTATTCTTTTCTTTAGATCATGGCATGAAGCAAGGCCCTTAACTAAAACACTCTTTATTATATGACTCACGAACTCGATTACATCGGGGGTGACACAAAGCAAAACTCAAGCCTAGATCATACTAAGAGCTTTATTGTACTAGAAAAGATAAAATCAAAAAGGATCGAACTAAGAAAAAGGTAAAGGCAAAAGATGTGATGGTGATACGATACCGGGGCAACTCCCCCAAGCGTGGCACAAGCCAAGGGGAGTGCCCATACCCGTGCTTAATTGTCTTCCTTCGAAGGTGATGGTGGTGGAGTTGTTGCAATATGGGGTTTATTCTCCGTCTTCCAAGGCATAGGTGCTCCATCATGGAAAGATGATCGAGCCTCCGGAATCCTCAAATCTGCAACCAACCATATTGATTTAAATCTATACTCATACTCATAGTTTTGGTTCTGCAGGTCGTAGATCTGGGCTTGGAGGTGATCAATTCTGTCATAGAGCCTGGAGAGGTGCTTCCCGATGTCATTGGCATCGATCTTGTGCTTGTTGGTGAGCTCCGTGATTATCATGTGGTTGGCGTTGAGTCCGCGTTCCCACATCCCTTTGCACTTTAAGACTTGCTGCTCCATTGCTTCGAACCGAGCCTCCATGCTTCCGATCTTCTTGGGACCCTCAACATCACAGGTGTGCAGCACCCCCTCATGCATCTCGATAGATTGAGGGTATTGCAGCACTCCCACGAGGTAGGGATTGATGACCTTCTCGAAGAACTTGTCCTTAAGAACTTTTAGGGACGCCATAGCGATCTAGATCTGTCTTCACAACAGCTCGAAACAAAAACAGAGGAAATTTGCGTGATACGAAGGTCAAACCTTTCGGGAGAATATATAATGATTTTTTCCCGACCAAAAGGAGTACTCCGCAATAAAACGGAGTCCGGGAGGCACACGAGGTGCCCACAAGACATCCAGGCCCGGCCAGGGGGGTAAGTCGGGCCTGGCAGGCTTGTCACCTTGCGCTTTCCGGACTACTTTAAATTTTCTATTATTCTAAAAATTCCAAAACGGAGAAAAATTGCTACTGGAAAAGTTTTGGAGTCGTTTTACTTACGAATCACATACCTCTTCATTTTCGGAGTCTGAAACAGGCTGATAAATATCCCTTATGTACTCCTCCAGAGTTATGGTATTAATAATATTACTTTCAACATTTACGGGAGTACCTGAGATATAATGCTTGCTTCTCTGCCCATTTACAACTCTCGGAAAATTACCTTCCATGTTGTTGATCTTTATGGCACCGGAACGATATACTTCCTCAACAATGTAAGGTCCTTCCCATTAAGAGAGAAGCTTGCCTGCCAAAAATCTTAAACAAGAATTGTATAGCAAGACATAATGACCTACATTGAACTCACGTTTCTGTATCCTTTTATCATGCCACCTCTTAACTTTTTCTTTGAACAACTTGGCATTTTCATATGCCTGAGTTCTCCATTCATCAAGTGAGCTAATGTCAAATAACCTCTTCTCACCAGCAAGTTTGAAATCAAAGTTGAGCTCTTTGATTGCCCAATAAGCCTTATGCTCTAGCTCAAGAGGTAAATGACATGCTTTACCGTAAACCATTTTGTACGGAGACATGCCCATGAGATTCTTATCAGCAATTCTATAAGCCCACAGTGCACCATCAAGCTTCTTAGAGCAATTCTTTCTAGACCTATTAACGGTCTTTTGCTGAATTAGTTTAATATCTCTATTGCTTAGCTCTACTTGTCCACTGGACTGAGGATGATCGGGAGATGCAATTCTATGGTTGACATAATACTTAGCAAGCGTTTTACGGAAAGCACCACGAATAAAATGTGAACCACCATCAGTCATTAGATATCTAGGGACTCCAAATCTAGGGAAAACAACTTCTTTAAGCATCCTAATATAGGTGTTATGATCAGCACTACTAGTTGGGATAGCTTCTACCCACTTAGTAACGTAATCAACAGCAACTAGGATATGAGTATATCCGTTGGATTTTGGAAAAGGTCCCATATAATCAAAACCCCAAACATCAAATGGTTCAATGACAAGTAAATAACTCATATGCATTTCCTGAAGTTCATTGATATTACCTATTCTTTGACATTCATCACAAGACAAGACAAACTTACGGGCATCCTTGAAGAGGGTAGGCCAATAGAAACCGGATTGCAATACCTTGTGTGCAGTTCTATCTCCCGCATGGTGTCCTCCGTAAGCCTCGGAGTCACACTTCTGTAGGATATGTCCTTGTTCTTGTTCAGGTACACAACGTCTAATAACACCATCTACTCCTTCTTTATAAAGGTGAGGATCATCCCAAAAGTAATGTCTCAAATCAAAGAAGAATTTCTTCTTTTGCTGGTATGTGAAACTAGGTGGTATATATTTGGCAACAATGTAATTTGCATAATCGGCATACCATGGTGTACTACATGAAGCCTTGATGACATCGAGTTGCTCATTAGGAAAGCTGTCATCAATAGGTTGTGGGTCATCAAGAACATTCTCCAACCTAGACAAGTTATCTGCTACGGGGTTCTCAACACCATTCCTATCAACGACATGCAAATCAAATTCTTGTAGCAAGAGAACCCATCTGATAAGTCTAGGTTTAGCATCTTTCTTTTCCATGAGATACTTGATAGCAGCATGATCAGTGTGAATAGTAACCTTGGAATCAACAATGTATGACCTGAACTTTTCACATCCAAACACGACTGCTAAAAATTCCTTTTCAGTAGTAGCATAATTCCTTTGGGCACTGTCTAGAGTTTTACTAGCATAATGAATAACATTCAATTTCTTATCAACTCTTTGTCCTAGAACAGCACCAACAGCATAATCACTAGCATCACACATAATTTCAAAAGGTACGTTCCAATCAGGTGGTTGAACAATAGCTGCAGTTATCAAGGCCTTCTTAAGTATTTCAAAGGCTTCCTCACAATCATCGTCAAAAACAAAAGGAATATCCTTTTGCAAGAGATTGGTAAGAGGCCTAGAAATATTAGAAAAGTCCTTAATGAACCTTCTATAGAAACCAGCATGACCAAGGAAACTTCTTATACCTTTAATGTCTGTAGGGCATGGCATTTTCTCGATCGCATCAACCTTAGCCTTATCGACTTCAATACCTCTTTCAGAAATTTTATGTCCTAAGACTATGCCCTCATTAACCATAAAGTGCCACTTCTCCCAATTCAAGACAAGGTTGGTATCTTTACATCTCTGCAAAACTCGATCAAGGTTGCTGAGGCAATCATCAAAAGAAGACCCGTAAACGGAAAAGTCATGCATGAAAACCTCAACAATCTTTTCATAAAAGTCAGAGAATATAGCCATCATACATCTTTGAAAGGTAGTAGGTGAATTACATAAGCCAAAAGGCATACGTCTGTAAGCAAAGGTACCGAAAGGGCAGGTAAAAGTGGTTTTCTCCTCATTAGATTGTGCAACACGTATTTGGGAGAAACCAGAATAACCATCTAGAAAGCAGAAGTGGGTGTGTTTAGATAATTTTTCTAGCATTTTGTCAATAAAAGGCAAAGGGTAATGATCTTTCCTATTGGCTTTATTCAATTTCCTAAAATAAATTATCATCATATAGCCAGTAATAATCCTCTGTGGGGTCAATTCGTCTTTGTGATTAGGGACAACGGTAATACCTCCCTTCTTAGGGACGCAATGCACCGGGCTTACCCAATCGCTATGAGCAACAGGGTAGATAATACCTGCTTCCAGGAGCTTTAGTATTTCTTTTCTTACTACCTCTTTCATCTTAGGATTTAATCTCCGTTGATGATCAGCAACTGGTTTGGAATCAGGATCGGTTTTGATTTTGTGTTGGCATAGAGTGGGACTAATGCCCTTAAGATCATCAAGAGTATATCCAATAGCAGCACGGTGTTTCCTCAGAGTTTTCAATAATTTCTTTTCTTCATGCTCTGAAAGGATAGCACTAATAATAACAGGATATATCTCTTTTTCATCAAGATAAGCATAATTAAGAGTATCAGGTAACTGTTTAAGCTCAAACACAGGATCACCCTTTGGTGGGGGTTGATCTCCAAGCAGTTCAACAGGCAAATTATTCTTAAGGATAGGATGTTGTTCAAAGATAACTCTATCTATCTCGTTCCTTTCATCCATATGCATATCATTTTCATGTTAAATCAAGTATTGCTCTCAAGGATCAGTAGGAGGCACAACAATAGAAGCTAGGGCAATAATTTCATCCTTACTAGAAAATTCTTTTTCATGAGGTTGTCTACGAAACTTGGAGAAATTGAATTCATGTGACACACCTTCAAAGCCAACAGTGATAGTTTGCTTCTCATAGTCAATATGAGCATTGACAGTATTGAGCAAAGGTCTGCCAAATATGATGGGACAAAAGCTATCTTGTGTGGTAGCAAGAACGAGAAAATCAGCAGGTTACTTAGTTTTACCAATCAAGACTTCAACATCTCTAACAATTCCCAAATGGCGGATAGTATCTCTATTGGCAAGCTAAATAGTAACATCAATAGATTCCATCTCGACAGGTGCAATCTCGTCTTTAATTTCATCATATAAAGATTGAGGTATTGCACTAACACTAGCACCAGCGTCACATAAACCATGATAACAATGATCTCCTATCTTAACAAAGACAACATGCATGCCAACAACAGGCCTATGTTTGTCTCTAGTATGAGGTTTAGCAATTCTAGCAGCATCTTCACAGAAGTGAATATCATGCCCATCAACATTGTCGGACAGGAGATCTTTGATAATAGCAATGCTAGGTTCAACTCTAATTTGCTCAAGGGGTGTAGGTGTTCTAATGTAGCCCCTACATATCATAGTTGACGCTTTAGAATGATCCTTTATTCTAACAAGGAAAGGTGGTTTCTCAATGTAAGCACTAGGAACAATAGGATCATTATAAGCAATGACTTTCTCTTCAACTGGATTGGGTTTAACTACATTGACTTCTATGGGAGGATGATATTTAAACCACTTCTCTTTAGGGAGATTAATATGAGCAGCAAATGATTCACACAATGAAGCTACTATCTCAGAGTCAAGTCCATGTTTAGCGCTAAAGTCACAAAAAGTATTTGTTTCGACGAAGGATTTAACACAATCGAACTTAAGATTCATACCTGACTCCTTACCTTCGTAAAACTCCCAATCTTCATAGTTGCGTGTAATTCTTTCCAATAAACTCCATTTTAAGTCAATATCTCTCTTCATAAAAGAACCGATACAAGAAGGGTCAAGCATGGTGCGATTATCATGAGAAAGTCGAGCATAGAAGTTCTGAATAATAATTTCTCTCGAGAGCTCATGGTTGGGGCATGAATATAACATTGACTTAAGCCTCCCCCAACCTTGAGCGATGCTTTCCCTATCACGAGGCCAAAAATTATAAATATAGTTCCGATCATGATGTACTAGATGCATAGGATAAAACTTTTGATGAAATTCCAATTTCAATCGGTTGTAGTTCCATGATTCAGTATCATCACATAGCCTATACCATGTCAATGCTTTATCCCTCAAAGATAAAGGAAAGACCTTATTCTTGACCTCATCCTCGGGAAAACCGGCAAGCTGAAATAAACCACAAACTTCATCTACATAGATTAGATGCAAGTCGGGATGTGATGTTCCATCTCGTGTACAAGGATTAGCCAACAGTTTCTCTAGCATACCCGAAGGAATTTCATAACAAATATTTTCAGTAGGTGCAGCAGGTTGAGGAGTAACTCCTTGTGCTTCCATTCGAGGTGAAGATACCCCGAACAAGCTCCTCAAAGCATTAGTTTCCATAGTGACAAGTGACAACAAATTTCAGCACACTATATAAATGTTTCCTTACCAAAGGCGCTTCACTCCCCGTCAACGGCGCCAGAAAAGAGTCTTGATTACCCACAAGTGTAGGGGATCTATCGTAGTCCTTTTGATAAGTAAGAGTGTCAAACCCAACGAGGAGCAGAAGGAACTGACAAGTGGTTTTCAGCAAGGTATTCTCTGCAAGCACTGAAATTATCTGTAACAAATAGTTGTGTGATAAGATAATTCGTAGCGAGTAGCAAGTAACAATAGTAACAAAGGTGTAGCAATATGGCCCAATCCCTTTTGTAGCAAGGGACAAGCCTGGACAAACTCTTATATGAGGTAAAGCGCTCCCGATGACACATGGGGATTTCTGTCAAGCTAGTTTTCATCAAGTTCATATGATTCGCGTTCGCTACTTGGATAGTTTGATATGTGGGTGGACCGGTGCTTGGGTGCTTCCCTTACTTGGACAAACATCCCACTTATGATTAACCCCTCTTGCAAGCATCCGCAACTACGAAAGAATAATTAAGACTAAGTCTAACCATAGCATTAAACTAGTGGACCCAAATCAGCCACTTACGAAGCAACGCATAAACTAGGGTTTAAGCTTCTGTCACTCTAGCAACCCATCATCTACTTATTACTTCCCAATGCCTTCCTCTCGGCCCAAATAATGGTGAAGTGTTATGTAGTCGATGTTCACATAACACCACTAGAGGAAAAACAACATACAACGCATCAAAATATCGAACGAATACCAAATTCACAAGACTACTTATAGCAAGACTTATCCCATGTCCTCAGGAACAAAAGTGACTACTCAGAAAGCATAATTATGTTCATGACCAGAGAGGTATTGAATAGCATTAAATATCTGAACATATAATCTTCCACCGAGTAATCCAACTAGCATCAACTACAAAGAGTAATTAACACTACTAGCAACCTTACAAGTACCAATCGGAGTCGCGAGACGGAGATTGGTTACAAGAGATGAACTAGGGTATGGAGATGAGATGGTGCTGATGAAGATGTTCGTGGAGATGAGTCCCCTCCGATGAGAGGAGTGTTGGTGATGACGATGGAGACGATTTCCCCCTCCGGGAGGGAAATTTTCCCGGCAGGACGGCCCTGTCGGATCTCTAGATTGGTTCTGCTCAAGTTCCGCCTCGTGGCGGCGGCGGCTCCTCCCGAAAGACTCCTTGTGATTTTTTCTGGAACGAAACCCACCATATAGCAAAAGATGAGCGCTGGAGGGGCAATAGGGGGCCCACAAGCCACCCAGGCCCGGTCAGGGGGTAGGCTGGGCCTGGCAGGCTTGTGGCCTCTTGGTGGCTCCCCTTCGGTACTTCTTCTGCCCACTATTTTTCATAAAATCCAAAATAATTCCTCGTTGATTTTCATGGCTTTTGGAGTTGCGCAGAATAGGTATCTCAAACTTGCTCCCTTTTCAGACTATAATTCCAGCCGTCGGCATTCTCCCTCTTCATGTAAACCTTATAAAATAATAGAGAAAAGGCATAAGTATTGTATAGTAAAGTGTAATAACAGCCCATAAAGCGATAAGTATCAACATAAAAGCATGATGCAAAATGGACGTATCAACCCACAACAAGTTTCAATCAACATTCTTTTTATATGTGAAGCCATCACTTCCCATAAGATCATTACATGATCTTTCATGCTTTTGTTCTGTTATTATTCTTTTCTTTAGATCATGGCATGAAGCAAGGCCCTTAACTAAAACACTCCTTATTATATAACATCCCAAACTGGATTACATTGGGGGTAACAAAAAGAAAAACTCAAGCCTAGATCATACTAAGAACTTTATTCTACTAGATAAAGATATTACCAAAAAGGGATCAAACTAAGAAAAAGGTAAAGGCAAAAGATGTGATGGTGATACGATACCAGGGCAACTCCCCAAAGCTTGGCACAAGCCAAGTGGAGCGCCCACACCCATGTGCTTAATTGTCTTCCTTCGGGGGTGATGGTGATGAAGCAATCATGTCTTTAAGTTCATAGAGGGCCATAAATCTTCGATTTATACTTTGGAGCTCTGTGACTCGTTTCTCCAGCAAAATAACTTCACGGGTGAGAAAAGTATTGCGAACATGAGTTACTTCACATAACCTCAAGAGTTCGATCAAGGATGGAGATAGCAGGTGGAGGTAGGGTTGGAGGAAATCTTTTTCCTCAGCTTCTTCCTTGTTGAGCACAGATTGCCCTGCGTCCGACGCCGGATTCTTCTCCTTAGTTTTGCCATTGGTTTCTTGCAGCAGATCTTCCTTAGCCTCCATGACTTCCACCCTTTTCAAATCAGCATTTACTTCTTCATAGACTTGAGGGAAATCATTCTCCCCGACAGATTCCTGAGACGACATCCTTGCCCTAAATCTGCTACTGAAACAGGCTCGAAACAAAAAAAGAGGATATTTGCGTGATACGAGGGTCTGACCTTTCGGGAGATTATATAATGAATTTTTACTGACCAAAAGGAGTATTCCACAAGAAAACGGGGTCCGGGAGACACACGACGTGCTCACGAGCCCCCCAGGCGCGCCTAGGGAGGTGGGGCGCGCCTGGCAGGCTTGTCGCCTCCTCGTGTGCTTTTCGGACTACTTTAATTTTTTCTATTTTTCTAAATATTCCAAAATGGAGAAAAAATGCTATTGGAAAAGTTTTGGAGTCGGTTTACTTACCGAATCACATACCTCTTCATTTTTGGAGTCTGAAACAGGCTGGTAAATATCCCTTATGTACTCCTCCGGAGTTATGTTATTAATAATATTGCTTTCAACATTTATGGGAGTACCTCAGATATAATGCTTGATTCTTTTCACATTTACAACTTTCGGAAAATTACCTTCCGCGTTGTTTATTTTTATGGCACCGGAACGATATACTTCCTCAACAATGTAAGGACCTTCCCATTTAGAGAGAAGCTTGCCTGCAACAAATCTTAAACGAGAATTGTATAGCAAGACATAATCACCTACATTGAACTCACGTTTTTGTATCCTTTTATCATTCGATCTCTTAACTTTTTCTTTAAACAACTTGGCATTTTCATATGCCTGAGTTCTCCATTCATCAAGTGAGCTAATATAAAATAACCTCTTGTCACCAGCAAGTTTGAAATCAAAGTTGAGCTCTTTGATTGCCCAATAAGCCTTATGCTCTAGCTCAAGACGTAAATGACATGCTTTACCGTAAACCATTTTATACGGAGACATGCCCATGCGATTTTATAAGAAGTTCTATAGGCCCACAGTGCATCATCAAGTTTCTTAGACCAATTCTTTCTAGACCTATTGACAGTCTTTTACAGAATTAATTTAATTTCTTATTACTTAACTCCACTTGACGACTAGACTGAGGATGATAAGGAGATGCAATTCTATGGTTGACATCATACTTAGCAAGCATTTTACGGAAAGCACCAGGAATAAAATGTGAACCACCATCAGTCATTAAATATCTAGGGACTCCAAATCTAGGAAAAATAACTTCTTTAAGCATCTTAATAGAGGTGTTATGATCAGCACTACTAGTTGGGATAGCTTCTACCCACTTAGTAACGTAATCAACAGCAACTAGAATATGAGTAAATCTGTTGGACTTTGGAGAAGGTCCCATATAATCAAAACCCCAAACATCAAATGGTTCAATAACAAGTGAATAATTCATAGGCATTTCCTGACGTTTACTGATATTACCTATTCTTTGACATTCATCACAAGAAAAGACAAACTTACGAGCATCCTTGAAGACAGTAGGCCAATAAAAACCGGATTGCAATACCTTGTGTGCAGTTCTATCTCCCGCATGGTGTCCTCCGTAAGCCTCGGAATGACACTTATGTAGAATTTGTCCCTGTTCATGCTCAGATACACAACGGCTAATAACACCATCTACTCCTTCATTATAAAGCTGAGGATCATCCCAAAATTAATGTCTCAAATCATAAAAGAACTTTTTCTTTTGTTGGTTGATACGTCTCCAACGTATCTATAATATTTGATGGTATCATGCTATCATCTTGTCAAACTTTGGATGTTTTGTATGCCTTTTATATCTTTTTTGGGACTAACTTATTAACTCAGTGCCAAGTGCCAGTTCCTGTTTTTTCCATGTTTTTGACCCCTTTCGGAGGAGGATTTTCAACGGAATCCAAACGGAACGAAACTTCCAAAAAGATTTTTTTCGAAATAGAAGAAGATCGGGAAGCCTGAGAATCAGGGCAGGGGGCAGAAGGGACCCCCCAAGCTCCCTAACCGTGGCCAGAGGGCGCGCCTCCCAGGCTTGTGGAATCCCTGGGGCACCTCTGCCCTAGGTCTTTCGCCTATATATTCCCTAAAATCCTAGAAAAAATCACGAGATCATCGGAAGTACCTTTCCGCCGTCGCAAGCTTCTGTCTCCGCAAGATCCCATCTGGGGCATGTTCTGGTACCCTGCCGGAGGGGGGATTCGGATAAGGAGGGCTTCTTCATCAACACCATGACCTCTCCGATGATGCGTGAGTAGTTCACCATAGACCTACGGGTCCATAGCTAGTAGCTAGATGGCTTCTTCTCTCTCTTGGATCTTCAATACAAAGTTCTCCATGATCTTCATGGAGATCTATCCGATGTAATCTTCTTTTGCGGTGTGTTTTTCGAGATCCGATGAATTGTGGATTAATGATCAGATTATCTATGAATCTTATTTGAGTTTCTTCTGATCTCTCTTATGCATGATTTCATATCCTTGTAATTCTCTTCGAGTTGTGGGTTTTGTTTGGCCAGCTTGATCTATGATTCTTGCAATGGGATAAGTGCTTGGTTTTGGGTTCATACCGTGTGGTGACCTCACCCAGTGACAGAAGGGGTAGCGAGGCACGCATCGTATAGTTGCCATCAAGGGTTAAAATATGGGATTTTCATCATTGGTTTGAGTTTATCCCTCTACATCATGTCATCTTGCTTAAGGTGTTACTCTGTTTGTCAAGAACTCAATACACTATATGCATGCTGGATAGCGGTCGATGTGTGGAGTAATAGTAGTAGATGCAGAAAGTATCAGTCTACTTGTCTCGGACGTGATGCCTATCTGTATGATCATTGCCTTAGATATCATCATGACTTTGCGCGGTTCTATCAATTGCTCGACAGTAATTTGTTCACCCACCGTAATATTTGCTATTTTGAGAGAAGCCTCTAGCGAACACTATGGCCCCCGGGTCTACTTCACACCATATTTTCAGCCTTACACCTTTTCTTCGTTGCACTTTCCGCCTTTAGATCTCACTTTGCAATCAATCTTGAAGGGATTGACAACCCCTTTATAGCGTTGGGTGCAAGCTCTTTCGTGTTTGTGCAGGTACTCTGTACTTGATGAGATTCTCCTACTGGATTGATACCTTGGTTCTCAAACTGAGGGAACTACTTACTGCTCCTCTGCTGCATCACCCTTTCCTCTTCAAGGGAAAAACCTACGCAAGCAAGTCTCCGTCAACGTGTCAAATTCTGGCGCTGTTGTTTGAGAAGTAGCATTGGTATGTGAAACTAGGTGGTATATATTTAGCAACAATATAATTAGCATAATCAGCATACCATGGTGTACTACGTGAAGCATTGATGACATTCAATTGTTCATCAGGAAAGCTAGCATCAATAGGTTGTGGGTCATCAAGAACATTCTCTAACCTAGACAACTTATCTGCTACAGGGTTCTCAGCATCATTCCTATCAACAACATGCAAATCAAATTCTTGTAGCAAGAGAACCCATCTAATAAGTCTAGGTTTAGCATCTTTCTTTTCCATGAGATATTTAATAGCAGCATGATCAGTGTGAATAGTAACTTTGGAATCAACAATATAAGATCTGAACTTATCACATGCAAACACAACTGCTAAAAATTCTTTTTCAGTAGTGGCATAGTTTATTTGGGCACTCTCTAGAGTTTTACTAGCATAATGGATAACATATTATTTCTTATCAACTCTTTGTCCTAGAACAGCAACAACAGCATAATCACTAGCATCACACATAATTTCAAAAGGCAGGTTCCAATCAGGTGGTTGAACAATAGGTGCGGTTATCAAGGCCTTCTTAAGTATTTCAAATGCTTCTTCACAATCATCATCAAAAACAAATTGAATATCCTTTTGCAAGAGATTGGTGAGAGGCCGAGAAATCTTAGAGAAGTCTTTAATGAACCTTCTATATAAACCAGCGTGACCAAGGAAACTTCTTATACCTTTAATGTTTGTAGGGCATGGCATTTTCTTGATCGCATCAACTTTAGCCTTATCGACTTCAATACCTCTTTCAGAAATTTTATGTCCTGAGATGATGCCTTCATTAACCATAAAGTGGCACTTCTCCCAATTCAAGACAAGGTTAGTATCTTTACATCTCTGCAAAACTCGATCAAGGTTGTCATACGTCCATTTTGCATCAGGCTTTTATGTTGATATTTATCGCTTTATGGGCTGTTATTACACTTCACGGTACAATACTTATACATTTTCTCTCTTATTTTATAAGGTTTACATGAAGAGGGAGAATGCCGCCATCTGGAATTCTGGTCTAAAAAAGGAGCAACTTTGAGATACCTATTCTGCGCAACTCCAAAAGCCGTAAAAATGAGGAGGAATTATTTTGGATTTTATAAAAAGTACTGGACGGAAGAAGTACCAGAGGGGAGCCACCAGGAGGCCACAAGCCTGCCACGCGCGGCTTACCCCCTACCGCACCTAGGTGGCTTGTGGGCCCCCTGTTGCCCCTCTAGCTCCCATGTTTTGCTATAAGGATGGTTTCATTCCATAAAAAATCAAGAGGAGGCTTTCGGGAGGATTCGCCGCCGCCACGAGGCGGAACTTGAGCAGAACCAATCTAGAGCTCCGGCGGGGCCTTCCTGTCAGGGAAATTTCCCTCCCGGAGGGGGAAATCGTCGCCATCGTCATCACCAACACTCCTCTCATCGGAGGGGACTCATCACCATCAACATCTTCATCAGCACCATCTCATCTCCAAACCCTAGTTCAACTCTTGTAACCAATCTCCGTCTCGCGACTCCGATTGGTACTTGTAAGGTTGCTAGTAGTGTTAATTACTCTTTGTAGTTGATGCTAGTTGGATTACTCGGTGGAAGATCATATGTTCAGATCCTCAATGCTATTCAATACCTCTCTGGTCATGAACATAATTATGTTTTGTGAGTAGTCACTTTTGTTCCTGAAGACATGGGATAAGTCTTGTTATAAGTAGTCATGTGAATTTGGTATTCGTTCGATATTTTGATGTGTTGTATGTTGTCTTTCCTCTAGAGGTGTTATGTGAACGTCGACTACATGACACTTCACCATTATTTGAGCCTATAGGAAGGCATTGGGAAGTAATAAGTAGATGATGGGTTGCTAGAGTGACAGAAGTTTAAACCCTAGTTTATGTGTTGCTTCGTAAGGGGCTGATTTGGATCCACTAGTTTAATGTTATGGTTAGACTTAGTCTTAATTCTTCTTTCGTAGTTGCGGATGCTTGCGAGAGGGGTTAATCATAAGTGAGATGTTTTTCCAAGTAAGGGCAGCACCCAAGCACCGGTCCACCCACATATCAAACTATCAAAGTAGCGAATGCGAATCATATGAACATGATGAAAACTAGCTTGACAGAAATTCCCATGTGTCCTCGAGAGCGCTTCACCTCATATAAGAGTTCGTCCAGGCTGCACCTTTGTTACTATTGTTACTTGTTACTTGCTATGAATCATCTTATGACACAACTATTTGTTACCGATAATTTCAATGCTTGCAGAGAATACCTTGCTGAAAACCACTTGTCAGTTCCTTCTGCTCCTCGTTGGGTTCGACACTCTTACTTATCGAAAGGACTACGATAGATTCCCTACATTTGTGGGTCATCAAGACTCTTTTCTGGCGCCGTTGCCGGGGAGTGAAGCGCCTTTGGTAAGTGGAATTTGGTACGGAAACATTTATATACGGTGCTGAAATTTATTGTCACTTGTCACTATGGAAACTAATCCTTTTAGGAGCATGTTTGGAGTATCTTCACCTCGAACGGAAGCACAATGAGTTTCTCATAAACCTTCTGCACCTACTGAAAATATTTGTTATGAAATTTCTTCGGGTATGCTAGAGAAACTGTTGGCTAATCCTTTTACAGGAGATGGAACATCACATCCCGACTTGCATCTAATCTATGTAGATGAAGTTTGTGGTTTATTTAAGCTTGTAGGTTTGCCCGAGGATGAGGTCAAGAAGAAGGTATTTCCCTTATCTTTGAGGGATAAAGCATTGACATGGTATAGGCTATGTGATGATACTGGATCATGGAACTACAATCGATTGAAATTGGAATTTAATTAAAAGTTTTATCCTATGCATCTGGTACATCGTGATCGGAATTTTATCTACAATTTTTGGCCTCGTGATAGAGAAAGTATCGCTCAAGCTTGGGGAAGGCTTAAGTCAATGTTATATTCATGCCCCGACCATGAGCTCTCGAGAGAAATTATTATTCAAAACTTTTATGCTCGGCTTTCTCATGATAATCGCACCATGCTTGACACTTCTTGTACCGGTTCTTTTATGAAGAGAGATATTGACTTCAAATGGAATTTATTGGAAAGAATTAAACACAACTATGAAGATTGGGAGTTTGATGAAGGTAAGGAGTCATGTATGAATCTTAAGTTCAATTGCGTTAAATCCTTTGTTGAAAGAAATACTTTTTGTGATTTTAGCGCTAAACATGGACTTGAATCTAAGATAGTAGCTTCATTATGTGAATCATTTGCTGCTCGTATTAATCTCCCTAAAGATAAGTGGTTTAAATATCATCCTCCCTTAGAAGTCAATGTAGTTAAACCCAATCCAGTTGAAGAGAAAGTCATTGATTATAATGATCCTATTGTTCCTAGTGCTTACATTGATAAACCACCCTTCCCTATTAGAATAAAGGATCATTCTAAAGCTTCAACTGTGATACGTAGGGGCTACATTAGAACACCTACACCCCCTGAGAAAATTAGAGTTGAACCTAGCATTGCTATTATCAAAAATGTTGATGGCCAAGATATTCACTTCTGTGAAGATGCTGCTAGAATTGCTAAACCTCATGCTAGAGACAAACATAGGCCTGTTGTTGGCACGCTTGTTGTTTCTATTAAGATAGGAGATCATTGTTATCATGGTTTATGTGACGTGGCTGCTAGTGTTAGTGCAATACCTCAATCTTTATATGATGAAATTAAAGACGAGATTGGACCTGTCGAGATGGAACCTATTCATGTCACTATTCAGCTCGCCAATAGAGATACTATTTGCCCTTTCGGAATTGTTAGAGATGTTGAAGTATTGTGTGGTAAAACTAAGTATCCTGTTGATTTTCTCGTTCTTGCTACCACACAATATAGCTTTTGTTCCATCATATTTGGCAGATCTTTCCTCAATACTGTCAATGCCCATATTGACTGTGAGAAGCAAACTGTCACTGTTGGCTTTGAAGGTGTGTCACATGAATTCAATTTCTCCAAGTTTGGTAGACAACCTCATGAAAAAGAATTGTCTAGTAAGGATGAAATTATTGCCCTAGCTTTTATTTTTGTGCCTCCTACTGATCCTTTAGAGCAATACTTGCTTGAGAATGAAAATGATATGCATATGGATGAAAGGAATGAGATAGATATAGTTATCTTTGAACAACATCATATCCTTAAGAATAATTTGCCTGCTGAACTGCTTGGAGATCCACCCCCACCAAAGGGTGATCCTGTGTTCGAGCTTAAACAGTTATCTGATACTCTTAAGTATGCTTATCTCGATGAAAAAGAGATATATCCTGTTATTATTAGTGCTAGCCTCTCAGAGCATGAAGAAAATAAATTATTGAAAACTCTGAGGAAGCACCGTGCTGCTATTGGATTTACTCTTGATGATCTTAAGGGCATTAGTCCCACTCTATGCCAGCATAAAATTAAAACCGATCCTGATTCCAAACCAGTTGTTGATCATCAACGGAGATTAAATCCTAAGATGAAAGGGGTAGTAAGAAAAGAAATACTAAAGCTCCTGGAAGCAGGTATTATCTATCCTGATTCTCATAGTGATTGGGTAAGTTGGGTGCATTGCGTCCCTAAGAAGGGAGGTATTACCGTTGTCCCTAATGATAAAGATGAATTGATCCCACACAGGATTATTACTGGCTATAGGATGGTGATTGATTTTAGCAAATTGAATAAAGCCACTAGGAAAGATCATTACCCTTTGCCTTTTATTGACCAAATGCTAGAAAGATTGTCTAAACACACACACTTCTGCTTTCTAGATGGTTGTTCTGGTTTCTCCCAAATAGCTCTTGCCCAATCTGATGAGGAGAAAATCACTTTTACCTTCCCTTTCGGTACCTTTGCTTATAGACGTATGCCTTTTAGCTTATGTAATGCACCTGCTACCTTTCAAAGATGTATGATGGCTATATTCTCTGACTTTTGTGAAAAGATTGTTGAGGTTTTCATGGATGACTTCTCTGTTTACGGGTCTTCTTTTGATGATTGCCTCAGCAACCTTGATCGATTTTTGCAGAGATGTAAAGATACCAACTTTGTCTTGAATTGGGAGAAGTGCCACTTTATGGTTAATGAAGGCATCGTCTTAGGACATAAAATTTCTGAAATAGGTATTGAAGTCGATAAGGCTAAGGTTGATGCAATCGAGAAAATGCCATGCCCTACAGACATTAAAGGTATAATAAGTTTCCTTGGTCATGTTGGTTTCTATAGAAGGTGCATTAAGGACTTCTCTAATATTTCTAGGCCTCTTACCAATCTCTTGCAAAAGGATATTCCTTTTTTTGACGATGATTGTGAGGAAGCCTTTGAAATACTTAAGAAGGCCTTGATAACTGCACCTATTGTTCAACCACCTGATTGGAACCTACCTTTTGAAATTATGTGCGATGCTAGTGATTATGTTGTGGGTGCTGTTCTAGAACAAAGCGTTGATAAGAAGTTGAATGTTATTCACTATGCTAGTAAAACTCTAGACAGTGCCCAAAGAAACTATGCTACTACTGAAAAGGAATTTTTAGTAGTCGTGTTTGCATGTGAAAAGCTCCGATCTTATATTGTTGATTCCAAGGTTACTATTCACACTGATCATGCTGCTATTAAGTATCTCATGGAAAAGAAAGATGCTAAACCTAGACTTATCAGATGGGTTCTCTTGCTACAAGAATTTGATTAGCATGTTGTTGATAGGAAGGGTGCTTAGAACCCCATAGCAGATAACTTGTCTAGGTTGGAGAATGTTCTTGATGACCCACAACCTATTGATGATAGCTTTCCTGATGAGCAATTGAATGTCATCAATGCTTCACGTAGTACACCGTGGTATGCTGATTATGCAAATTATATCGTTGCCAAATGTATACCACCTAGTTTCACACACCAGCAAAAGAAGAAATTCTTCTTTGATTTGAGACTTTACTTTTGGATGATCCCCACCTTTATAAAGAAGGAGTAGATGGTGTTATTACATGTTGTGTACCTGAGCATGAATATGGACAGATCCTACAGAAGTGTCACTCCGAGGATTATGGAGGACACCATGCGGGAGATAGAACTGCACAAACGGTATTGCAATCCGGTTTCTATTGGCCTACCCTCTTCAAGGATGCCCATAAGTTTGTCTTGTCTTGTGATGAATGTCAAAGAATAGGTAATATCAGTAAACGTTAGGAAATGCCTATGAATTATTCACTTGTCATTGAACCATTTGATGTCTGGGGTTTTGATTATATGGGACCTTTTCCAAAGTCCAACGGGTATACTCATATCCTAGTTGTTGTTGATTACGTTACTAACTGGGTAGAAGCTCTCCCAACTAGTAGTGATGATCACAACACCTCTATTAGGATGCTTAAAGACGTTATTTCCCCTAGATTTGGAGTCGCTAGATATTTAATGACTGATGGTGGTTCACATTTTATTCATGGTGCTTTCCGTAAAACGCTTGCTAAGTATGATGTCAACCATAGAATTGCATCTCCCTATCATCCTGAGTCAAGTGGTCAAGTACAGCTAAGTAATAGAGAGATTAAACTAATTCTTCAAAAGACTGTTAATAGGTCTAGAAAGAATTGGTCTAAGAATCTTGATGATGCACTGTGGGCTTATAGAACTGCTTATAAGAATCCCATGGGCATGTCTCTGTACAAAATGGTTTATGGTAAAGCATGTCATTTACCTCTTGAGCTAGAGCATAAGGCTTATTGGGCAATCAAAGAGCTCAACTTTGATTTCAAACTTGCTGGTGAGAAGAGGTTATTTGACATTAGCTCACTTGATGAATGGAGAGCTCAGGCATATGAAAATGCCAAGTTGTTTAAAGAAAAAGTTAAGAGGTCGCATGATAAAAGGATACAAAAACGTGAGTTCCATGTAGGTGATTATGTCTTGCTATACAATTCTCATTTAAGATTTTTTGCACGCAAGTTTCTCTCTATATGGGAAGGTCCTTACATTGTTGAGGAAGTATATCGTTCCGGTACCATCAAGATCAACAACACGGAAGGTAATTTTGCGAGAGTGGTAAATGGGCAAAGAATCAAGCATTATATCTTAGGTACTCCCATAAATTTTGAAAGCAATATTATTAATACCATAACTCCGGAGGAGTATGATACGTCTCCATCGTATCTACTTTTCAGAACTCTTTTGCCCTTGTTTTGGACTCTAATTTGCATGATTTTAATGGAACTAACCCGGACTAACGCTGTTTTCAGCAGAATTGCCATGGTGTTGTATTTGTGCAGAAATATAAGTTCTCGGAATGTGCTGAAAATTTACAGAGAATTTTTTTGGAATAAAAGAAAAATACATGCGAAAAGATCCACCGGAGGGGGCATGCCAGTGGTCCACAAGCCCACAGGCCACGGCCACCCCCCTAGGTCGCGCCGTGAGGGCTTGTGGGGCCCACATGGCACCACCGCCTCCAAACTCAGCTCTATATCTTCCGTCCCGCCCGGAAAAAATCAAAGAAAAGGATTCATCGCGTTTTACGATACCGAGGCACCGCCACCCCCTATTCTTCATCTGGAGGGCAGATCTGGAGTCCGTTCTGGGCTCCGGAGAGGGGAAATCGTCGCCATCGTCATCATGAACCTTCCTCCATCGACAATTCCATGATGCTCTTCATCGTTCGTGAGTAATCTCATCATAGGCTTGCTGGACGGTGATGAGTTGGATGAGATCTATCATGTAATCGAGTTAGTTTTGACGGGGATTGATCCCTAGTATCCACTGTGTTCTAGATTGATGTTGCTACTACTTGGCTATGCTTAATGCTTGTCGCTAGGGCCCGAGTGCCATGATTTCAGATCTGAACCTATTATGTTGTCGCCAATATATGTGTGTTTTAGATCCTATCTTGCAAGTTGTAGTCACCTACTATGTGTTATGACCCGGCAACCCCGGAGTGACAATAGCCGGAACCACTCCCGGAGATGACCATAGTATGAGGAGTTCATGTATTCACCGTGTGTTAATGCGTTGGTCCAGTTCTTTATTAAAAGGAGAACCATAATATCCCGTAGTTTCCATTAGGACCCTGTTGCCACGGGAGGGATGGACAATAGATGTCATGCAAGTTCTTTTCCCTAAGCACGTATGACTACATAGGGAATACATGCCTACATTAGATTGACGAACGTGAGCTAGTTACATATCTCTCCGTGTTATAGCTATTACATGATGAATCACATCTGTCATACTCATCCATCACCGATCCACTGTCTACGAGTCTTTTACTACTGGTCCTCGCTACGTTACTTTGTTTAGGCTTGTCCCTTGCTACAAAAGGGATTGGGCCACTTTGCTGCTACTCCTGCCACTTTGCTACTACTGTTGCTACTGTTGTTACTCTGTTGCTGTTGCTACTGCTGTTCCTTGCTACTTCGCTGTTGCTTGTTGCAAGATATTTTCTGACACTGTTGTCGGGGAAGAATAGTTACTCGCCCACGTGCAACCTACTGGCGCCATTGATACAACAGTTAGGAATAGTCTGTCGTCGACAGATCATTTCTGGCACTGTTGCTATCATACTACTTTGCTACTGATACTTTGCTTGCAGACACTAATCTTTCAGGTGTGGTTGAATCTGACAAACTCAGCTGCTAATACTTGAGAATATTCTTTCGCTTCCCCTTTGGTGAACCAACAAATTTGGGTTGAATACTCTACCCTCGAAAACTGTTGTGATCCCCTATACTTGTGGGTTATCAAGACCTTGTTCTGGCGCCGTTGCCGGGGAGGCACAGCTATATTCTCTAAGTCACTTGGGATTTTCGTCTGCTGATCACTATGAGGAATCCGAAAGATCCAAGAACTAAAATCTTACGAGGAGAGGTAAGGAACTGCCATCTAGCTCTGCACTTGATTCACCTTCAGTTTTGAGTAAGTTTGCGACTTCACCTCCTGCTAGAAATCTTGATATGTCGCCTGTGCTTGATGATGCTACTTCTGCTGCCCATGATGCTTATGATGATGCTATGCTTGATACTATGCCTGATGATGCTATGCTTGATACTATGCTTGATGATGCTATGCTTGATACTATGCCTGATGACGCTATGCTTGATACTAAGCCTGATGATGCCATGCCTGATACTATGCATGATGATTCTATGCCTGATACTGCTTTGCCACTTGGTGCATTCCTTGATGCACAACTTGCTAGAATTGCTGCTAGATGTGATGATACTTCTGAAACTGCTGATACTATTGAAGTAGAACCTGCTATTTTGCCTGCTAGAACTAGCTATCCTATGCTTGATATGCCTGACACGCGCTATGTTATGGAGGGAGAGATAGCTGAGGACTTTCTTGCGTGTAAGGATACCTATGATGTTGAGAAATTACTGCGCAAGTGGAAAGAAAAATCTCTGAACGCTAGGATGAAATACGACCCGAAGTTTGCCACTTCGCCTATCTTTGTGACCGATAAGGACTATGAATTCTCTGTCGACCCTGAGTTAATCACTCTGGTCGAATCTGATCCTTTTCACGATTACGAGTATGAAACGGTTGTAGCCCATCTTACCAAACTGCACGATATAGCCACCCTATTCACTAGTGAGGAAAAGATCTGCCACTACTACATGCTCAAGCTGTTTCCTTTCTCGCTAAAGGATGATGCTAAGACCTGGTTCACTTCTCTTGCTCCTGGTTGTGTGCGTAGCCCCCAGGATATGGTCTACTACTTCTCTGAAAAATATTTCCCTTCCCATAAGAAGCAAGCTTCCTTGCAGGAAATATACAACTTTGCTCAAGCTGAAGAAGAGAGTCTCCCACAAGCTTGGGGGAGGCTCATTCAGCTGCTGAATGCTTTGCCTGACCACCCTCTTGAGAAGAATGAAATACTTGATATCTTCTATAATGGACTTACTGATGCTTCTAAAGACCACCTAGATAGTTGTGCCAGTAGTGGTTTTAGGGAACGAACTGTAGAACAAGCTGAGATTCTATTGAATAACATCTTGTGCAATGAGAATGCTTGGACTATTCCCGAACCACCTCCTAAGACAACTCCGAAGAAAAGAGGTATTCTATTCCTCATTCCTGAAGATATGGAAGAAGCCAAGAAATCTATGCGAGAGAAAGGCATTAAATCTGAAGAAGTCAAAAATCTACCACCTATCGAAGAGATCCATGGTCTTAATAACCCGATACGAGTAGTAGAAGTAAATTCTCTGCGTAGGTTTGATGAGAGTGATATTCCTTTTGATAAACATGCTAGCTTATGCATGGATGAATTTGATAACTTCGTTGACAAACAACAGAGTTTCAATGATTATGTTAGCAGACAATTGGAACAGAATGCTCGTATGCTTAGTCATCTAAGTGCTTGTGTGGACAGAAATGTCAATGATCTTAAACTTTTGAGTAAACATGCCTCTATGGTTACTACTCAGGTAGAACAAGTACTTAAAGCTCAGAATGACTTGCTCAATGAGTTGAATGACAATTCCATCAGAGTCGTCACTAGAGGCGGTAGAATGACCCAGGAAGCTTTGTACCCTGAGGGTCATCCGAAGAGAACTGAACAAGATTCTCAAGGAGTTAGCACTGATGCACCTAGTCATCCTAGAAAGAAGAAGAAAGATGATAGGAACCTGCACGCTAGCAACCCTGCTGCTACACCTGAGAGTCCAAACGATGTCTTTGTCTATGATGCTGAAACACAATCTGGTGATGAACATGAGCCTAATGATGATATCAATAGTAATGTTCATGAAGATGCTCAACCTAGCAACGATAAGGATGTGGAGATTGAACTAGTTGATCTTCATAACTCACAGCCTAAGACTAAAAGATATGATAAGAATGACTTCGCTGCTAGGAAGCACGGTAAAGAAAGGGAACCATGGGTTCAGAAACCCATGCCCTTTCCTCCCAAACCATCCAAGAAAAAGGATGATGAGGATTTTGAGCGATTCGTTGAGATGATTAGACCTGTCTTTCTGCAAATGCATTTGACAGATATGCTCAAAATGTCTCTGTATGCTAAGTACATGAAAGATATTGTGACTAATAAGAGGAGGATACCTGATATTGAGATCTCCGCCATGATCGCTAATTACACTTTCAAGGGTGGAACTCCTAAAAAACTAGGTGATCCCGGTGTGCCCACTATACATTGCTCCATTAAAGGCAACTACGTTAGAACAGCGTTATGCGACCTTGGAGCCGGTGTTAGTGTTATGCCTCTCTCTCTCTTTATCGTAGACTTGAACTGGATAAGTTGACACCCACTGAAATATCTCTGCAAATGGCCGACAAATCAACTCCTTTCCCTATTGGCATTTGCGAGGATGTGCCTGTTGTGGTTGCTAACACCACTATCTTAATAGACTTTGTTATCTTGGATATTCCCGAGGACGATGCCATGGCTGTCATCCTCGGAAGACCCTTTTTAAACACCACAGAGGCTGTTATAGATTGCAACAAAGGCAATGTCACTTTCCATGTCAACGGTAATGAGCATACGATGCACTTTCCGAAGAAACAATATCGAGTACATTGCATCAATGCTATCGAAAATACTTCATCGATTCTTATTGGGAGCTTTGAATGCCCTATTCCTCGTGTCAAGATGAAGTATGATTTGCTTGTTGGGAAGATACACATCCCCATTGAGGTAACCTAGTGACTGTTCAAAAATTCTCCGTTCTCTTTTGCAATTCGAAAAGGTTTGTCGAGGAGGCTTGATCAACCTCACTGACGGATTTTCTTTCGAGGACCATGAGATGGATGAATCGAGGAGTCACAAACCTCTGTTTCAAGCTTTCACTTTCGGTTGCTTAGAAGAAAAATGATAGGTTTAGTTTAGTTTTCTCTGTTTTCTGTTTTAGCATCCGGTAGAAAAGTACCCCGAAAATAAAAGTTCTCCGAACGTCCTGAAAATCAAGTATGATTTTTTCTAGAATTTTTGAAAAATTCTGAGACAAAGAGTTTGTCTCGGGGCCACACCAGTGGGCCACAAGCCCTAGGGGCGCGGGCACCCCCCTGGCCGCACCACCCAGGCTTGTGGGGCCCACAGGCACCCCCTCCACTCATTCTTGCTCTCATCTGGTTCTCCTACCTCCAGAAAAAATCGTTTCGCAGCTCAAACCCCTGTTCTTGCTCCTCTTGCTGGGATTTTCGATCTCTATGCTCAAAGCAACATTCTCCGAACTATTTTCGGAAATTACTCCTTGGTAAGTGACTCCTCCATTGGTCCAATTAGTTTTTGCTCTAGTGCCTTATACTCTGCATATTTTTGCTGCCTTGGTGACCATGTTCTTGAGCTTTGCATGCTGATTCTAGCTGGTCCCAAGTAGTTTTGATGCGTAATATGGCCTCTAGGCACTTGTGGGAGTAGTTGCTACGAGTTTAGTTGAGCCTTATTCACTTTTCCTTAGAATCACTAAAAATTTCAGAAATTTTCAGAGATAGAAAAGGGAAAACATGAGGAGGTTCTTAAGAGGCTCGTCAAGCCATGACCCCAAGGATGATGGGAGTGAGAAGAAGCCCAAGTATCCGGTCCCTCGAGTCGCGGAAGTGCGAGCGTGCGAGTGGACAAGCGACGTGTTCTTACGCGCCGCTGGAATTTATGAGGACTTTTATCACTTGGTGGAGAACGCGGGCCTTACCGCCTTCATTGAAGATAAGTGTCCGCAATACCTCCTCCTCACTAATATCTTCGTACAAAGCTTTAACTTCTATCCGAGGAAGAATCCTCCTATGTTGAGTTTAAACTTTATGATATCCCCCAGCGCATGTCACTCCGGGATTTTTGCAATGTTTGCAAATTACCTTACGTTGGGGATATTCATGAACCTCATCCACGGGACTTGGAAGCTTTCATCGATACAATTGATGTAGGAGAGGAGAGAAGAGTTTCTTGCGCTAGAGCTGCTAGCATACATTTTCCCGTGCTTCGGTACTTCTCACTATTTGTGGGAAAATGTTTGATTGGCCGTGGGAAAGATGGGTCACTTAGTTCCCCAGATCTTGCGATCTTGCGTGAAGCCCTTTATAACGATAAAACTTATAGCTTGGGCGCTATAGTAGCTCAACGGTTGAACCTGAACCGTTCTAAAGGTATTGTCTATGGAGGTATCTATGCTACTCGTCTTGCTAGACACTTTGAGATACCTATTAGACTGGAGGAGGAAGAAGAGGTTCTTCTTCCCGAGAGATATCTAGATTACGATAGCATGGTTCGTCATGACTTTCTTGATAAAGATATAAATAGAAGGATGATTTATAACCTGGTATTTAGTCAGGATACTCGTGAGACTATTACTTTGCCTGCTCCTTCTTTGTTCAATCTTCATGTAGGCAGGTACAATATTATGCCCTCGTACATCTACGCATATTGGGGCCTAGCCCAACCACACGTGCCCATGCCCGAGCCACCATTCGAGTACCAGACGCTAGTTTATCAGTGGGAACCAGAGGAGCTCACACAGCAGTGGCATCCTCAGTCCACTCCGGAGTACCCAGGAGCTGGTTATTTCCCTCCTTGGGAGTAGACCAACTTAGGCCAAAAGCCTAATCTTGGGGGAGTATGTCTTTCTCACCGACTTTACATTCTTGCTTATGCTTTCACTTTGTTAGCCGGTGTTCACACTTTGCCACTCTATCATCCATGCTAGTTTATTTTATTTTTCTCGTTTTCTTTTCATGTGTCTGTCTAGTTCGAGAAAAAACAAAAATATTTTCTTTTTCTTCTTTTGCTTGTTGGGAGCTTTCCCTTGTAAATAGTTTTCTTTTTCTTTGGGTCAAGGTAGAAGATATTGGTTACAATGTTTAGTGGCTCTTGCATGCATACCTGTTTAGCTTTCAAAGAGCCATATTACTTTGTCTTCTCCTTTGTGTTTGCCTGCAGATTCCAGCTTTAGTCCAATGTACGAGCACTCTTATTATTGTTCACATCGTTCGGTCATGCAAGTGAAAGGCAATAATGACGATATATGATGAAGTGACTGAGCCTGGAAAAGCTGGTATGAACTCGATCTATTTTGTCTTTGTAAATATGACTAGCTCACTGTGCCTGGTTCAGCTTTGTTGTGAGAGAAACACGTTCGCAATGACAACTTAGAGATCATAGTTTCTTATGCCATGCTTACTTAGCTAAGATCTTATAATGGTTTGTCTTGGTTGCCCACATGAATGTTGAGATGACTATGAAGTAGTATGATAGGATGGTATCCTCCTTTGAATGTTTCAAGTGGCTTGACTTGGCGCATGTTCATGCATGTAGTTGAAACAAAATCAACATAGCCTCTATGATGTTCATGTTCATGGTGATTTATGTCCTACTCATGCTTGCACTCAATGTTAGTTAATCTCAATGCATTTTGATGACTATTGTCGCTCTCTAGTTGGTCGCTTCCTAGTCTTTTGCTAGACTTCACTTGTACTATGCGGGAATACTGCTTGTGCATCAACTTCCATAAACCCAAAGTTGTGCCTTATGAGTCCACCATACCTACCTATGTGCGGTATCTACCTGCCGTTCCAAGTAAATTTGCATGTGCCACTCTCTAAACCTTCAAGAAATAATCTGTTTTGCATGCCCGAACCGCTCATGTGGTGACAGGGGCTATTGGTATCTTCCATGCTAGGCGTGTTATCCTCGATATGTGTTTATTCACTATTATTCATGAGAAAGGGGCCGGTAATTGGAATTCCCAGTTCCATGCTCAAATCGAAAAGATAACTGCAAACAAAACTCCCCCAGGATTGATGTTGGTATGGACGGTACCCGAGGATTCGGCTAGCCGTGGAGTGTGATTGATTGGTGGTGGGGGAGTCAAAACTTCACTTTTCTGTTTGGGAACCGCCTATAGCATGTGTAGCATGGAATATGTTGAGCACTCTTAGTCATTGCGTTGACAATGAAAGAATGCCACCCAAAATTATTATCTCTGTTTTTAAAGCTTGAGCTCTGGCACCTGTGCAAATCAATGCTTCCCTCTGCGAAGGGCCTGCTATTTATGTTCGTGTTGAGTCATCCTCCTCTTACAAAAGCACCAATTAGAGAGCACCTCTGTCATTTTTATGCTTTGCTTTTAACTTATTTAGTATCACTGTGACTAGATCTTCATTGGCATGAATTACAATGTTTAGTCAGCCCTTGGTCTTTGAAGGTGCTCTGCATTTATTTTTTGCGGTCTAAGAAAGAGCTAGCGAGATACCATCTATTCGTACTGCTTCATGTTGTTTTGATTGAAGTGTTGACGTTTGAGACTTATTATTATTTGCTCGCTAGTTGATTATGCCATTGATATGAGTTTATCATGAGACCTAAGTGTCATTTGCTTATGTGGTTTGCTTGTGATCTTGCTGAAACTCTGGATATGAGTTAGACATAGTTGCAACAACAAGATCAAACAGAGTTCGTCAAAGTTTTTCTTTTGTCTCCTTCAGTTTGTCAACTGAATTGCTTGAGGTCAAGCAAGGCTTTAAGCTTGGGGGAGTTGATACGTCTCCCTCGTATCTACTTTTCCGAACTGTTTTGCCCTTGTTTTGGACTCTAATTTGCATGATTTGAATGGAACTAACCCGGACTAACGTTGTTTTCAGCAGAATTGCCATGGTGTTGTTTTTGTGCAGAAATAAAAGTTCTCGGAATGTCCTGAAAATTTATAGAGTATTTTTCTGGAATAGAAGAAAATTACCAGCGCAAAGATCTACCGGAGGGGGCGTGCCAGTGGGCCACAAGCCCACAGGCCGCGGCCACCCCCCTAGGTCACGTCGTGAGGGCTTGTGGGGCCCACGTGGCACCACCGCCTACAAACTCAGCTCTATATCTTCCGTCTCGCCCGGAAAAAAATCAGAGAGAAGGATTCATCGTGTTTTATGATACGTAGGCGCCGCCACCCCCTGTTCTTCATCTGGAGGGCAGATCTGGAGTCCGTTCTGGGCTCCGGAGAGGGGAAATCGTCGCCATCGTCATCATCAACCTTCCTCCATCAACAATTCCATGATGCTCTTCATCGTTCATGAGTAATCTCATCGTAGGCTTACTCGACGGTGATGAGTTGGATGAGATCTATCATGTAATCGAGTTAGTTTTGATGGGGATTGATCCCTAGTATCCACTATGTTCTAGATTGATGTTGCTACTACTTGGCTATGCTTAATGCTTGTCACTAGGGCCCGAGTGCCATGATTTCAGATCTGAACCTATTATGTTGTCGCCAATATATGTGTGTCTTAGATCCTATCTTGCAAGTTGTAGTCACCTACTATGTGTTATGACCCGGCAACCCCGGAGTGACAATAGCCGGAACCACTCCCGGAGATGACCATAGTATGAGGAGTTCATGTATTCACCGCGTGTTAATGCGTTGGTCCGGTTCTTTATTAAAAGGAGAACCATAATATCCCGTAGTTTCCATTAGGACCCCGCTGCCACGGGAGGGATGGACAATAGATGTCATGCAAGTTCTTTTCCCTAAGCACGTATGACTACATACGGAATACATGCCTACATTAGATTGACGAACGGGAGCTAGTTACATATCTCTCCGTGTTATAGCTGTTACATGATGAATCACATGCGTCATACTCATCCATCACCGATCCACTGCCTACGAGTCTTTTACTACTGGTCCTCGCTACATTACTTTGTTTAGGCTTGTCCCTTGCTACAAAACGGATTGGGCCACTTTGCTGCTACTGCTGCCATTTTTCTACTATTGTTGCTACTATTGTTACTCTGCTGGTGCTGCTACTGCTGTTCCTTGCTACTTAGTTGTTGCTTGTTGCAAGATCTTTTCCGACACTGTTGTCGGGGAAGAATAGTTACTCGCCCACGTGCAACCTACTGGCGCCATTGATACAACAGTTAGGAATAGTCTGCCGTCAACAGATCGTTTCTGGCACCGTTGCTATCCTACTACTTTGCTACTGATACTTTGCTTGCAGACACTAATCTTTCAGGTGTGGTTGAATCTGACAAACTCAGCTTCTAATACTTGAGAATATTCTTTCGCTTCCCCTTTGGCGAACCAACAAATTTGGGTTGAACACTCTACCCTCGAAAACTGTTGCGATCCCCTATACTTGTGAGTTATCAGAGTACATAAGGGATATTTATCAGCCTGTTTCAGACTCCAAAAATGAAGAGGTATGTGATTCGGTAAGTAAACCGACTCCAAAACTTTTCCAGTAGCAATTTTTCTCCATTTTGGATTTTTTAGAAAAATAGAAAAATTTAAAGTAGTCCGAAAAGCGCACGAGGAGGCGCCAAGCCTGCCAGGCGCGGCCTACCCCCGTGGACGTGCCTGGGTGGCTTGTGGGCACCTCGTGTGCCTCCCGGACTACGTTTTCTGGTGGAATACTCCTTTTTTCGGGAAAAATTCTTTATATATGACGCAAATATCCTCTGTTTTCGTTTCGGGCCTGTTTCTGCCGCAGATTTAGGGCAAGGATGTCGTCTCATGAATCTGTCAGGGAGAACGATTTCCCTCAATTCTATGAAGAAGTAAAAGCTGATCTGAAAAGAATGTAGGTCATGGAGGCCAAGGAAGAGCTGCTGGAAGAAACTAAGGGCAAAACTAAGGAGGATAATCCGGCATCGGACGAAGGGCAATTTGTGCTCAACAAGGAAGAAGCTGAGGAAAATGATTTTCTTCAACCCTACCTCCACCTTTTACCTCAATCCTTCATCAAACTCTTGAGGTTATGTGAAATAACTCATGTTTGTAATACTTATCTCACCCGTGAAGTTGTTTTACTGGAGAAACATATCACAAAGCTTCAAAGTATAAATCAAAGATTGATGGCCCTCTTGGAATCAAAAGACAGGACAACTCCACCACCATCACCTTCGAAGGAAGACAATTAAGCACGGGTATGGGCACTCCCCTTGGCTTGTGCCAAGCTTGTGGGAGTAGCCCCGGTATCGTATCACCATCACATCTTTCGCCTTTACCTTTTTCTTAGTTCGATCCTTTTTGGTTTTTTCTTTTTCAAGTAGAATAAATTTCTTAGTGTTCTAGGCTTGAGTTTTGCTTTGTGTCACCCCCAATGTATTCGAGCTCGTGAGTCTTATAATAAAGAGTGTTTTAGTTAAGGGCCCTGCCTCATGCCATGATCTAAAGAGAAGAATAATAAGAGAACAAAAGCATGAAAGATCATGTAATGATCTTATGGGAAGTGATGACTTCACATATAAAAAGAATGTTGATTGAAACTTGTTGTGGGTGGACAAACGTAGACCTTGGTCATTGTTGCAATTAATAGGAAGTAATAAAGAAGGAGAGGTTCACATATAAATATATCATCTTGGGCACCATCTATGATTGTGAACACTCATTAAACTATTACATGCTTAGAAGTAGATGTTGGACAAGGAAGACAACATAATGAACTATGTTTGCTTGGTTCCGAACAATGTTATATGACTAGAGATCCCTTAGCATGTGACGCTTGCTTCCACCTCATATCAGCCAAAACTTCCGCACTAAGTAGAGATACTACTTGTGCATCCATAAACCCTCAACCCAGTTTTGCCATGAGAGTCCACCATACCTACCTATGGATTGAATAAGATCCCTCAAGTAAGTTGTCATCGGTGCAAGCAATAAAAATTGCTCCCTAAATATGTATGATTTATTAGTGTATGGAAAAAAAAGCTTTGTACGAACCTATGATGAGGAAGACATAAAAGCGACAGACTGCATAATAAAGTTCTTTATCACAGGAGGCAATATAAAGTGACGTTCCTCCACACTAAGAGGTCACATATCCAAACCTCAAAAGCGCATGACAACCTCTGCTTCCCTCTGCGAAGGGCCTATCTTATACCTTTACTTTTTGTCCTTAAAAGAGTCATGGTGATCGACACCAATTCCTTATTTCGCCTTTATCTTGGGTAACGTGATGTGCTAGGGAAAGATCTATATTCATATGTCAACTGGGAAGTAATTATTCATGAATTATTATTGTTCACATTACCCTTGAGGTAAGTAGTTAGGAGGCAAAACTATAAGCTCCTATCTTTCTCTGTGTCTGCTACGGCAACAAAAGTCCTTCCCCGGCAACGCCAGGAATTCTTCTTGCTACTTCTCTTGCTTGCGTCGGTTTTTCCCTTGAAGACGAAAGGGTGATGTAGCACAGGAGCAGTAAGTATTTCCCTTAGTTTGAGAACCAAGGTATCAATCGAGTAGGTGATGTCCAGAGTACCTGCACAAACACAAAGAGCTTGCACCCAACACTATAAAGGGGTTGTCAGTCCCTTCAAGATTGATTGCAAAGTGAGATCTGAAGGCGGAAAGTGCAACGAAGAAAAAGTGTAAGGCTGAAAATATGTTGTGGAGTAGACCTGGGGGCCATAGTGTTCACTAGAGGCTTCTCTCAAAATAGCAAATATTACGGTGAGTGAACAAATTACTCTCGAGCAATTGATAAAACCGCGCAAAGTCATGACGATATCTAAGGCAATGATCATACATATAGGCATTACGTCCGAGACAAGTAGACCAATACTTTCCGCATCTACTACTATTACTCCACACATCGACCGCTATCCAGCATGCATCTAGTGTATTGAATTCATGACGAAGAGAGCAACGCCTTAAGCAAGATGACATGATGTAGAGGGATAATCTCAAAACCAATGATAAAAACCCCATCTTTTTACCCTTGATGGCAACAACACAATGCGTGCCTCGCTACCCCTTCTGTCACTGGGTGAGGTCACCTCACGGTATGAAGCCAAAACCAAGCATTTCTCCCATTGCAAGAATCATAGATCTAGTTGGCCAAACAAAACCCACAACTCGAAGAGAATTACAAGGATATGAAATCATGCAAAAGAGAGATCAGAAGAAACTCAAATAAGATTCATAGATAATATGATCATAAATCCACAATTCATCGGATCTCGACAAACACACCGCAAAAGAAGATTACATCGGATAGATCTCCATGAAGATCATGGAGAACTTTGTATTGAACATCCAAGAGAGAGAAGAAGCCATCTAGCTACTAGCCATGGACCCGTAGGTCTATGGTGAACTACTCACGCATCATCGGAGAGGTCATGGTGTTGATGAAGAAGCCCTCCGTGTCTGAATCCCCTCTTCGGCAGGGCACCAGAACGTGCCCCAGATGGGATCTTGCGGACACAGAAGCTTGCGGCGGTGGAAAAGTACTTTCGATGATCTCCTGATTTTTTCTGGGATTTTAGGGAATATATAGGCGCAAAACCTAGGGCAGAGGTGGCCCAGGGAGCCCACAAGCCAGGGAGGCGCAGCCCCCCCTCGCCGCGCCATGAGGGCTTGTTGGGTCGCTGCAGGCCCCCTGCCCTGATTCTCCGCCTTCCCGGTCTTTTTCTGTTTCGAAAAAAGTCTTTTTGGCAGTTTCATTCCGTTTGGACTCCGTTTGGACTCCGTTCAAAATCCTCCTCTGAAAGGGGTCAAAAACATGGGAAAAACAGGAACTGGCACTTGGCACTGAGTTAATAAGTTAGTCCCAAAAAATATATAAAAGGCATGCAAAACATCCAAAGTTTGACAAGATAATAGCACGAAACCATCAAAAATTATAGATACATTGGAGACGTATCAGTGTCCAACTGAAACTTTGATCTCATGAGTACCACGTGAGTTTTAGCAATTGTAGAAGACGAAAGGATGATTGAGTATGTGGATTTGCTTTACAAGCTCTTATTTGACTCTTTCCGATGTTATGATAAATTGCAATTGCTTCAATGACTAAAGGCTATTGGTTGTTAATTCTCAATAAGGTTCTTGACCCAGACTTTACTTTGTGAAGGAATTGTCACTTTAGCATAAGAGTTTATATGACGCTATTGTTGTTCTAATTATGATCATGATGCCTACATGTCCGTATTTTGTTTTACCGACACCTCTATCTCTAAACATGTGGGCATATTTATTGATCTTGGCTTTCGCTTGAGGACAAGCGAGGTCTAAGTTTGGGGGAGTTGATATGTCCATTGCATCATGCTTTTATGTTGATATTTATCGCTTTATGGGCTGTTATTACACTTCACGGTACAATACTTATACCTTTTCTCTCTTGATTTATAAGGTTAAATGAAGAGGGAGAATGCCGGCAGCTGGAATTCTGGTCTAAAAATGGAGCAAGTTTGAGATACCTATTCTGCACAACTCCAAAAGCCCTGAAAATCAATGCGGAATTATTTTGGATTTTATAAAAAATACTGCATGGAAGAAGTGCCAGAGTCGAGCCACCAAGAGGCCAAAAGCCTGCCAGGCGCGGCCTACCCCCCTGGTCGCGCCTAGGTGGCTTGTGGGCCCCCTGTTTCCCCTCTGGCTCCCATCTTTTGATATAAGGAGGGTTTTGTTCCAGAAAAAATCAAGAGGAGGCTTTCGGGAGGAGTCGCCGCCGCCACGAGGCGGAACTTGAGCAGAACCAATCTAGAGCTCCGGCAGGGCCGTCCTGCCGGGGAAATTTCCCTCCCGGAGTGGGAAATCGTCGCCATCGTCATCACCAACAATCCTCTCATCGGAGGGCACTCATCACCATCAACATCTTCATCAGCACCATCTCAGTTCCAAACCCTAGTTCATCTCTTCTAACCAATCACCGTCTCGCGACTCCGATTGGTACTTGTAAGGTTGCTAGTAATGTTAATTACTCTTTGTAGTTGATGCTAGTTGGATTACTCAGTGGAAGATCATATGTTCAGATCCTCAATGCTATTCAATACCTCTCTGGTCATGAACATAGTTATGCTTTGTGAGTAGTCACTTTTGTTCCTAAGGACATGGGATAAGTCTTGCTATAAGTAGTCATGTGAATTTGGTATTCGTTCGATATTTTGATGCGTTGTATGTTGTCTTTCCTCTAGTGGTGTTATGTGAACGTCGACTACATGACACTTCACCATTATTTGGGCCTAGAGGAAGGCATTGGGAAGTAATAAGTAGATGATGGGTTGCTAGAGTGACAGAAGCTTAAACCCTAGTTTATGTGTTGCTTCGTAAGGGGCTGATTTGGATCAACTAGTTTAATGCTATGGTTAGACTTAGTCTTAATTCTTCTTTCATAGTTGCGGATCATTGCGAGAGGGGTTAATCATAAGTGGGATGTTTGTCCAAGTAAGGGCAGCACCCAAGCATCGGTCCACCCACATATCAAAGTATCAAAGTAGCGAATGTGAATCATATGAACATGATGAAAAGTAGCTTGACAGAAATTACCATGTGTCCTCGGGAGCGCTTCACCTCACATAAGAGTTCATCCAGGATTGTCCCTTGCTACAAAATGGATTGGGCCATCTTGCTGCACCTTTGTAACTATTGTTACTTGCTACTTGCTACAAATCATCTTATCACACAACTATCTGTTACCGATAATTTCAGTGCTTGCAGAGGATATCTTGCTGAAAACTACTTGTGAGTTCCTTCTGCTCCTCGTTGGGTTCGACACTCTTACTTATCGAAAGGACTAGGATAGATCCCCTACACTTGTGGGTCATCAGGTTTCTCAAGCAATCATCAAAAGAAGATCCGTAAATGGAGAAATCATCCATGAAAACCTCAACAATCTTTTCACAAAAGTTAGAGAATATAGCCATCATACATCTTTGAAAGGTAGCAGGTGCATTACATAAACCAAAAGGCATACGTCTATAAGCAAAGGTACCGAAAGGGCAAGTAAAAGTGGTTTTCTCCTTGATCAGATTGTGCAACTGGTATTTGGGAGAAACCAGAATAACCATCTAGAAAGCAAAAGTGTGTGTGTTTAGACAATCTTTCTAGCATTTGATCAATAAAAGGCAAAGGGTAATGATCTTTCTTAGTAACTTTATTTAATTTCCTAAAATCAATTACCATCCTATAGCCAGTAACAATTCTCTGTGGGATCAATTCATCTTTATCATTAGGGACAATGGTAATACCTCCCTTCTTAGGGGCACAATGCACCGGACTTACCCAATTACTATGAGCAACAGGATAGATAATACCTGCTTCCAGGAGCTTTAGTATTTCTTTTCTTACCACTTCTTTCATCTTAGGATTTAATCTTCGTTGATGATCGGCAACTAGTTTGGAATCAGGATCAGTTTTAATTTTATGCTGGCATAGAGTGGGACTAATGCCCTTAAGATCATCAAGAGTATATCCAATAGCATCTCGGTGCTTCCTCAGAGTTTTCAATAATTTCTTTTCTTCATGCTCTGAAAGTTTAGCACTAATAATAACAGGATATATCTATTTTCATCAAGATAAGCATACTTAAGAGTATCAGGTAATTGTTTAAGCTCAAACACAGGATCACCCTTTGGTGGAGGTGGATCTCCAAGTAATTCCACAAGCAAATTATTCTTAAGGATAGGATGTTGTTCAAATATAACTCTATCTATCTCATTCCTTTCATCCATATGCATATCATTTTCATGTACAAGCAAGTATTGCTCTAAAGGATCAGTGGGGGGCACAACAACAGAAGCAAGAGCAATAATTTCATCCTTACTAGACAATTCTTTTTCATGAGGTTGTCTACCAAACTTAGAAAAATTAAATTCATGTGACACACCTTCAAAGCCAACAGTAACGGTTTGTTTCTCACAATTAATCTGAGCATTAACAGTATTGAGGAAAGGTCTACCAAATATGATGGAACAAAAGTTATCTTGTGTGGTAGCAAGAATGAGAAAATCAGTAGGATACTTAGTTTTACCACACAAGACTTCGACATCTCTAACAATTCCCACAGGGTAGATAGCATCTCTATTAGCAAGTTGAATAGTAACGTCAATAAATTCCATCTCGACAGGTGCAATCTCATCTTTAATTTCATTATATAAAGATCGAGGTATTGCACTAACACTAGCACCCATGTCACATAAACCATGATACAATGATCTCCTATCTTAACAGAAACAACACGCATGCCAACAACAGGTTTATGTTTGTCTCTAGCATGAGGTTTAGCAATTCTAGCAGCATCTTCACAGAATTGAATAACATGCCCATCAACATTATCGGCCAAGAGATCTTTAATAATAGCAATGTTAGGTTCAACTTTAATTTGCTCAGGGGGTGTAGGTGTTCTAATGTAGCCCTTACGTATTACAGTTGAAGCTTTAGCATGATCATTTATTCTAACAGGGAAAGGTGGTTTCTCAATGTAAGCACTAGGAACAATAGAATCATTATAAACATTGACTTCTATGGGAGGATGATATTTAAACCACTTCTCCTTAGGGAGATAAATGTGAGCAGCAAATGATTCACATAATGAAGCTACAATCTCATAGTCAAGTCCATGTTTAGCGCTAAAATCAAGAAAAGTATTTGTTTTAGCGAAGGATTTAACGCAATCGAACTTAAGATTCATACCTGACTCCTTACCTTCATCAAACTCCAAATCTTTAGAGTTGCGTTTAATTCTTTCCAATAAATCCCATTTGAAGTCAATGTCTCTCTTCATAAAAGAACCGGTACAAGAAGTGTCAAGCATGGTGCGATTATCATGAGAAAGCCGAGCATAGAAGTTCTAAATAATAATTTCTCTTGAGAGCTCATGGTTGGGGCATGAATATAACATTGACTTAAGCCTCACCCAAGCTTGAGCGATACTTTCTCTATCACGAGGCCAAAAATTATAGATATAATTCCGATCACGATGTACCAAATGCATAGGATAAAACTTTTGATGAAATTCCAATTTCAATCGGTTGTAGTTCCATGATCCAGTATCATCACATAGCCTATACCATGTCAATGCTTTATCCCTCAAAGATAAGGGAAAGACCTTCTTCTTTACCTCATCCTCAGGCAAACCTGCAAGCTTAAATAAACCACAAACTTCATCTACATAGATTAGATGCAAGTCGAGATGTGATGTTCCATCTCCTGTAAAAGGATTAGCCAACAGTTTCTCTAGCATACCCGAAGGAATTTCATAATAAATATTTTCAGTAGGTGAAGTAGGTTGAGGAGCAACTCTTTATGCTTCCGGTCGAGGTGAAGATACCCCGAACAAGATCCTCAAAATATTAGTTTCCATAGTGACAAGTGACAATAAATTTCAACACGCTATATAAATGTTTCCTTACCAAAGGCGCTTCACTCCCCAACAACGGCGCCAGAAAAGGGTCTTGATGAACCAAAAGTGTAGGGGATCTATCATAGTCCTTTCGATAAGTAAGAGTGTCGAACCCAACGAGGAGCAGAAGGAAATAACAAGTGGTTTTCAGCAAGGTATTCTCTGCAAGCACTGAAATTATTGGTAACAGATAGTTGTGTGATAAGATAATTCGTAACGCGTAACAAGTAACAATAGTAACAAAGGTGCAGTAAGATGGCCCAATCCCTTTTGTAGCAAGGTACAAGCCTGGACGAACTCTTATATAAGCTAAAGCGCTCCAGAGGACACATGGGAATTCTGTCAAGCTAGTTTTCATCATGTTAATATGATCCGCGTTCGCTACTTTGATAATTTGATATGTGGGTGGACCGGTGCTTGGGTTCTGCCTTACTTGGATAAACATGCCACTTATGATTAACCCCTCTTGCAAGCATCCGCAACTACGAAAGAAGAATTAAGACAAAATCTAACCATAGCATTAAACTAGTGGCTCCAAATCAGCCCCTTACGAAGCAACGCATAAACTAGGGTTTAAGCTTATGTCACTCTAGCAACCCATCATCTACTTATTACTTCCCAATGCCTTCCTCTAGGCACAAATAATGGTGAAGTGTCATGTAGTCGACGTTCACATAACACCACTAGAGGAAATACAACATACAACGCATCAAAATATCGAACGAATACCAAATTCACATGACTACATATAGCAAAAGATGGGAGCCAGAGGGACAACAGGGGGCCCACAAGCCACCTAGGTGCGGCAAGGGGGGTAGGGCGCGCCTGGCAGGCTTGGGGCCTCCTAGTGTCTCCCCTTCAGTATTTCTTCCGCTCAGTATTTTTATATATTCCGAAATAATTCCTCGCTGATTTTCATGGCTTTTGGAGTTGTGCAGAATAGGTATCTCAAACTTGCTCCATTTCCAGCCCAGAATTCCAGCTGCCTACATTCTCCCTCTTCATGTAAACCTTATAAAATAAGAGAGAAATGGCATAAGTATTGTACCATAATGTGTAATAACAGCCCATAATGCAATAAATATCAATATGAGAGCATGATGCAAAATGGACGTATCATCAACACTTCTGAAATATAATAGACTCGATGTTGAACCTTGTAGGCTTTGCCCTCTTCTTATCTCTCGACTGTCAGGATTGTACTGACAACTTGATTGGTGGTTGTGATGTATAGGAGAAGTGGTTCTTTACTGTGTGGAGTAGCAAGCACCGGTTGGGTGGAAAGAAGAGCTTTGAGCTCTACAAACGTTGTTTCTGCTTCATCATTCCACTCGAATACATCCGACTTCTTCATCAATAGGTACAAAGGCAGTGCCTTCTCATCGAGACGAGATATAAACCGACTCAATGCTGCCGGACATCCTGTAAGTTTCTGCACATCATGCACTCGCACAGGGCTCTGCATTCTGACGATGGCGCCAATCTTCTCAGGGTTAACGTCGATCCCTCATTCAGAAACGAGAAAACCGGGTAACTTTCCCCCAGGAACACCAAAAGTGCACTTAACTAGGTTGAGCTTGATGTCATATTTTCTTAAATTGGCAAATGTTTCTGCCAAGTCAGTCAGCAGGTCAAAACCTTTGCGCGTCTTGACAACAATATCATCCATGTACGCTTCAATATTTCGACCAATCTGGTTGAGAAGACACTTCTGGATCATGCGCATGAAGGTTGCACCAGCATTCTTGAGACCGAAAGGCATAGTGATGTAACAGTAACACCCGAAAGGGGTGATGAAGGCTGTTTTTATTTCTTCTGAACCAAATAGACGGATCTGATGGTAACTAGAGTAAGCATCCAAAAAAGACAAACTGAAAGTGCGTTATATCGACTAGAGGGGGGGTGAATAGTAGATTTTTAGAATTTCATCACTGAGGAAATTCCTTTTGAGGAAATTCCTCACTGATGACTAACTTACAGAGGAAACAGTTAAGGATCAGTTGTGCAATCGTTCACAATAGCAGTATTACAGAGTGAAGATTATAAAAACAGATTGCACAGCAAGCAGGCACGTAGAATACAGATGATGATTAACTTAAGTGAAGAATTTGGGGTTGGGGAAATTCAGAGAAAGTCTTCAACAAATTCTTCAAACAGTTACAGTGAAAGTCATCAACACATAATACAGAGAATGTAAAGAGTTGAGGAATTAGAACCCGATTCTTGGTGAAGACTGTTGTTGATGACCCAGTTCCAACTGCTGTGACAGTTGTACATCTGGTTTGGAGCGGCTTGGTATTGAAACCAAAGGACACCCAGTCCCGGGACACACAGTCCCTACCGTACTCTCCTTGAGCTAAGGACACACAGTCCTCGCCCAACACTCGTGGTAAGTCTTCAGGGCAGACTTCCAAACCCTCACAAACTCGGTCACCCGGCGATCCACAATTGACTGTTGGATTGCTCTAGACCATGACGCCTAACCGTCTGGAGGATGCACAGTCCTCAAAGGTAAAAGGCTTCAGTCCCACACAGGAACAACTTCTTCAGTGATGCTCAATCACTAGGTTTGGTTTGTGGTTTCGGTGGGTGGTGTATTTCCTCACTGATGATTTACTCTCGAAAGCTCTGAGGAATTTGGGTTGCTCTTATGACAAGTGTTAGTTTCTAACGGAGCAGCCGACCAGCTAGTGGTTGTGGGGGCGGCTATTTATAGCCTGGGAGCATCCCGACATGATTTGACATTAATGCCCTTAAATAATATGACCGTTGGAGTGGATAAGGTCAGTGACTTGTCGTGGCTTATCGAAACGGTCGGGACTCTCAACTGTGAGAGTCCTCATGTCACTCATATTCCTCACTTGAGGCTTTTGGTAGGATTTGGCTTGGGTTGAGCATCATGAGGAAATTCATTCCATAGCGTTACTTTGACCCCCTTTAACAGTACGGTGTTCCTATTCATCAAATGCGAAGAAAGTAAAACAGAAAACGTAAATCTTCATGCTTCAATTTCTTCAGGACGATTTTCTTCAGGAACCACCGATCTTCTCAATATCAATATCTTCATGAGGAATATCAATTTCATCGCAATTTCTTCGCGATTCATTTCTTCAGCTTCAGACCAATTTCTTCAACTGAAGACATATATTTTTAGGGGTCGATATTCTTCAAATATCTCAAACTCCTCAATGACTTATAGATCCTGTGTACACTTAAAAACACATTAGATACTTAACCTATAAGTCTTCAAACCACCAAAATCACTAAGGGGCACTAGATGCACTTACAATCTCCCCCTTTTTGGTGGTTGATGACAATTAGGTTAAGTCTTCAACAGGGATCAAAAATATGAAGTGTAAATAATCATTTGAGGAATTTGAAATCAAGATTCACAGAGACTCCCCCTGAAGATGTGCATACCTTAAGGATTTTGCTTTTATAGCATATGCACATTGATGATTTATATCATGGAGATCTCCCCCTGAATCTTGTAAATCAAGCATACATATAACATATCATATGAAGAAAATGAGGATGCATGATGGCAAATGGTATCTGACGAATTTCAGCATGCGTGCATTAAAACTTGAGGAATAAGCATGCGAAGAAAAACGTTCAAAAGCGTCAGAGTACCATCGGGCTTAAGTTACAACTCATTACATAAAAACTTCAGAAGAGCCAAGAGTTTGTAACTTAAATATAGTTCATAAGCCCCAAAAATAAATCCCGTTTGAAGACTAACTCTCAAGTTTCTCCCCCTTTGTCATCAAGTGACAAAAAGGGACAAACTGAGGACTAACGCCCGCGAAGACTTCATTGCTTGGCAGTGGATGAAGATCCTTGGCGCTTCTTGGGTGTAGTCTTCTTCCTTGGGCCTGTTGCGGTGTCAAGTTGTTCCTCATCAGATTCGGCGGTGCGGAAGGACGAGAAGGAGCTGTCTTCAAGATCTGGCACAGGAATGGGCCTGAACTTCTTCTTGGGAGGCCACGACCAGTCAAAGTCTTGCTCAAAGTTCAATTCTTCAAGCTCAGTCTGGGTCTTCAGATGTGCAAGGGTAGCCCAGGTGCGATCAAAAACCTCATGCAGATAGTGATGATTAAGCTTCACACTGTTCTGTGTCTTAGTGAGGGTTTTCACAATTGCACCAAACTGGCGTTTGACCCATTTGTGGTTGTGATCCACCTTCTGATGAAGACTGAGAAAAAGCTCTCTGGTGTTTAGCACGCGAGGAGGAACTGGGCTTGGTGGACGAGTCTCAGTATCGTCCCATGAGGAATATGCATCTGGCTCTTTAAATTGACCATCAAGAGGCCTGCTTCCTTCATCAATTACAGACTTTCCTTTTCCCTCAATAGGCTCGCAAGTCTTCTTGTTGACCCGGATAGGAGGCATATAACCAACATGGTTCTGGAAATCTGCGTGAAAGTTGATGCATGTCCTTGTCCTGAGGAATCTCATGATCCATGGTGCATAAATTTTGTGATCATATGGGCACATTGCATTGTCAGCCAAAGTCCTCAAGAAGAAATCATGGATATTCATGGGGATACCGTGAATGATGTTGAAGAGGATATTCTTCATGAGGCCGACGACATCTTCATCATCATCATGGCCTTTGATTGGTGCTAGCACACTGCAGAGAATGCGGTAGACAGACCGGGGTGTGTACTTTAGCTCATGGACGAGGAATGTGGTTCTTGAGGGTTTTCCTGCAGCCAAAGGCTTCATGAGGACTTCCATCATTCCATTTGGCAGCTCACGCTCACCATAAAGCTTCACTGCCCCTTCTGAAGGAATTGGTACGGGCAGTTCTCTGAGGAGTTCAGACGCTGGAGCCTTGTAGTGAGTATTTTGGGTCATCCAGTCGAACACCCAAGTGTTGATGTCATCAGCATTGCCCGAGATGTGCAGAGTTGAATAGAACTGAAGAATTAGCTCACTATTCCAATCTGATATGTCGAAGCACATAGGGAGCAAACCTGCATCATGTAGTACACTGAGGACTGGTTCCATGCAGGGAATCTCTTCAAGTTCATCATGAGGAATGTGCCTGTGCTGGAATATCTTGTTGCGGCCACAGAGCACAGAAGCATAGTAGTTCATCTGAGTCCTTGTCCAAAACTTCAGATGCCTCATTTGAGGCTTGTCATAAGGATTCTCTCCGATGAAATACATGTGTTCCTCAAAGAAATTCTCTTTCTGAAACTTTGGCCGCTTTGAGAATGGCAGGCGCTGAACTGGATTGAGATTGTGCTGAGGAATGGGAGGGGAAACAACCATGGTAGTCTCTGGGTTGAGCACAATGAATTCATTGTCAGGGGCGGGAACATTTTCTTCAGCAGTTTCCTCAGGATGAGGAATTTCTTGTTCTGGCTGGGCATCAGGCTGAGGAATTTCTTCATCCTTCTCAGCTTGAGGAGTTTGGTCAGCCTGTTCAGTGGGAGGAGCCTGCTCAGACTGGACATTTTCTTCAGCTTGATTTTCATCAGCTGACTTTGTGGCAGAAGCAGATTCATCAGCTGCTGCAGCTGAAGCTTGAGTAGTCTCTTTCTGAGGAATATGAGGTTGAGGACTGTCATCAATTTGTATTTCCTCATCAGTATGCTCCTCAGAGGCAGCATCCTTCATTTCCTCATTTGCCCTTGTAGTGTGGTCACCAATGACGACCATTTCATATGAAGGTGCAACATTAAGAGGCACCGGCTCCAGTGGGGCAGATTGTTCAGTTTCCTTGAGGCGTTTTGCCTCAATCTTTTCTTCTGCTGAGGAAGCTTTTCTCTTCTTCGCTTCCTTCTCAGCAGCCCTTGTCTTTTTTGCGTCTGATGCAGACGGGATTAACTTCTTCACCTTTGAAGTTTTTGGTGAAGGTGATTTCTCAACAGATTCTTCAGCTGGCAGTGAGGAACCAGCTGGAACAGAGTCATCAGCCTGCTTTGGTGAAGCAGCTGGATCAGTAGCAGTTTCATCAGGGTTTGCAGTTTCATCAGGAGCGGTCTCAGTGATGATTTCTTCAATGGCCGGCTCATCAGCACGGCGCTCTTGGTGTTGTTCCTCAGCTTGAGGAATTTCCTCCTCAACGGGAGATGCATCTTCTGGCTGTTCAACCAAGGGCTGAGGAGTCGGTGCTGGTGGGGGGTGACGTTTGTTGTAGTCATCAACGGCACTAGTGGCTAGCTTGATGAAATTGCGTTTGATGCTTGTGCGGTCTGACAGTTTCTCACACTTGTCAGTCAAGACTTGCAGCTCTGCCTGGGTGGACACCAATGCTTCAGGCGTCAGCTTGAGAACATTTTGCCTGAGGAATTTCTCCTTTCTGGCCTTTGCAATTTTTGCCTCCTTGGCCTTCTGTTCCTTCCACTTGGCTTCGTTTATGAAGGTAGCCACCATGTGACTGACACCAGGAGAAAGTTTCAAATCATCAATGGGTGTGTTTGGGTCTTCATACCACACATTGATGAAGTCGAGGAGGACCTTGGGGTCCATCGCCAGAGGAATAGCACTGCCTGATGCTTGTGCTACCCTTTCTTGCTTGTTCCTGATGATGGCTTCCAGAGTTTCATCATCATATTCTTCACTTCCCTCTGATGCAGACGGGACTGTGATGATTTTGCTGGGGCTGGGCAGAGGTGCAGGTTCAGTTGTTGTCAAAGTCTTCAAAAGAGGTGTTGAAGACTTTGTCTCCGAGCTAGTTGCAGCTGGGAGTGAGGAGCTGGAGCTGGCAGTCGTAGTCTTCACGACTTTCTTCTGTACTGGCTTTGGAGGTGGAGCTGAGGACTTTGGTGTAGATGCGATTGGTGCTGATGGTTTTGGTGTTGACGGTTTTGGAACCGAGGGTTTTGGAGCTGAGGGTTTGGTGACAGAAGTCTGTGCAAACTTCTCTTGGGGTTTTGAAGCTTTTGGCTTTGTTGGCACAGACTTTGGTTGAGGAATCTCGGAGCCTGAGGTTTCTGCTGCTGAGGAATGAGCAGCACCGGAGGCAGCAGCTGAGGATTCATGAAATTTCTTCACTGCTGTTTCGGCTTGCTTCTTGAGCTTGGCCAGATGCCTTTCTTTTTCATCTGGGTAGTCATCAAGTGTCATAAGACTTGAGGGATGAGCTACTTGATGATCCTCAAGTGGGGCCCTTCTGCCAGGAGGCTTCAACGCGAATTTCTTCGCATATTTTGGAATCACAAACCTGTACTCCTTCCACTCCTTTGCCCATCTGCGTTCAATTTTCTGCAGCCTAATCTTTCTTTTAGGCATAGTCTCAGGTTCATCATCAAGCGTGCAATAGTCCAGGTATATTTCATCAGGAATATCAACAGCTGTGTTCTGCTCCAGTTTCTTTCCTCCCTTCTGTTTCCTTTCTTCCTCCATTTTCTTCAGACGAGGAACTTTCTGAGGATTTTGAACTCTTGAGGATTCTGATGAGCCTTGAAGAGTTTCTTCCAGAAACGCTGCAAATGAGTTAATGTGATGAGAACCGAGAGATTCATCAGCTGACATGTGTGTACCTGTGAACAGAGTATAGTTGCGAGGAATTTGGAGAGGTCATATGCGTTCTCAGATTTGAAGAAAATGAAAAGTTTGACAGTTTGAGGAATATAACCAGTGGTTGAGGAATTTGCTTAAGCATTCTGTTCTTGGGTTCCAGAGTTGTACAGATCCGAAAATTCGCACAATTGAGGAATCTCATGAAAATCTTAGATGCTTAGCTAGTTCATCAATGATTGTGGTGATGGATAGTGTTTGAGGAATCATGTGCGCATCGTATCTTGAGGAAAAACAGATTTCACATGGGAGAGGTAAAATTTCAGATCTAATCTATTGTAAAAATGGGGTATAATTACCCTGGAAGGTGCAACGAAGAACACAAAAAGGTGGTGTTGGAGAGGCTCTTCGGTCAAGTGTCCAATGCACCCTAACTTGGCAGCAGAGGACGTCTATGGCGGCGGCGGACGTAGATGTTCCGACTCCGGCGTGATCCTGGCGGCGAGAAGGTTGAGGCAGTGAAGCTCTTCCTTGCCGGCGACAAGAATACCAGCGGTGGCGCTAGGGTTCGGTGTGCTGTGGCAGGAGAGCGATGAGGCGAAGAAGATGATACCGAGGGGGTTAAGGACATATTTATAGCCCGAAAGTTACTGTTTGGCGCGAAAGTTTCGGACCGAATAGTCCTTGCCTCTACGTCTCCGCAGGACACGTGTAGCTCCCGTACGATGCGGTGGAGATAGTGGAGATCGTGGCTATCCAATCGTGGGAAGTGGGGGTTCAGTTACTGTTCCTTTGAAGAAAACAATTTTTCGAAGATTTGAGGATTTTCGTTACAAAATCATCAGCTGGCAAGGATGCAGTGAGGATTTTGAACAAAGTTTCAAGTAGAACGCATATGATGAATTGAATAGACTGGATAAGTATAGCATAGAGGGAAAATAGGGTCCGATCACATTCACTTAGCAGAAACATCAACTTGAAGAAATAGCAATAAGTGAATGTTGTTGAGGACTCGAAATCACAGTCTACCTAGGCAAAGGAAAGTCATCAAGTGTTTTTGAAGATTTTGCAATAGATCATCACAATGAAGAACAACTGTTTTGAAGAAAAATGCATTGTGAGGAATTTGATCATTTGAAGAAAATCAACTTGAGGAATTTCACATTGGGCGGTGGCGTTGCCCACCATATAAGAATGTTGATTACAGACGCCGTGTACAATTGTCGTAGGGCCCTGAGAATCAATTTCTTCGTTAATTTCTTCACATTCAGAGTGACTTTCTTCATTGGTTGAAGAAAATCGTTTCATCATGTGTTGCACATCTAAGTCATCAACTTTGCATAAGTGTTAGGATGTGTGCATGTTTTTACAAAACATTTGAAGACTCTAAGATATTTAGCTCACACCGCAACTTGCAAAACCTTTTCTCATCCAAGGGCTTAGTGAAGATATCAGCCAGTTGATTATCAGTCTTCACATGGTCGATGAGGATATTGCCCTTGAGGACATGATCCCTAAGAAGATGATGACGAATCTGGATGTGCTTGGTCTTCGAGTGTTGTACTGGGTTATAGGCAATCTTGATAGCACTCTCATTGTCACAGTAGAGAGGCACATTCTTCATGTTGATGCCGTAGTCCTTGAGGGTTTGCTTCATCCATAGTAATTGAGCACAGCAAGAACCAGCAGCAATGTACTCAGCTTCGGCAGTGGAGAGTGATACGCAGTTCTGCTTCTTTGAGGACCAGCAAACCAGTGATCTTCCGAGGAAATGGAATGTGCCAGAAGTTGACTTGCGATCCACACGGTCACCAGCATAGTCTGAATCAGAATACCCTACTAGATGAAGATTGGAGCCCTTGGGATACCATAATCCTAGTGTTGGTGTGTGAGCTAGGTATCGAAGAATATGTTTCATAGCCTTAGGGTGTGATTCCTTCGGTTTTGCTTGAAAACGTGCACACATGCAAACACTAAGCATTATGTCTGGCCTAGATGCACATAGATACAATAAAGAGCCAATCATAGAACGGTATACCTGCTGATCGAAATATTTACCATTTTCATCAGTGCCGAGGTGACCGTTGGTAGGCATTGGAGTCTTGGCACCTTTGCATTCATGCATATCGAATTTTCTCAGAACATCCTTGAGGTATTTCTCCTGTGATATGAAGATTCCATTGCTTTGTTGACGAATTTGAAGACCTAAGAAGAATTTCAGCTCCCCCATCATAGACATCTGATATTCTTCACTCATCATATAGGCAAATTCATCACTGTATCTTTTGTCAGTACAGCCAAATATGATATCATCAACATATATTTGACATACAAACAGTTCATTATCATAAGATTTTGTGAAAAGAGTTGGATCGAGTGAACCAGGTTTGAAGCCTTTCTTCATGAGGAATTCCTTCAATGTATCATACCATGCCCGAGGGGCTTGCTTGAGACCATACAGAGCCTTTTTGAGTCTGAAGACTTCGTCTGGATTCTTTGGATCCTCAAAACCTGGGGGCTGAGCAACATATACTTCTTCCTCAAGCTTACCATTGAGGAATGCACTTTTCACATCCATTTGATAGAAAATGATGTTATGATGATTAGCGTAAGCAAGTAGAATTCGAATAGCTTCAAGTCTAGCAACCGGTGCAAAAGTTTCATCGAAATCTATTCCTTCAACCTGGGTGTAGCCTTGGGCTACAAGTCATGCCTTGTTCCTCACCACTTGACCGTCCTCATCTTGCTTGTTTCGGAAAATCCACTTGGTGCCGATGATGTTATGCTTGCGAGGATCTGGTCGCTTGACGAGCTCCCATACGTCATTCAGCTTGAATTGAAGAAGTTCGTCTTGCATGGCTTGTATCCATTCCGGTTCCAGAAAAGCCTCAGCTACTTTTGAGGGTTCTGTGATGGATACAAAAGAAAAATTTCCACAAAAGTTAACTAAGTGTGAAGCTTTTGAGCGAGTGAGAGGACCTGGCACGTTGATGTCGTTGAGGATTTTGTCAAGTTCAACTTCATTTGCAATCCTCGGATGAGCTGGTTGAGGATTTTGTCTGGGCTGAGGAAGTGGTGCTGTTGCAATTTCCTCAGGAGCATCTTCTTGACTTTCATCAGCGATGGGGATTGTTTCTTCACCAATTTCCTCAGTGGGGACAATGTCTTCAGTAGGCTTAAGCTTTATCGCTTCCTCAGGAGACAGCTTATCTGGATCAGAAGGCAATTGCTCTCTTTGCGAGCCATTAGTTTCATCGAACCGCACATCTACAGTCTCAACAACTTTGTTGTGATAGTTGTTGAAGACTCTGTAGGTGTGCGAGTCCTTTCCATAACCGAGCATAAAACCTTCATGTGCCTTAGGTGCAAATTTTGAGCTATGATGAGGATCTCTAATCCAGCATTTTGCACCGAAGACTTTGAAATAACTTACATTGGGTTTCTTGTCAGTGAGGAGTTCATATGAGGTTTTCTTGAGGAATTTGTGAAGATATACCCTGTTGATGATATGACATGCAGTGTTGATTGCTTCAGGCCAGAAGTGACGAGGAGTCTGATACTCTTCAAGCATAGTTCTTGCCATTTCAACCAGAGTCCTGTTCTTTCTTTCGACGACACCATTCTGCTGAGGAGTATAAGGAGCAGACAATTCGTGAGTAATACCAAGTTCATCAAGATAATCATCAAGACCAGTGTTTTTGAACTCGGTTCCATTATCACTCCTGATATGTTTGATCTTGATGCCGAAGTTCGTTGATGCCCTTGAATAAAATCGTTTGAAGATTTCCTGCACTTCAGTTTTATACACTATGATATGCACCCAAGTGTATCTGGAATAATCATCAACTATGACAAAGCCATATAGAGATGCTGCATTGGTTAGTGTTGCATAGTGTGTAGGTCCAAATAAATCCATATGAAGCAATTCAAATGGACGTGTAGTGGTCATGATGGTTTTGGAGGGATGCTTGGATCTGGTCATTTTCCCAGATTCACAAGCACCGCAGAGATGATCCTTGAGGAATTTGACTGATTCGATGCCAATAACATGCTTCTTCTTTGCAAGTGTGTGCAAATTCATCATGCCTGCATGACCTAGTCTTTTATGCCACAGCCATCCTTCTGAGGTTTTTGCTAGTAAGCAAGTGGCTGGTTGAGGACCTGTAGAGAAGTCAACAATGTACAAATCCCCTCTTCTTACACCTTCGAAGACTTTGGATCTGTCAGATTCCATGATGACTACACATCTATATCTACCAAAGATTACAATCATATCAAGATCACAAAGCATTGAGACTGACATGAGGTTAAAACCAAGGGATTCAACAAGCATCACTTTGTCCATATGCCTATCCTTGGAAATAGCTACTTTGCCAAGTCCCAATACCTTGCTTTTACCTTTATCAGCATATGTGATTTGCTTCAGAGGTGATGGAGTTAGTGGCATATTCATCAGTAGGCTTTTATCACCAGTCATGTGATGTGTGCAGCCACTATCGAGAACCCACTCAGTATTTTTGGGTTTGTCATCCTGCAGATGAATTAGTACAGCTTACCATCTCATATGCTTCAAATTTGAAGAATATGATACTAATTTCATCATAACAGAAATGTAAGGACGTGTGAAATATTTCTATTTCATCAATCATTAGCTTGCGTCCTATCAAGCATTTCCTCAGGTCTCCAGCAAATTCTTCAGATGATGATATTCATCTGGAGACCTGACCTGCAGAAGTGATTAGTTTGATTTCTTCACCACCCACATCTGAAGGGGTGGCAAAGCGTTCATCATCCTGCGAGCACCATATGAGAAAGGTGGCATTGAAGCTAATGCACTTCTCTTAACAGTAGGGGGGTTAAAGTACTCATATGAGTATGCAGAGAACTGGTTTGAGGATTTATGAACATAATGACTTGAAGAATAGAGCTCATAATCATATTCCTTGTAGTTTCCCTGCATGTTAGACGCATAAGCACGGGTATGAGCATAGTTTTGACCAGTTGAGGATTTTGATCCTCTTGAAGACTTTGGTCCTCCTGAGGAATTTGATCTGGGGTTCAGATTCTTCAGAGGTGATGTCATGAGGACATTTACTTGAAGATTTTCAAGACAACTTTTGGGAACCCAGATTTTCCTCAGAGGAGGGCCATTCCTGCAGTTAGTTCCAACATATCGAGCAAATACTTCACCAGATTGATCTTTGAACAGTTTATAGTTGGAATCAAATGACTCATCCGAGGAGTAGGATAATTCACATGAGAAGCCAGTTAGATTAGATGGATCAAAAGGAGGCCCAGTAGCAGCAACCCATGAGGTTTTGGGATACTGCTCAGGTTTCCAGTAAGATCCATCAGCATTCAATTTCCTCTCAAAGGCAATTCCTTCTTTCCTCGGGTTCCTGTTCAAGATCTGCTTTTTGAGCACATCACAAAGGATTTGATGTCCTTTGAGGCTTTTGTACATGCGTGTCACGTACAATTCCTTCAACCCTGCATTTTCACCAGTGACATTTGTGTTTTCCTCAAGTGAGGAAATAGACACAACAGGTGCAGTTGAAGTATTTGTAGCAGTGGTAGCATTTGAATATTCTGGTGAAGAATTAGCAGTTTCACGATCAATGCATTTAAGACATGGAGGAATAAATTCAACTTGACTAGCGCTGATCTGTTGAGCTAGTAATGAATCATTTTCCATACGAAGATCATCATAAGACATCCTCAGCTTCTCAAGATCAAGCTTCCTTTGAAGAAATTCGTAGGAAAGCTTCTCATGATCAGTGAGGAGTGTATCATAACGATCCTGAAGAATATCAAATCTAGACTGAAGATTTTTCATGTCATCAGCGAGGATTTGATTAAGATTCATTTCATCATTCAACAGATCATCACTTTTGTCTAGCAGTTTTTGAAGCTTTTCCAGAGCAGTTTGTTGTTTAGTGGCAATGATGGCAAGTTTACTGTAACTGGGTTTTTTGTAATCATCATGTTCACAGTCACTTGAATCAGATGAGGAGGCATTATGTGATACCTTTGAACCTTTTGCCATGAAGCAATAGGTTGGAGCGAAGTCATCAGCATAGTCATCAGTATGGATGGTGCACTCATTTTCTTCAAGATTGAAGATTGACTTGCTGACGAAATTGGTTGCTAGTGCAAGACTAGCCTGTCCGGATTCTGAATCTTCTCCAGAGCCTTCTTCATCATCACATTCTTCTGATTCTTCCTCAGAATCCATTTCCTTGCCAATAAGTGCCCGATCCTTTCTGAAGCTAGTCTTCTTGTGTGAGGTGGACTTTGAGGATGAGGATTTTGAAGATTTCTTCTTCTTTGAGTCATCAGAACTGTCATCCTTGTATTTCTTCTTCTTTGATTCCTTTCCCCAGCGAGGACAATCAGCAATGTAATGGCCTGATTTCTTGCACTTGTGACAGGTCCGTTTCTTGTAGTCCTCAGATGCAGATTCTGATTTCCTCATGTCTCTTCTTGATGATTTACCGAACTGGCCTCGTCGTGTAAATCTCTGGAATTTCCTCACAAGCATTGCAAGTTCCTGACCAAATTCTTCAGGGTCACAACTGCTGTCATCTGTGTCTTCTTCTTCAGATGAGGAAATTGCTCTTGCCTTCAGTGCGCGTGGTCTGGAATAGCTTTGTCCATATAGATCTCTCTTTTCTTCTAGCTGGAATTCATGAGTATTTAGCCTTTCAAGGATATCAGCAGGATCCAGCATCTTGTAGTCTGGTCTTTCTTGGATCATCAGAACTAAAGTGTAAAATGAAGAATCCAAAGATCTCAGCAGTTTCTTCACAACTTCGTGATCAGTGATGTCTCGAGCTCCCAGTGCTTGCAGTTCATTTGATATGTCAGTGAGGCGATCAAAGGTGTCTTGGCAGCTTTCATTTTCATGTCTCTTGAAGCGATTGAAGAGATTGCGAAGAATATCAACACGAGAGTCACGTTGGGTTGATACTCCTTCATTTACCTTGCACAGTCTTTCCCAGATCAGTGTTGCAGAGCCTAAGGCACTTACTCTTCCAAACTGGCCAGGGCTCAGATGACCACAAATGATGTTCTTCACTTGAGAATCGAGTTGCTTGAATTTCTTCACATCAGCTGCAGTGACACTAGCAGAAATGATGGGAACACCATTTTCCACAATATACCAGAGATCATTGTCTATAGCTTGTAGATGCATTTGCATTTTGTTCTTCCAGAAGGGAAAATTCTTTCCCTCGTAGGTAGGACATGCTGCAGTCACCTTAAACATGCCTGCAGTCGACATAACTAAAACTCCAGGTGGTTAAACCAAAATCACACAGAACAAGGGAGTACCTTGCTCTGATACCAATTGAAAGTGCGTTATATCGACTAGAGGGGGGTGAATAGTAGATTTTTAGAATTTCATCACTGAGGAAATTCCTTTTGAGGAAATTTCTCACTGATGACTAACTTACAGCGGAAACAGTTAAGGATCAGTTGTGCAATCGTTCACAACAGCAGTATTACAGAGTGAAGATTATAAAAACAGGTTGCACAGCAAGCAGGCACGCAGAATACAGATGATGATTAACTCAAGTGAAGAATTTGGGGTCGAGGTGAAGATACCCCGAACAAGCTCCTCAAAGTATTAGTTTCCATAGTGACAAGTGACAATAAATTTCAACACACTATATAAATGTTTCCTTACCAAAGGCGCTTCACTCCCCGACAACGGCGCCAGAAAAGGGTCTTGATGAACCAAAAGTGTAGGGGATCTATCGTAGTCCTTTCGATAAGTAAGAGTGTCGAACCCAACGAGGAGCAGAAGGAAATGACAAGTGGTTTTCAGCAAGGTATTCTCTGCAAGCACTGAAATTATTGGTAACAGATAGTTGTGTGATAAGATAATTCGTAACGCGTAACAAGTAACAATAGTAACAAAGGTGCAGTAAGATGGCCCAATCCCTTTTGTAGCAAGGTACAAGCCTGGACGAACTCTTATATAAGCTAAAGCGCTCCCGAGGACACATGGGAATTCTGTCAAGCTAGTTTTCATCATGTTAATATGATCCGCGTTCGCTACTTTGATAATTTGATATGTGGGTGGACCGGTGCTTCGGTTCTGTCCTTACTTGGATAAACATGCCACTTATGATTAACCCCTCTTGCAAGCATCCGCAACTACGAAAGAAGAATTAAGACAAAATCTAACCATAGCATGAAACTAGTGGATCCAAATCAGCCCCTTACGAAGCAACGCATAAACTAGGGTTTAAGCTTATGTCACTCTAGCAACCCATCATCTACTTATTACTTCCCAATGCATTCCTCTAGGCACAAATAATGGTGAAGTGTCATGTAGTCAACGTTCACATAGCACCACTAGAGGAAATACAACATACAACGCATCAAAATATCGAACGAATACCAAATTCACATGACTACATATAGCAAAAGATGGGAGCCAGAGGGACAACAGGGGGCCCACAAGCCACCTAGGTGCGGCAAGGGGGGTAGGGCGCGCCTGGCAGGCTTGGGGCCTCCTAGTGTCTCCCCTCCAGTATTTCTTCCGCTCAGTATTTTTATATATTCCGAAATAATTCCTCGCTGATTTTCATGGCTTTTGGAGTTGTGCAGAATAGGTATCTCAAACTTGCTCCATTTCCAGCCCAGAATTCCAGCTGCCTACATTCTCCCTCTTCATGTAAACCTTATAAAATAAGAGAGAAATGGCATAAGTATTGTACCATAATGTGTAATAACAGCCCATAATGCAATAAATATCAATATGAGAGCATGATGCAAAATGGACGTATCATCAACACTTCTGAAATATAATAGACTCGATGTTGAACCTTGTAGGCTTTGCCCTCTTCTTATCTCTCGACTGTCAGGATTGTACTGACAACTTGATTGGTGGTTGTGATGTATAGGAGAAGTGGTTCTTTACTGTGTGGAGTAGCAAGCACCGGTTGGGTGGAAAGAAGAGCTTTGAGCTCTACAATCGTTGTTTCTGCTTCATCATTCCACTCGAATACATCCGACTTCTTCATCAATAGGTACAAAGGCAGTGCCTTCTCATCGAGACGAGATATAAACCGACTCAATGCTGCCGGACATCCTGTAAGTTTCTGCACATCATGCACTCGCACAGGGCTCTGCATTCTGACGATGGCGCCAATCTTCTCAGGGTTAACGTCGATCCCTCATTCAGAAACGAGAAAACCGGGTAACTTTCCCCCAGGAACACCAAAAGTGCACTTAACTAGGTTGAGCTTGATGTCATATTTTCTTAAATTGGCAAATGTTTCTGCCAAGTCAGTCAGCAGGTCAAAACCTTTGCGCGTCTTGACAACAATATCATCCATGTACGCTTCAATATTTCGACCAATCTGGTTGAGAAGACACTTCTGGATCATGCGCATGAAGGTTGCACCAGCATTCTTGAGACCGAAAGGCATAGTGATGTAACAGTAACACCCGAAAGGGGTGATGAAGGCTGTTTTTATTTCTTCTGAACCAAATAGACGGATCTGATGGTAACTAGAGTAAGCATCCAAAAAAGACAAACTGAAAGTGCGTTATATCGACTAGAGGGGGGGTGAATAGTAGATTTTTAGAATTTCATCACTGAGGAAATTCCTTTTGAGGAAATTCCTCACTGATGACTAACTTACAGAGGAAACAGTTAAGGATCAGTTGTGCAATCGTTCACAATAGCAGTATTACAGAGTGAAGATTATAAAAACAGATTGCACAGCAAGCAGGCACGTAGAATACAGATGATGATTAACTTAAGTGAAGAATTTGGGGTTGGGGAAATTCAGAGAAAGTCTTCAACAAATTCTTCAAACAGTTACAGTGAAAGTCATCAACACATAATACAGAGAATGTAAAGAGTTGAGGAATTAGAACCCGATTCTTGGTGAAGACTGTTGTTGATGACCCAGTTCCAACTGCTGTGACAGTTGTACATCTGGTTTGGAGCGGCTTGGTATTGAAACCAAAGGACACCCAGTCCCGGGACACACAGTCCCTACCGTACTCTCCTTGAGCTAAGGACACACAGTCCTCGCCCAACACTCGTGGTAAGTCTTCAGGGCAGACTTCCAAACCCTCACAAACTCGGTCACCCGGCGATCCACAATTGACTGTTGGATTGCTCTAGACCATGACGCCTAACCGTCTGGAGGATGCACAGTCCTCAAAGGTAAAAGGCTTCAGTCCCACACAGGAACAACTTCTTCAGTGATGCTCAATCACTAGGTTTGGTTTGTGGTTTCGGTGGGTGGTGTATTTCCTCACTGATGATTTACTCTCGAAAGCTCTGAGGAATTTGGGTTGCTCTTATGACAAGTGTCAGTTTCTAACGGAGCAGCCGACCAGCTAGTGGTTGTGGGGGCGGCTATTTATAGCCTGGGAGCATCCCGACATGATTTGACATTAATGCCCTTAAATAATATGACCGTTGGAGTGGATAAGGTCAGTGACTTGTCGTGGCTTATCGAAACGGTCGGGACTCTCAACTGTGAGAGTCCTCATGTCACTCATATTCCTCACTTGAGGCTTTTGGTAGGATTTGGCTTGGGTTGAGCATCATGAGGAAATTCATTCCATAGCGTTACTTTGACCCCCTTTAACAGTACGGTGTTCCTATTCATCAAATGCGAAGAAAGTAAAACAGAAAACGTAAATCTTCATGCTTCAATTTCTTCAGGACGATTTTCTTCAGGAACCACCGATCTTCTCAATATCAATATCTTCATGAGGAATATCAATTTCATCGCAATTTCTTCGCGATTCATTTCTTCAGCTTCAGACCAATTTCTTCAACTGAAGACATATATTTTTAGGGGTCGATATTCTTCAAATATCTCAAACTCCTCAATGACTTATAGATCCTGTGTACACTTAAAAACACATTAGATACTTAACCTATAAGTCTTCAAACCACCAAAATCACTAAGGGGCACTAGATGCACTTACACAAACGCTCGCATCCCGCAGTTGAATCAACAATCTGATCAATGCAGGGGAGCGGAAAGTGGTCCTTTGGACAGACCTTATTAACGTTTTTGAAGTCGATACACATGCGAAATGAATTATCCTTCTTGGGAACCATGACAACATTCGAGAGCCAATCGGAGTGGTAAATCTCCCGAATGAATTTGGCTTCCAAGAGCTTCGCTACCTCCTTGCCGATTGCCTTCCTCTTCTCTGACGTAGATCGTCGCATGCGCTCTCTGACTGGCTTCGCCTTCGGATCCACTCCCAAATGGTGCTCAGCCAACTCCCTGGGTACACACGGCATGTCAGTAGGCTTCCATGCGAAGATGTCCCAGTTCTCACGGAGGAACTGGGTGAGCTCGGCTTCCTATTTGCTGTCGAGTGTCGTTGATATGTTGGTTGGAGCCGCATTGGGATCAGTTAGATGAACGTTCACTGGCTTGACCTCTCCTGCCGACTGAAAAGCGGACTCAGAAGCTGGCTTCTTAGCGCATTAGGTCAGCTGGGTCGACGGTCCTCCGGTACTCTTCCAATTCTACCACGGCCATCTGCTGATCTGCAATCTTCGATCCTTGGTGCAAACACTCTTCGACCCTATGCCGATTGCCGGAAACAGTGATACACCTTTAGGGCCTGGCATTTTCATCTTCAGGTACACATAACATGGTGTGGCCATGAAACGTGCATAAGCAGGACGCCCCAGAATAGCATGATATGCACTCTAGAAGTCCACCACCTCAAATGTTAGCTTCTCTTTGCGAAAATTTCGGTCGAAACCAAAAACAACATCCAATCCGATCTGACCGAGTGACTTGGCCTTCTTCCGAGGGATAACTCCATGAAAGGACATGAAACTCTCGCTGAGTCGGGACATCGGAATGCCCGTCCCCTTGAGAGTTTCTGCACATAAGATATTGAGCTCACTCCCTCCATCCATCAACACTTTGCGAAGCCGAACACCTTCGACAACTGGGTCGACTACCAGAGCCTGGCGACCTAGAATCGGAGCAACAGCTGGATGGTCTGACTGATCAAACGTAATGGGAGTCTGCAACCATTTCAGGTACGTTGGGGTGGTTGGTACTGCCATGTTGACCTCCCTGTTAATGACTTTCAATCGACTTTTGCTCTATACGTCAGCAAAAATCATCAGGGTTAAATTGACCTTGGGTAAATCTTCCTTGTCCTCATTATCCTCTCTTTCTTTAGGATCTTTTCCACTCGACTGACCCTTGAACTCTTGGAGCAACAATCGATACTGTCGGGTGGAATGCTTTGGCAATATCAGGTTGCCTTCATCATCTTTCTTCGTGTGAAAAACACACAGCTGATCCAAAACATATGAATGCATCTTGGATTTCTTTGGGGGGAATGGTGCTTTGGCTTTTCCCTTAAATTTTCCTGCCGCCAGAGCGGCCGCTTCTGCTGGGGTTGCAGTTTCAACCTTCCGCTTCTATTTCTGATTGGAATTAGCATCAGTGTTGTCGAACGCTTTACCCTTGCCTCTACGGAGGCGGTCTTCTTCTTCTTCTCCGTTTGCATAACGGGTCGCTATCTCCATCATTTTTCTCATTCACATGTCGCCTGAGCGACCAAACTTTAGATACAGCTCTCGATACATGACACCTGCCTTGAAGGGGTAGACTGCTTGGTGCTCGGTAACATTCTCAACCGTCTGGTGAAGGGTGGTCCAGCGCTGTATGTAATCGCGCAAAGACTCACTCGGCTTCTGTATGCAGTGTTGTAGCTCAAAAAGGCCAACAGGACGCTTGCACGTGCCCTCGAAGGTCTTGATGAACACTCGGGCCAGATCTGCCCAACAGTATATACTTGAAGGAGCCAATTGATTCAACCATTTACTGGCCAAGCCATCTAGCATCAGGGGCAAATGCTTCATTGCAACATTGTCTTTGTCTCCGCCAATCTATACTGCATCTCGGTAATCATCTAACCAAGTCTCGGGCTTGGACTAGCCTGTGAACTTAGTGACTACAATCGCCAACCTGAAGTTAGGAGGGATATCAGCAGAGCGGATTGCTCTACTGAAACACTCGGTACCAGAGAATGTGGTTCCACTTCCACTCGGTTGATCTCTGTAAAGACCTTCCCGGTAGGCTCTGCCATTGTCAATCCTTCTCTGCGCAAGCACATCTCTTGCATCAAATTCGGGGTTCCGCTCATCACCGAACGAGCGCCGGTCATCATAGTGCCGGGGCACATACCAGCCGCTCCTCGGAGGAGAATGCACTCGACGGCGGTCGTCACGGTGATGACGAGGGGGAAGCTGATTCCGACCCTAGTATCTGTGCTGATACTCTTGGTAACCTCCGTCTCTGTGATGTTGTGGTGAACCTGGACTGTATACTGACCGGATTGTCTCCGCCCTTGGCGAATTGCTATGCAATCTATTGATCAACTGTGAAACAGACGAATTCTGTCGTTGTGCTACTTGAAGCAAAGTGCAATATGTTCTAAACATCTGCGTGCCTCTGAATTTGAAGGCTGGATCGACTCTGTTATTTTGGCTGCGGCTGCGACATTAAGTACCAGAGTACGGTATACCTCAGTATTGGCGCGATGGTCGCCTGAGAAGAGTTGTCGTTGATGATGACTGGAAGTTTGATGATGGCGTCGACTACGTCTAGACGGCGGTTCGCCGACCTCGTGCTCGCCCCGACCGAACCCGGGTGGGCTCTCCGCAGATCCTGCCATGAAGACTTCTGTTGTTGGGTTGCAGCTCTCCCACTCGGAAGGAACGTCATACTGGACTGATGCCGAGTGGATCGGGCTTTGAAGAGGTACAACGGGCTCGATGGCTGCAACCTAAGGGGTCGACGGAGACAACGCATGACGAGCCACCGTGTGCTTCACCCACCGCTGGAGTCGAGAGCGACCGGATCGCTTGCGGTGACGTACAACGGAGTGAAGAGCCGACAACGGGGTCGACGGCTGGAGAAGGAGAACACCGAAAGAGTTTGCACGGAAGTGCGTCCCTCCATGGACTGGAAGCGTCTCGACGTCGAGTGGAGCTCCTGGGAGCCATGCTGAGTCGTCGGCGACGAAGATGAGGGCGCCAAAATGGATCTCACTGCCCATGAACAAACTGTTGCCGGAAGACATGATGAAGAGTGAAAAATGCAAACTTGTCGGAAGTCGCTTAGACGCCTGCCCTACGGTGGGCGCCAACTGTCGTGGGAATAAACCTGACAGTAGAGATGTAGGGTACGAATGGAGAGGGCAGATTCCTAGCTACGGCAAGATTGTACGCATGATTTATGAGTTCAGGCCCCTCTCTTGGAGGTAATAGCCCTACGTCTCAGGTGCTGAGGAGCTCTTGCAGGGTGGTTTTGTGTAGTACATGGGGGTGCGAACCCTTGTGCCAGACGGGAGGGGTGGCTTATATAGAGTGCGCCACCTCTCATCAATACTTCAGCATCTAAGGGCTCGATCAATATGGGCTAAAGATATATGTTACTGATAACGTAAGTGGGTAATAAACGCTACTAAAGACCATTGGTTGAATGTGTGTCTGTTAGCCGTCGTGGGTAACTGTCGATTGATACATCTCCAACGTATCTATAATTTTTGATGGTTTCATGCTATTATCTTGTCAAACTTTGGATGTTTTGCATGCCTTCTATATATTTTTTGGGACTAACTTATTAACTCAGTGCCAAGTGCCAATTCCTATTTTTTCCATGTTTTTGACCCCTTTCAGAGGAGATTTTGAAACAGAGTCCAAACGTAATAAAATCCCCGAAAAGATTTTTTCCCGTAACGGAAGAAGATTACGAGACTTGAGAGCCAAGGCAGGGGGGCCAGGGGCCCCACAAGCCCTCACCCCGCGGCTAGGGGGGAGGCGGCGGACCACAGGCTTGTGGGCCCCCTGGACCTCCTTTGCCCTAGGGTTTGCGCCTATATATCCCCAAAAATTCCACACAAAATTAGGACATCATCGAAAGTACTTTTCTGCCGCCGCAAGCTTCTGTCTCCGCAAGATCCCATCTGGGGCACGTTCTGGTGCCCTGCCGGAGGGGGGATTCGGACACGGAGGGCTTCTTCATAAACACCATGACCTCTCCGATGATGCGTGAGTAGTTCACCATAGACCTACGGGTGCATAGCTAGTAACTAGATGGCTTCTTCTCTCTCTTGGATCTTCAATACAAAGTTCTCCATGATCTTCATGGAGATCTATCCGATGTAATCTTCTTTTGCAGTGTGTTTGTCGAGATCCGATGAATTGTGGATTTATGATCAGATTATCTATGAATCTTATTTGAGTTTCTTCTGATCTCTCTTATGCATGATTTCATATCCTTGTAATTCTCTTCGAGTTGTGGGTTTTGTCTGGCCAACTAGATCTATGATTCTTGCAATGGGAGAAGTGCTTGGTTTTGGGTTCATACCGTGCGGTGACCTCACCCAGTGACAGAAGGGGTAGCGAGGCATGTATCGTGTTGTTTCCATCAAGGGTAAAAAGATGGGGTTTTCATCATTGGTTTGAGATTATCCCTCTACATCATGTCATCTTGCTTTAGGCGTTACTCTGTTCATCATGAACTCAATACACTAGATGCATGCTAGATAGAGGTCGATGTGTGGAGTAATAGTAGTAGATGCAGAAAGTATCGGTCTACTTGTCTCGGACGTGATGCCTATATGTATGATCATTGCCTTAGATATCGTCATGACTTTGCGCGGTTCTATCAATTGCTCGACGGTAATTTGTTCACCCACCATAATACTAGCTATTTTGAGAGATGCCTCTAGTGAACACTATGGCCCCTAGGGTCTACTCCACACCATATTTTCAACCTTACACTTTTTACTTCGTTGCACTTTCCGCCTTCAGATCTCACTTTGCAAACAATCTTGAAGGGATTGACAACCCATTTTCAGCGTTGGGTGCAAGCTCTTTTGTGTTTGTGCAGGTACTATGGACTTGACGAGATTCTCCTACTGGATTGATACCTTGGTTCTCAAACTGAGGGAAATACTTACTGCTCCTGTGCTACATCACCCTTTCCTCTTCAAGGGAAAAACCAACGCAAGCAAGTCTCCGTCAACGTGTCAATTTCTGGCGCTGTTGTTTGAGAAGTAGCAGAAGAATTTCTGGCACCGTTGCCGGGGAGGATCAAGTCAAGAACTCATCCAAGTAGGTGTCGCAAACTCATCTCTTGCATTTACTTTGTTTGCCAGTTGCCTCTCATTTTCCTCTCCCCCACTTCACTAATTTTCCTTTTCGTTCGCCCTTTTTCCTCGCTTGCTCTTTGTTCGCGTGTGTGCTTGCTTGCTTGCTGAAGTCACCATGACTGAAAACACCAAAGTTTGTGACTTCTCGAATACTAATAATAATGATTTTATTAGTACTCCGATTTCTCCTGCCACTAGTGCGGAGTCATACGAAATCAATGTCGCTTTGCTGAATCTTGTTATGAAAGAGCACTTCTGTGGCCTTCCTAGTGAAGATGTCGCATCCCATCTCAATACCTTCATTGAGCTTTGCAATATGCAAAAGAAGAGAGATGTGGATAATGACGTGATTCAATTTAAGCTTTTTGCTTTCTCGTTGCGAGATCACGCAAAAACTTGGTTTTCTTCTTTGCCCAAAAATAGTATCGATTCTTGGGATAAGTGCAAAGATACTTATATATCCAAGTATTTTCCGCCGGCTAAGATTATATCTCTCCGTAATGATATCATGAATTTCAAGAAACTTGACCATGAACATGTTGCACAATCTTGGGAGAGAATGAAATTAATGATTAGAAATTGTCCCGCTCATGGCTTGAGTCTTTGGATGATTATACAAATCTTTTATGCTGGCTTGAATTTCGCTTCTGGAAATATCTTGGACTCCGCCTCAGGTGGAATGTTCATGGAAATCACGTTTGGGGAAGCCACAAAGCTCCTAGACAATATCATGACAAACTACTCTCAGTGGCACACTGAAAGGTCACCTACTAGTAAGAAGGTACACGCTATAGAAGAAATTAACTCGTTGAGTGCTAAGATGGATGAGTTAATGAATTTGGTTGCTAGTAGAAGTGCTCCTTTGGATCCTAATGATATGCCCTTGTCTTCTTTGATTGAGAGTAGCAACGCTAGCTTGGACGTTAATTTTGTTGGTAGGAATAACTTTGGCAACAACAATGCTTTTAGAGGAAACTATGTTCCTAGGCCTTTTCCTAGTAACTCCTCTAATAACTTTGGCAACTCCTACAACAATACTCATGGAAATTACAATAGATTACCCTCTGATCTAGAGAGTAATATCAAAGATTTCATCAACTCTCAAAAGATTTTCAATGCGTCCATAGAGGAAAAACTACTCAAAATTGGCGATTCTCCTAAAACCGTTGATAGAATGTCTAGTGATGTTGATGCTTTGAAAGTTAGATGTGCTCCTCCAAAAATCAACATGGATGAAACTTTGAAAGCTATGCATGTTTCCATGATTGAGAGCCAAGAAAGAACCGCCCAAATTCGTGCTAGACATGAATGGCTTAAAAAGGCGTGTTCTCGTGATGAGAATCACGAAGATCTTAAAGTGCTTGGTATGACTCCCATTGAATCTTTGTTTTCTTGTGTCAAACCTAATGATTATGGGGTTGTATATGAATCCACTTTGGTTGAAAAGTACCCCAATGATTCGAAGTCCATCTATCTTGATGCTAAAAGCATTGAAAGTGGAGTAGAAGATGTTAAAACTTTGAGTAGTGATGAAATTACTACCGTGTATTTCAAGTAATTCAATTATGATAGTTGCTCCTTGATTGAATGCATTTCTTTGATGCAATCCATGTTAAACTCTCCACACGCTTATAGCCAAAACAAGGCCTTTACCGATCATATCGTCGAAGCTATGATAAAATCTCTTGAAGAGAAACTTGAATTGGAAGTCTCTATCCCTAGAAAGCTTCATGATGAGTGGGAACCTACCATCAAAATCAAAATCAAAAACTATGAATGAAATGCTTTCTCTGATTTGGGTGCTAGTGTTTCTGCGATTCCAAAGTATTTATGTGATGTTCTGGGTTTCAATGAGATTGAAGAGTGTTCTCTTAATTTGCATCTTGCTGATTCTACTGTCAAGAAACCCTTGGGAAGGATCAATGATGTTCTTATTATTGCAAATAGGAACTATGTACCCGTGGATTTCATTGTGCTTGACATTGATTGCAATCCTACATGCCCTATTATTCTTGGTAGACCTTTCTTAAGGACTATCGGTGCTATCATCGATATGAAGGAAGGGAATATTAGATTTCAATTTCCTTTAAAGAAGGGCATGGAGCACTTTCCTAGAAATAAAATAATATTGCCTTATGAATCCATGATGAGGGCCACTTATGGTTTGAGCACCAAAGACGACGATACGTGATTCTATCGCTTTTATGCCTAGCTAAGGGCGTTAAACAATAGCGCTTGTTGGGAGGCAACCCAATGAATTTATCTTTTTCTTTCTGTTTTGTTGCGTCCACACCATCACAATTCTGTTGTCATTGTGTTTTTTTGTGTTTCTTTTTGTGTTTGAGCCAAGCAAAACCTTTATGACTAGTCTTGGTAATGGTTATTTGATCTTGCTGGAAAAAGACAGAAAATGTTCGCTCACGAGATGATTTTTCATTTTTATTCAGAAAGAGCTTTTTAGTTGATTCTTTCTGCTGCTCGTTCATATGCCTTTTGCCCAGGCCGTCGTAAGTTTTCAGATTTTTTGAGGTACCAGAAGTATACGAAGTATACAGATTGCTACAGACTGGTCTGTTTTTGACAGATTCTGTTTTTGTTGAGTTGGTTGCTTGTTTTGATGAAAGTATGGTTAGTATCGGGGGTACTAGCCATGTAAAAGTGGGAATACAGTAGCCCAACACCAATATAGATAGAATTCAAGTTTGCTACAGTACCAAAAGAAGTGGTAGTTTGTGTTTCTTGTGCTAATGTTATCATGAGTTTCTGTTTAAGTTTTGTGTTGTGAAGTTTTCAAGTTTTGGGTGATGTTCTCATGGACAAAGAGATAAGGAGTGGAAAGAGCTCAAGCTTGGGTATGCCCAAGGCATCCCAAGCCAAATTCAAGGACACCAAAAAGCCTAAGCTTGGGGATGCCCCGGCAAGGCATCCCCTCTTTCGTCTTCAATCCATCGGTAACATTACTTGGAGCTATATTTGTATTCACCACATGATATGTGTTTTGCTTGGAGCGTCTTGTATCTTAGGAGTATTTTCTTTTTGTTGTGACACAATCATCCTTGTTGCACACCTTTTTGAGAGAGAGATACATGCACTGATCGTGATTTTTGCTAGAATGCTCATAGTGCTTCACTTATATCTTTTGAGCTAGATACTTTTGCTCTATGTGCTTCACTTATATATTTTAGAGCACGGCGGTGCGTGACTTGGTAGTTGGCTTATGCTATGAAAGTAGTCCCAAAGGTGATAGGTACCCAAAGAGGATACAAAAACCTCCATCTTCATGTGCATTGAGTAGAAAGAGAAGTCTTGATTCCTCTCAATTAGTTTTGAGACGTGGATCGGTAATATTAAGAGTTATATTAGTAAGGTGTTGTGAATCTAGAAATACTTGTGTTGAAGTTAGTGATTCCCGTAGCATGCGCGTATGGTGAACTGCTATATTAGGAAGTCAGAGCATAATTGATCTATTGGTTGTCATCCTTTGTGTTGAGGCCGGGATCGCGCGATGGTTAACACCTACCAACCCTTCCGCTAGGAGTATGCGTTTAGCACTTTGTTTCGATTACTAATAAAAACTTCCGCAACAAGTATGTGATTTCTTCATGACTAATGTGAGTCCATGGTATAGATGCACTTTCACCTTCCACCATTGCTAGCCTCTCTAGTGCTGCGCAATTCTCGCCAGTACACAAACCCACCATATGCCTTCCTCAAAACAGCCACCATACCTACCTACTATGGCATTTTCATAGCCATTCTGAGATATATTGCCAAGCAACTCCCACCGTTCCGTCTCATGACTTGTGTCGTCACTCTCATATTGTCATTGCATGATCGTAAGATAGCTAGCGAGATGTTTCAACGTCATACGCCATGCTAGATCGTTGCACATCCCGGTACACTGTCGAAGGAATTTCCTATAGAGTCATTTCTAAGCTTTGAGCTGTGAGTAAATAAAAGTGTGATGATCATCATTATTAGAGCATTGTCCCATGTGAGGAAAAAAAAGAGGCTAAAGTGCCCAAATAAAAAAATAAAAAAAGAGGCCTGAGAGCCCAAATAAAATAATAAAAAAAAGAGAAAAGGAGAGAAGGGACAATGCTACTATCTTTTTCCACACTTGTGCTTCATAATAGCACCATGTTCTTCATGATTGAGAGCTTCTTGCTTTGTCACTACCATATGCTAGTGGGAATCTTCATTATATAATTTGTCTTGTATATTCCAATGATGGGCTTCCTCAAAATTGCCCTAGGTCTTCGTGAGCAAGAAAGTTGGATGCACACCCACTAGTTTTCCTTTTGAGCTTTCGCATACTTATAGCTCTAGTGCATCTCTTGTATGGCAATCCCTACTCATTCACATTTATATCTATTAATGGGCATCTCCATAGCCTTTTGATACGCCGAGTCAATGTGACCATCTCCTCCTTTTTGTCTCACAACCACCACCACACTCTATTCCACCTATAGTGCTATATCCATGGCTCGCGCTCATGTATTGCGTGATAGTTATAAAAACTTTAAGAAAGTAAGAGTGCGAAAACAATTACTTGGCCAATACCGGGGTTGTGCATGATTTACATTATTTGTGTGAGGATGATGGAGCGTAGCCACACTATATGATTTTGTAGGGATAACTTTCCTTGGAGCAAACTATTCTTTTGAATCTTACGGATCTGAACATTCATGTCACGTGAAAGAAGTTGCAAAGGACAACTATGCTAGGTAGCATTCCACATCAAAAATTCATTCTTTATCACTTCCCTACTCGAGGACGAGCACGAGTTAAGCTTGGGGATGCTTGATACGTATCCAACGTATCTATAATTTTTGATGGTTTCATGCTATTATCTTGTCAAACTTTGGATGTTTTGCATGCCTTTTATATGTTTTTTGGGAAAAACTTATTAACTCAGTGCCAACTGCCAGTTCCTGTTTATTCCATGTTTTTGACCCCTTTCAGAGGAGATTTTCAAACGGAGTCCAAACGGAATAAAATCCCCGAAAAGATTTTTTACGTAACAGAAGAAGATCAGGAGACTTGAGAGCCAAGGCAGGGGGCCCAGGGGCCCCATAAGCCCTCACCCCGCGGTCAGGGGGGAGGTCGCGGCCCACAGGCTTGTGGGCCCCCTGGACCTCCTTTGCCCTAGGGTTTGCGCCTATATATCCCAAAAATTCCACAAAAAATCAGGAGATCATCGAAAGTACTTTTCCGTCGCCGCAAGCTTCTGTCTCCGCAAGATCCCATCTGGGGCACGTTCTAGTGCCCTGCCGGAGGGGGGATTCGGACACGGAGGGCTTCTTCATCAACATCATGACCTCTTCGATGATGCGTGAGTAGTTCACCATAGACCTACGGGTCCATAGCTAGTAACTAGATGGCTTCTTCTCTCTCTTGGATCTTCAATACAAAGTTCTCCATGATCTTCATGGAGATCTATCTGATGTAATCTTCTTTTGCGGTGTGTTTGTCGAGATCCGATGAATTGTGGATTTATGATCAGATTATCTATGAATCTTATTTGAGTTTCTTCTGGTCTCTCTTATGCATGATTTCATATCCTTGTAATTCTCTTTGAGTTGTGGGTTTTGTCTGGCCAACTAGATCTATGATTCTTACAATGAGAGAAGTGCTTGGTTTTGGGTTCATACCGTGCGGTGACCTCACCCAGTGATAGAAGGGGTAGCGAGGCACGTATCGTGTTGTTGCCATCAAGGGTAAAAAGATGGGGTTTTCATCATTGTTTGAGATTGTCCCTCTACATCATGTCATCTTGTTTAAGGCATTACTCTGTTCGTCATGAACTCAATACACTAGATGCATGCTGGATAGCGGTCGATGTGTGGAGTAATAGTAGTAGATGCAGAAAGTATCGGTCTACTTGTCTCGGACGTGATGCCTATATGTATGATCATTGCCTTAGATATCGTCATGACTTTGCGCGGTTCTATCAATTGCTCGACATTAATTTGTTCACCCACCGTAATATTTGCTATTTTGAGAGAAGCCTCTAGTGAACACTATGGCCCCCAGGGTCTACTCCACACCATATTTTCAGCCTTACACTTTTTACTTCGTTGCACTTTCCGCCTTCAGATCTCACTTTGCAAACAATCTTGAAGGTATTGACAACCCCTTTTCAGCGTTGGGTGCAAGCTCTTTTGTGTTTGTGCAGGTACTCTGGACTTGATGAGATTCTCCTACTGGATTGATACCTTGGTTCTCAAACTGAGGGAAATACTTACTGCTCGTGTGTTGCATCACCCTTTCCTCTTCAAGAGAAAAACCAACGCAAGCAAGTCTCCGTCAACGTGTCAATTTCTGGCGCTATTGTTTGAGAAGTAGCATCGATCTTCAGTACCGACTGGAATTCTTCCGAGTGCATTTGAGTTGTCGAGTGGATGTAAATTTAGTCCGAGTGTCTTTGTGCCAAGTGGCTTTTAGGTACCATATTCGTCCAGATGGAGTCTTCTGTCCAGCCCTTGGCCTAATAATGAGGTGCCCTTGGGTGGGAAATTTAGGTCAGGCCTGTGACCCTACCTTAGGTACGTATCCCCGTCACTAGCGACGGAGGATTTGTCGTGGTCGAACCATCATGACAGACGGCAGATCCCCCTTTAATAGTGCAGAAATAGTGCTACCCTATGTATATACAACCGGTTTATTCGCCTAACACTTTCGGACTACATGTCGAATGTGTGTGTACTATATTCTTGCACGGTCGGCACTCCAATGCTTTTCAAGAGAACTGCTACATAGTTTTGCGGTCCGCATGTGATTTCTGTGTGCAAATGCGTTTTGGGGATGATTTAATTCGTTTCTGGACGCACATTGACCTTTATTATCTGGAATTTACCAGAAAAAAGTAAAATCTACGCAAATCGAGCGATTTGGCGGGCGAGATTGTTTTGTTCGTTCGTGTTCGTGTCCGATGCGGCTTTTCCACGCTCATATGTAATTTGCAGGTAGAAATTCTTTGGTTGCGATCATTTAATATTGCCCTCTCCTCTACAATCTATGTAATTTCTAGGAATTAGGTTTCAATTTTCGTGAAACCGATTGTGCGGGTGTATGAGCTATGTTGTCACAACCCTAGAATAATTGCTTGCAATCACTTGCGTCATCATATTGTATCATGTTAAATTCAATTTAACTTGAAATGGGGATGACCAAACCCTAGCACCAAATAAAATTCAAATTGGTTCAACCAAAATTGTTTTCAATAAACCAAAGTGGCTTTTAAAAATGTTCACCCTCTCTCATAAATGTTGGAAACAACATACCAGAGGTGATCTAATTTTTATCAACCTTTTTGGAATTTTAAATAAACCATCAAAGTTGCTGAAAAGGGCAAATAATAAATTATAAATATTTTAGTTCCTTCAAAAATGCTGAAAGTTTTTATGGGACTTTGGAACATTCAGAGTATAACCTATAAATTATTTCAGGGTTTTTGGATTTATGATTTTTGCCCAAAAAATAAAACAAAGTGAATTTGTTAGAAAACAAAAGCAAAATAAAAAAGAAAGGTAAGAATCTTACCTCACGCCGAGGAGCAAGTCGGCCCACCCAGCCTGTGCGAGTCGTCTCCTACCTCTGGGAGTAGGCAGAGACGAAGGGAGACACGACGAGCACGGCCACGACGCCATGCCTCATGCGTTCCTGGCCCTCCCCAAGCCAGCACGATGACGGGATTTACATCCTCGTTGCCGCCCCGATTTGGAGGACCCCTCCTTTTCCTCCCCTCCGTTCCGCATCACCTTCTCCTCGCCATGGCTGAAGAGCCCGCGAGCTCGGCATCTCTACAGCCGCAGCCACTGCACCCCTTTCGCCGTCTCGTGTTGTCCAAAAGCCCTGTCATGATCTTTCCCTTCTCCTCATCGAAAGAATCGAGGGCGGAGGCCCCCTACCGTCGCCATCGCCGTCGTCTTCTCCATCTCCGGTCGCTGGATGCCGTCGTTTATTCACCACCTGTAGGTTGTTCCCGAGCCTGTTGTTCAGATCTGCAGCCTCCCCATGAGCCGTCCTCCTCTCCCCCTCTTCTCGCCGTTGCTCATGATCCCTAGTGCTCCTCCCCATCGGAGCCGAGAGCTCCTCGACGCCGGCCATGTTGCCATTGTGGTTTCAGCCGCTGCCGCCCGCTTTTGAGCATGTCACTCCACTCATCGCGCTGGTGTGAGGCCGTAGCGCGCGTTGCCTTGCTCCCCCACCCGCTGTAGCACCGATTTCCGCGACCACCGAGCTCCGGCCGCCAACGCATGGGACACCCCCTGTGTCAGCCACAGCCACCAATAGATGTGGCACATCGCCAGCTCCCCGTAGAGCCTAGCTGCACGTCCAACCGCTGCCGGAGCAGCGTTTCCGACATGCCACCGCCGTGTCGGATGGTCGCCACCGGCGATGCTGGCTGTTGGAAATATGCCCTAGAGGCAATAATAAATTAGTTATTATTATATTTCCTTGTTCATAATAATCGTTTATTATCCATGCTAGAATTGTATTGATTCGAAACTCAAATACATGTGTGGATACATAGACAACACACTGTCCCTAGTGAGCCTCTAGTTGACTAGTTCATTGATCAAAGATGGTCAAGGTTTCCTGGCCATAGGCAAGTGTTGTCACTTGATAACGGGATCACATCATTAGGAGAATCATGTGATGGACAAGACCCAAACTATGAACGTAGCATATTGATCGTGTTGTTTTATTGCTATTGTTTTCTGCGTGTCAAGTATTTGTTCCTATGACCATGATATCATATAACTCACTGGCATCGGAGGAATACCTTGTGTGTGTCAAACGTCACAACGTAACTGGGTGACTATAAAGGTGCTCTACAGGTATCTCTAAAGGTGTGCATTGAGTTAGTATGGATCAAGACTGGGATTTGTCACTCCGTGTGACGGAGAGGTATCTCGGGGCCCACTCGGTAATACAACATCACACACAAGCCTTGCAAGCAATGCGACTTAGTGTAAGTCATGGGATCTTGTATTACGGAATGAGTAAAGAGACTTGCTGGTAACAAGATTGAAATAGGTATGCGGATACCGATGATCGAATCTCGGGCAAGTAACATACTGAAGGACAAAAGGAATGACATACGGGATTATATGAATCCTTGGCACTGAGGTTCAACCGATAAGATCTTCGGAGAATATGTAGGATCCAATATGGGCATTCAGGTCCCGCTATTGGATATTGACCGGGGAGTCTCTCGGGTCATGTCTACATAGTTCTCGAACCCGCAGGGTCTGCACACTTAAGGTTCGATGATGTTTTAAGCGTATTTCAGTTATAGGTGTTGGTAACCGAAAGTTGTTCGGAGTCCCGTATGAGATCCAGGATGTCACGAGGAGCTCCAGAATGGTCCGGACGTAAAGATTGATATATAGGAAGTCCTGTTTTGGTCACCGGAAAAGTTTTGGGCTCATCGGTAGTGTATCGAGAGTGACGGGAGGGGTGCCGGCGACCATCGGGAGGGGTGTCATGTCCCAAGGGGTCTCATGGGCTATGGGAAGAGATAAACCAGCCCCTAGTGGGCTAGAATAAGTTCCCACTAAGGCCCAGAAGGTTTGAGAAGGAAAAAACAAAAGGTGGAAAGAGTTTCCAAGTGGGAAGGTGGAATCCTACTCCAAGTAGGATTGGAGTAGGACTCCTCCACCTCCAATTTCAGCCGAACCTTGAGGGTTTGAGGCTGCCTCCTCCCTCCCTCCCTCCTATATATACTAGAGGTATTGAGGGTTTTTGAGACACAACTTTGCCACGTGCTGCTCGACCCTATACCACGCAGTTTTTCCTCTAGATCGTATTTCTGCGCAGCTCGGGCAAAGCCCTACTGAGATAGATCATCACCAACCTGTGGAGCGCCGTCACGCTGCCGGAGAACTCATCTACCTCTCCGTATCTCTTCCTGGATCAAGAAGGCCGAGATCATCGTCGAGCTGTACGTGTGCTGAACACGGAGGTGCCGTCCGTTCGGCACTAGATCGGAGCGGATCGTGGGACGGATCGCGGGATGGTTCGCGGGGCGAATCGAGGGACGTGAGGACGTTCCACTACATCAACTGTGTTTCTTAACGCTTCCTGCTATGCGATCTACGAGGGTACATAGATCGGAAATCCCCTCTCGTAGATGGACATCACCATGATAGGTATTGCGTGTGCGTAGGAAATTTTTTGTTTCCCGTACCACGTTCCCCAACAGTGGTATCAGAGCTAGGTTCATGCGTAGATGTTATCTCGAGTAGAACACAAAAGTTTTTGTGGGAGGTGATGTGTGATTTGCTGCCCTCCTTAGTCTTTTCTTGATTCCGCGGTATTGTTGGATCGAAGTGGCTCGGACCGACATTACTCGTACGCTTATGAGAGATTGGTTTCATCGCTATGAGAAACCTCGTTGCTTAAAGATGACTGGCGAGTGTCGGTTTCTCCAACTTTAGTTGAATCGGATTTGACCCAGGAGGTCCTTGGAGAGGAGTTAAATAGCAATTCATACATCTCCGTTGTGGTGTTTGCGTAAGTAAGATGCGATCCTACTAGATACCCATGGCAACCACGTAAAACATGCAACAACAATTAGAGGACGTCTAACTTGTTTTGCAGGGTATGCTTGTGATGTGATATGGCCAACGACGTGATGTGATATATTGGATGTATGAGATGATCATGTTGTAATAGTTAATATCGACTTGCACGTCGATGCTACGACAACCGGCAGAAGCCATAGGGTTGTCTTTAAACTAACGTTTGTGTTTGCAGATGCGTTTACTATATTGCTAGGACGTAGCTTTATTAGTAATAGCATAGCTTACACGACAACCTCGATGGCGGCACGATGATGGAGATCATGTGATGGGGATCATGGTGTGGCGCCGGTGACAAGAAGATCATGTCGGTGCTTTGGTGATGGAGATTAAGGAGCACTTGATGATGGCCATATCATGTCACTTATGAATTGCATGTGATGTTAATCCTTCATGCACCTTGTTTTGCTTAGAAAGACGGTAGCATTATGAGGTGATCTCTCACTAAATTTCAAGCTCAAATTGTGTTCTCCCCGATTGTGCACCGTTGCGACAGTTCGTCGTTTCGAGACACCACGTGATGATCGGGTGTGATAGACTCAACGTTCACATACAACGGGTGCAAAACAGTTGCACACGCGGAACACTCGGGTTAAACTTGACGAGCCTAGCATGTGCAGACATGGCCTCGGAACACGAGAGACCGAAAGGTCGAGCATGAATCGTATAGTTGATATGATTAGCATAGAGATGCTTACCAATAAAACTATTCTCGACTCACGTGATGATCGGACTTGAGATAGTGGATTTGGATCATGTACCACTCAAATGACTGGAGAGATGTACTTTTTGAGTGGGAGTTCTTAAGTAATATGATTAATTGAACTAATTATCATGAACATAGTCTAATGGTCTTTGCGAATTACGATGTAGCTTGCGCTATAGCTCTACTATTTTTATATGTTCCTAGAGAAAATTTAGTTGAAAGTTGATAGTAGCAACTTTGCGGACATAAAACTGAGGATTGTCCTCATTGCTACGCAGAAGTCTTATGTCCTTAATGCACCACTCGGTGTGCTGCACCTCGGGCGTCGTCTGTGGATGTTGCGAACATCTAAACATAAACGTCTTTGATGACTACATGATAGTTCAGTGCGCAATACTTAATGGCTTAGAAGCAAGGCGCCGAAGACGTTTTGAAAACATCGCAGAACATAGGAGATGTTCAAAGAGATGAAATTGATATTTCATGCTCGTGCCCTTGTTGAGAGGTATAAGACCTCCGACAAGATTCTCTGCCTACAAAGTAAAGGAGAAAATCTCAAATTGTTGAGCATGTTATGAGATTGTCTGAGTACAACAATCGCTTGAATCAAGTGGGAGTTAATCTTCTAGATGAGATAGTGATGGTTCTCCAAAGTCACTGCAACTAAGCTGCTAGAGCTTCGTGATGAACTATAAACAAATCAAGGATAGATATGATGATCCTTGAGTGATTCGCAATGTTTGACACTGTGAAAGTAGAAATCAAGAAGGAGCATCAATTGTTGATGGTTAGTAAAACCACTAAGTTTGAAGAAAGGCAAGGGCTAAAAGGGATACTTCATGAAACGACAAACCAGTTGCTGCTCTAATGAAACCCAAGATTGAACCCAAACCCGAGACTAAGTGCTTCTATTGTGAGGGGAACGGTCACTAAGGCGGAGCTACCCTAGATGCTTGGTAGATAAGAAAGCTGGCTAAGTCGACAGAAGTATATTTGATATACATGATATTGATATGTACTTTACTAGTACTCCTAGTAGCACGAGGCTATTGGATACTATTTCGGTTGCTAAGTAATTAGTAACTCGAAGTGAAAGCTACGTAATAAACGGAGACATGCTAAAGGCGAGGTGACGATACGTGTTGGAAGTGTTTCCAAGGTTGATATGATCAAACGTCGCACGCTCCCTCTACCATCGGGATTGGTGTTAAACCTAAATAATTGTTATTTGGTGCTTGCGTTAAGCATGAACATGATTGGATCGTGTTTATTGCAATACGATTATTCATTTAAAGATAATAATGGTTACTCTATTTGATTGAATAATCACCTTCAATGGTTTATTGAATCTCGATCGTAGTGTTACACATGTTCATGATATTGGTGCCAAAAGATACAAGGTAATGATGATACTACCACTTACTTGTGGCACTACCGCTTGAGTCATGTTGGTATAAATTGCATGAAGAGGCTCCATGCTGATGGATCTTTATACTCACTTGATTTTGAATCACTTGTGACATGCAAATCATACCACATGAGCAAGTCCTTCTTTTCATTGAGATGAAACAAGATAGTAACTTGTTGGAAGTAATACATTTTGATGTATGTCGTCCAATGAGTGATGAGGCACGCAGTGGATATCATTATGTTCTTACTTCAATGACGATTTGAGTAGATACATGAGTGTTTACTTAATGAATCACAAGTCTGAAATATTGAAAATTTCAATTCTGTTTCAGAGTGAAGTTCGTCGTAACAAGAGGATAAACTGTCTACGATATGATCGTAGAGATGAATATCTGAGTTGCGAGTTTTGGTACACAGTTAAGACAATGTGGAAGTTGTTTCACAATTCATGCCACCAGGAACACCATAGTGTGATGGTGTGTCCGAACGTCATAGCCGCGACCTATTTGATATGGTGCATACTATGATGTCTCTTATGGAGTTACCACTATCATTTATGGGTTATGCATTAGAGACAACCGCATTCACTTTAAATAGGGCACTGCGTAATTCCGTTGAGATGACACAGTATAGACTGAGGTTTAGAGAAATCTAAGCTGTCGTTTCTTGAAAGTTTGGGGCTGCGACGCTTATGTGAAAAAGTTTCAGTCTGATAAGCTCGAACCCGAAGCGGATAAATGCATCTTCATAGGATATCCAAAACAGTTGGGTGCATCTCCTATCTCAGATCCAGAAGCAAAGTGTTTGTTTCTAGAAAACGGGTCCTTTCTCGAGGAAAGGTTTCTCTCGAAAGAATTGAGTGGGAGGGTGGTAAAACTTGATGAGGTTATTGAACCATCACTTCAACTAGTGTGTAGCAGGGCACGAGAAGTTGTTCCTGTGGCGCCTACACCAATTGAAGTGGAAGCTGATGATAGTGATCATTAAGCATTGGATCAAGTTACTACAGACCTCGTAGGTCGACAAGGTCGCGTACTACTACAGAGTGGTACGGTAACCCTGTCTTAGAGGTCATGTTGTTGAACAACAATGAACCTACGAGTTATGGAGAAGCAATGGTGGGCCCGGATTCCGACAAATGGCTAGAGGCCATGAAGTACCGAGAGAGAATCCATTTGTGATAACAAAGTATAGACTTTGGAAGAACTACTTGATGGTCGTAGGACTATTAAGTAAAGATGGATCTTTATAAGGAAGACAGACGATGATGGTGAAACGTCACCATTAAGAAAATCTCGACTTGTCGCAAGGATGTTTTCCGACAAATTCAAAGAGTTGAGTATGATGAGACTTTCTCACTCATAGCGATGCTAAAGGTCTGTTGGAATTATGTTAGCAGTTGCTGCATTATTTATGAATATTGCACATAGGATGTCAAAACATTGTTTTTCTCGAGGGAAAGGTTGTATGTGATACAACCGGAAAGTTTTGTCGATCCTAAAGATGCTAATAAGTATGCAAGCTCTAGCGATCCTTCTATGGACTGGTGCAAGCATCTCGGTGTTGGAATATATGCTTTGATGAGTTGATCGAAGCTTTTGGGTTTATACAAGGTTTGTGAGAAACTTGTATTTCCAAAGAAGTGAGTGGGAGCACTATAGAATTTCCGATAAGTATATGTGGTTGATATATTATGGATCAGTAGTAATGTAGAATTTCTGTAAAGCATAAAAGGTTGTTTGAAAGGAGTTTTTCAAAGGAATACCTGGATTGTGCTACTTGAACGTTGAGCATCAAGATCTATGGAGATAGATCGAAACGCTTAATAGAAGTTTCAACAAGATGCATGCCTTGACAAGTTTTTGAAGGAGTTCAAAATAGATCAGCAAAGAAGGAGTTCTTGGTTGTGTTGTAAGGTGTGAATTTGAGTAAGACTCAAAACCTGACCACGGCAGAAGAAAGAGAAAGGACGAAGGTCGTCCCCTATGCCTTAGCCATAGACTCTACAGTATGCCATGCTATGTACCGCACCTGATGTGTGCCTTGCCACAAGTCTGTTAAGAGGTACAGAGAGTGATCCAGGATTGAATCACTGAACAACGGTCAAAGTTATCCTGAGTAACTAATAGACTAAGGAATTTTTCTCGATTATGGAGGTGGTTGAAGAGTTCGTCGTAAAGGGTTACGTTGATGCAAGCTTTGACACTAATCCGAATAACTATGAGTAGTAAAACGGATTCGTATAGTAGAGTAGATATTTGGAGTATTTCCGAATAGCACGTAGTAGCAACATCTATAAGATGACATAAAGATTTGTAAAGAACACATGGATCTGAAAGTTTCAGAACCGTTGACTAAAACCTCTCTCACGAGCAAGACGTGATCAGACCCCAGAACTATATGGGTGTTGGACTCGTTGAAATCACATGGTGATGTGAACTAGATTATTGACTCTAGTGCAAGTGGGAGACTGTTGGAAATATGCCCTAGAGGCAATAATAAATTAGTTATTATTATATTTCCTTGTTCATAATAATCGTTTATTATCCATGCTAGAATTGTATTGATTGGAAACTCAAATACATGTGTGGATACATAGACAACACACTGTCCCTAGTGAGCCTCTATTTGACTAGTTCGTTGATCAAAGATGGTCAAGGTTTCCTGGACATAGGCAAGTGTTGTCACTTGATAACGGGATCACATCATTAGGATAATCATGTGATGGACAAGACCCAAACTATGAACGTAGCATATTGATCGTGTCGTTTTATTGCTATTGTTTTCTGTGTGTCAAGTATTTGTTCCTATGACCATGATATCATATAACTCACTGGCACCGGAGGAATACCTTGTGTGTATCAAATGTCACAACGTAACTGGGTGACTATAAAGGTGCTCTACAGGTATCTCCGAAGGTGTGCATTGAGTTAGTATGGATCAAGACTGGGATTTGTCACTCCGTGTGACGGAGAGGTATCTCGGGGCCCACTCGGTAATACAACATCACACACAAGCCTTGCAAGCAATAAGACTTAGTGTAAGTCACGGGATCTTGTATTATGGAACGAGTAAAGAGACTTGCTGGTAACGAGATTGAAATAGGTATGCGGATACCGACGATCAAATCTCGGGCAAGTAACATACCGAAGGACAAAGGGAATGACATACGGGATTATATGAATCCTTGGCACTGAGGTTCAACCGATAAGATCTTCGGAGTATATGTAGGATTCAATATGGGCATCCAGGTCCCGCTATTGGATATTGACCGAGGAGTCTCTCGGGTCATGTCTACATAGTTCTCGAACCCGCAGGGTCTGCACACTTAAGGTTCGATGATGTTTTAAGCGTATTTGAGTTATAGGTGTTGGTAACCGAAAGTTGTTCGGAGTCCCGGATGAGATCCAGGACGTCACGAGGAGCTCCGGAATGGTCCGGAGGTAAAGATTGATATATAGGAAGTCCTGTTTTGGTCACCGGAAAAGTTTTGGGCTCATCGATAGTGTACCGGGAGTGCCGGGAGGGGTGTCGGGGACCATCGGGAGGGGTGTCACGCCCCAAGGGGTCTCATGGGCTATGGGAAGAGATAAACCAGCCCCTAGTGGGCTGGAATAAGTTCCCACTAAGGCCCAGAAGGTTTGAGAAGGAAAAAACACAAGGTGGAAAGAGTTTCCAAGTGGGAAGGTGGAATCCTACTCCAAGTAGGATTGGAGTAGGACTCCTCCACCTCCAATTTCGGCCGAACCTTAAGGGTTTGAGGCTGCCTCCTCCCCTCCCTCCCTCCTATATATACTAGAGGTATTGAGGGTTTTTGAGACACAACTTTGCCACGTGGTGCTCGACCCTATACCACGCAGTTTTTCCTCTAGATCGTATTTCTGCGGAGCTCGGGCAGAGCCCACCTGAGATAGATTATCACCAACCTCCGGAGCGCCGTCACGCTGCTGGAGAACTCATCTACCTCTCTGTCTCTCTTGCTGGAGCAAGAAGGCCGAGATCATCGTCGAGCTGTACGTGTGCTGAACGCGAAGGTGTCGTCCGTTCGGCACTAGATCGGAGCGGATCGTGGGACGGATCGCGAGACGGTTCGCGGGGCGGATCGAGGGACGTGAGGACGTTCCACTACATCATCCACATTTCTTAACGCTTCCTGTTGTGCGATCTACGAGGGTATGTATATCGGAAATCCCCTCTCGTAGATGGACATCACCATGATAAGTATTGCGTGTGCGTAGGAAATTTTTTGTTTCCCGTACCACGTTCCCTAACACTAGCATGGCGCCATAGTTAGCGCTTAATCCCACCCTAGCCACCCCTCACAGCTAATGACAGATGGGCCCCAGTGACAATTAGTTTAGTTAGTAAGTTAACAAATCATGTTTAACCTCGAGACACTGACATGTGGGACCCACGTGTCAAGTTTGACCCTGGACAACCCGATTGACCTGCTAAGGTCATCGTGACGGCAGGCTCACGCAGTAAGTATTTCTGGTTTTAAAATAAAACAGTAATCATTTATTATTTCCAAAAAATACCTAAAATTCTAGAATTCATAGAAAATAATCTATAACTCCAATGAAGATAATTTATATATGAAAAATTATCAGAAAAATGCAAGGAATCTGTTTATGGCGTTTTCATGCATGTTAGAATAACTTATGTCCTTTGTTTTTTCCTGGATCTTAAGGTATGCTTATATAGAGTGCGCAACGACTCATTAGTGAGCCATTTCAAGGGCGGTAAATGAATGTAACTATGACAATTACTAGTAACGGACACCATTATAGCTGCAATTATAGGTAACGACAGTACTAACTACACTTCATGTGTGATATTATGTCCCTCGGCTGTTGAAGCTCCCACGACACCCTAACGCCATCTCTATCCGAGTGTCTATGTCGTACTGACTGGAGGGAAGACATCCAAGTGACTTAATGCATCGGGGTGGATTCCATGATTTACACATCCGAATGGGTTTGGGGTCCTTTGACTTTTAAAACACATGTGTGGCCCTATGTGGGATGTCAGGTCCATGCCCCTACCACTAGTAGGTGACCCATCACCGGATAAAAAAGTGATGGTTTTCTTATGACACCATAACAGTGATGGTTCTAAGAGCATCTCCAACAGTCGCGCTATATAAGTGTCGCGATGAAAAAAGACATTTTTTTGTGCGTGCATCCACTCCAATCTCTCGATCTGAGGCGCAAAAAACGCGTGCACGACATAAATGGTTCACCGCATAGGGCGAAACAGCATCACACACCACTTATTTAGAGCGTCCGCTCCCGCGCGCTGGACAGCAACAACTCACGTGCGACTTCCACCCACCACTAGATCCAGGCGCTGGTGCTGCCGCCCGTGCCACGCCACTTGCTCCGGCGACCCGACGGCGCTTCCCCGGCCTATCCCGTGCCGCTGCTGCTTCCTCCATCTCCCTCTACCCGTCGTTGCCCCTCGCGCGAGCCATTCCTTCGACGAACAGCGTCCGGCCGCCCACTGCCGCTTGGCGCCCACAAGGTGTTCGACAAAACGCTTGCAAGGTATGTATTGCTTCAGCTTCACCTTTTTTACATGAATTTTGTGCATTTTTTGTAGTTTTTTAGACTATTTTAAATTTAATATTGTAGAGGAGTTCGTCATATGATTCTTCCGCAGAAGAATTTGATATTGAAGAGGAGGAGGACCTTGCAATGATCCCATCTATGCACATCAATAAAAAGCAAAAGCACAGTGGTTATGGGTCGGGAAAATTTTTGGAGGGATGAAATTGATGCTCACAACAGATTGATGAGGCACTGTTTTGTGGAGAATCTCACATACTCCCTCTATTTTTGTATACAAGGTCACAAACCCATTTTACGGTACCAAGGCAAAAGTTAATGTCTTCTAAGTCAATGCTGCAAGACAATTTGTCTCCTTGTCTGCCGTGTAAATTAATGTGTATTTTTATCTCTCATGCACATCAAGCCAATGAGCTCACTCTTGCATGCATGCAAGGGATAATTAATGTCCTTCTTTGTTAATACTATGAGGCAAACACCATTAATATTGCATCGATTAGTGTTAGTGGCCTTGTATTTCTGCAAACTGTAATTTTGATAGTGGCCTTGTAAATAAAAATGGAGGGAGTACCTCGAGTCCTACTTCAGGCGACGGTTTAAGATGAGCATCGAGTTGTTCAGGCGCATTGCAGAGAAACTGACGAGACATGATCAGTTTTTCAGCCAAGGAGGAATGCCGCCGGAAAACTCGGGCATAACACCTTTCAAAAGATGACAACCGCTTTGCGTATGTTGGCATACGGTATTCCGGCTGATCTAGTTGATGACCACTTGGCCATGGGTGAGAGGCAGGCCATCACGTGTGTCAAGCGCATCGTAGTCGGAATTGTGCAAGTGTTTGGCCCGGAGTATTTCAGATCTCCCAATGTTGAAGACATCGCAAGGCTATTGTACATGAACAAAGCTCCCGGTTCCCAGGTATGCTTGGCTCAATAGATTGCATGCATTGGAGTTGGAAGAACTGTCCAAAGGCATTGGCATGGGCAATTCCATGACTAGAAAAAGGGTTCCACCATAATTCTTCAAGCGGTGGCCGATCAAGAGACTTGGATTTGGCATGCTTTTTTGGAAATGCGTGGATCTTTGAATGACATCAACGTTGTTAATCGGTCACCACTCATGAATAATATTGCAAATGGTGAACTGCCACTGATGGAGTTTGTAGCAAATGCACATACATACAACTATGGCTACTATCTTGCGGATGGCATCTACCCGAAGTGGCAAACATTTGTGAAACCGTTGAAAAAACCGAAAAGTAAGAAAAATATAGATTTCTATAATGCAGAGGGGGCGGCTCGGAAATATGTGGAGAGAGATTTTGGGATTTTACAAGCCCAATTTGCTATTCTCAGAAGACCGGCTAGATTTGGGGATCAAAAGATCATTTGGTACATCATGCACGCTTGTGTGATCATGCATAACATGATCATCGAGAATGAGCGTGGCCAAGATTTAGACTACTCTCAGTATGAGCTCTTGAGACATTGCGTGCGAGTGTATCGGAGTGCTGCGAGGGTGGTCCGATTTGTTGCCTCTTATCATGCCATTCGACGTGACCAAACGCATAATGATCTTCAGAAGGATCTAAGGCTGGTCATAGTGGAGAGTATCATATAGTAGTATCATGCATATGATATTACTCCAACCCTCCCTCTCATCTTTAATTGTGTGTCACATCAGCATGTTTGCTAGTCTCAAGAACATGATACTACCTAAGTTACTCCCACTATGGCCAGCCTAATCGAGGAGTGGTGGAAATGGAATGACCGATAAAACGAATGATGATTTGTATGTTTGATGTTGTACGCTTGATGTTGTAATGTCGAACTATTATTGTATTGGAAGATAAACTATTTGACAATAATTGAATTATTTATTATTTTTTATGTGTTTGATCTTATTATTGTTTTTGTTTAAAGTGGTATATGTTGTTTGTGCTGGGCGTGAATCATTTTTTTTTTGCAGCGTCTGCTGGAGCTGTTCGCGCGTACAATTTTTTACGACGTTCGCTGAAGCTAGCGCTCTCCGCGCTCTAAAAGTCATTATTTTAATGCTGCAAAATGTTTTTAACGCAGGCGACGGTTGAACGGCTATTGGATAGATGTTCTAATGCATTATTTATACTTTTTATTACTAAGGAAGCAGCATCCAAGTTCATCATCACCTCTAGGGTTTTCCCTAGACCGGAAAAAGGACGTTCATAGTCCTATATAAAACGTGGTCACCAAGTTTGACTAACTAGAGGTTAAATTAGAAGAATATGCTAAACCGATGCCCGATTGGCTGCAGGCCGTCGATTATTCAACCGCCGGCTTCGTGCCCGTTTCCTTTCGATTTCTTCGCTCGTAGCGAGCGAGCCACCGTACCAATTTCCGAGCACTTAACTCGCACGACCTACTCGCCCACCAACCAACCACCCTGCTGCGACCTGACTGACCAGGCCGAGTTGATCGATAATAAATCAGCACGCTGCACGCTGCACGCGCGGGGTGCCCGCTTGAGAAGCAGAGGAGGAAGAAAGATCGGGAGGAGCAACTGATTCGTTCGCGGAAAAAGCACCGCGAAAAAGATCAGATCCGCCTCTCCGCGCGGCATGTCTGAGGTGGCGGCCATGGCGGGGCAGGCGTACATGAGGCAGCTCGCCAAGCACCCTCTCCGCACCAAGGCCATCACCTCCGGGGTGCTGGCCGGCTGCAGCGACGCCGTCGCCCAGAAGATCTCCGGCGTCAAGAAGCTCCAGCTCAGGAGGCTCCTCCTCATAATGGTACCTAGCTTGCCACTGCCTTCTCAATTCCCTTGCTTGTTTTGTAATTTGCCGATCCATACGTCACATCTCTTGATCCATCCCCACCGGCCACCTACCCCGCCAAGTAAGAATACTACTGGTGTTAGTACTGCCGCCGTCTATTTGATGAATCAAGGTTAACCAACGCAGTAACCTTGTCTTATTAATTTCCACAAATCTAATTAGGTAGTAATAGTACCTAGTAACAACTAGTATTATGTTTAAGTTCAGAAAACGGCAATCCACAATAATTATACTATATTGTGAGTTTTCAGATAATTTTGTAAATTTCCGTAGATGTACAATATACATTAGAATTATGATATTTTTTTAACTGTACAAAAAGACAAATTTGTGTATACTGATCCTACTTTCATGTTTTTCTTTGTACATTATACAAAAGATCATATTTTTGCACAAAATCTGCAGTTTTATGAGTTTATCTACTGATTTTCTAGAGTGGAAGATAATATTATCATTCTTATTATATGAATGCGAGTGACGTGTTTTGAATCGGGCAGAAACTAATGGTTAGATGAAGGGCTTGACCTTATGCTTAGTGTCTGTCTTTTTAGTTCAGTACTGCATGCACCAAAGAGCTTAAGCAATCCATTCATTCTACTCTTCTTTTGATATCATATACGCTGTCGTAACTAGTATCTAACTTGTATTATGACCATGTGATTGGCAAACAAACAGTTCTATGGATTTGCATACGCAGGACCATTCGGTCATTTTTTCCACAAGCTTATGGACAAGATTTTCAAGGGACAGAAGAAAGGAAAAGAGACTACAGCCAAGAAGGCATGCATGCAACTATCTTGGATCTTGGCATTTACTCATGGACCATGCATCATTTTCTTGCAGCTCAATTAATTAGCTGCTATTCTTGCACTATATATGCAGGTCATAGTGGAGCAGCTAACTGTATCACCATGGAACAATATGATGTTCATGATGTACTATGGTCTGATAGTTGAAGGTATTCTAAGTTGAATGCATATTTTATTTTCCAAATCAAACTCCTGTATATGTACAGATATCAAGATATTCACAACAAAAGAAAGTACAGATATTAAGAGAAATCTTGCTGGCAGCTCTTTTCATGTATATGTACAGATATCATTTCATTTCTACAAAACGACTAAAACTTAATCTGTCCCTTATTTTCCAAAACAAAAATAAAAATGCTAGTGCGGATCTCAATTGTGAGGTTCCTGGGGCTGTAGGATACTGTTTTGAATTTTGCCGAGGAAAAGAAAATGCATTTCTTGCTATTTAGGATTGTAGGCACTTCCCTGGCCAAGTGTTGTGCATTCATCGGACTGCACGTGTCTATTCATCCATTCTCTGATAAACTTCCTTTTTAAGCGAGTAATGGCAACATGGGAAAGTAATTTTTAAAATTTTCAGGGAGGCCATTTGGGCAAGTAAAGAGCAAGGTCAAGAAGGACTTTGCAAACATCCAATTGACAGCTTGGAAGGTATTACTATCCATCACCTAATTTGTGTCTTGCTTGTAGTGGATATTTCTGGTCTGCTTATCTTTTTTCTGCTCGTCGAAAAGCTTTAGAATACCGAATACATGAGAGCAATATCTAACGCGTGTATATACCTTTCTGTGGCTGCATGCAGTTCTGGCCAATAGTTAGCTGGATCAACTACGAGTACATGCCACTCCAGCTCCGAGTTCTTTTCGGCAGCTCCGTTGCATCATGCTGGTATGGCCTTAATTAACCTCCTTGTTTGTTCATTCTTTTAAACGTTTTAAATAGAAGATTATCAGTAATGCTTGATGTACTCATCCTGCCGGTTTGGATCTACAATTACAGGGCAGTGTTTCTGAACCTGAAAGCAGCAAGATCCATTGCCGCCGCTAGCAAGAATGCATAAAAGAAGCATGGAAGGAAGGAGTGAGTGCCACATTGTATATCTAGCTTAATTATCCACTAGTGATTTTTTTCATCACTCAGTTTGTATTTATGTTTGTCTTTGAACCCCTCGAGCATCAAGAACCTAGAGTGAATGTTTCAACCAAGTATGTCAATGCGAGGAGCCCCTTTCTTGCCACTGAAAAAAAATCACTACAAAGCAAAAAATATTCTCCAGAAGGTACCATGTTTGTTGTTCCTTTGGGAGGAAAATAGGGATTTTTACTAGGAAATAATAAATGAACATGCTCAGTGGTTTGTAGAGTCTCAATGAAAATGTTTTGAAATATGTAAACCATCCAACGAGCCATCAGCTTGGCAAGAAAATTTTCTTGGCAAGAAATTGGGGGAACCTGTTTGGAATAGTAGAAGGCAGGGGTGAACCTCATGTCTCGTGGAATCCTAAACGAAATTGCCCAAAAAATTGTGTGGATGCTCCAAGTAATCTTTGATGCAACAAACTTCTTGACTAGGGAGAGACGTATAGATAAGGGCCCCTTTTATTTTAAAAGGATTCCTAAAGGATTTTTGAAGAATTATAATCCTTAGGATTTTTTTTCCTACATAGTCTGTTTGATTCATAGGATTGCAATCCATAGGAATTTTTCATACAATCCAACCTCATATGAAGGATCCTTGCAATCAAACATCCACATTAATCCTAAACATGGCATGCCACTCAATTTCTGTGTTTTTCATATTCCTATGTTTTAGAAATCCTTTTTTAAAAAATTAACAGGTGAGCTGCTAAGATTCTATTGCAGAAGGGATGACATAGGCAACAACAGAATTACACGGTGAAGGAAGGAAGAAGAGAATAGAGACAGTCGCCCCTCAGCTAAGCCTGCAACGAGCTAGCCAAGGGAAGCTACCCGGTTTAAGCTTTGCTCCAACCGGCCCTATTGAATTGCACCTAGTCAGCCCGGGTCAAAAGTGATCGGGCACCCAACGAACTTCCAAATGGAGGCTTCGTCTCTGAGCAACACCATCATAGCCGCGACCGTCCCTATTGAATTGCACCTAGTCAGCCCGGGTCATAAGTGATCGGGTACCCAACCAACTTCCAAATGGAGGCTTTGTCTCTGAGCAACACCATCATAGTCGCGACCGTCCTTTCTTTCTTCTCAAAGATCCTCTTGTTGCGTTCCCGCCATATAGTCCAGCAGGTCAACATGGCCGCGGACTTTGGTGCAGGTCTTGTGTGTTTCGGCATCCTGCAGGAGAGCTCATCCAGCAATTTGGGCAATGAAGCATTGTCGTTCCAAACCATCAGCCGAAACGACTGGAAGAGACTAGCTCCCAAAGATTCTTGGACCACGGGCACTCCCTGAGCAGATGGCTGACGGTCTCCAAATTCCTTCTACACAGGGGCAGAAATAGTCATTATCCCATCCTCTTAGCATGAGAACGTCAACAGTCAACACACGGTTTTGCATTGTCGTCCGGACGAAGAATTTGCACTTCAAAGGTGCTCGTACTCGCCAAATCAGACTTAGGTACGATGTGGCGACGTGCGCTGAGAACATCATTTGATACGCTGACCTTGCCAAGTATTTTCCATCGGTCGAGAGCTTCCAAACGATGTCGTCTTTGATGCCTTCCCTGAGAACAATGTGCTGCAGCCTCGTGGACAGCTCGATCAGCTCTTCAAGCATCTCATCTCTAAAACCGACGGCGAGGCCCGAAAGCCATGCCATGTTCGCCATCGCCCCAGCAACAGTCCTCCTTTTCCTGGCTGACGCCGCGAATAGGCCTGGTGCCAGGTCTCTCGGTGTCGTGCCATCTAACCAGGAGTCAAACCAAAAAAAAACATCGTTTTGCCATCTCTAATGGTGACCTTGGTTGCTGAAGCAAACATGGAGAATTCTCCGTCAGAACAGGGTATCGGCAGCCCATAGCACATCCTTGTAGGATTGTCCTAGTGAGACTAGAGCCAACGTAGCCGTAGTGCCAACCCAAACAACTGTATGTTATGTAGACCCAATCCTCCTAGGTGCAGTGGCTTACGGACCTGCAACCAGTTTACCCGGCAGTGGCCACCGTTGCACGTGTCCGTGCCCCGCCAAACCCAGGCCCTTGTACGCCTATCGATCCATTGCAGCAGCCATTTGGGGAATGGATGAATCGAAATCATGTAAACCGGGATGGCAGTAAGGACGCAGCGGGCTAAAGCAAGCCGATCATCTTTGGACAGTAATTTGCCGATCCAACCGACCAGCTTTCCATCAAATGATGCAACAAATTTGTGAAAGTCTCACCTTCGCAGGGACCGTAGGGAAAGAGGCATCCCCGGATAGCTGGAGGGGAACTGCACCACAAGGATGGAAACCGGCTGCAGCACCTCCTGGAGGTCTACCCGAGTGCATCTGATAGGCATGGCGGGGTTGACGACGAATGTTTTAGAAATATCTGAAGCAAAAAGGCACTAAATGGGCGCTGCTAGGTGCCCCCCGACCAGCGCAGCGTCTGGCAGGTGGGCCATGGGATCCATGGGCACCTGCGTCCACGATCTTCTCTAGCGTTGATTTGGTTGTCTTCTCTCGTCCAGCACCGCCTCGCAACAGGGAAAAAATTGCCCCGCACCCCTACCTCGTGCAGCTTCATTCCTCTCGCAGCAACAACACTAGCCCCTTCATTCTCCTGCACGCACGCTTGTAGCTGTTGGCTTTTGAACATGCGTATGCAGCTGTACAGGCGTGCCTATGCGATTCTTGCTTCGGCCGGCTACTTGACGGAACTTGCGTAACTAGCGACACGAATAAAACTGATCGATGGATTTGATGGCTAAAGGCCTGTGTCGAGCCTTTGCTTTGTATTGCTTTTCGTTTTTCTGGTGTTACAATCAACATCCCTAGGGTGTCTTTTATACACGTCCACAAGGGACTATGGAAATAGACTAGGACTAGGAATCCTAATACTACTAGGACTCGGTTTGGCTTTCTTTCCTAATCCTAAAGAAACAACATGATTAACTTCTACATTCACCTCCTTAATCTTGTTGCTTGACTTCACTTCTTGCATTCCCACTTTCCTCCTCATCTCGATGAACTTCTGTCGACCGAGGGACTTGGTGAAAATATCGGCAAGTTGGTCTTTCGTGTTCACATGTTGAACCTCGATCAACCCTTCTTCAATGCACTCCCGGATATGGTGGAACCAGGTATCTATGTGCTTGCTCCTTTCGTGATGAACCGGATTTTTGCACAACGAGATTGCAGCTTGGTTATCGATCTTCAGTGACACCTTCTGCACCTCCCGCTTTGCAAGAATAGATAGGAGTCTTCTCAGCCACGCTGCTTGACAAGCCGTCGTGCTTGCCGCTATGTATTCTGCCTCGCATGAAGACAGTGCCACCACCTTTTGCTTCTGAGAATTCCAGCTAATCGGATTCGGGCCAAGGTAGAAAACCATGCCCGTTGTGCTCTTTCGGTCATCAACATCACCTGCCATGTCACTATCTGAATATCCACGAAGGATCAATCCTTCCTTTCCCTTTCTGTACGTGCAACCAAGATTAATGGTGCCTTTCACATAGCGCAAGATTTGATTGACCGCGCTCATGTGCTCGGTTGTCGGATTCTCCATGAAACGACTCACGATCCCGACTGAATAAGCCAAGTCAGGTCGGGTATGCACCAAATATCTTAGGCTGCCCACAACGCTTCGATACATTGTGGTGTCCACCGGCGGATTTGAGCTACGCTTGCTCAACTTGTGACGTTGGTCCATTGGAACTTGTGTCTCGTAGCAATCTGACATGCCACACTTTTCCAATAACTTGATCGCATAAGCCGATTGACATAGGGAAATCTCTCCGGAGCTTTGCTTCACTTCGATGCCCAAGTAATAGTTGAGTAATCCCAGATCGCTCATGCTAAACTTGTTCTTCATTTGCGCCTTGAAGCGTTCAATTTCTTGTATGCTATCTCCGGTGATAATCAGATCGTCGACATAAACTCCAACTAGCAGGTTTGAGCCTTTGGAGTTCTTTGTATAGAGTGCGTGCTCGAGGGGACATCTCTTGAACCCGAGCGAGACCAAACTCCGGTCTAACTTTGAGTTCCAAGCTCTTGGCGCTTGCTTCAACCCGTAAAGTGCCTTCTTGAGCTTGTAAACTTTCCCTTCTTCACCTTTCTTCTCGTAGCCGAGGGGTTGTTACACGTACACTTCTTCTGTGAGATCGCCGTTGAGGAAAGCGGATTTAACATCCATATGATGAACCTTCCAATCCTCTTGTGCTGCCAAATCTAGGAGCACTCTCACCGTCTCGATTCAAGCAACCGGTGCAAACACCTCATCATAGTCAACTCCTTGACGTTGTACGTAGCCCTTTGCAACGAGTCTTGCCTTGTACTTCACAATGGCACCTTGTGCATCCTTCTTTAACTTGTAAACCCACTTCAAACCTATCGCCTTTTGGTTTGGAGGATGGGTTACCAAGGTCCACGTGCCATTGCTCTCAATTACCTTCATCTCCTCATCCATGGCGTGCGTCCAACTAGGACTTTTGCTCGCCTCTACGAAGTTCGCCGGCTCCTCAACTCCGAAAAGACATAGTCCGGAGTATTCGAGCGTAACTGGCTTTGTGTACTTGTAGACTTTCTTGAGGGTCTTGTAGCGATAAGGCCCTGAGGAATCCGTTGTGGCTTGCGAAGGAGGTGGCACAAATTGTGTCGATGTTGATGCACTTGAGGAAGATGGCTGAGTCTCGGGCGTGTCATCGACATCCGCGTCGTCGGCGTAGTCGTCGTGATCATGATCATCATCTTGATTGTCATCGTCACTATGCGCCTCGTTGTCGATGTTGTCGTCGAGATCTCCACCCGTGTCGTGCGCTTCGTTGTCGCTATCTCCTTGCGACCTATGCACGTCGTCGTCGGTGTCGGCACCATGATGATCACTACCATTGTGGTCACCTTGGTTGGGCGTCTTATCAACCACTTGGACATCCTCCCCTGCATCATCATGAGTTGGAAATTCAACCGTGAATATGTTACTGTTTGGAGCATTGTCGGCTGCGGCGCTCCAATTCCACACTTGGTTTTCTTCAAACACGACGTGGCGTGAAATCCATAGACGCTTGGTTTGTGGATCGTAGAAGCGGTATGCTTTGGTGCCGGAACTCCTCTCGTATCCGATGAACACCATCTTGGTGCTACGATCGGCAAGCTTTGAGAGATGCGGCTCCGCCGTCTTCACATGTGCCACACACCCGAATGTCCGTAGATGAGACACATTCGGCTTACGTCCGTAAATTGCTTCATATGGAGTCTTGCCGACCACCGCCTTCGTTGGAGCCCGGTTGAGAAGATAGACCGCCGTCGAAACAGCTTCTCCCCAAAAAGTCCCCGGCAGGTTCTTGCTCTTGAGTAAACTCCTTGCCATGTCAACGAGGGTTCGATTGCGCCTTTCAACGACCTCGTTCTGCTGCGGCGTGTAAGGTGCCATGAGGAACCTTTTTATGCCAATCTTCTCGCAGTAATCGTTGAATTCGTTCGACGTAAATTCTCCGCCGCGATCTGTCCGTAGAGCGTGAACCTTCAACTTGTGTTCCATCTCCGTTGCAGCCTTCAGCTTCTTGAACGCTTCAAATGCCTCATCTTTAGATCGTAGGAGAACGACCCACATATATCTCGAGTAGTCGTCTACCACGAGGAAGAAATACTTCTTTCCCGCGTGAGTTGATGGGGTGATAGGGCCACATAGATCACCATGGAGCAGCTCGAGTGCATCACTTGCACGATAGGTAGACTGAGCAGGGAACGGCCTGCGGTGCTGTTTTCCAACCAAGCACCCGTCACATACTCGATCAACATGGTCGATAAATGGCATCCCGGATACCATCTCCATCTTTGACATCTTCTTCAAGGCGTAGAAGTTAACGTGTCCAAATCTAGCATGCCATAACCACGAATCATCATCACTCTTGGCGAGCCAACACTCCGGTTGAGATTGATCAAGGTTGAGGATATAGAGCCTATTCCGTGTGCGATTAACACGATCTAGCACGTTTCGGAGGTTGTCGAAGATCGTCATCACTCCGTTCTCAATATTCACCTTGCATCCATTCTCGTCAAGCTTCCCAATAGAGATAATGTTGTTGCGAAGCCGTGGGATGTAGTACACTCCGGTAAGTATGCGATGTTCGCGTGTGAGACCCTCGAAGAGGACAGATCCTTGCCCGCAAATCTCCACAGCTGAACCATCACCGAACTTGACCGAGCCTTGAACATCATATTCCAGCTCGAGAAATTTCTCCTTGCATCCCGTCATGTGGTTACTGGCACCCGTGTTGAGATACCACGACACATTGTGATCCCCGGATAACTTAGGTGTCACATTCTTCTCATGAGATAGCACCTTCCGGGTTGGTTTCACAACCACCGTTTCAGCGAGATCACAAACTTCGGCCATCAGAAGACCTGGACCTTCGTCTTCCTGCTTTGCCAAATTTGCCTTGATCTCCCGCTTGTTAGGCTTCGGACAATCCTTTGCAAAGTGACCCATCTCGTTGCAGTTATAGCACTTAACCTCGGATAAATCCAAGTTCTGTGGCTTCCGCCCTTTAGATTGGTCCGCCTTACCACGACCTTGTGGCTTGCCTTTTCCTTTGCCTTTTCCGGTTTGTCCGTCGCGCTTCACGTTGCTTGAGCCTTCGCCACCATCACGCCTTCCTTTGCTACTTGAGGTCTCCCAATCTGCGCGCGAGTACATGAGTTGGTCGCTACCTCCTCCTTTGCCTTTCCGACAGCCACGAGCATTCTCTTCCCATGTCCACAAGCGTTTGATTGCCTCCGTTATGGTCATGTCATCGATGTCGTAAAGCTACTCGAGCGTGCCGATGATGTACGTGAATTTATCAGTCACCGAACTGAAAAATTTCTCCACAATCTCGGTCTCATTGAGCTTTGCACCAAGCGCGCGGATCTCTCCCACCAAAGTAGTAAGACGCGTGGCATAGTCGTTCATCGATTCAGTTTCCTCCATGTGCAACTTGTGAAATTGGCGCTTCAGCACTTGTGCCCGAGCCTTGGTGACGCGATCTTCTCCGATCCTCATCTCCTTGAGTGCGTTCCACGCCTCTCTTGCCATCTCAAACTCCACCAATGTCATTAGCACGGAATCCAGCAAGGACTGGGCTATGGCGGCCATGGCACCTTCGTCGGACTCGTCATCGACGTCGTCGTCCGTGATTGCCTGCCACACTCGAAGGGTTCGGAGAATAATTTTCATCTTCACCGCCCACACGCTATAGTTGGCGTCGGTGAGCATCGGGTACTGGATGGGGATGTTGCGATGCGCCTGGACGTTGGCGCCGCTCGTTCCTCCACCACTGGTTGCTGACTTGACGCCCTTCTTCACCTTGTCGCCGTTCTTGTTCGCCTTGGCACCGCCCTTGCCAGACTTGACCGACTCAACGTCGCTGTCCGTCATCGTAGATCGTAGATCGTCGAGGCTCTAGATACCAATTGTTGGCTTTTGAACGTGCGTATGCAGCTGTACAGGCGTGCCTACGCGATTCTTGCTTCGACCGGCTACTTGACGGAACTTGCGTAACTAGCGACACGAATAAAACTGATCGATGGATTTGATGGCTAAAGGCCCGTGTTGAGCCTTTGCTTTGTATTGCTTTTCGTTTTTCTGGTGTTACAATCAACATCCCTAGGGTGTCTTTTATACACGTCCACAAGGGACTATGACAATAGACTAGGACTAGGAATCCTAATACTACTAGGACTCGGTTTGGCTTTCTTTCCTAATCCTAAAGAAACAACATGATTAACTTCTATAGTAGCAAGCATGCCCCGGGCAACCCCCGTCGCCTCGAGGCCCATAGCGCTATTGCCATGGCTTGCTGCACCACCATCCGCGCTATCACGGATCACCACGGACGCTCTCTCTCTAGCGGACTCCCGTTTGCCGCAGGTCGCAGCCTCGCCACTCATCGTTGAAGCGCACACCGCTGCTGGCCCCAGTATACACTGTCGCACGCTGCAACACAGGACATGTATGGTTTCTTGCAGCAAACACCATTGCCGATCCCAACATACACCATCGCCAGTCCTAGCATTCACCGCACCTGGGTGCAACTTCGCATGCTAATGCTTGCGACCTCATCGTCGACGAAATTGTAGCATCATCGACGACGGGTCACAACTTTGGCACACATGGTTTTAGCTCCTGCCGTGCGTGGTTGTACCATTCACCGATGCTGGCGATGCCAGACGCTGCTCCAACATGCATGGTTGTAGCATCGCCAACAGCTAATCGCAACATCTTGTAGGTGCCAATGTCGTCGCAACAACCCGTGTGGCTGCACGTAGCATTCTCCGTCGCTGATGTCAGCATGCGCCGTCGTTGCTGGTAGGAACATCGACGTGCACATGCAACATCACCCCCTGCTCATCGATGCGGCTCACAACAATCCGCATCCCTTGGCTTGCAACACGGAGGGAAACACGCACTCGGCCTTGCAAGCATCCAAGAGCTGCATGTGGGCATGACCTCGGCATCACGGTACCCTTGTCCCCCTTGGAGCTTGCCGGAGGGTGCCCTCGCAACCACCAGGCATGGCCTTGCAATGAGGGAGAAAGAAAGCAGAGAGGAATGTGTTCGGTCGTTGCTAGTCGTAGGACCAGGGCCGGGCCTGGGCCAGGGCAGCAGGGGCGACAGCCCAGGGCCTAGCCAAAGTAGGGGGGCCAACCTAGTGATGCAACCTGTACATAAACTAGATCGTTGATGGCGCGTGTTGCCGCGCCCGTCCATTTTTGCGATAGAATAATAGTATTTTTCATAAATATTGTGCATAAATAAAGTGTTGAAAGACAGGTTTGATTTTTTGATTAAAATTTAAATTGTACAAACAAGTTATAAAGTATGGCACTACACAATGATACTAATTAATGCACAAAACTGGAGAAATAACGTTAAGATCTGACATCATACATCAAATTTTGGATAGTACATTACATATAGAAACACTAAGTAATAATACCCTAGTCTAACATGCCATGTATCAACAACAGCATAAAGTACATGAACCGATCCGAGGTAACTACGGAAAACTACATTATGATCTCTACTATGGTGCTTTTTTTCCATCCGCGTGTGTAGTAAATATATACACAAAAGCCTAATCTAAAAGGAAGACCGTAAGCCTAACTACATAACTTCGAATTCACATATCGATTCTTTGAAAATTATCCATATTTGTAATAGACCCATAATCAAGCATAGTGTGGATGCAGCAGATGGTCGATAACCCTTTCTCCTTCCCTAGGACTTGCCAATTGTATCTACAACAAATTAATTCAGGCAATCGTCATCAACATGAGCTGGAACCGATTACAAACACTAAGTTACGAACAAAGCAAATACCCAAGAGCTTCTCACCACAAGACAATAGAATTGTAGCGAAGGAAAATCTATGCAAATTTGAAGATGAAAAGGCAACCTCATGGATAAGCATAGATACTAGGATTGTATTGCCAGACGAAGAAGGCACAACATGTACCACAAAGGGTACGAATAAACATCGTGTGAGATGATATAACTCATTTCAGAAAGGTACACGGATAAGAATAGTACTGGTGATTGAGGATGCACCTCATAGATGGAAGACAATGAAATAATAGCACTGTTACACAATAGGACATAAATAGTGAAGAATGTCGTTGTGGCATAAATCCCATGAACTCATTTCAGAAAGGTAGAAGGTTAAAATACTATTGGTGATTGAAAATGCAGCACATAGATGGCGGACTCTGAAATAATAGCAATACTACACAATAGGAGGAATGCTTCTAGAACACAAATAGTGAAGAATATCGTTGTGGCATCAATCCCCATTCACGAGAAGAGGTCATCCGAAAAATAGACACAACAGAAATTTATAACATTGTAATGCAAGCAACTTTTGTTATGCACAAAACTCCAAGAACGGAAATGTCGTTTTCTTGAAGTACTCTTCTGGTGGAATATGGAATATCATTATGGAATTCCTTGCATCCACACAGGTGATAAGGGCATACCTCCTAGTCTGCTCAGTTGATTGAGTGTAGCTACAAAATAAGCTTGGTTCTTGGACCTAAATTTGCTTTCACTTTATAAGAGATAGACCATTTGCGCAACAACAAAGTGAAAACATCAGTCCTTTGAACCATGAAACTAGAATACCTTCTTCCTGCTCACCTGGAAGTAGCAAGAAATAAATCAATGAAAAAATATTATAAAAAGATAAAATTCCACATAGTAACATGGATAAACAAATAATCCGTAAAATCATTTTTTTGCCTCAACGAGAAATGATAGCCTTGATATATGAGCATCATGCAGCTGCAACTAAAGTAACACACACATATACGCGGAGTGCCATCATCCTTGGATGAGGTGAAAGCCTCCTAAACATAGGAGATGCAAGGACGGCCACACATCTTAGACATATTCTTTTATTTTTTATTTTTTCGATTGAGTACTTTGTATAGGGAACTTGTAAAAATGAATTACCATGCACCGCATGGCTTCAGATAATGAAGCTTTAACATGTAAAACATAAATTTAGTAAGGGACCAACACTTGATTATTTCTGAATTCAGTCTTATGGGTAGAAAGAAATTAAGAGCTGATACAAGGAAACTATACCGTCAACCTACGAACGTGGTACTGCCTCCATTACAGTGAACAAGACGTACATGATAGAAGAATGCTACTCATTGTCGTCTTGCTTGCTTCACCTCACATACGCAGGGGAACGCATAGCGTCGTGGATGTGGGGCAGAGGAGTGGTGGCCATCGCTCCTTAGAACACCCAGTCTGCGGAGCTAGCCGATGAGTTGTGGTGGGCACCCCTGCTGGGGTCAGGGGGGAGGGGGAAAACACAACATCACTACATGCAATTTTCTTTGAAAAAGGCCACTATCATATCTCGTGACTTGATTGTTGTCACTGCGGCTTTTGGCATTTGCTGATGTTCCTCTTGCTGCCTTTTATTTTTGTTTTTTCTCTTACAATTTCCATTACCTCGCTTGCTTGATTTTCATTTTCGTTCCACAAAAGTTGTTTGAGTATGCAAACTTGTCCAGTTAGATTTTTTGTGTCACGATATTCCTCGTAAAGGTGCAGAAACAAGTAACTTTGGTGCCACTTTGCCATCAAAATTTCAGATATTCCATATAATTGTTCATCCCTCATAAAAACCAATTTTTTTTGCAATTAATGTGTTCAGATATCTGCCACGTCCCACATGACCAAAAACCTACAGTAAAAAAACACATCACTTACAACATACAAATATTCTTGATATTGAAGTATGTAGTATTGTTCAGGACTGTTTCACAACCATGTCTCAGAACACAAAGAATTAAGATCAATTTTACATACAACCACTTCTCACATTAAAGCAACCATTGATCTGTGGGGTCATCTTAGATATTATAATTTTTAACTCTGAAGGTTTGAGAAAAGGTACCTGCGTTGTAGCTCATCTGCCTCCATTAAGAATCAAACCTCACATTCGAGCTGGGATAAAATGGCATCTATGATCCGACCACTCCAAACCTGCAGCCTTATTGCACATAACCACCGCTGATGTGGACACACACAGACACACCCAATTCCCGCTCGATCATGCAGGGTGCGTAACCTCATCCTAATCAGAGACGGAATGAGAAAAGGAGGAAGCGGGAGAGGGAGAAAGATCGAGATCTCGAAGTCGAGGGGCAGCCGACGGCCGGATCCGGGGCGCCTTGTTCCAGCTCCACTCGCCATCCCTCATCCTTCGGTTCTCATCTCTTGTGTTGCTCTCCCTTTGATGATAAGGTGGTAGCGGCGTGGAGGCAAGGCCATTGGGAAGGATCAAGGAGATGGTTGTGCACTCTCTCTCGAGTCTCGATTGCGGCGCACCTAGTTTACCCATGCTCACATTAGGAGGGGAAGGAGCTCTGGTGCAGCCCTAGGGCCTAGGGTTGTACGATTGGATCGTGTTTCCTAAAAGAATGCTACATGGGCTGCATCCCGGTGCCAGGCCCGATTAACCAGAATGCTCAGATTTTTCTTTGGGAATAGCTTCCCTTAAAGACAGCTAGTCAATTAGCATTCGGACAGCCAAGGACCATCAGCTCATGCGATCCAACGGACAAAAAGGCACATGGCCTGAGATGATTCGGAAATGGTTCAGTTTTAGTGTCCGCTTCACGCTTGCCACCAAGTATTAACCACGAATCGCGCCATACAATTCAATAATGTACAATCTAACCTACACCTCATAGAGGATTAGTGATATCACGAAGTCGAGCATGAACTAATAAAGAGCTAAATCTCACAAATTGATGCAAAAGCTACCACGAGATCTGGTTGTGGAAGGGGTAGCAGGTACCTTCTTAACAGAGGCGGACTAGGACAGTGTGAGGCCGAGGAAGACGAGGGGCCCCACAGGTCCCAGTCCATGAGCGCCTTGCCAGCGTCCTCGCGGTTGGGGTTGGGGAAGACGACGACCTATAGGTTGCTGACGATGCGGGCGAGGTCGCGCTTGACGGTGTCCCAGACGGGCTCGGTGAGCGTGTTGGGCGGGCACAACATGTACCACAAAGGGTACGAATAAACATCGTGTGAGATGATATAACTCATTTCAGAAAGGTACACGAATAAGAATAGTACTGGTGATTGAGGATGCACCTCATAGATGGAAGACTATGAAATAATAGCACTGTTACACAATAGGACATAAATAGTGAAGAATGTCGTTGTGGCTTAAATCCCCAATCATGAACTCATTTCACAAAGGTAGAAGGTTAAAATACTACTGGTGATTGAAAATGCAGCACATAGATGGCAGACTCTGAAATAATAACACTACTACACAATAGGAGGAATGCTTCTAGAACACAAATAGTGAAGAATATCGTTGTGGCATCAATCCCCATTCACGAGAAGAGGTCATCCAAAAAATAGACACAACAGAAATTTATAACATTGTAATGCAAGCAACTTCTGTTATGCACAAAACTCCAAGAACGGAAATGTCGTTTTCTTGAAGTACTCTTCTGGTGGAATAGGGAATATCATTATGGAATTCCTTGCATCCACACAGGTGATAAGGGCATACCTCCTAGTCTGCTGAGTTGATTGAGTGTAGCTACAAAATAAGCTTGGTTCTTGGACCTAAATTTGCTTTCACTTTATAAGAGATAGACCATTTGCGCAACAACAAAGTGAAAACATCAGTCCTTTGAACCATGAAACTGGAATAGCTTCTCCTTGCTCACGTGGAAGTAGCAAGAAATAAATCAATGAAAAAATATTATAAAAAGATAAAATTCCAGATAGTAACATGGATAAATAAATAATCCGTAAAATCATTTTTTTTGCCTCAATGAGAAATGATAGCCTCGATATATGAGCATCATGCAGCTGCAATATTAGAACTAAAGTAACACACACATATACGCGGAGTGCCATCATCCTTGGATGAGGTGAAAGCCTCCTAAACATAGGAGATGCAAGGACGGCCACACATCTTAGACATATTCTTTTATTTTTTATTTTTTTGATTGAGTACTTTGTATAGGGATGTAAAAATGAATTACCATGCACCACATGGCTTCAGATAATGAAGCTTTAACATGTAAAACATATATTTAGTAAGGGACCAACACTTGATTATTTCTGAATTCAGTCTTATGGGTAGAAAGAAATTAAGAGCTGATACAAGGAAACTATACCGTCAACCTACGAACGTGGTACTGCCTCCATTACAGTGAACAAGACGTACATGATAGAAGAATGCTACTCATTGTCGTCTTGCTTGCTTCACCTCACATACGCAGGGGAACGCATAGCGTCGTGGATGTGGGGCAGAGGAGTGGTGGCCATCGCTCCTTAGAACACCCAGTCTGCGGAGCGAGCCGATGAGTTGTGGTGGGCACCCCTGCTGGGGTCAGGGGGAGGGGGCAAACACAACATCACTACATGCAATTTTGTTTGAAAAAGGCCACTATCATATCTCGTGACTTGATTGTTGTCACTCTAGCTTTTGGCATTTGTTGATGTTCCTCTTGCTGCCTTTTATTTCTGTTTTTTCTCTTACAATTTCCATTACCTCGCTTGCTTGATTTTCATTTTCGTTCCACAAAAGTTGTTTGAGTATGCAAACTTGTCCAGTTAGATTTTTTGTGTCACGATATTCCTTGTAAAGGTGCAGAAACAAGTAACTTTGGTGCCACTTTGCCATCAAAATTTCAGATATTCCATATAATTGTTCATCCCTCATAACAACCAAAAAAATTCGCAATTAATGTGTTCAGATATCTGCCACGTCCCACATGACCAAAAACTTACAGTAAAAAAACACATCACTTACAACATACAAATATTCTCGATATTGAAGTATGTAGTATTGTTCAGGACTGTTTCACAACCATGTCTGAGAACACAAAGAATTAAGATCATTTTTACATACAACCACTTCTCACATTAAAGCAACCATTGATCTCTGGGGTCATCTTAGATATTATTTTTTTAACTCTGAAGGTTTGAGAAAAGGTACCTGCGTTCTAGCTCATCTGCCTCCATTAAGAATCAAACCTCACATTCGAGCTGGGATAAAATGGCATCTATGATCCGACCACTCCAAACCTACAGCCTGATTGCACATGACCACCGCTGATGTGGACACACACAGACACACCCAATTCCAGCTCGATCATGCAGGGTGTGTAACCTCGTCCTAATCAAAGACAGAATGAGAAAAGGAGGAAGCAGGAGAGGGAGAAAGATCGAGATCTCAAAATCGAGGGGCAGCCGACGTCCGGATCCGGGGCGCCTTGTTCCAGCTCCACTCGCCATCCCTCATCCTTCGGTTCTCATCTCTTGTGTTGCTCTCCCTTTGATGATAAGGTGGTAGCGGCGTGGAGGCAAGGCCATTGGGAAGGATCAAGGAGATGGTTGTGCACTCTCTCTCGAGTCTCGATTGCGGCGCACCTAGTTTACCCATGCTCACATTAGGAGGGGAAGGAGCTCTGGTGCAGCCCTAGGGCCTAGGGTTGTATGATTGGATCGTGTTTCCTAAAAGAATGCTACATGGGCTGCATCCCGGTGCCAGGCCCGATTAACCAGAATGCTCAGATTTTTCTTTGGGAATAGCTTCCCTTAAAGACAACTAGTAAATTAGCATTCGGACGGCCAAGGACCATCAGCTCATGCGATCCAAAGGACAAAAAGGCACATGGCCTGAGATGATTCGGAAATGGTTCAGTTTTACTGTCCGCTTCACGCTTGCCACCAAGTATTAACCACGAGTCGCGCCATACAATTCTATAATGTACAATCTGACCTACACCTCATAGAGGATTAGTGATATCACGAAGTCGAGCATGGACTAATAAAGAGCTAAATCTCACAAATTGATGCAAAAGCTACCACGAGATCTGGTTGTGGAAGGGGTAGCAGGTACCTTCTTAACAGAGGCGGACCAGGACAATGTGAGGCCGAGGAAGACGAGGGGCCCCACAGGTCCCAGTCCCTGAGCGCCTTGCCAGGGTCCACGCGGTTGGGGTTGGGGAAGACGACGAGCTTTAGGTTGTTGATGATGCGGGCGAGGTCGCGCTTGACGGTGTCCCAGACGGGCTCGGTGAGCGTGTTGGGCGGGGTCCCGAAGCTGTCGGAGGCGATGGCGACGGAGACGGACGTGGGCGGGCTGGCGGGGGTCGGCCCCTGGGGCATGAAGATTGGGACGGAGGAGGCGGGGAGGGGCGGCTTGGAGGACGGAGGGGGAGGCGAGGTGGAGATGGGGATGGAGGCGCGCGGCGGGGAGGGCGGCCGCGCGGGGAGGGCGGCCGCGCGGGGAGGGCGGTGGCAGAGGGCGTGTCGTACATGAGGCTCTCGGTCTCGTCCATGTCGGACTGCGCCGACGACGGGTGGAGCGGGATCGTGTCCCCGTAGTTATGTGACATGGCGGCGGCGGTGGCGCAGCGGGCAGGCGGTGTTGGCGAGGTGGATCTGAGGGGAGACGACGTGGTGAGGGAGAGAGATCTCGCGCCCTCACAGGAGTGGGGTCTCGCCCTAGGCCAACGTCGGGAGGGGTCGAGAGGGGATTGATTGGGGCTATGTGGTGGACACAGAGTAAAATTGAGATCGTTCGTAGAAGATCCGACGGTAACCCATAGCAATGATCCACATGCTTTCGATTCTGCCTCCAGAGTAGCTGCCCAAGGATAGTCGGCCCAGGAGTAGCCCATGCGGGATCGCCAAAACGGACGACTGAAAAACGCTAATCGCTAAGAGAGCTCGGAAAGGGTTCGGTTTTACTGTCCTTAATAGGCACTGATGAAGTGATGCAAATAAAAAAGAAAACGCATGTAGACATGGAGGCCCGTTATCGAGTGAATTGCAAAAAACCATCCCATTGAAGCATAGGGTTGCAGAAAACACTCTTCTACAATTTTGTAGCAGAAAACACTGATTTTGGGCTTAATCATTTGCAAAAACCTCTGACCCATTTGTTTGACCATTTTAAGCTCGATTATGACACATGGCCCCTATTTTGTGCTTAACCATTTGCAGAAAACACTTATTTTGGGCTTAATCATTTGGAGAAACCACTAACACACCTGTCATAATCAAGCTTAAAATAGCCAAACACATGGGTCAGTGGTTTCTGTAAATTATTAAGCCCAAAATTAGTGTTTTCTGCCACAAATTTATAGAAGACACTAGTAGAAAAAAGGCCTTTTGTCCCGGTTGGGCCTTCTGTCCCGGTTTCGGAACCGGGACTAAAAGGTCGTTACTAATGCCCTTGGTCTTCAGTCCCGGTTCTTACACGAACCGAGACATATGGGCCTCCACGTGGTCGGTGCGGCGAGCCCGGGCAGGGGGGCTTTAGTCCCGGTTGGTGACACCAAACGGGACCAAAAGGCATCCACGCGTCAGCATTTCAGGTGACGGGTTTTTTTTGAAAGGGGGGGGGTTAGGGGGTTTTGGGGGGTTAATTTAGGTGTTTCATATATTGTGTTAGCTAGCTAATGAATAGAGAGAAGTGTCCTCTCTTATCTCCGTGCTTGGTCGACCCTGCATACTATACGTATAGAGAGGACTAGACACGCTAGCTAGTAAGCAAATGAAGGAAACAGAAGATCGTCATGAACATATGCATACAAAGAGAAGTGATATCGACCACCTCTCCTTCTCTGAGAGATTGGTCGAACAACAAGTTCTCGTATATCTATCCGACGCTATTGGCTACATATATACAATATAATTATCTCTTGCAATATAATCTCCTAATTAAAATTCAACTCGTTAGGGTTCACATGGTATTCTCCGTCTTTAGCGATCACGTGGTCAAGAAAGAATGCCGCCAATTCCTCTTGAATTCCTCGCATACGATCTGCTGGTAGGAGTTCATTCCGCATCCGATATATCTAATTTTAAGAATGGGGTCAATACATATATATGAATAAATGAAACTGAACACAAATGATGGTAATAAAATAAAATTGTGAATATTATTATTTACGCACATCATATTGTTTGTCAGAGTAGCCCCGCTCACAGGTCACGTGGCGGATGGACTCGCAAATGTAGTATCCACAGTAATCATTCCCTGGTTCCTGCCACAACCACTTTACAAGAAATAGAGGTCAATCAAACTGATAGTTAGCAAGCATGCTAAATGGTATTGATGAAACTAGCGCTTGAATCACTAGGAGATGCGTGGAACATGCTACTATAGTACTTACTTTCGGATGTCTAAATTGCAGCTTCTTCGGCAGTCCCAGAGTTTTTGCGGTGAATTTTTTCCAAACGCTGTGAGACAAAGAAAACAATTACTTGATATCAGGAAATGAACAAAGTTGCCGATATGGTGCGATAATGATCGATTTAACTTACTTCTCTAGAATTTCTGTCATGTCCGCATACTCGTTGGGATCTTTTCATCTCGAGTCTAAGACGGTTACTAGTCCCTGCTCAAGCTTAATATCTAGGAGAATATAGTGAAAGCTGCGCACGCATGCATAACTCATCAATTACATTACTATAACCTTGACTAATAAGGGAAACCGAATATGCAGAAGACAGTAACACTCACTGGAATTCGTAAGGGAAGAGTATTATAGCTTTGTTTTGATTCAATACAAATGATTGTAGTAGGTTGGCCTCGGTATCTTTGGCCTGAGATTTAATCATAAATGCATCTACGAGATTTGTGTTAATGAACCCAATATCACCGATTTGTCTTTTCTTCAATTCGACGATCTTCAATCTGCATATAATATAGTGAGGATAATTAAAAATACATGCAATGAAAGAGCTGACCTATATATAGAGACTTAATGACAGATGTAGTACTACTTACAGGCAGTAGCAAGTGATCATTAATTTATCGAGGGCCTTTAGATTGAAAAAGGGAAGAACTCCTCAAATGGAACCATCAACAGTTCAAGTCCAACGAGGTCATGCTCCTTTCTAACTCCCAGCGTCAAAATATTACTCCCCCCCCGACTCTTTGCAAGTTTTCATGTACCAATCATGGAATCTTCGCATCGTCGTTGTTAGAGATCTTTCATCTTTGACGAGAGGCTTCCCGTACACGTATCTGTGTTCGTCCACCTCCAATAAATCAAAATGTGCATCCTCGGGCAGGTAATCTGTAGGATTGGTACCGGGCAACAAGATCCCCGGATGATTAGCGACGATATCGCTAGACACCTTGAGCGGGGGGAACGATTGGTTCGCTTGTTCGCCGAGCTGGGCAACTTTTTTCCCATCTCGTCGTTCTGCTAACCTTTGATCACTGACAGTACTACCCGACCGCTGCGCTTCGATAAATGACTTTATAATAATGCGCTCATAGTTGCCTTTCGTCGGAGACTTTGGTGGTTTCTTCAGGACAGCCAGAGTACGCTTTGCTTTTACCGGGTCTATCTTCTCCTCCAGAGGTGGATGTTTTTTGCTTTCACCCCTTCAAAGAAGTTCTTCACTTCGGCTTCCACGATCTTCGTGATTTCCTCCTGGCTCCTATCGTATGGTAACTTCTCTTGAGTCTTCAGAGAAGGACCGTATCTGTATTGCCTGCCTCTGGCTGTAGTGCTAGACGCCGGAGCAGACGGAGCGGCTGCGGCTGTCTTTCCTTTCTTACGAGGCGAAGCAGAAGGACGACGCGCCGGAGGAGCCGGAGCGGCGGCGGGTCTCTTCCGCCCTTGTTGACGAGGCGGAGAAGGAGGAGGCAGCTGGCGGCTCGGGCGTGCCGGCGCAGGCGGAGAAGGAGGCGAAGTGCCGCCACGCGCCGGAGAAGGAAGCTGAGTGCCCTAATCACTCGCTTGAGGAGGCGGAGGAGGAGGCGGAGTGCCCTGACTCGCCGGAGGAGGAGGAGGAGGCGTCCAGTTCGGAAGGTTGATGAGCTCCTTCCGCCATAGGCATGTAGTCTTCAGAGAAGAACCCAGCCGAATCTCCCCTTCACCCGTAGGGTGGTCAAGCTCAAGGTCCTGAAATCCGTCCGTTATTGGATCCACCATCACCCTAGCATATCCTTCTGGAATCGGCTGGCCGTGGTAGGTTGAGTCAGGTTCATTAGGTAAAACAAAGCCAACAGCCGCCTTGACTTTAAATGCCATCCATCGCGTCATAAGGTGGCAATGTTGAGACTCTTTGATAGCATCCACGGGGTAGCCTGTGAAGACAGGCTCCAGCTGCTGAGTCTGCTCGGTGGAAGCCACGCTGCTTCTCCGCTGAGATGGCGGGGTAGCTTCAGGGGAAGCTTCGGCAGGTCGTTTGCTACGATCTGCTTCTCGTTCCTCTAGCCCTTGTACTCTTTCGTGCAGCGCCTGCAGTTGGCTATGCTCCACTTTCTTCCTCCTCTCCTGGGTTTTGTAACCCCCTGCGTCCGGAAACCCAGCGTTCCACGGAAGGGAGCCTGGCGTGCCTCGTGTCCGTCCAGGGTGCTCAGGATTCCCGAGGGCCATTGTGAGCTCGTCCTTCTCTCTATCTGGAACAAACGTCCCTTCCTTGTTGCGGCGATATAGTGCTGAAGCTTCATGACGGGTATTCGCAGTTGCTCTTCCGTCCAAACGCACGTCCCTGATACATGGTCCAAGGTTCCGCCAACCCCGAAGAACCAAGTCCGGCAACGGTCTGGCCATCTCAATGTCTCTGGTTCGACCCCTTTAGCAATCAGGTCATTCTCAGCCTTCTCCCACAAAGGTCGGGCTTTGAGGTAACCACCTGACCCCATGCGATGGTGATGCTTCTTCTTCGCAGCATTTTTCTTGTTTGTCGCTGACATCTTCTTACTCTTTTCCGATGTCTTGTGGGCCACAAATGTGGGCCATTGATCTCTGATCTTCTCAAACCGGCCGGTGAATTCTGGTGTCTCTTCTTTGTCGATAAACGTTTTCAGCTCATTCTTCCACCTCCTGAATAGTTCTGCCATCTTCTTAAGAGCATGAGACTTGATCAATTGCTCTATAACTGGCTTCTCCGGATCCTCCTCTGGTGGTAGGGTGAAATTTGCCTTAAGCGTTGTCCAAAGATCTTCTTTCTGCATATCGGAGACATAAGACGTCGGCACCTCAGGGTCTTCCTTCTTTGGCTTTAACCATTGCTGGATACTGATCGGGATCTTCTCCCTAACAAGAACCCCGCACTGAGCACGAAATGCAACCCTTGTCCGGATGGGTTCAATCGGCTTGCCATCGGGCGTGATTGCTGTGATCTCAAACCTTTCATCCGAGCGCAACTTTTTCTTCGGGCCTCGTTTCTTTACCGAAGTTGAGCTCGATCCAGAGGGCTAGAGAAAAAACAAGAAAGACGAGAGTTAATTAATATGTGTACATACGAAAACAATGAATGCATCAATTAACTAGTCAGCACGGGCTTAACTAATATATATATATACTTGGTCAGACTCGGTTCGGTCACCGGGGCCGTCATCACGGTCCACTTCTTGTACCTCCATTGGGTCACCGGAGCCATCATGAACATAGCCCTCTTCTTGTATCGGCATTAATGGATCACCGGAGCCATCATGAACATAGCCCTCTTCTTCACCCGGTCCTTCCTGACCATCGGTGTCGTAGAGAAACGATGCAATGACATCACTTCCTTGTGCGATTATCTCCCCCAACATCGCCTCTGATGCTTCGTCTCGGGAGGGATCCATAGTTTCCGCAAATATTTACAACATGTCAATTATTATTCAAACATGGTACAGATGGATATATATTAGTGGCAAACGTAGAACTAGCTAGCTAATCACAATAAGGAATCATGTTAGTGGCCTCGACGCTGCTTCTCTAGGGTTTGGGGTGGCCTAGACAACGCTTCAAGGGTTTGGGGTGGCCTCGACACAATGCTTCAAGGGTTTGGGCTGGCCTCGACGACTACGCTCTTTTAACTTGGTAAATTTGGGTGGCCTCGAGAGAGTTTGTCGGGTAATGTGACATCCTCGACTTTGCTACAGTAATGATTGTAATTAAGCGACACTGATCCCGCGCTAATGATGCCACATCATCGCAAGTAATATCAATGATCTCGTGTTGGTTGAAACCGTATCAAATTCGAAGCTTTAAAATAAAGTCAGACGAGAAAATATTTTGTGTTGTTGAAATAAAAACGTCGGGGAGTTATGAAAAATTCCCTAACGGATTATAATATCAAATCGGGCACTTTTAGAATTATTGATAATCCCAATATATTTGAAAGTGGAGCTTTAAATCAAATAAATAAAAGAAAGATAGTAAATGAAAATAAATATATAAAAGAAAGAATTAAAAGTATATATAGTAAATTATAAAAGAAAGAAAAGAAATTAGAAAGAAAGAAATAATAGAAAAGGAAAAGGCAAAATAAAACAAAACAAAACAACAACAACAACAACAACAACAACAACAACAACAACAACAACAACAACAACAAAAGGAAAAGAAACCATCCCCACCCACCTGGCCCAACTGGGCCTAGAGGCCCAGCCGGCCAGGCCACACCCCCCCCCCCCCCGCAGGGAAACCCTAGCGACCCCCCTGCCTCGCTCGCCTCCCTCCCGCTCGCCTCCCACGCCGCCACCAGCACCCCTCCCGCTGGCCCCACCTCCCACCTCTCTCGTAACCCCCCACCCCCCACCGAATCTCTCTCTCTCTCGTATCCCTCTCCCTCCCCTCGCTCTCGGTCCCAACCGAGACCGAGCCCCCCCAGATCCCCTCTCCCTCCTCCCACCGGCCAGCACCTCCCCACCCCGGCCTCCTCCTCCCGCCGGCGAGCCCCCCCCACGGCCTCCCTCCACCGGCTCCTCCACCCGAAGCCCCTCCCCACTCCACCGGTCTCCCTCCTCGCCGGCCTCCCATCCCCACCCCGACCGGCCACCTCGCCTCTCCCCTAGAGCCGGCCACCACCCCGCGGCCCCGCTCCTCCTAGCCTCACCACCACCCCCACCGAGCCACCCCACCTTCCCCGGCCGGCCAAGCTCCGGCGCCCCCACCCCGCCGGCCGGCCCCAACCCCCCGTCGGTCCTTCCTCCCGCTCGATCCAAGAGGGACCGGGCAGGGAGACTCCTCCTCCTCGTCGCGCCGGTTGGCCACCTCCGGGAGGCTTCTCCGGCGACCGTCCTCACCGGCATCACCACCACCGCGCCATCACCACCGTCACCTCCGCTTCCCGCGAACTCCGGCTTCATCGGGCCGTCCCATCACTGTTGGTGAGCCCCTCCTCGGGCTCCTCCCACCGTCGCGTTCCCCTCACCGTCCCGGTTCCGTTTCGGCAAACGGGACCCCGATCCGTCGACGGTAGTGACCGGTAGGAGGATTTGAAGAACGTGTTCTCCTATGTTGAGTTAGGAGAGAGTTGTGTTCTATGTCTCTCTATTAACACAGAGATGAGAGTGTTGTTGAGTTAAAAGAAAATAAAATAAATGATGTATTAGATGCGTATGAATGTATGTATGTATGAGATGCGATGTATGTATTTGCGTACATGGATATTTGTAGGAATACGATATTTGCACGGTTATGTATCTGTAAAAAAATGAGTAAATAGCCTTAGGTCACTTACTGGTGGGGCCAACGCACCCGCTGTCTATGACAGGGAGGCCCCACGCGATAGTTAAAATAAAAATAAAAATAATGTTTTTATTATAAATAAATAGATATATTAGTTAAATTAATTAATTAGAATAATTAGAGTATGACACGTGGGTCCCCCACTAAATTAATCTGATTAATTAATATTTAATCTTAAATAAAACTTGTGCATATGACGTTCGGGACCCGCAGGTTAGTTGACCAGTCAAATGTTGATGTCAGCATGACATCGTGATGATGTCATAATGGGATTTTATTAAAATTATTCAAATCTGTTTTTAATTCCTAATTATTGAATAAAACTTTAAAAATTAATATTAAATAATCTATAAGTCAGATCAAAATAATTTCAACATGAAAGTTGATCAGCAGAATGAGACGAACCCGGATACACGGCCCGTTCGTGTGTCACGCGTCCCTAGCATAGCAAACTTGGAACTTTTCCATCATTTCCAGCATAACCGGTAGTAGCCCGAGACCCAGAAAATATCGTCAGATATTCTTCCGACCCGTCTATGACGGATGTTGCCGCGTTAGCTCATGTCTAGCCTGCATCTTGCCATGTCATGCCTTGTGTTGCATCGGTGCTATTATTTATTGTTTCTTCCCCCTCTTCTTACCGGTAGACCCCGAGACTGACACTGCTGCCGGGTACATCTAGGACCCTGCCGATTAGTCCTTTGCCGCAGAGCAGCAAGGCAAGCAAACCCCCCTTGATCATTCCTATATCGCCTATGTCTTTCTTCCTACTGCTTGCATTAGTATTTTGCTACTGTTGTAGTTAGCTCCTATATCTGATGCATAGCCTATTTTTGATGAACTGCTACTTTCAGTCCTGTACCTTTAATCTGCTTAGTATAGGTGGAGCAGTCATCCCCTCTGACCCCGTAGTTCAGTTGCCCCGCTTGTTTTCAAATCTCGATCTCTGATCGACGAGCCAGACCCGGCACAACACATTCACCCCCCCCCCCTTCGTTGTACGACGCTACAGAGATACTATCGGGTACCGAGGGTGACACCTCACTAAGTACTCCTGATGATATCTCTGTAGTATAGCTAGTCGGTCGTGGTTATCGAGGGTGATTCCTCTTTCACCATTCCCGATGATGCCTCTGTCGTGCAACCCCTCTAGTGTGGGACCCCCGAGGGTGATTCCTCCAAGCCCACCTTGACGGGTACATCGTTCGGAGTCCAACGAGGGTGATACCTCGGATCCCCCCCCCCCCCGATGTTACAACCACACAGTTACTCGACCATGTTACTAGGATCATTGGTGATTAGTTGTAAGACGGGTGGATACCTGTGAGACTGTGTTGTTGGCCTAATTAAAATGTTAATGGATTTGGGTATTTGATCTGGGTTGGTTGGAGACCTTTTCGCACTAACCGGCTACGCGGGAAGAATTATGGGTACTCGGCGTCGCGGTATCAGCCGAAGCTTTTCAGATGCCAGCATTGTAGCGGCGCGCGCCCGAGTGGTCCCGAGATGCATCGCGCTTGTGATTAAGGGATGCTAGGACTGACGTCGGCCGCCCACGCCACGTGCAGGAGCGTGAAGGGGAACTGGGCCCACGAACCCTTTGTGCTTAGGAGTTAGACCGGCGGGCTGGCCTCTCTGATTAGTCTTAGGTGGGGCTGCGACGTGTCGATATTCCGAGGCCGGGCAGGACCCAGAAAAGTATGTCCGGCCAGAGTGTTATCGAGCGTGACGGGACATGTGGTGCACCCCTGCAGGGATGAAAATTAACTATTCGGATAGCCGTGTCCACGGTTACAGGACGACTTGGAGTTGTGCCCCGATCTTTTACAACTACAATTGTTACTTAACTGGAATTAGTTTGCCTCGGGATTGCTTCCTCGCAGGGAGTCGAGGGAGGATCTTTAGGCGCGACCTCACTTTAATATTGCTGCAACAATATGATTATTAACGTGTTACCCGTGTTCTACTCTCGTGTATTGCTGCAAGACCCTGAAGATGCTAGTCTTCGATAGGACTAGACCTTCTCTCTCTATTCTCGCATTGCTGCAGTCAGTCCACAAATAACCCCCTTCTTTGATACTGATGCATATATTAGAATAGTTCTGATGTAAGACTCGCGAGTACTTTGGATGAGTACTCACCGCTGCTTTGCTCCCCCCTTGTCCCCTTGATCCGTTGCTGCGACCAGATGATGGAGCCCAGGAGATGGAGGTCCCCGGCGCCGACGAGTGCTACCCCGACGGTGCCTACTACTTCGTGGAGGCCGCTGATGATCAGGAGTAGTTAGGAGGTTCCCAGGCAGGAGGCCTCGCCTCGTTCGATCGTTGTATCTTTTGTGCTAGCCTTCTCTAAGGCACCCCATGTTTTATGTCTGTACTCAGATATTTGTTGCTTCCGCTGACTCGTGTGTTTATCGAGCTTTCGTATTCTAGCCCTCAAGGCCCCTGGCTTGTAATATGAAGCTGATGTTATTTTATTTGTGTCTAGAGTTGTGTTGTGATATCTTCCCGTGAGTCCTTGGGTTTGATCGTACGCATTTACGTGTATGGTTAGCGTACGATTAAATCGAGGGCGTCACAGGTAGGGGCGCGGAGGGAGGGGGTAGGAGACCAACATCGTTTCTTCTCTAGGGTTTGGGTGTCCTCGAGAGTTTTGGTCGAGCGAGAGGGCCGAGGGGGGTGTTCCCGTGGTATAAGTTATCACGGTCGAGAGTGGGTATATATATCGACCGCCCCTCATGTCAAAGTTATCCGGGAGGGGGTTATATCGACAACGATGCGACATACATATACATGGGAAAATAATGTTGTCGGGGAGGGGGTATATCGGTACCCCCCCCCTCGTGTTGAAGTTCGATTGGGAGGGGGTATATCGACAATGACATACCCGATAAAAAATAAGAAGACAAAAGAAGAAATAAAAAGAGGAGAAGAAGAAAGGAATAGAAGAGAAGCAATCGAAGAAAAAAAAGAAGAAAAAAAGGAGAAAAAGAAAGGAATAGAGGAGAAAGAAGAAAAAAATAGAAAATAATTTTCTATTTTTTTTTCTTCTTTCTCCTCTATTCCTTTCTTCTTCTCCTCTTCTTTTTCTTATTTTTCCTCTTCTTATTTATTTCTCCTCTTCTTCCTCTCCTCTTCTTCTCCTTTCTTCCTCTTCTTATTTTCCTTTTTCTCCTCTCATTCTTTTTCTTCTTCTTCGTTATCTTCCTAGCAATATATAATACTTTTCTAAAAATGTAACTTCTGCATATATAAAACTTTTTCTTCTTCTTCCTTCTTCCTTCTCTTCCTTGTTTTCCTAAATATATAAAACTTTTCTAAAAATGAAACTAACCTAAAATGTACTAAATCAGAGAACATATATAGATAAAACTAACCTAAAATGTACCCAAATGTATTAAAAATCTAACTTTTATATGCACAGAGAACATACATACATATATACATTTTTATAAAAATGCAAAAAACAAATCATCATTTATATGAACAAAGGATAGGACAAGGTGGGCGGCGCCGGCCTGACCAAGGAGAGGCACGGCGCCGGCGTCGGTGTAGAGGGCGGCGACGGCGGCGTGGTCGGGGCAGGGGCAACGGCGGCGTGGTCGGGGCACGGGCGATGGTGATCGACGGGGCAAAGGGCGGCGACGGCGTCGACGGGGCGGGGAAGGGCGCTTTAGAGGCACGGCGAGGGCACGCGGCGTGGTCGGGTCGGGCAACGGCGGCGTGGTCGGGGGCAGGGGCGACGACGACGAGCTCGGGCAGCCTGGCGGCGTCGTCGGAGGAATCGAAGAAACTGACGAAATTTTCACAACTGCTGGCTAATATAGCAAAGCCATTGGTACCGGTTCGTGGCACCAACCGGTACCAATGCCCCCTTTAGTCCCGGTTGGTGCCACCAACCGGGACCAAAGGTCACTTTTCAGCAGCCCAGCGGGCGAGAAGCGGCGGCCTTTGGTCTCGGTTGGTGCCACGAACCGGTACCAATACACCCCTTTAGTCCCGGTTGGTGCCACCAAGCGGGACCAAAGGCTGCCCACGTCGCGACCAAAGTTTAGTCCCACCTCGCTAGTTGAGAGGGGCGCGCAGTGGTTTATAAGCCCCGCTGCCGCACCCCTCTCGAGCTCCTCTCCACTGCAGGCTTACGGGCCTACTTGCTACTGCTTTGCCTGATGGGCCTTATGGGTCTACTGCGGGCCTGAATCCTGGCCCATGGATGGGTTTCTAGTCGTATTCACGCCGTGGTGGCCTATTGGTGGCAAATTTTTTATTTTTTCCCAGTTTTTTTTGTTTTCTTTTTTGCTTTATTCATCTTGTTTTGTTTCAACCTACAACAAAATACTTATTTATTTTATTTTATTTTGTTTATAATTACTTATTAATTTTATTTTATGATAATTCTTTTTTGCTATTAAAGTTTCTAACAAAAAAAGTTCTTTATGAAAATTCTTTTTGCTTTTAATGATTTTGAACAGAAAATACTTTGATAATTTAAGTTGCATGAATTTTATATAATTTTAGTTTCAATAATACTAAAAGTTGCTTATAATGTTTTGAATAGAAAACACTTTGATAATTTTAGTTTCACAAATTTTATTTATGTTATTAAAGTTTTTTTTGTTTCTGCTTATCTATTTTATTAAAGTTTGTATTATTTTGTTTCAAATTACTTATTTATTTTATTTTATTTTGTTTCTGACTTCATTTGTTATTTTTCATGCATTTACTGATTATTTTCAGCTATAAGACCATGAAATTGAAAAACATTTGAAATGAACTCTGAAAAGGTTCCAAGTTGGCATGCTATCATCATTTCACCCACATAGCATGTGCAAGAAAGTAGAGAGGCTTACGGCAAAAACTGGATGCACTTCGTGTACAAAAAGGAAAATCTCCTTCGAAGTATCAGGGTTTCATACGGAAACTCGTGTGTTACAAAGGGATTTCAATTTTTTTGAACTTATTTGAACCTCCTTGTTTTTACGTGTTCAAAATGCACCATTCAAAGCCACATCATCAATTTACAACCCTTTCTGACTTCATTTGTTATTTTCATGCATTTACTGATTATTTTCAGCCATAAGACAATGAAATTGAAAAGCATTTGAAATGACCTCTGAAAAGGTTCCAAGTTGGCATGGTATCATCATTTCACCCACATAGCATGTGAAACAAAGTAGAGAGGCTTACGGCAAACACTGGATGCACTTCGTGTAGAAAACGGACAATCTCCTTCGAAGTATGAGGGTTTCATACGAAAACTCGTCTCTTACAAAGGGATTTCAAAAAAAAATTAACTTATTTGAACCCCCTTGTTTTTCTGTGTTCAAAATGCACCATTCAAAGCCACATCATCAATTTACAATCCTGTCTGACTTCATTTGTTATTTTTCGTGCATTTACTGATTATTTTCAGCTATAAGACCATGAAATTGAAAAGCATTTGAAATGAACTCTGAAAAGGTTCCAAGTTGCCATGGTATCATCATTTCACCCACATAGCATGTGCAAGAAAGTAGAGAGGCTTACGGCAAAAACTGGATGCACTTCGTGTACAAAACGGACAATCTCCTTCGAAGTATCACGGTTTCATACGGAAACTCATGTGTTACAAAGGGATTTCAATTTTTTTGAACTTAGAACCCCCTTGTTTTTCTGTGTTCAAAATGCACCATTCAAAGCCACATCATCAATTTACAACCCTTTCTGACTTCATCTGTTATTTTTCATGCATTTACTGATTATTTTCAGCTATAAGATCATGAAATCGTACAGCATTTGAAATGAACTCTGAAAAGGTTCCAAGTTGGCATGGTATCATCATTTCACCCACATAGCATGTGCAAGAAAGTAGAGAGGCTTACGGCAAAAACTGGATACACTTCGTGTACAAAACGGACAATCTCCTTCGAAGTATCATGGTTTTATACGGAAACTCGTGTGTTACAAAGGGATTTCAATTTTTTTGAACCCCCTTGTTTTTCTGTGTTCAAAATGTACCATTCAAAGCCACATCATCAATTTACAACCCTTTCTGACTTCATTTGTTATTTTTCATGCATTTACTGATTATTTTCAGCTATAAGATCATGAAATCGTAAAGCATTTGAAATGAACTCTGAAAAGGTTCCAAGTTGGCATGGTATCATCATTTCACCCACATAGCATGTGCAAGAAAGTAGAAAGGCTTACGGCAAAAACTGGATGCACTTCGTGTACAAAACGGAAAATCTCCTTCGAAGTATGAGGGTTTCATACGGAAACTCGTGTGTTACAAATGGATTTCAATTTTTTTGAACTTATTTGAACCTCCTTGTTTTTATGTGTTCAAAATGCACCATTCAAAGCCACATCATCAATTTACAACCCTTTCTGACTTCATTTGTTATTTTTCATGCATTTACTGATCATTTTCAGCTATAAGACAATGAAATTGAAAAGCATTTGAAATGACCTCTGAAAAGGTTCCAAGTTGGCATGGTATCATCATTTCACCCACATAGCATGTGAAAGAAAGTAGAGAGGCTTATGGCAAAAACTGGATGCACTTCGTGTAGAAAACGAACAATCTCCTTCGAAGTATCATGGTTTCATACGGAAACTCGTCTCTTACAAAGGGATTTCAATTTTTTTGAACTTATTTGAACCCCCTTGTTTTTCTGGGTTCAAAATGCACCGTTCAAAGCCACATGATCAATTTACAACCCTTTCTAACTTCCTTTGTTATTTTTCATGCATTTACTAATTATTTTCAGCTATAAGACCATGAAATTGTAAAGCATTTGAAATGAACTCTGAAAAGGTTCCAAGTTGGCATGGTATCATAATTTCACCCACATAGCATGTGCAAGAAAGTAAAGAGGCTTACGGCAAAAACTGGATGCACTTCGTGTACAAAACAGACAATCTCCTTCGAAGTATCACGGTTTCATACGGAAACTCGTCTGTTACAAAGGGATTTCAATTTTTCGAACTTATTTGAACCCCCTTGTTTTTCTTTGTTCAAAATGTACCATTCAAAGACACATCATCAATTTACAACCCTTTCTGACTTCGTTTGTTACTTTTCATGCATTTACTGATTATTTTCAGCTATAAGACCATGAAATTGTAAAGCATTTGAAATGAACTCCGAAAAGGTTCCAAGTTGGCATGGTATCATCATTTCACCCACATAGCATGTGCAAAAAGTAGACAGGCTTACGGCAAGAACTGGATGCACTTCGTGTACAAAACGGACAATCTCCTTCGAAGTATCAAGGTTTCATACGGAAACTCGTGTGTTACAAAGGGATTTTAATTTTTTTGAACCCCCTTGTTTTTCTATGTTCAAAATGTACCATTCAAAGCCACATCATCAATTTACAACCCTTTCTGACTTCATTTGTTATTTTTCATGCATTTACTGATTATTTTCAGCTATAAGACCATGAATTTGAAAAGCATTTGAAATGAACTCCGAAAAGGTTCCAAGTTGGCATGGTATCATCATTTCACCCACATAGCATGTGCAAGAAAGTAGAGAGGCTTACGGCCAAAACTGAATGCACTTCGTGTACAAAACGAACAATCTCCTTCGAAGTATCATGGTTTCATACGGAAACTCGTGTGTTACAAAGGTGTTTCAATTTTTTTGAACTTATTTGAACCCCCTTGTTTTTCTGTGTTCAAAATGCACCATTCAAAGCCACATCATCAATTTACAACCCTTTCTGACTTCATTTGTTATTTTTCATGCATTTACTGATCATTTTCAGCTATAAGACCATGAAATTGAAAAGCATTTGAACTGAACTCTGAAAAGATTCCAAGTTGGCATGGTATCATCACTTCACCCACATAGCATGTGAAAGAAAGTAGAGAGGCTTACCGCAAAAACTGGATGCACTTCGTGTACAAAACGGACAATCTCCTTCGAAGTATCAGGGTTTCATACGAAAACTCGTCTGCTTCAAAGGGATTTCAATTTTTTCGAACTTACTTGAACGCCCCTTGTTTTTCTGTGTTCGAAATGCACAGTTCGAAGCCACATCATCAATTTACAACCCTTTCTAACTTCATTTGTTATTTTTCATGCATTTACTGATTATTTTCAGCTATAAGACCATGAAATTGTAAAGCATTTGAAATGAACTCTGAAAAGGTTCCAAGTTGTCATGGTATCATCATATCACCCACATAGCATGTGCAAGAAAGTAGAGAGGTTTACGGCAAAAACTGGATGCACTTCGGGTACAAAACGGACAATCTCCTTCGAAGTATCACGGTTTCATACGGAAACTAGTCTCTTACAAAGGGATTTCAATTTTTTTGAACTTATTTGAACCCCCTTGTTTTTCTGTGTTCAAAATGCACCATTCAAAGCCACATCATCAATTTACAACCCTTTCTGAGTTAATTTGTTATTTTTCATGCATTTACTAATTATTCTCAGCTATAAGACCATAAAATTGAAAAGCTTTTGAAATGAACTCTGAAAAGGTTCCAAGTTGGCATGGTATCATCATTTCACCCAAATAGCATGTGCAAGAAAGTAGAGAGGGTTACGGCAAAAACTGGATGCACTTCGTGTACAAAACGGACAATCTCCTTCGAAGTATGAGGGTTTCATATGGAAACTCGTCTGTTACAAAGGGATTTCAATTTTTTTGAACTTATTTGAACCCCCTTGTTTTTCTGTGTTCAAAATGCACCATTCAAAGCGACATCATCAATTTACAACACTTTCTGACTTCATTTGTTATTTTTCATGCATTTACTGATTATTTTCAGCTATTAGACCATGAAATTGAAAAGCATTTGAAATGAACTCCGAAAAGGTTCCAAGTTGGCATGGTATCATCATTTCACCCACATAGCATGTGCAAGAAAGTAGAGAGGCTTACGGCAAAAACTGGATGCTCTTCCTGTACAAAACGGACAATCTCCTTCAAAGTATCACGGTTTCATACGGAAACTCGTCTGTTACAAAGGGATTTCAATTTTTTTGAACTTATTTGAACCCCCTTGTTTTTCTGTGTTCAAAATGCACCATTCAAAGCCACATCGTCAATTAACAACCCTTTCTGACTTCATTTGTTATTTTTCATGCATTTACTGATTATTTTCAGCTATAAGACCATGAAATTGAAAAGCATTTGAAATGAACTGTGAAAAGGTTCCAAGTTGGCATTGTATCATCATTTCACCCACATAGCATGTGCAAGAAAGTAGAGAGGCTTACCGCAAAAACTAGATGCACTTCATGTACAAAACGGACAATCTCATTCGAAGTATCACGGTTTCATACGGAAACTCGTGTGTTACAAAGGGATTTCAATTTTTTTGAACTTATTTGAACCCCCTTGTTTTTCTGTGTTCAACATGCACCATTCAAAGCCACATCATCAATTTACAACCCTTTCTGACTTCATTTGTTATTTTTCATGCATTTACTGATTATTTTCAGCTATAAGATCATGAAATTGTAAAGCATTTGAAATGAACTCTGAAAAGGTTCCAAGTTGGCATGGTATCATCATTTCACCCACATAGCATGTGCAAGAAAGTAGAGAGGCTTACGGCAAAAACTGGATGCACTTCGTGTAGAAAACAAACAATCTCCTTCGAAGTATCACGGTTTCATACGGAAACTCGTCTGTTACAAAGGGATTTCAATTTTTTTGAACTTATTTGAACCCCCTTGTTTTTCTGGGTTCAAAATGCACCGTTCAAAGCCACATCATCAATTTACAACCCTTTCTAACTTCATTTGTTATTTTTCATGCATTTACTAATTATTTTCAGCTATAAGACCATGAAATTGTAAAGCATTTGAAATGAACTCTGAAAAGGTTCCAAGTTGGCATGGTATCATCATATCACCCACATAGCATGTGCAAGAAAGTAGAGAGGTTTGCGGCAAAAACTGGATGCACTTCGGGTACAAAACGGACAATCTCCTTCGAAGTATCAGGGTTTCATACGGAAACTAGTCTCTTACAAAGGGATTTCAATTTTTTTGAACTTATTTGAACCCCCTTGTTTTTCTGTGTTCAAAATGCACCATTCAAAGCCACATCATCAATTTACAACCCTTTCTCACTTCATTTGTTATTTTTCATGCATTTACTGATTATTTTCAGCTATAAGACCATGAAATTGTAAAGCATTTGAAATGAACTGTGAAAAGGTTCCAAGTTGGCATTGTATCATCATTTCACCCACATAGCATGTGCAAGAAAGTAGAGAGGCTTACCGCAAAAACTGGATGCACTTCATGTACAAAACGGACAATCTCATTCGAAGTATCACGGTTTCATAATGAAACTCGTCTGTTACAAAGGGATTTCAATTTTTTTGAACTTATTTGAACCCCCTTGTTTTTCTGTGTCCAAAATGCACCATTCAAAGCCACATCATCAATTTACAACCCTTTCTCACTTCATTTGTTATTTTTCATGCATTTACTTATTATTTTCAGCTATAAGATCATGAAATTGTAAAGCATTTGAAATGAACTCTGAAAAGGTTCCAAGTTGGCATGGTATCATCATTTCACCCACATAGCATGTGCAAGAAAGTAGAGAGGCTTACGGCAAAAACTGGAAGCACTTCGTGTACAAAACGGAAAATCTCCTTCGAAGTATGAGGGTTTCATACGGAAACTCGTGTGTTACAAAGGGATTTCAATTTTTTTGAACTTATTTGAACCTCCTTGTTTTTATGTGTTCAAAATGCACCATTCAAAGCCACATCATCAATTTACAACCCTTTCTGACTTCATTTGTTATTTTTCATGCATTTACTGATCATTTTCACCTATAAGACAATGAAATTGAAAAGCATTTGAAATGAACTCTGAAAAGGTTCCAAATTGGCATGGTATCATCATTTCACCCACATAGCATGTGAAAGCAAGTAGAGAGGCTTACGGCAAAACCTAGGTGCACTTCGTGTAGAAAACGAACAATCTCCTTCGAAGTATCAAGGTTTCATACGGAAACTCGTCTGTTACAAAGGGATTTCAATTTTTTTGGACTTATTTGAACCCCCTTGTTTTTCTGTGTTCAAAATGCACCGTTCAAAGCCACATTATCAATTTACAACCCTTTCTAACTTCCTTTGTTATTTTTCATGCATTTACTAATTATTTTCAGCATAAGACCATGAAATTGTAAAGCATTTGAAATGAACTCTGAAAAGGTTCCAAGTTGGCATGGTATCATAATTTCACCCACATAGCATGTGCAAGAAAGTAGAGAGGCTTACGACAAAAACTGGATGCACTTCGTGTACAAAACAGACAATCTCCTTCGAAGTATCACGGTTTCATACGGAAACTCGTCTGTTACAAAGGGATTTCAATTTTTTGAACTTATTTGAACCCCCTTCTTTTTCTTTGTTCAAAATGCACCATTCAAAGACACATCATCAATTTACAACCCTTTCTGACTTCATTTGTTATTTTTCATGCATTTACTGATTATTTTCAGCTATAAGACCATGAAATTGAAAAGCATTTGAAATGAACTCTGAAAAGGTTCCAAGTTGGCATGGTATCATCATTTCACCCACATAGCATGTGCAAGAAAGTAGAGAGGCTTACGGCAAAAACTGAATGCACTTCGTGTACAAAACGGACAATCTCCTTCAAAGTATCACGGTTTCATACGGAAACTCGTGTGTTACAAAGGGATTTCAATTTTTTTGAACTTATTTGAACCCCCTTGTTTTTATGTGTTCAAAATGCACCATTCAAAGCCACATCATCAATTTACAACACTTTCTGACTTCATTTGTTATTTTTCATGCATTTACTGATTATTTTCAGCTATAAGACTAAGAAATTGAAAAGCATTTGAAATGAACTCTGAAAAGGTTCCAAGTTGGCATGGTATCATCATTTCACCCACATAGCATGTGCAAGAAAGTAGAGAGGCTTACGGCAAAAACTGAATGCACTTCGTGTACAAAACGGACAATCTCCTTCAAAGTATCACGGTTTCATACGGAAACTCGTCTGTTACAAAGGGATTTCAATTTTTTTGAACTTATTTGAACCCCCTTGTTTTTATGTGTTCAAAATGCACCATTCAAAGCCACATCATCAATTTACAACACTTTCTGACTTCATTTGTTATTTTTCATGCATTTACTGATTATTTTCAGCTATAAGACTATGAAATTGAAAAGCATTTGAAATGAACTCTGAAAAGGTTCCAAGTTGGCATGGTATCATCATTTCACCCACATAGCATGTGCAAGAAAGTAGAGAGGCTTACGGCAAAAACTGCATGCACTTCCTGTACAAAACGGACAATCTCCTTCAAAGTATCACGGTTTCATACGGAAACTCGTCTGTTACAAAGGGATTTCAATTTTTTTGAACTTATTTGAACCCCCTTGTTTTTATGTGTTCAAAATGCACCATTCAAAGCCACATCATCAATTTACAACACTTTCTGACTTCATTTGTTATTTTTCATGCATTTACTGATTATTTTCAGCTATAAGACTATGAAATTGAAAAGCATTTGAAATGAACTCTGAAAAGGTTCCAAGTTGGCATGGTATCATCATTTCACCCACATAGCATGTGCAAGAAAGTAGAGAGGCTTACGGCAAAAACTGAATGCACTTCTTGTACAAAACGGACAATCTCCTTCAAAGTATCACGGTTTCATACGGAAACTCGTCTGTTACAAAGGGATTTCAATTTTTTTGAACTTATTTGAACCCCCTTGTTTTTTTGTGTTCAAAATGAAACATTCAAAGCCACATCGTCAATTAACAACCCTTTCTGACTTCATTTGTTATTTTTCATGCATTTACTGATTATTTTCAGCTATAAGACCATGAAATTGAAAAGCATTTGAAATGAACTGTGAAAAGGTTCCAAGTTGGCATTGTATCATCATTTCACCCACATAGCATGTGCAAGAAAGTAGAGAGGCTTACCGCAAAAACTGGATGCACTTCATGTACAAAACGGACAATCTCATTCGAAGTATCACGGTTTCATACGGAAACTCGTGTGTTACAAAGGGATTTCAATTTTCTTGAACTTATTTGAACCCCCTTGTTTTTCTGTGTTCAAAATGCACCATTCAAAGCCACATCATCAATTTACAACCCTTTCTCACTTCATTTGTTATTTTTCATGCATTCACTTATTATTTTCAGCTATAAGATCATGAAATTGTAAAGCATTTGAAATGAACTCTGAAAAGGTTCCAAGTTGGCATGGTATCATCATTTCACCCACATAGCATGTGCAAGAAAGTAGAGAGGCTTACGGCAAAAACTGGATGCACTTCGTGTACCAAACGGAAAATCTCCTTCGAAGTATGAGGGTTTCATACGGAAACTCGTGTGTTACAAAGGGATTTCAATTTTTTTGAACTTATTTGAACCTCCTTGTTTTTATGTGTTCAAAATGCACCATTCAAAGCCACATCATCAATTTACAACCCTTTCTGACTTCATTTGTTATTTTTCATGCATTTACTGATCATTTTCAGCTATAAGACAATGAAATTGAAAAGCATTTGAAATGAACTCTGAAAAGGTTCCAAGTTGGCATGGTATCATCATTTCACCCACATAGCATGTGAAAGAAAGTAGAGAGGCTTACGGCAAAACCTAGGTGCACTTCGTGTAGAAGACGAACAATCTCCTTCGAAGTATCAAGGTTTCATACGGAAACTCGTCTGTTACAAAGGGATTTCAATTTTTTTGGACTTATTTGAACCCCCTTGTTTTTCTGTGTTCAAAATGCACCGTTCAAAGCCACATTATCAATTTACAACCCTTTCTAACTTCCTTTGTTATTTTTCATGCATTTACTAATTATTTTCAGCTAAAAGACCATGAAATTGTAAAGCATTTGAAATGAACTCTGAAAAGGTTCCAAGTTGGCATGGTATCATAATTTCACCCACATAGCATGTGCAAGAAAGTAGAGAGGCTTACGGCAAAAACTGGATGCACTTCGTGTACAAAACAAACAATCTCCTTCGAAGTATCACGGTTTCATACGGAAACTCGTCTGTTACAAAGGGATTTCAATTTTTTGAACTTATTTGAACCCCCTTGTTTTTCTTTGTTCAAAATAATCCATTCACAGACACATCATCAATTTACAACCCTTTCTGACTTCATTTGTTATTTTTCATGCATTTACTGATTATTTTCAGCTATAAGACCGTGAAATTGAAAAGCATTTGAAATGAACTCTGAAAAGGTTCCAAGTTGGCATGGTATCATCATTTCACCCACATAGCATGTGCAAGAAAGTAGAGAGGCTTACGACAAAAACTGAATGCACTTCGTGTACAAAACGCACAATCTCCTTCGAAGTATCACGGTTTCATACGGAAACTCGTCTGTTACAAAGGGATTTCAATTTTTTTGAACTTATTTGAACCCCCTTGTTTTTCTGTGTTCAAAATGCACCCTTCAAAGCCACATCATCAATTTACAACCCTTTCTGACTTCATTTGTTATTTTTCATGAATTTACTGATTATTTTCACCTGTATGATCATGAAATTGTAAAGCATTGAAATAAACTCAGAAAAGGTTCCAAGTTGGCATGGTATCATCATTTCACCCACATAGCTTGTGCAAGAAAGTAGAGAGGCTTACGACAAAAACTGAATGCACTTCGTGTACAAAACGCACAATCTCCTTCGAAGTATCACGGTTTCATACGGAAACTCGTGTGTTACAAAGGGATTTCAATTTTTTTGAACTTATTTGAACCCCCTTGTTTTTCTGTGTTCAAAATGCACCCTTCAAAGCCACATCATCAATTTACAACCCTTTCTGACTTCATTTGTTAGTTTTCATGCATTTACTAATTATTTTGAGCTATAAGACCATGAAATTGTAAAGCATTTGAAATGAACTCTAAAAAGGTTCCAAGTTCGCATGGTATCATCATTTCACCCACATAGCATGTGCAAGAAACTAGAGAGGCTTACGGCAAAAACTGGATGCACTCCGTGTACAAAACGGACAATCTCCTTCGAAGTATGAGGGTTTCATACGGAAACTCGTGTGTTACAAAGGGATTTCAATTTTTTTGAACTTCTTTGAACCCCCTTGTTTTTCTGTTTTCAAAATGCACCATTCAAGGCCACATCATCAATTTACAACCCTTTCTAACTCCGTTTGTTATTTTTCATGCATTCACTGATTATTTTGAGCTATAAGACCATGAAATTGAAAAGCATTTGAAATGAACACTCAAAAGGTTCCAAGTTGGCATGGTATCATCATTTCACCCACATAGCATGTGTAAAAAGTAGACAGGCTTACGGCAAAAACTGGATGCACTTCGTGTGCAAAACATACAATCTCCTTCGAAGTATCAGGGTTTCATACGGAAACTCGTCTGTTACAAAGGGATTTCAATTTTTTTTTGAACTTATTTGAACCCCCTTGTTTTTCTGTGTTCAAAATGCACCATTCAAAGCCAAATCATCAATTTACAACCCTTTCTGACTTCATTTGTTATTTTTCATGCATTTACTGATTATTTTCAGCTATAAGATCATGAAATTGTAAAGCATTTGAAATGGACTATGAAAAGGTTCCAAGTTGGCATGGTATCATCATTTCACCCACATAGCATGTGCAAGAAAGTAGAGAGGCTTACGGCAAAAACTGGATGCACTTCGTGTACAAAACGGACAATCTCCTTCGAAGTATCAGGGTTTCATACGGAAACTCGTGTGTTACAAAGGGATTTCAATTTTATGAACTTATTTGAACCCCCTTGTTTTTCTGTGTTCAAAATGCACCATTCAAAGCCACATCATCAATTTACAACCCTTTCTGACTTCATTTGTTATTTTTCATGCATTCACTGATCATTTTCAGCTATAAGACCATGAAATTGAAAAGCATTTGAAATGAACTCTGAAAAGGTTCCAAGTTGGCATGGTATCATCATTTCACCCACATAGCATGTGAAAGAAAGTAGAGAGGCTTACGGCAAAAACTGGATGCACTTCGTGTACAAAACGGACAATCTCCTTCGAAGTATCACGGTTTCATACGGAAACTCGTGTGTTACAAAGGGATTTCAATTTTTTCGAACTTACTTGAACCCCCTTGTTTTTCTGTGTTCAAAATGCACCGTTCAAAGCCACATCATCAATTTACAACCCTTTCTAACTTTATTTGTTATTTTTCATGCATTTACTGATTATTTTCAGCTATAAGACCATGAAATTGTAAAGCATTTGAAATGAACTCTGAAAAGGTTCCAAGTTTGCAAGGTATCATCATATCACCCACATAGCATGTGCAAGAAAGTAGAGAGGTTTACGGCAAAAACTAGATGCACTTCGTGTACAAAACGGACAATCTCCTTCGAAGTATCAGGGTTTCATACAGAAACTCGTCTCTTACAAAGGGATTTCAATTTTTTGAGCTTATTTGAAGCCCCTTGTTTTTCTGTGTTCAAAATACACCATTCAAAGCCACATCATCAATTTACAACCCTTTCTGACTTCATTTGTTATTTTTCATGCATTTACTGATTATTTTCAGCTATAAGACCATGAAATTGAAAAGCATTTGAAATGAACTCTGAAAAGGTTCCAAGTTGGCATGGTATGATCATTTCACCCAAATAGCATGTGCAAGAAAGTAGAGAGGGTTACGGCAAAAACTGGATGCACTTCGTTTACAAAACGGACAATCTCCTTCGAAGTATCAGGGTTTCATATGGAAACTCGTGTGTTACAAAGGGATTTCAATTTTTTTGAACTTATTTGAACCCCCTTGTTTTTCTGTGTTCAAAATGCACCATTCAAAGCCACATCATCAATTTACAACACTTTCTGACTTCATTTGTTATTTTTCATGCATTTACTGATTATTTTCAGCTATAAGACCATGAAATTGAAAAGCATTTCAAATTAACTCTGAAAAAATTCCAAGTTGGCATGGTATCATCATTTCATCCACATAGCATGTGCAAGAAACTAGAGAGGCTTACGACAAAAACTCGATGCACTTCGTGTACAAAACGGACAATCTCCTTCGAAGTATGAGGGTTTCATACAGAAACTCGTCTGTTACAAAGGGATTTCAATTCTTTTGAACTTATTTGAACCCCCTTGTTTTTCTGTGTTCAAAATGTATCATTCAAAGCCACATCATCAATTTACAACCCTTTCTGACTTCATTTGTTATTTTTCATGCATTTACTGATTATTTTCAGCTATAAGACCCTGAAATTGAAAAGCATTTGAAATGAACTCTCAAAAGGTTCCAAGTTGGCATGGTATCATCATTTCACCCACATAGCATGTGCAAAAAGTAGACAGGCTTACGGCAAGAACTGGATGCACTTCGTGTACAAAACGAACAATCTCCTTCGAAGTATCACGGTTTCATACGGAAACTCGTGTGTTACAAAGGGATTTTAATTTTTTTGAACCCCCTTGTTTTTCTGTGTTCAAAATGTACCATTCAAAGCCACATCATCAATTTACAACCCTTTCTGACTTCATTTGTTATTTTTCATGCATTTACTGATTATTTTCAGCTATAAGACCATGAAATTGAAAAGCATTTGAAATGAACTCTGAAAAGGTTCTAAGTTGGCCTGGTATCATCATTTCACCCACATAGCATGTGCAAGAAAGTAGAGAGGCTTACGACAAAAACTGGATGCACTTCGCTTACAAAACGCACAATCTCCTTCGAAGTATCAGGGTTTCATACGGAAACTCGTCTGTTACAAAGGGATTTCAATTTTTTTGAACTTATTTGAACCCCCATGTTTTTCTGTGTTCAAAATGCACCCTTCAAAGCCACATCATCAATTTACAACCCTTTCTGACTTCATTTGTTATTTTTCATGAATTTACTAATTATTTTCACCTGTAAGACCATGAAATTGTAAAGCATTTAAATAAACTCAGAAAAGGTTCCAAGTTGGCATGGTATCATCATTTCACCCACATAGCATGTGCAAGAAAGTAGAGAGGCTTACGGCAAAAACTGGATGCACTTCGTGTACAAAACGGACAATCTTCTTCGAAGTATGAGGGTTTCATACGGAAACTCGTCTCTTACAAAGGGATTTCAATTTTTGATCTTATTTGAACCCCCTTGTTTTTCTATGTTCAGAATGCACCATTCAAAGCCACACCATCAATTTACAACCCTTTCTCACTTCATTTGTTAGTTTTCATGCATTTACTAATTATTTTGAGCTATAAGACCATGAAATTGTAAAGCATTTGAAATGAACTCTAAAAAGGATCCAAGTTCGCATGGTATCATCATTTCACCCACATAGCATGTGCAAGAAACTAGAGAGGCTTACGACAAAAACTGGATGCACTCCGTGTACAAAACGGACAATCTCCTTCGAAGTATGAGGGTTTCATACGGAAACTCATGTGTTACAAAGGGATTTCAATTTTTTTGAACTTCTTTGAACCCCCTTGTTTTTCTGTTTTCAAAATGCACCATTCAAGGCCACATCATCAATTTACAACCCTTTCTAACTTCGTTTGTTATTTTTCATGCATTCACTGATTATTTTGAGCTATAAGACCATGAAATTGAAAAGCATTTGAAATGAACACTGAAAAGGTTCCAAGTTGGCATGGTATCATCATTTCACCCACATAGCATGTGCAAAAATTAGACAGGCTTACGGCAAAAACTGGATGCACTTCGTGTACAAAACATACAATCTCCTTTGAAGTATCAGGGTTTCATACGGAAACTCGTGTGTTACAAAGGGATTTCAATTTTTTTTGAACTTATTTGAACCCCCTTGTTTTTCTGTGTTCAAAATGCACCATTCAAAGCCACATCATCAATTTGCAACCCTTTCTGACTTCATTTGTTATTTTTCATGCATTTACTGATTATTTTCAGCTATAAGATCATGAAATTGTAAAGCATTTGAAATGAACTATGAAAAGGTTCCAAGTTGGCATGGTATCATCATTTCACCCACATAGCATGTGCAAGAAAGTAGAGAGGCTTACGGCAAAAACTGGATGCACTTCGTGTACAAAACGGACAATCTCCTTCGAAGTATCAGGGTTTCATACGGAAACTCGTGTGTTACAAAGGGATTTCAATTTTTTGAACTTATTTGAACCCCCTTGTTTTTCTGTGTTCAAAATGCACCATTCAAAGCCACATCATCAATTTACAACCCTTTCTGACTTCATTTGTTATTTTTCATGCATTTACTAATCATTTTCAGCTATAAGACCATGAAATTGAAAAGCATTTGAAAAGAACTCTGAAAAGGTTCCAAGTTGGCATGGTATCATCATTTCACCCACATAGCATGTGATAGAAAGTAGAGAGGCTTACGGCAAAAACTGGATGCACTTCGTGTACAAAACGGACAATCTCCTTCGAAGTATCACGGTTTCATACGGAAACTCGTGTGTTACAAAGGGATTTCAATTTTTTTCGAACTTACTTGAACCCCCTTGTTTTTCTGTTTTCAAAATGCACCGTTCAAAGCCACATCATCAATTTACAACCCTTTCTAACTTTATTTGTTATTTTTCATGCATTTACTGATTATTTTCAGCTATAAGACCATGAAATTGTAAAGCATTTGAAATGAACTCTGAAAAGGTTCCAAGTTGGCATGGTATCATCATATCACCGACATAGCATGTGCAAGAAAGTAGAGAGGTTTACGGCAAAAACTAGATGCACTTCGTGTACAAAACGGACAATCTCCTTCGAAGTATCACGGTTTCATACAGAAACTCGTCTCTTACAAAGGGATTTCAATTTTTTGAACTTATTTGAAGCCCCTTGTTTTTCTGTGATCAAAATACACCATTCAAAGCCACACCATCAATTTACAACCCTTTCTGACTTCATTTGTTATTTTTCATGCATTTACTGATTATTTTCAGCTATAAGACCATGAAATTGAAAAGCATTTGAAATGAACTCTGAAAAGGTTCCAAGTTGGCATGGTATCATCATTTCACCCAAATAGCATGTGCAAGAAAGTAGAGAGGGTTACGGCAAAAACTGGATGCACCTCGTTTACAAAACGGACAATCTCCTTCGAAATATGAGGGTTTCATATGGAAACTCGTGTGTTACAAAGGGATTTCAATTTTTTTGAACTTATTTGAACCCCCTTGTTTTTCTGTGTTCAAAATGCACCATTCAAAGCCACATCATCAATTTACAACACTTTCTGACTTCATTTGTTATTTTTCATGCATTTACTGATTATTTTCAGCTATAAGACCATGAAATTGAAAAGCATTTGAAATGAACTCTGAAAAGGTTCCAAGTTGGCATTGTATCATCATTTCACCCACATAGCATGTGCAAGAAATTTGAGAGGCTTACCGCAAAAACTGGATGCACTTCATGTACAAAACGGACAATCTCCTTCGAAGTATCACGGTTTCATACGGAAACTCGTGTGTTACAAAGGGATTTCAATTTTTTTGAACTTATTTGAACCCCCTTGTTTTTCTGTGTTCAAAATGCTCCATTCAAAGCCACATCATCAATTTACAACCCTTTGTGACTTCATTTGTTATTTTTCATGCATTTACTGATTATTTTCAGCTATAAGATCATGAAATCGTAAAGCATTTGAAATGAACTCTGAAAAGGTTCCAAGTTGGCATGGTATCATCATTTCACCCACATAGCATGTGCAAGAAAGTAGAGAGGCTTACGGCAAAAACTAGATGCACTTCGTGTACAAAACGGACAATCTCCTTCGAAGTATCAGAGTTTCATACGGAAACTCGTCTATTACAAAGGGATTTCAATTTTTCTGAACTTATTTGAACCCCCCCTTGTTTTTCTGTGTTCAAAATGCACCATTCAAAGCCACATCATCAATTTACAACCCTTTCTGACTTCATTTGTTATTTTTCATGCATTTACTAATTATTTTCAGCTATAAGACCATGAAATAGTAAAGCATTTGAAATAAGCTCTGAAAAGGTTCCAAGTTGGCATGGTATCATCATTTCACCCACATAGCATGTGCAAGAAAGTAGAGAGGCTTACGGCAAAAACTGGATGCACTTCGTGTACAAAACGGACAATCTCCTTCGAAGTATGAGGGTTTCATACGGAAACTCTTCTGTTACAAAGGGATTTCAATTTTTTTGAACTTATTTGAACCCCCTTGTTTTCCTGTGTTCAAAATGCACCATTCAAAGCCACATCATCAATTTACAACCCTTTCTGACTTCATTTGTTATTTTTCATGCATTTACAGATTATTTTCACCTATAAGACCTTGAAATTGTAAAGCATTTGAAATGAACTCTAAAAAGGTTCCAAGTTGGCATGGTATCATCATTTCACCCACATAGAATGTGCAAGAAAGTTGAGAGGCTTACGACAAAAACTGTATGCACTTCGTGTACAAAACGGACAATCTCCTTCGAAGTATGAGGGTTTCATACGGAAACTCGTGTGTTACAAAGGGATTTCAATTTTTTTGAACTTATTTGAACCCCCTTGTTTTTCTGTGTTCAAGATGCACCATTCAAATCCACATCATCAATTTACAACCCTTTCTGACTTCGTTTGTTCTTTTTGATGCATTTACTGATTATTTTCAGCTATAAAACCATGAAATTGAAAAGCATTTGAAATGAACACTGAAAAGGTTCCAAGTTGGCATGGTATCATCATTTCACCCACATAGCATGTGCAAGAAAGTAGAGAGGGATACGACAAAAACTGGATGCACTTCGTGTACAAAACAGACAATCTCCTTCGAAGTATGAGGGTTTCATACGGAAACTCGTTTGTTACAAAGGGATTTCAATTTTTTTGAACTTATTTGAACCCCCCTTGTTTTTCTGTGTTCAAAATGCACCATTCAAAGCCACATCATCAATTTACAACTTTTCTCACTTCATTTGTTATTTTTCATGCATTTACTGATTATTTTCAGCTATAAGACCATGAAATTGAAAAGCATTTAAAATGAACTCTGAAGAGGTTCCAAGTTGGCATGGTATCATCATTTCACCCACATAGCATGTGCAAGAAAGTAGAGAGTCTTACGGCAAAAACTGAATGCACTTCCTGTACAAAACGGACAATCTCCTTCAAAGTATCACGGTTTCATACGGAAACTCGTCTGTTACAAAGGGATTTCAATTTTTCTGAACTTCTTTGAACCCCCTTGTGTTTCTGTGTTCAAAATGCACCATTCAAAGCCACATCATCAATTTACAACCCTTTCTGACTTCATTTGTTATTTTTCATGCATTTACTAATTATTTTCAGCTATAAGACCATGAAGTTGTAAAGCATTTGAAATGAACTGTGAAAAGGTTCCAAGTTGGCATGGTATCATGATTTCACCCACATGGCATGTGCAAGAAAGTAGAGAGGCTTACGGCAAAAACTAGATGCACTTCGTGTACAAAACGGACAATCTCCTTTGAAGTAAGAGGGTTTCATACGGAAACCCGTGTGTTACAAAGGGATTTCAATTTTTTTGAACTTCTTTGAACCCCCTTGTTTTTCTGTGTTCAAAATGTACCATTCAAAGCCACATCATCAATTTACAACCCTTTCTAACTTCGTTTGTTATTTTTCATGCATTCACTGATTAGTTTGAGCTATAAGACCATGAAATTGAAAAACATTTGAAATGAACTATGAACAGGTTCCAAGTTGGCATGGTATCATCATTTCACCCACATAGCATGTGCAAGAAAGTAGAGAGGCTTACGGCAAAAACTGGATGCACTTCGCGTACAAAACGGACAATCTCCTTCGAAGTATGAGGGTTTCATATGGAAACTCGTTTGTTACAAAGGGATTTCAATTTTTTTGAACTTATTTGAACCCCCTTGTTTTTCTATGTTCAAAATGCACCATTCAAAGACACACCATCAATTTACAACCCTTTCTGACTTCATTTTTTATTTTTCATGCATTTACTGATTATTTTCAGCTATAAGACCATGAAATTGTAAAGCATATGAAATGAACTCTGAAAAGGTTCCAAGTTGGCATGGTATCATCATTTCATCCACATAGCATGTGCAAGAAAGTAGAGAGGCTTACTGCAAAAACTGGATGCACTTCATGCACAAAACGGACAATCTCCTTCGAAGTATTAGGGTTTCATACGGAAACTCGTCTGTTACAAAGGGATTTCAATTTCTTCAACTTATTTGAACCCCCTTGTTTTTCTGTGTTCAAAATGCACCATTCAAAGCTGTAAGACCATGAAGCTGAAAAACATTTGTAATGAACTCTGAAACCAAAGTACATACATAGTTCTCGAGAGCATTAAAACCAAAGTACATACATAGTTCTCATTGAACAACATATAGCTCTCCAGAGCATCTAATTAAACCATACACTGAAATTATGTAAAACATTTTAATGCAAAAACAAATGCGATCATAATTGCAACCAAGGTAACAACTGATCCAACTGCATAATGATACCAAGCCTCGGTATGAATGGCATATTTTCTAATATTTTTAATCTTCAACCGCATTGCATCCATCTTGATCTTGTGATCATTGACGACATCTGCAACATGCAACTCCAATATCATCTTCTCCTCCTCAATTTTTCTTATTTTTTCCTTCAAGTAATTGTTTTCTTCTTCAACTAAATTTAACCTCTCGACAATAGGGTCGGTTGGAATTTCCGATTCAACAACCTCCTAGATAGATAAAATCTATGTCACATTGGTCGGCATAATTGTCATAAACAATAAATGAACCAAATAGTTATGAAAAGATAATATATACCACATCTGAATCATAGACGGGACGAGGGCCGTCGGGGGCGGATACCAAAACCATCGCACTATATAATAACAAGGAATAATAAAAGTAAGAAAATTAGACAAGTATCTATCTGAAGTTAGAATTTTTATCTTTCAGAAAGAAGATAAGAACAAGAGAATCACCACAGTGGTGCCGGGGACGACATCGGCGCGGGCGATTGACGGCGGGGACGGGGCATGACGGACCGCTAAATCTAGACAAATCTCATTGAAAATGGAGCTCGGAGGTCGAGTTTCGAGAGGAGAAAGCTTAACTAGCATGGCTCGGGCATTTCATCAAACACCTCATGTGCATAGGAGGTAAACTAGAGCACCCAAATGCCCTCCCCTCGCCGGCTTGACAAAAACTGAGCACTGTGGAGTGCTCTGCCGCGGCGGTGGGTATATGTAGGCAAGTTATTTGTCACGGTTCAAGCCACGAGCCGGGACCAATGGTTGTGGGCCAGCAGCGAGGACCATTGGTCCCGGTTCGTGGCTCGAACCGGGACAAATGGTTACACACGAACCGGGACCAATGCCCACGAGGCCCCGGCCGGCCCCCTGGGCTCACGAACCGGGTCTAATACCCCCCATTGGTCCCGGTTCTTGAAGAACCTAAACTAATGGGCTAGCCAGGGCCGAAACGATAGCCTTGTTTTCTACTAGTGAGAGTGTTTTCTGCAACCCTATGCTTCAATGTGGTGGTTTTTTGTAATTCACTCCCATTATCCAACAGAAGCCCAACTACCAAAACACTTGAAGGCACGGCGAGCGACTCTGTTCCTTAGTCTGCACGCAACTTTGTTTTTTCCCTTGACCGCATCGCATAGATCGACCGATCGGGTGGCTGCGAGTCTACCAACGACAGCTGCCGCGAGATGCTAGCACATAGGGCTAGGGCGCGTTCGCAAGGAATAATCAGAGACAAAGGTAAATCTCTAGTTGAATTTCTCTTAGCCCTCAATCTTAATTTAGTGATTTGTATATATTATTTTGTACTGTCCTTGGAGTAGATTTAGATCGTCTGTTGTTATCGACTTGCTCCTCGACTCCCTGTTTTCTTCATGATTGGATTTGAATAGCTGAAGCCTAGAGAACACACATTGCCACTGATTTGATTCACTGCAACCTTCAGGTGCCTTTGCTCCTTTTCTTACAAACATGTTTCCCAAATTGAAGTTATTGTGATTTATATATATTCTTCTGTACTGTCCTTGGAGTAGATTTAGATCGTCTGTTGTTACCGACTTGCTCCCCGACTCCGTGTTTTCTTCATGATTGGATTTGAATAGCCGAATCCTAAAGAACACAGATTGCCACTGATTCACTGCAACCTTCACGTGCCTTTGCTCCTTTTCTTGCAAACATATTGCCCAAATTGAAGTTATTGAAAAACATTTGAGGCCAACTATGTCACAAGAAAGAGTGAATGGATTGACAATATGTTGTATTGCGAAGGATGTGTTGGATAACGGGCATTGATCATGACACTGTCATTAATAAATTTGCATCAGAAAATGCATGTAGGACGGTAGGAGTCGTTTCCCATGATTACTCGAGGTTTGGAGATTTGCTAGCATGTCATTTCTTTTTTGTTATGTCATGAAACTTATATGACATTCGATTTAAACCTGAAGTATGATACTGTAAGCATATACTCTATTATTCACCGAAGAAAATTATCACTGTTTATTATAGCTTTGGAAGAGTTTTTTTAATCGATGTATGGATCAATATTTTTCCTCAAATGACGTCATTGGGAAGGAAATGAAGGGGACGTACTTGTGACCTGAAAGGAAAAAAATGATTGGAAAAGTCCCTCGTGTGAAAGCATAAGGCATGGAGTGCAACCATGCGTCGGTAGTGGCGCGACGCCAAGTCGACCGATCGATTAGGATTCCTTTTATAGATAAATATTAGCAGTAGCACATATGCCCGTGCATTGCAACCGGAAAAAGAATAAATGCGTACTTAAATTTAGAGAACATTTGATGTTCATGCACAACACATCAACTGATTGAGTAGTGACACACGCAATTGCCCTAAGGCACCCCCATTGTATTTTAACTTATAATCATATGTATTAACCCCAAATCTAGCTTGTGAGTTGATGAACCTATAACATGGTCAAGTTAAACATTCTCCGGTCACAATTATATATTAAAGTTATATCATAGTTCCACAGTCTCATAATATACTTCCCATATCATGTCAAAGCATTTGAGTTAATTTCTTCTTTTTGAGAAATGCAAAGTGAAATCCTTCCCGCTCATTTGTAACAAAACAAACAATGTGTCTGTTTCCCTATGGATAATCGGCACCGCCCTTCATCCTCTATTGGTTCTTAAAGCGGTTATTGATTTTTTTTCATACAACTTGCAAGTCATGTATAAACTAATGGAATTTAGTGTAAGAAAATGGAAATTCACTATTTAGTTTGGTACTCCTACGGAATTTAGTTTTGGTAGTAAGTAAACAACCCCCTCGTCTGGATTTGAAGGGTTCGAGAGCCAAAACTCTACTATCAAGAGATAATCCAGCGTGAATATTAAATGCATCAAAATGTAGCCCGTCACTGTGTGAAGAAGCAGTTTGCACATAAATATCATACTAGGCTGCCACGTGGATTAGTTGGGGTCGCATACAAGGATTCCTTTTATAGATAAATAAATAGACATGCCATCTTGGACTTATCAAATATACTCCTATGGTAAGTCAATGGAAAAGATATCGAGCGAACGTTCACGAGGAATCAATTCCCAGATAACGCCCTACGGACCATACGATCTTAATCCAACGATGACAATTCTTTTTTTAAGAAATGCACCGATAAGGAAAGAAATGCCATGACATTTATAAGAACTGTCTCGCTCCTGCACATACAAATGCCACTTCAGGCGTTCGTAAAATGCCAATCTAGCTGACGAGCGTTCGTCAGCTAGGAGCGTCAATGCACGAGGGCTGACCAAATATTGGTTGTACTAGCAAAAGGGCCCGTGCGTTGCAACGGGAGAAAAAAACATCATCTTTAATGGCGATGACCACATTATGTTCGTATCTCATCGCATGATTTCAAAAATTTGTTCACAAATGCAAGAAAATATTATTTTCTTTAATTTTGTTCACAATTCACAACTTGAAACAATGTTCATATTTTTAAAAAAATATCATGGTTGTCAAAAAACTTGGTAACTCAATAATTATTCTGAATTTCAAGAAACATTTTTTTAAATACACTATAATATTCCGATCCACGCTCACAATTAATTCTTCAAAATTCACTCAGGTATATAATCAGAAAGACTTAGAAGCATTAGTATTTAACTGCATACATTCAATCATTCGTGAACAATTTTACAAATTTGGAAACATTTTTAAAATCGAGATTTTTTTACTATTTATAAACATTTTTTTAAAATTCCAAACTATATTTTATATTACGAATTGTTTTCAAGTATTTTCTTGTGAATTGGCGAATAATTCAATTTTTGAATTATCAAATAGTTTTTTAATTGCATTAAATAAATTGCTCAAAATGATGGACTTTTTTTGATTCACGAATGTTTTCTCTAAAATTACGATTTCTTTAATATGAAAACATTTTTACAGAAATCCCGAACAATTTTTGACTTCACAAACATTTTATGTTTTATCAAACAATTATGTAAATATAATTTTTTGAATTGCGAAAGTTTTTTTGATTTATTTGAATTATAAAAAATAAAAAGAAACATATAAATAATAATTAAAAAACTAAAAAAAAAGGCCCCCGCCCATGCGCTGGCCCAAATGGGTGTGTTGTTTATTTTCCAGCGAGTAGAGTGTAGTATAGTTGGTCCCTATGTTTTGGCCGGCCCATGCCAGGATTCCTGCAAAACGTTTTCTATAATTTATCGGTGTCATTGGTGAGTAATATTAGACAATTTTGGAGGCAATTTTAATGACGTACCACAAAGGCAATATGAGTTTTATTAATACTAGCAAAAAAGTCTGTGCGTTGCAACGGAAGAGAAAATAACACACGCTCTGAACGCAATATATTTCCACATGGCATCACATTTGTGTTGCCAACGATGGCCTCAGTGCTGACACAACGAAAACGCGTTTGAATGTACAATCACTCGGAATAAGATAAGAAATATGTTGTTTCTCTTCATGAGATTTTCCAAAGGTGTGCATGTGTGGTTAACGATGTTTTCCTTCCTCTTAATTTGGTTTTAATTTAATGGATATTTATTGCAATTCGTATGGTCGCCGTAAAGAGAGAAAAAAGGACCGTGCACTACAAATTAAGTTTGCATCAAAAATAATATTCAAGAAGTATTCAACAGCTAAAAATAACATCGTATTTAGATTCCACACATTTTTTCAATCAAATTTCATATATAACATGTTAAAATCGGAGTTACGGTTTAAAAGATATGAATAATTTTGTTTTAGATAAAATGTGGATTGATTAACTGAAAAGTCAGGGGGGGTTTTGTTAAAACAAAAAAAAGTGTTTCGGCTGACTTAAATAGGGACGACGAGTTGATTACCTGAAACATCAGGGAGTTATCTGAAAAATGCAAAAAAACGGTTCGGCTGTGACTAAAAGATGGACTGCGGGTTGATTATCTAAAACTGTGAGGGCTTTTCTGCAAAATGACAGAAAACGGTTCGTTGTGACTTAAAATTGGACTGCGGGTTAATTACCTAAAATTGTGAGGGCTTTTCTACAAAATAACCGACGACGGATGACAGAAGCGCTGCGCGCTTTATTATTAGAGGAGACTAGCAAAAGGGCCCGTGCGCTCAACAGTAGAAAAAACCCACCATCTTGAATGGCGATGACCACATTACGTTCATATCTCATCGCACGGTTTTAAAATTTTGTTCACAAATGCAAGTTTTTTTTTCACAATTCACAAGTTGAAACAATGTTCGTATTTTTTAAAAAATATCATGATTGTCAAAATACTTGGTAACTCAAAGAATTATTCTGAATTTCAAGAAACATTTTTTAAAATATACTATAATATTCCGATGCACCCTCACAATTAATTATTCAAAACTACCTCAGTTTATATTATCTCAAAGACTCAGAAGCATTACTATTGAACTGCAATCATTCAATCATTCGTGAACATTTTTACAAATTTGGAAGCATTTTTAAAATTGTGAACATTTTTCACTATTTGTAAACATTTTTTAAAATTCCAAACAATATTTTATATTATGAATTGTTTTCATGTATTTTGTTGTGAATTGGCGAATAATTCATTTTTTGAATTATCAAATATTTTTTAATTGCACTAAAGAAATTGCTCAAAATGATGGACTTTTTTTTATTCATGAATATTTTCTCCAAAATTACAATTTTTTTAATATGCAAACATTTTTACAAAAATCCCAAACAATTTTTGAATTCGCAAACATTTTATGTTTGTCAAGCGTTTATGTAAATATATTTTTTTGAATTTAGAAAGTTTTTTTGATTTATTTGAATTAGAAAAAATAAAAAGGTACAGATAAATAATAATTAAAAACTAAAAAACAGCCCCCGCCCATGGGCTGGCCCAAATGGGCTGGTCTCTATGCTTGGGCCGGCTCATGCGAGGATTCCATGTAAAATGTTTTTTATAACTTATAGGTGCCATTGGTGAACCTAGTGAAAGCTTGAAGATCACTAAACGAGCTTTTCACACGCGTGGGCCTTTCACTACTAGCTCTCATTATAATGTTGAACCTATTGTTTTTTATAGTTCGCACGCCTGAGCTTTTCACTACTACCTCTCAGTTTAAATACTACTACTATCTTAAACTAAGTAACAACGTTGGAACAACGTGAGCAACCCAGCTTCTTCTAAATATGAGGAATGTCCAAGGAAATAAATTATTTAGTTTACACTGCAAGTAGCTGAAGTCTGAAAAAGATAATGTTCAAAGTTCAACAAAACCTGATTGCCTACAATCGTGACATGACCTGGTATTAAATTATTTGAAGCAGACATAATAGATGCCCTTTCCATGTGGTTTTCGTCCTGCGTACGTACCTTGGTTAACAGTTGGGCAACTTTATTCTCCTGTATGAATTGGTGGAACTCCCTGCCCTCGCGAGGTCTTCCCCCAAAAAGCTGAATCACCTTCAGTCGAGGAGGCCTCCCACTGCTCATGGGCCATTCTCAGTATTTCCTCCCACTATTACAACTGTCCATGGACTATTCTCAGTATTTCTTCTCACTGATACAACGAACATGACAGGAAAGGTCAGACTGAACTGCTGACACTTGTTGTAGACACCCAAAACAAAGGACCACCAGCAAACCAAAGCGTCTCGGCCTGGGATGTGATTCAGCGATGCAACTCGACTCAATGCAAAGCAGGTCACCCTACACTATAGGCCACAAGCTCGCTCGAGAGCAAGAAGAAGTGAATGATCATCAATTTCGGTGGGCAGTTAAGGATCTGATACATCTGAAGTAAATGCATATGAAGAAGATGAATGATCACCAATTTCAGTGGGCTCCTTACGCTCACGAACAATTCCTGGTACCCCCTTCCACTTCCATGTCTTCGGTGTAAATGGTTTAAATTCTGTTAGTGCACATATCACAAATGATGTTAGAAAAACTCGTACAAAGTAACGTTACATGAAAAATTATACTCCCTTCGTTTTTATTTACTTCGCATATTAGCTTTGGTCAAAGTAAAATTTTGTAAACTTTGACAAAGTTAGTAAACAAAAATATTAACATATACAATACCATCAGATCTATTATTGAGTGTACTTTCACATCATATAAATTTATTACGGTAAATATTTATATTGTTTACTATAAATTTGGTCAAACTTTATGAAGTTTGACTTTAGTCAACCCTAATATGCAGAGTAAATAAAATTATAAAAATGGAGGGAGTACCATATGATATTCAAATAATGGAAAACCAACTTGTAAATGTGATTGGAATGGATGACTGCATTTGTTGGGTAAATGTGGCAAAGATAGAAAGAGGTGCATACCTTCACAACAGGCATCCGGTTCTTTGTCGTCGATGCTGCCGAGTTGCTGCAGCACGCATCTTGGGAGCTTCTTTAAATCAGGACAACATGTAACTGTAAGCCACTTTAGAGACCCGTATGCTTGCTGCTCATTCGGCAGTGATGCCAAGGTTCTGCATTTATCGAGCAAAAGGGATTCCAACGATGGGGGGTGCTCTCCCGACAGAGACTCCAAGCCGAGGAGCACGAGTCCATATCGATGAAGGGTTGGATGCGGCTCAGTAAGCATTGGCGAGGCACTGTCGTGGAGGTCGAGCGGTGGCTGAAGAGTGATGGATCCGATGTCCCGTCGGATGTATGCATAGTGGTGGAGGTCGGATCCCATCGGAAGGGAGGATACAAGGTCAACGGTGGATGGATCTGCGTGGAGGCCGCGACCATCCCGGAGATGTGTGCATAGGAGGATCGGGAGGTTGCGGCCGCCAGGGCGTCCATGGGGAACGGGCGGCGTCTCACGTGGGAGGGTAAGAGGGGTGCACTACAGGAATCGACTTCTTTGCCGTCTGCCATCACAGACGGCAAAGACTAAATCCCGGACGACAAAGACATTACCACAAACGGCAAAGATTCTCACGGCCGGCAAAATTTCTGCGTCAGCCTACGACGGCATCGTACCTTCTTTGTCGTCTGTCCCCCCAAAGCGGACGACAAAGCTCTTTGCCGTTAGCTTTCCATAGGAGCTGTCGGCAAAGTGCTCGAGACGGCAGCCGACAGGCGTTGCCTCCGTTAGGGGTTAACGGAGGCTTTGCCGTCTGCCTCCCCCTTATTCTTTGCCGTCTGCTTCCCCCTTATTCTTTGCCGTCCTCCTCCTCCTCCTCCCCCTCCTCCACTCTTTGCCGTCTGCCTCCCCCTTATTCTTTGCCGTATGCCTCCTCCTCCTCCCCCCCTCCACTCTTTGTCGTCTGCCTCCTCCTCCCCCCCTCTGTGCCCTCTTCTTTGCCATCAGCCCACCCTGGAGGCAGCCGGCAAAGAGCCTATATAGACACCCCAGGATGCACAGCTGGGTGCCATGTGGCACCTTTGCCATCTGCCAGCTGATGGCACAGGTCTTTGCCATCAGCTGGCACACGACAAAGAGCCCATATAGTACATGTTTTTTTTTATTTTATATTATTTCATAGCACACGCACACACACACACACACACACACACACACATATATATATATATATATATATTTGACAGCACATTTATATAATTCACCACACATATATGATATATAGTTCACCACACATATACTTGCCAACACACATATATAATTCACCACACATATATGATATACATATAAATGAATGTACATCCCCATATGTCGAAGGAACCAACATACAAAGTATTGCACTGTTTATCCATATATACATATAGTTCGACATTGTTCATCAACTCAAATGAAAACTAGATGATATACATATAAACTTCATCCATCGACATTGTTCAACTCCATGAATGCCAGCTTCCATGCATGTAGTATATCCAATCTGCAAAAATGTGAATAAGAAAGTCAGAAGAAGAACAAAATATGATGTTTATGAGCTAATTATGTCATTTTAGTGGGAAACAAGCTAAGAATATAATATTCATGAGCTAACCAATGTTCTTATGCCATTTTTAGCTTATTATGGCATTTTGGAGCTAAATGGGTTCATTATGTCATTGTTGGGGAAACTAAAGCAAGGATAATATGAAAGAGGAGAAGAAAGAAGAGGAGGAGGAGAAGAAGAAGAAATCAAGAAGAAGGAGGAGAAGGAGGAGAAGGAGGAGGAGGAGAAGGACTAGAAGGTCCTTGGCCTTCTCCTCCTCCTCCTCCTCCTTATCCTTCTTCTCTTCTTCTTCTTTTTCTTCTTCTTTCTTTTCATTTTTCCTATATCTTCTCCTCTTCTCCTCTTGTTGGAGCTAAATTACCTAATTATGTCTTTTTGGAGCTATATGGGCTAATTATGTCATTTTAAAGGAAAACAAGCTAAGAATATAATATTCATGAGCTAACTAAGGTTCTTATACCATTTTTAGCTTATTATGGCATTTTGGAGCTAAATGGGTTCATTATGTCATTGTTGGGGAAATTAAAGCAAGGATAATATGAAAGAGGAGAAGAAAGAGGAGGAGGATGAGAAGAAGAAGAAATCAAGAAGAAGGAGGAGGAGAAGGACTAGAAGGTCCTTGGCCTTCTCCTCCTCCTCCTCCTCCTCCTCCTCCTTCTCCTTCTTCTCTTATTCTTCTTCTTCTTCTTCTTATTTATTTTCATTTTTCCTATTTCTTCTCCTCTTCTCCTCTTGTTGGAGCTAAATTACCTAATTATGTCTTTTTGGAGCTAAATGGGTTAATTATCCCATTTTAGAGGAAAACAAGCTAAGAATATAATATTCATGAGCTAACCAAGGTTCTTATGCCATTTTGAGGTTATTATGGCATTTTGGAGCTAAATGGGCTAATTATGTCATTGTTGGGGGAAATTAAAGCAAGGATAATATGAAAGAGGAGAAGAAAGAGGAGGAGGAGGAGAAGAAGAATAAATCAAGAAGGAGGAGGAGAAGGAGGAGGAGGAGAAGGACTAGAAGGTCCTTGGCCTTCTCCTTCTCCTCCTCCTTCTCCTTCTTCTCTTCTTCTTCTTCTTCTTCTTCTTCTTCTTCTTTCTTTTCATTTTTACTATTTCTTCTCCTCTTCTCCTCTTGTTGGAGCTAACTTACCTAATTATTCTTTTTGGAACTAAATGGGCTAATTATCCCATTTTAGAGGAAAACAAGCTAAGTATATAATATTCATGAGCTAAACAAGGTTCTTATGCCATTTTGAGCTTATTATGGCATTTTGGAGCTAAATGGGTTAATTATGTCATTGTTGGGGAAATTAAAGCAAGGATAATATGAAAGAGGAGAAGAAAGAGGAGGAGGAGGAGAATAAGAAGAAATCAAGAAGCAGGAGGATAAGGAGGAGAAGGAGGAGGAGGAGAAGGACTAGAAGGTCCTTGGCCTTCTCCTCCTTCTCCTCCTTCTCCTCCTCCTTCTCCTTCTTCTCTTCTTCTTCTTCTTCTTCTTCTTTCTTTTCATTTTTCCTATTTCTTCTCCTCTTCTCCTCTTGTTGGAGATAAATTACCTAATTATGTATTTTTGGAGCTAAATGGTCTAATTATCCCATTTTAGAGGAAAACAAGCTAAGTATATAATATTCATGAGCTAACCAAGGTTCTTATGCCATTTTGAGCTTATTATGGCATTTTGGAGCTAAATGTGCTAATTATGTCATTGTTGGGGAAATTAAAGCAAGGATAATATGAAAGAGGAGAAGAAAGAGGAGGAGGAGGAGAAGAAGAAGAAATCAAGAAGCAGGAGGAGAAGGAGGAGAATGAGGAGGAGGAGAAGGACTAGAAGGTCCTTGGCCTTCTCCTCCTCCTTCTCCTCCTCCTTCTCCTTCTTCTTCTCTTCTTCTTCTTATTATTCTTCTTCTTCTTTCTTTTCATTTTTCCTATTTCTTCTCCTCTTGTTGGAGCTAAATTACCTAATTATGTCTTTTTGGAGCTAAATGGGCTAATTATCCCATTTTAGAGGAAAACAAGCTAAATATATAATATTCATGAGCTGCCAAAGGTTCTTGTGCCATTTTGAGATTATTATGGCATTTTGGAGCTAAATGGGCTAATTATGTCATTGTTGGGGAAATTAAAGCAAGGATAATATGAAAGAGGAGAAGAAAGAGGAGGAGGAGGAGAAGAAGTAGAAATCAATAAGAAGGAGGAGAAGGAGGACAAGGAGGAGGAGGAGAAGGACTAGAAGGTCCTTGGCCTTCTCCTCCTTCTCCTCCTCCTTCTCCTTCTTCTTCTCGTCTTCTTCTTCTTCTTCTTCTTCTTCTTTCTTTTCATTTTTCCCATTTCTTCTCCTCTTCTCCTCTTGTTGGAGCTAAATTACCTAATCATGTCTTTTTGGAGCTAAATGGGCTAATTATGCCATTTTAGAGGAAAACAAGCTAAGTATATAATATTCATGAGCTAACCAAGGTTCTTATGCCATTTTGAGCTTATTATGGCATTTTGGAGCTAAATGGGCTAATTATGTCATTGTTGGGGAAATTAAAGTAAGGATAATATGAAAGAGGATAAGAAAGAGGAGGAGGAGGAGAACAAGAATAAATCAAGAAGAAGGAGGAGAAGGAGGAGAAGGACTAGAAGGTCCTTGGCCTTCTCCTCCTCCTTCTCCTTCTTCTCTTCTTCTTCTTCTTCTTCTTCTTCTTCTTCTTCTTCTTCTTCTTCTTTCTTTTCATTTTTCCTATTTCTTCTCCTCTTCTCCTCTTGTTGGAGCTAAATTACCTAATTATGTCTTTTTGGAGCTAAATGGGCTAATTATCGCACTTTAGAGGAAAACAAGCTAAGTATATAATATTCATGAGCTAACCAAGGTTCTTATGCTATTTTGAGCTTATTATGGCATTTTGGAGCTAAATGGGCTAATTATGTCATTGTTGGGGAAAGTAAAGCAAGGATAATATGAAAGAGGAGAAGAAAGAGGACGAGGGGGAGAACAAGAAGAAATCAAGAAGAAGGAGGAGAAGGAGAAGAAGGAGGAGGAGGAGAAGGACTAGAAGGTCCTTGGCCTTCTCCTCCTGCTCCTCCTCCTCCTTCTCCTTCTTCTCTTCTTCTTCTTCTTCTTCTTTCTTTTCATTTTTCCTATTTATTCTCCTCTTGTTGGATCTAAATTACCTAATTATGTCTTTTTGGAGCTAAATGGGCTAATTATCCTATTTTAGAGGAAAATAAGCTAAGTATATAATATTCATGAGCTAACCAAGGTTCTTATGCCATTTTGAGCTTATTATGGCATTTTGGAGCTAAATGGGCTAATTATGTCATTGTTGGGGAAATTAAAGCAAGGATAATATGAAAGAGGAGAAGAAAGAGGAGGAGTAGGAGAACAAGAATAAATCAAGAATAAGGAGGAGAAGGGGGAGAAGGAGGAGGAGGAGAAGGACTAGAAGGTCCTTGGCCTTCTCTTGCTTCTCCTCCTCCTCCTCCTTCTCCTTCTTCTCTTCTTCTTCTTCTTCTTCTTTATTTTCATTTTTCCTATTTCTTATCCTCTTGTTGGAGCTAAATTACCTAATTATGTCTTTTTGGAGCTAAATGGGCTAATTATCCCATTTTAGAGGAAAACAAGCTAACTATTTAATATTCATGAGCTAACCAAGGTTCTTATGCCATTTTGAGCTTATTATTGCATTTTGGAGCTAAATGGGCTAATTATGTCATTGTTGGGGAAATTAAAGCAAGGATAATATGAAAGAGGAGAAGAAAGAAGAGGAGGAGGAGAACAAGAAGAAATCAATAATAAGGAGGAGAAGGAGGAGGAGGAGGAGGAGGAGAAGGAGGAGAAGGCCAAGGGCCTTCTCCTCCTTCTCCTCCTCCTCCTCCTCCTCCTTCTCCTTCTTCTCTTCTTCTTCTTCTTCTTTCTTTTAATTTTTCCTATTTCTTCTCCTCTTGTTGGAGCTAAATTACCTAATTATATCTTTTTGGAGCTAAATGGGCTAATTATCCCATTTTAGAGGAAAACAAGCTAAGTATATAATATTCATGAGCTAACCAAGGTTCTTATGCCATTTTGAGCTTGTTATGGCATTTTGGAGCTAAATGGGCTAATTATGTCATTGTTTGGAAAATTAAAACAAGGATAATATGAAAGAGGAGAAGAAATAGGAGGAGGAGGAGGAAAAGAAGAAATCAATAATAAGGAGGAGAAGGAGGAGTAGGAGAAGGACTAGAAGGTCCTTGGCGTTCTCCTCCTTCTCCTCCTCCTTCTCCTTCTTCTCTTCTTCTTCTTCTTCTTCTTTCTTTTCATTTGTCCTATTTCTTCTCCTCTTCTCCTCTTGTTGGAGCTAAATTACCTAATTATGTCTTTTTGGAGCTAAATGGGCTAATTATCCCATTTTAGAGGAAAACATACCACACATGATTTGGCTAATGTGAAAAAAAACTTACCACAAAACGCTCGTACAGGGCCCGTTGACCCGCCTCATTCCGGGACCTCTCCTCCTCAATCAATCGTGCCGTGGTCTGGTCCCTCTCATCAAGAGCAGCCTGACTTGCCAATCTCTCTTTCTCAAGAGCAGCCTCAAGAGCAGCCTGGCTTGCCAATCTCTCTTTCTCAAGAGCAGCCTGGTTTGCCAATCTCTCTTTCTGAAGAGCAGCCTGAAACACCATTCCTCGTTACCACAGTAATGATCTATGGTGACACACATAATGAAATGGATGAAAGTGTCCTTAGTCCGTACAAGTAACCTCGATGGCAAGTTCGACTGGCCGTGGACGACTCATTATCTCAGGACAGCTGCTCGACTGGCGCGCTTGATCTCCGGGAGAGTGAGTGGACAACGTATTATCCCATCTCCAATGGCTATCGAGCCATGGGGCCTCCCGCCACCAGATATCATCACCAGCTCTGGATCCGAAGGTTCCTGGCTAGGGTTAAAGTCATCCCCTTTCGTAGCCTTCCCCGCGTCCCTCTATGCCACGAGCTTCTGGTGGGATGATATGTTGGTGAAGTTATTGGGATCATCTAGGTCAGACTCAGAGAATGCCTTCGCCTTCTTGTACGAGGCAGTATGGGCCATGCCATAAAGGTCGTACAAGTGTGGCATCTCCGTCTTATTATGATGCGCCTAAAAGAGAGGAACAAAATATTAGCATCAAGAATGAATTGCATGAATCATGAAGCAAATCACATACCCAGTTTCGTCCAAATTGAAGTAAGTTGGCGCTGCCTTGATGGTGTGGCACACCAACCATTTGGCTACGCCGATCCTTCGCATTCTCGTGGACGGCTCGCCAGCTGCCTGTGCACCACTCATCAACCAACGCCTCCCAACAATCCATCTTATACGCACACCATCTCGGGGGCACCTGTAAGTTATTAGAAAGAATTTTCAACGCTACGCCTATGAATGAAATCAAGAAAACTACGTAGAAGGACCTAAGAATAGGTAATTACCTTCATGTATTGCTCCTTCTTCAGAAACTTTCTGCGGCAATCCTTCTTCTGCTTCTTAATACCACGCGTGGCGTAGTAATCTCGAATAGCCTGCGGCCGAGCCTCGTGGCGCAAGTTCTGTAGTAACCGCCTACACTCGGCCTCGAGAACCCTGGCCGCCTCCTCCTCATATCCATCCTCACACCTATAGAAGGTCTGCAATCAAACGTGAAAACACCGATTAGTACAATAATTAGCTATATTGTTAATTTTAGATTCTGTAAAAGGATAATTTACCCAAAAGCTCTTGATCACCATCTCGGCCCTCGTGTGGCACAAGACACCATCTATAATCTCCTCCGGCAGGGCCTGCGCAGCCTGGTAGTGCTCCTAGGAAAATGCTAGTGTAGGAACCTGACCCTCACCAGGCAACGTGACAAACCCCGGGAAATTTGTCCGGCAAAGCACACCAAGGACGGAGTTCGGCGTGCAGACTCCAAGAGGGTGTACCCATCCCCTGCAGTATGATAAGGTCAACGCATTAGATATTTGAACAAACTTGAAGGCAAAAGCTAAAAAAAGAGTAAATGTACTTACCTATCTCCTACAGGTTTAATCACCGGCCTCTGCTCGCGGGTAGCCGGCGCGACCGGGAGACGTGTACTACCACGCTTGTACACGGTGGCCCCGTCCACATGCACATCGCCCTCACTATCCGTAAGCTCATCCCTGCCATCCCCGCCCCCTGAGCCACCCGGACCCTCGGTCCAATCCGGCAACTCGATACGATCCGGCCAGGTCTCCCATCCGGGCCTCTCCACGTAGGGTGAAGCCTCCGGAACCATAGTGTCCTCCGGCTGCTCCTGGGTCGAATGCACCTCGACCCGAGGCTGCTCCTGGACCGGAGTCTCATGGGACGAATGCCCGTCAACAACAGGCTCTTGGAACAGAGTCCCCGTAGCCTCCTCCGCAAACGGGTCGACCATAGTAGTCCTATGCTCGGGTGAATGAGCTGGTGGTGGTGGCGAGGATGGCTCAACAGTCCTCCTGGATCTTCCGCGGCCACCACCTCTCCCTGTACCCTTCCCCTTCTTCCCTACTCGACCAGCACCTCTCCCAGTGGGCAATGCCGCCGATGAAGAAGAACCCACGGGTGGTGTCGACAGACTGTCTGCCAAGGCTCTACGGAGAGATAGGGGTGGAAGGGAAGTACCACCCCTCGTGCGGGGCGCCTGGGAAGAACCCGTCGAGCGATCTCGACCAGCGCCCACCATCTTTCCACACCTGGTGACCTGCCATGATAAAGATTAAAAGAAATTAGTACAACATAAAAAATTGAATAACTGACATGAATAATAAAGATTAAAAAATATATAATTTAAGTTGTGAATCTTACAAACTAATAATCATCATCATCAATAAATGCATCATCATCATCACTATCACGCATGTCTTCATGAATGACGTGCTCGTCGGGTTCAACGGCGTGAAGTTGTGAAAGGCCTTCCTTTAATCGTTGAAGCATTGACAGGTCATCCGCATCAATAACCTCTACGAGTTCCAGGTCTTCTGGTTCCGACTCAGGGCTGGAGTCGGATTCATTGTCGCTGTCTACTTCCATGTTCTTGGGTGAAGCACGGCGGTTCTTGAAATGTTTCTTGGAAAGACGTGTTTCTTGGAAGAATTCTCCATCATATGTGTCTGAGTTAATGTGAGGTTCATAATCCTGTTCATTTGGGAGAGGTGGTCTGACATATGGCGGCACTTCATAAACAACATACCAACCTTCCAGATTCTTATCCGTTTGGCATGCCCATGGTAGATAGAAAACTTGGGTCGCCTGTTGAGCCATAATATAGACATCGGGAACATCTAAATGGGTGTTTGGATTGATTTCGACTAGTCCTATATGTTCATGAGTCCTTCTAGTCTTCTTCGGCTGGAACCAATAACATTTGAAGACTACGACGTTCGGTGGGTTTTCACCATAGAATTGAAGTTCATAAATTGCTTCAACTCTTCCATAATACTCGATAACACCTTCGCCGATAGCAGAGACACCACAATTTGTAGATTTCCGGTCGGGCATAGATAGCTCTTTGCCAAAGGTACGAAAGAGATACCCGTTGATGTTGTATTTCTCAAATGAACGGACCTTATAGTCAAAACCATTAGCGACTTATCTCAATTCGGCGTCCATAGACTCTGAATTAGCCTACAAGTTTAATACGAAACGATTGTTGCATTAGCCGCAAGTTAGACCAAGAATGAAATGGTCCATTATTGATAATTACCGTTTGTTTGAACCAAGAGATGAAACCGGGATAGCCGCCTCCTGTCTTTGACAGAAGCTCATACTCTTCGACGGAATCATTTTCGATCACCGCTCCATCCGAGAATTTGGCGACGTAACGGCTGTTTGAAATATCCGGGAATAAGAGCAGTTCAAATGAATTAGAAGTTATGGGAAAATGCGCCGAGAACTCACTCGATGTACGGCCGCACTTCTGTTAGGTTGTTGACGATATACAACGAAATGTTACGCCATTCTTCGACATCCAACGTTATTGGTTTCGAAGCACCAGCTGGTGAGAGCTTCCCTTTGAATAGGTTGAGGTTGGACCCACCTTTTTTAGGGTCTGCATCATTGTGCCGAGGCTTCGGATTATGCAAATGATGATTTTTGGCTTCGTAGTGTGCTGTCACAAAGTTTGCCACCTCCTCAGTAATGAATGCCTCAGCCATCGATGCTTCAATTCTACGCTTATTTTTATATTTAGCTCGAAGGGTCTTCTGCATCCTCTCAGTTGCATAGCACCAACGATCTTGCACGGGCCCACCCAATCTTGCCTCGGTCGGTAGATGTAAAGTCAAATGCTGCATTGGATTAAAGAAGCCCGGTAGAAAGATCTTCTCTAACTTGCACAACAACTCCGGTGCAAACTCCTCCATGTCTTCTACCACGCCAGGCGAAAATTCTTTCGCACAAAGAACACGGAATAAATAGCTCAGCTCCGCCAGTACTAGCCATTCATCCTCAGGAATAAAGCCACGTAACATCACCGGCATTACCCGCTCTAGCCATATGTGCCAATCATGACTCTTGAGACCAAAGATTTTTAATTTTTCAAGACTCGCTCCCCTCTTTAGATTCGCTGCATACCAATCGGGGAACATCAAGTGCATTTTGACCCACAAGATAATTTCCCTCATAGCTGGCCTTCCAAGATTGAACCAGGCCTTTGGCTTCGACCACTTCTGCTTTCCTTTGCCTTCTCGCATGTTTTGTAACGGTCTATGACATAGTGTCTCTTGATCGACTCTAGCCTTAATATTATCCTTTGTCTTCCCATCTATGTCGAACAATGTACCAAAAATAGCCTCTCCGATATTATTTTCAGTGTGCATCATGTCGATATTGTGTGGAAGAAGGAGGTCTTTGAAGTAAGGCAGATCCCAGAAGCATGGCTTGTGAGTCCAGGCGTGTTTTGAATTATACCCCTTGAAATACCCTGGACGCTCTGGATCAGGCTCGAGGGCGTTTAACTGATCCAGGATCTGTTGGCCTGTGAACGCAGGTGGTGCCAAGTTTTTGACAACTTTACCTTTGGTAAAGTTCTTCTTGTCTTTTCTGAACTGATGGTCAGGATCTAGGAACTATCTATGCAAGTCAAAGCAAGAATACTTCCGACCCTCCTGCAACCAATGAAACTGAAGAGCTGCCTTGCATTGGGGGCACGGGAACCTTCCATGCACACACCATCTAGAGAATAGCGCATACGTTGGCAAGTCATGCATAGAGTACATGTACCACACATGCATTTTGAAGTTTTCTTTTCTAGCGGCATCGTATGTCTTGACCCCATTATCCCAAGCTTCTTCCAATTCATCCTTAAGCGGTTGCAGGTACACATTCATATTCTTCCCCGGATAATTGGGCCCTGGAATTATCAACATCAGAAATATGTTCTTTCTTTGCATAATCTGCCCAGGGGGGGGAGATTGAGTGGAATGACAAATACAGGCCAACAACTGTATTGGGTTGCCGTCATGCCGAAGGGATTAAAACCATCCGTGGCGGTGCATACTCGAGGATTCCTTGGATCTGCCGCTTTATCCTGATGCAATCCATCGAAATGTTTCCACGCTTCCCCATCCGATGTGTGTACCATCATCTTATTCCCATCTGCATCTAGTTCGGTTCTTTTGCCCAATTTGTGCCATGTCATCTGTCTGGCTGTCTCTTCGACCATGAAAATACGTTGAAGTCTTGGTACGATTGGCATATACCGAAGAACACTAACTGTGATTTTGGTCTGCCTCTTCTCACCCATACCGTTGTCTACCACAAGATACCTGCAAGACTCGCAATTGGGACAATAGTCCAAGTGTGCATACTCCTTCCTAAATAATACACATCCTTTCTCACATGCATCTATCTTCTCATAGGGCATCTTAAGTACACGAAGTATTTTGTCCGACTGGTACAGGTTTGCAGGCATGACATGGCCTTTGGGTAGGAAGCATCCAAATAGTGTCATCATCGCGTCGTAGCATTCTCTTCCCAAGTTGAACTGAGCCTTCAGAGCCATTACTTGCGCAATTGCATCCAGCTGATAGAGCTCAGTGTGCTCATGGAGAGGACGTTTTGAAGACTCCAACATTTCATAAAAGGCCTTTGCAGATTCCCCCATCTCATCTTCCGAATCCCGAGCATCATCAAAGTCTTGCACCATGTCTTCGATCCCGGTACCATGCTCGTCCGTGGGACGACGGACCACCTCAGCTCTTGTGCGTTGTATAGACTCACCATGAAATGTCCACACCGTATAATTAGTCTTAAAACCCCTCCTCTGCAGGTGTTTAATCATTACAGCCTCTGTCGTCTTTTTATAGTTGTCGCATCCAGGACAGGGGCAATAGTTTCTTTCCTGGCCATTTGTGAATGCGGCTTTTACAAATTCCTTTGTTTTTACAAACCATTCTTTCGTCATCTCTTTCTGACTAGGGTGACCGGTATACATCCACGCACGATCACTCATCTTGCGTAGCTACTAAAGACAGAAGAAATATATTTATATATAATTTAGCATTTATATTCATCGGTTAATCAGGTTCGCCATTTTTATTACGTCCAGGCAACCTACACGCTAATAGGTAAAGATAAGTCCTAATCCCACCCGAGTATGTGTAGATTGGGTTCGTTTTCCCATGCTCTGCTCCGGATCCAACGCAAAATTTCGGCAGCACCTCCCCATTGTTCTCCTGATACACGTCTCCGCAGTAAACAGAGAGGATGTGCATCCGGAGAACGAGAACAACAGGGAGGCATTGACGAAATTCTGCATCGGATCCAGAGCAGAGCATACGGGAAAACGAACCCAATCTACACATACTCGGGCTGTCCATGGATAATGTTGTACAATTCGAAAGGATGACGGTTATAAATATGCAAAGACATGCATATTTATATATGTCGCCCTTTCGAACGGGAGACACATACTGGTCACGCATACTCATGATTGAAGAAACCTATATATAGCTAGCAAGTTTCATCGGCACGAAGACCGGGACAGAGCAAATTAAGGGGGTAGGAGGAGAAGTCATTTGTGCTCACCAACGAACGTAGGGGCGGAGCTCGTCCAACGCACGTGGAGGTCGTCGAACAACTGCACATTGAAATTCACCCGATCAACACAAATATGATGTTTTTATAAGATAATCAAAAAATATGTGACCTAACTCTTATTTTCTTTTTTCTTTTTTCCTCTTATTCTTCTTCTTCTTCTTCTTCTTCTTCTTCTTCTTATTTTCTTTTTTCTTTTTTCCTCTTATTCTTCTTCTCCTTCTTCTTCTTTTCTTCTCTTCTTCTTCTTCTTCTTATTATTATTATTATTATTTTCTTTTTTCCTTTTATTCTTCTTCTCCTTCTTCCTCTTATTTTCTTCTTCTCTTCTTCTTCTTCTTATTCTTATTCTTATTCTTATTCTTATTCTTATTCTTATTTTCTTTTTCTTTTTCCCTCTTATTCTTCTTCTCCTTCTTCTTATTTTCTTCTTCTCTTCTTCTTCTTCTTCTTCTTCTTCTTATTTTCTTTTTTCCTCTTATTCTTCTCTTCCTCTCCTATTTTTCTTCTTCTTGTTGTTCTTCTCTCTTCTCCTTCCCTTCCTTTTCCTTCTTCTTCTTATTTTTTTTCTTCTCCTTTCTCCTCCTTCTTCTTCTCCTTTCTCCTTCTTCTTCTTATCCTTTCTCCTTCTTCTTCTTCTCCTTTCTCCTTCTTCTTCTTCTCCTTTCTCCTTCTTCTTCTTCTCCTTTTCTCCTTTACTAAACAGGAAACTAACCTAACTAAACCTAAACTAAAACTGAACCTAAACTAAACTAAAACTAAGCCAAAACCTGAGTAAAACATATAACTAATTAAACAAAAACTATTAAAAAAAGAAGAAAGAAAACTAACCGGGGGGAGGAGGGCCGCAGGGGGAGGAGGGCAACAGGGGGAGGAGGGGCACGGTGAGGGGCACGAGGAGGGCGGCGGCGGTGGGGTGTGGCGCTGGGGTGGGGGTGGTGTCGGTGGCGGCAGCGGTGGGGCAGGGAGGCCGGAGGAGGGCACGACGGCGATGGTGGTGTCGGGGGTGAGAGAGAGGGGTGTCGGAGTGGAGGAGGGGGCGCATGGGGGCGGTGGAGGAGGGTGCAGGGCGGCCGGGGAGGAGGAGGGGGCGCAGGGCGGCGGTGGAGGAGGGTGGAGGGCGGCCGGGGTGGAGGAGGGGGCGCAGGGCGGCGGTGGAGAGGGTGCAGGGCGGCCGGGGAGGAGGAGGGCGCAGGGCGGCGCACAGAGGCCGGAGGAGGGCGCGGCGGCGGTGGTGGTGTCGGGGGTGAGAGAGAGGGGAGTCGGGGTGGCCGTTAGGGGGAGAGAGAGGCACGTGGGGGTGGGGCTAACGGCCGTTAGGGGTGGCACCCTCTTTGCCGTCCACCTCCCGACGACAAAAGAGCATGCAGGCAGATGGCAAAGAAAGTGGCTGTTAGGGGGGAGAGAGGGGCTGCGGGGTGGGCCGCCCATGCTCTTTGCCGTCTGCCTGCATGCTCTTTGCCGTGAGCTGGCAGACGGCAAAGAGTTGGCTGATGGCAAATAGTACCTTTGGCATCAGCCTGATCTTTGCCGTCTGGTTTCTGGTAGCTGATGGCAAAGAGGGTCTTTGCCATCAGCCAGCAGACGGCAAAGAAGCAGCAGATGGCAAATAACTGTTTTCCAGTAGTGGTGGGTGTGTGCGTAGGGAGGATTGTTTCCTTCCGCCGGACTTCGCCGCCCCGCCGCCTGCACTGTTGCGTGCCGCCGCTGCCGCACTTCGCCGCTCCGCGCGCCTGCGCTGCCGCGCACCGCCGCCTCTAGCCTCAGCGGGATCCGACCCGGCTCGTCATGGATCCGGCCGCCCCACGCGCCCCTCGGCCTCGCCTCCACCTCTGACCACCGCCGCGACACTCGCGCGGCGCCGGAGCCGCCGTCGACGGACCGGCTTCCTCCTCAAATCGGATCCACCCCATCCCTGCACCGGTAGAGGACAGGGGCTTTTTTGAAAAAATAAAACGTTTTTTCCACTTAATGAAGGATCGTGGGTTGATTACGAAAAAACAGAGGGGTCATTTTGCATAAACGCCGCGACGGACGACAGAAGCGCTCCGCGTTTTATTATTAGGAGAGAGGATATATATCTCTCCCTAATAATAAAGCAGTTACTGTTTCTGTCGTATGTCGTGGTGGTTTTGCAAAAAAGTCCCTGAAGTTTTGTGTATTCAACCCACGCTCCCTTTTTAAGTGGAAAAAACGAAAAACGATTCGTTTAATTTGGTATATATAAAGTGCCACCTCAATTTCAGCACAGTCATCTACCTAGCCCAGTGGTCGACGCACCGACGGGTTGTTGCACCACTAGAGTAGACCTGAGTTCGACTCCGGCACCGGCCTGTGTATCCTTTCCTATTGCTTCTTTTTTCGTGTAAATTCAAATGCTTTTAAAACATTCATATCTTTTAAACCCTAACTCCAAATCTAACATGTTATATATGAAAATCACTAAGAAAAAAAGTGAAAGATTTCAAATATGCTATTATTTTGCATGTCACTTTCCTGTTTTTCCTTTCCAATTGCTTCATTTTTTGTGTAAATTCATATTCATATCTTTTAAATCCTAACTCCAAATCTAACATGTTATATATGAAAATCACTCAGAAAAAAGTGAAGATTTTAAATATGCTATTATTTTGCATGTTACTTTCTACAATAAAGTTTATTGTACAATATTAATTAATACCTTCTCTATATCGGTTATTTTGGAAATGCCTATTACACATGTTTCTTGTCCCATTTAACTTGACTAGATATAACAGTTTAATGCTCTCAGAAAAGATAGAGTTGACACTATAGCGGATGTTGATTCCTACTAGCTATGATATGCTAAAGGTTACAATATGTACATAGTCATCCTATTTTCCATCGTGCACAATAACGAATCAATATACAATGATGTATGCTAAACTGTTGATATGAGGTTTATGTAAACAAGTGAATTAATGTTGACCTTCATATTTATTTAAATCGTGCCCATAAAGACTTTTAAAAACACATTGAGTACACTAAAAAATCATGCAGTCATTACATTTTTATGTAACACATTATTTATCATTTTGTTTGTTGTCAAAGCATTTACAAATATCATCCAATATATATAAGGGGGTGTTTTTTTTCCGTTGCAACGCACGGGCATGTTTGCTAGTAAAGACTCCGTATCCAATATATATAAGTAAAGACTCCGTATCCAACAACAACGGAGTTTTCTAAAGCTACTTTTGAAAATATAAATGTCTCATCGCGCACGTTTGCAGTACTAGTTAGCATGCACGTGCAACACACGACTAATCGAATAATTTATAAATTGCTTTTTATATTAAATTTTAGTATATATATATATATATAGCTGCAAAAATATTGGAACACACACAATATACACATTACTTGCACTCAATTGAAAAATTGAAAACAAATGTATTCAGTGGAATAAGGGAAAAAATGTTTGGAGTAACATAAGACAAGGAGAAACATTGGGCTCACTTGAAGGTTGCAGCAAGCTGGAATGAATCCTAACTTCTTCACTTGATGCATCATATCTAGCTTCGATGTTTGAAAAAAAGGCTTAAAATACAGATAATCTGGCATTAGAACATGACACAAACTGATATTTCAAAGGAAATATATACAACCTGAGATCTTTTGGCACTTGCATATAAAGGTTGAGGTATCACCTGCAGAAACTCCAAAAAATCAAACAGAAATCCGTTGTGAGTAACTGCAAATCACAAAAAATATCAACAGTCCCAACATATATAACCAGTGAACGGAAACGGTAGTGTAAAATCATAATAATAGGTAGGTCCTTTGCTGAGCAACAAATCATAATAATCTGTTGACGTGAAATTAAAGCTTCTAGAGCTACCTCACAGGTGAAGAATTGTGGCTTCTTAATGGGGTATGTCAGTCTTGTGACATCCTCAACTTTTGCTACGGTAAGCATTGTAATTAAGCTACAATGATGACCATGATCAACAACAAATCATTTTGCTAAATTGGATATGATCAAGTTGAAATTCATATCTCTTTTCAAATTCCACGTAAAAAGCCACTTGAATTATATGAAAATAAAATAATTTTCCAAACAACATCGGAAAAATGTTGCACAATTGTGGAATAATCCAAAACAATTATTATTAAGGAAAACAACATCACCCTCGATGTTGGTGTGGACCGCACCATCAAAACAGAGTCATTTTTGCATTTAAAAGTGCTCTTAAATTCCATGGAAAAATCCAAACATATTCCAATGGGCCCAGTTATTTTTGTGGTCATTTAAAATACTGTAAGATATGTGTTGGACCATGTCACACATTTTTGCTATAGGGAATAGTTGCTGGAATTAAATAAAGCAGAAAATAATAAAAGAAAGCAGAAACAAAAAAAATAAGAGAAAATAATTGCTGGGTACACGTAAGAAAGTTCTTGTTTGCTTGTTTAACAGTAGTATAGAAGCAGCCAATTACTGCCAAGTGCTTGAGGCAGAAAAAGAGCCTCCAAAACACTTGATCCAATGTAAGAATGTAGGATGGTAACTACATCTTGCACGTATCATCTAGACAGAAAATATACATCTCTGATCTCCATCAATCAAGAGAATCAGAGGCTGAGCCGAATGCTCCGCGTACACATTGCCGAACAAACATAAACAAAGTACCATTAACATATCCTTTCACAGCACTGCATAACCGTCTTGGTGCCTATATCAGAATAATGATGGTTAGCAATTGTGAAGGTTGAAAGAGCAGAGGAGATTTTTCTAAGGAATGTTAGAACGAACCAGATGCCATCTTTTGCTTAATGGGGACGCAGAAACTTGAATCTCGTCTATGTCAGATAAAGGAGGTGACCTAAAGCAAAACACCTTCCTTTTGAGGTCATCCCGTTCACTTGACCTTATGTAGGAGCCTCTAGTTATGTTCCCATCCTTCCAAACATCCTTCAAGAAAAATAAGATTGGCTTCTTGCACATAGACTTCTGAATTTCCTTGGTGTCAAAATCGAATTCAGTTCTCTGACTCATCCTATTGAAAGCAATGTAAGTCCGCTTGGATCGTTCCAATTCAGGAGGAAGAAGAACACTGGGGTACACTTGAACAACATAACCCAAAGAGATGGCAAGTGTAAGCTTGTGCTTTTTATCATAACAAACTGAGCGCTGCAAGAAGCTCATGGGTTCTGTTTTCATAGCCTTCGTAAAAAGCTCCAAGCTCTCAAGAGAGTTCAATCCAGGATATATAGGATCCACAAACTCCACATGGTGGATACTGATGAAATGAGCGATTGGATGAGCAACCAATATACCATGGGCATTGCCTCTGATATCCCACTGATTACATGTCGGGACCCCGATCCTAAGCCATAGGAATCCAGCCTGTAACACATCGCATCCCTTTGTGGTCTCACGCACGGTTAACTCCACGGCTGCAGCCTTACCTTAGCCGGGACCGTTTGCGTCTTTTGACTCACGTATGCGAAGGTGTCGCTAGCAATCCAATGTCAAAGAACCCGGATCGACATGTCTAGTCATAAACCAAAGTGGCAGTACCGCACAAGGACAGGCATACATGACCCAACAAAGCAGGTGTCGGTCATCAGCGAATGTAGACGAGTCGTAGCAAGCTACAAGGACTCCATTACATCGCGTGACATTTCCCCAAAGGGGACAGACACAGCAGCTAAGAAGGACACATGCCGGTCAACCATTGTGTCCGGAGCAGTAGCGAACTACCAAGGCTCGTTGGATCACAAAGGGGCATTTCCTTGTAAGGAGTGCTACTAAAGTTCACGACTAAGTAATCGAACCCCATACATATCAAGTACGACACACGTACGCATGGCATACCGATATGTATAGATACATCGATGGCATCACAACATAACCATAAACATACAACCTTTATTTAAGAGGCTCGGAAGAGCCACACACATAATATTACACATTAAGGGTCTCACGACCCGTAATAGCAGTCATACAATTACAAGCCAGCGGAAGAGTTATAAACTGTCTGGGTACAGACAGGGCAACTAGAAGGCACATGGCCTGACTATACTACAGAGCCGACGTAGGGCCAGATTGTAGCTGGGACACCAGCTACTCGTCGTCGTCGATGTCTACGAAGAACCCTCCATTAGGGTCATTAGCAACCTCTGCAACATTTATTAAGCAAACATGAGTACGAAGGTACTCAGCAAGACTTTAGGATGACTAACTACTCATGCAAGGTATCAAAAGGTATTGTGGGGTTTCATGCGGAAAGCCAGCATTTGACTCGTGGCTGGACAACTTGCATTTTTAAATAATTTTGACAACTTGATTTCTCGCACACGAGTCCACTAACACCACAACAATACACTACCGTGGAATCATTCCGTCTCCGTACGGAAATGCCATCCACGACACTCCCGCTTATCTTGCCAATTTTATGAGTAGCCATTGAAGTTATCTATGAACAACATATGTCTCCAAGTAGTCCATATCCGCGGACGCGGCTATTCGAATAGATCATAACCCTGCAGGGGTGTACTTCGTCACACACGCTCTCGCCACTTATCGCCATGTGCACGTCATGCACCTCGGCAACCTTCAAGTGGAAGCCCAGCGAGGGAGTCGGCCACGACCGTTAACCACACTAGTACCTAGTCCAGGTTTATCGCCTATCTGAGAGTAACCCGTACGGAAGTCCGGCCGAGGTTTCCGCCACGGCCTCAAACGATGTGCGCAGGGTTCCCAAGCCCACCATCCGGGTGCCACTTGGTACACCGTGCCACTGCCTACCGCATCACGGTCCACCTCTCAGGTCAGCACCATGCACGGCCTCCAGCATTACTATAAACACCAGAAACTACTTGCAACTCCTGGACCGAGTACTACGCGATTAATAGGCCGAGCGGGGTCATATTTCAGGGCCCAGCATGTGGTAGTATCTAGTCTTGGATTACATACACGGAACTCAGTTCCTAAGGACGGTTCCAATGAAACAACCCGCCATGTACTCCTACACAGCCTTTCACCGGTACCTTTACCAAATCAAGTTCAACACACAACCTTTGCTCACCGAACACATTCCACATTTCTGTTCATCTCCCAGATGACAGACCATACACAACTCTAAGTATAGCATGCATAGCAGGATAAGGCACATCATAGCTCAAGCAACTACCAGGTATGCTAGGTTGCAAGGTTCGGCTATTTACTGTGACAAAGTTAGGTCATGCAAAGGAAGTGGGTTCAACTATCGTGGCAAAAGCAGTTGAAGCATTTGATCTTAATGCAATAAATAGGTGCAGGAGCAAGAACAGGGGATTTATCGGGATGATCAAAAGGGTTGCTTGCCTTGTTGCTCAGAGGAGGAACGATATCCGTCAGACGGATATTCGGTGGAATCCGGGGTTGCGGAGCCTACCGAAATAAATGGCAACATTCAATAACAATCATATGCAATCAAAATGATGCATGAGCATGGCATGAGAATGCAAGGTGATAAGTTATTATAATCAACATGTATTAGGTTTAGAGTTGATTTGAATCATATTCGGTATCACTTCAAACGGGGTATTCACGGTTACCGATTTAATTGATTCGACCTCATGCTCAGATCAACTTGATGTTAGCTTGCATGAGATGTCATGTTATGGTACTGATTTGTAACTAGGACAGTGTGTGATCATTGCAATCATAATGAAATTTGAATATTTTTGCAAATTCCATTTAAAAGTGATTATAAGAATTGAATTATTCCTTATTCCACAATTTATGGTTCTGTAACTTTTTCAAACATAGTTGAAAATAGCATAATCAGAATCCTTGAATTTTTCTGATACTTTTTCATATATAAATTATTTCCATTGGAGTTACAGATTAATTTCTATGATTTTTACAAGTTTTAGCAATTTCCTGGAATTAGTTTTATACTGGAAATTCTATTTATTGCATCAGACTGACGTCAGCAGGTCAGCCGACCTGTTCAGGTCAAATCTGACAGGGGGGACCCACTGGTCAGCCTCTCTGGGACTAATCCCGCGCTGACCAGTCCTAATTGGGGTTTGACTTGGCCTTGGGCCCACTTGTCAGCGAGTGATTAAGCCCCTAAGCTGCTGGGTTAGCTTTGCCACGTCGACCCCCACCGGAGGGTGGTCGCCGGCGACCAGGCCCGCGGCGGAGGGCTCGCCGGAGGCGACCTAAACGGCGCTGCACAACACCAATTCGAACGCGGTTTGCAGCTACGGCACGATGGCGAAGTGGCCGATCTGGCAGGGGCATCAGGGGAGGCTAGGGTCACCGGGAGAGGCGCCGGCGACGAGCCGGAGCGGCGGCCGAAGCTCGGCCTTCTATGAGAGACGGCTCTAGGGCACGGGGAGGGCAGCTGGAGGGCTCATCACGCTCCTGGAGGCTCCAGGAGCTCGAATCCTAGCTCGAGCGCGTGGATCAGACACCACAACGACGGCGACGACATGACCGGCGGCGAGAAGCTCTCGGCCTTGGTGGGGAACGAGGCTACGATGCACGGGAGAGCGTGGGGCGAGAGGGGAAACGACGACGAGCTGACGGCGGTTCCGATGGTGCTGTTGAGGGGCTCGGGGGTGCGCCGGAGGGAGTGAATCGACGGGAGAGGTCCGGCGGCCGGAGGTGGAAGACGACGGCGTTGGGGGCGATGCAGAGCTTGGGGAAGCTTCGGCTTCTGCAGAGATGACCAGGGCGACGAGGCGGAGCTAACGGACTACTCGGAGGATGGTTCCCATGGCTAGAGGTGCTGCGGCTCGAGCTCGAGCTCGGCTCCAATGGCGGCAGCAGGAGGGAGGGCAAGATCCGAGAGGAGAGGAAGAACGGTGCTGGGGAATGGATAGAGGAGACCCTGGGGAGCTTATCCCCGGCCTTGCCAGCGCGAGGCGGCGGCCAGGCAGGCGCACAGGTGCGTGGCCGCGCCGGAGGAGGCGGCGGCCACCTCCTGCTCCTACTGGCGCGAGGGAGGGGACGAGCCAGGGAGATGGGCCGGGCCAGGCTAGGCGACAGGTAAGGGTTTCCCATTTTTTTTTTCTGTTTTTGTTTTTCTGTTTTGCTAACTATTGTTTTGCTATTTATTTCAGCTCCAAAACAAAAAGTAAAAACTATTTTAGACCTCCTGAAATATTGTTATAACATTCCCAACCATTTCCAAAGTTTTCAACATTTTTGAAAATTTATAGTTTCTGATTTAAAATTTAAAATTTGAAACCAGTGGCTTTTGCATTAATTTAAAATGCTTAAAGTGTCAAGAAAATAGTTTTCTCCAATGCTCATTTACTTTCATGATTTATCAGAAAGTTTGAACATTTCTTGAGGCCATTTTGGGTTCATTGATTTTAACTAGTTTGAGAAATCCTTTATTTGAAATAGTGGCTAGGGTTTTGAGTTTATCCTTTGCCACTTTGTTGTTCTTGTTGAAAAAATCTTAGATGCAAATGCAAAGAAGACATGAGCACAAGGCTAACTTGCTTAAGGGTTAGAGATGTGACATTACAACATCAGAGAGAAAGTACATACATTAGGAGAGCAGGGAGGTTAGAGAGATGTATTCAAAATTCCAAATCCATAATACATAAATGAACTGGAAAATGAAAATATGTAGTCAAAGGTCGATGGCCCACACTAAGCAAAACAGCTTGATCAGTAATTGTCTCTTTCTCTAATGATGCACTGCTTATTCAACAGAGAGATGTACAAAGATAGTACCGTAAAAAAAGTAGACAAGCAAGCCCCCACCCCCGACGAGCCGCACGGCCTCGGCAGCAATGTGCGCGATCCGGAGCCCAGAAGGGTGGCCCGTCGGGTTGGTGTAGCGGAAGCGGGAGGTGTCCTCGGATACCCGGATCGGCGGGAGCGACGGCGACAGAGGCGTACGGGGAGGGGGAGGGGGAGGCGGAGGCGGACGGGGAGGGGGAGGGGGAGGCGGACGGGGAGGGGAGTTGGAGGCGGACGGGGAGGGGGAGGCGGAGGCGGAGGCGACGACGATGGTGCAGGACAGGGCGTGTGGCTGTCGTTAATTAAATTTCTGTAGTTGATTGTCTCGTTTTTTTTCCGGGGAGGTGCAACAGTTGTTCGCTGTAGGAGGAGGTGGCGCACGGTCAGCCTTTGTTAATTTGGTAACTGCACACCGTCGTGGTGCATGGATGGTGGAAGACCGTTAGATTGTAATTTGTTGACTAATTGTGTGGTGATGATTTGTGTTTGTTTTTTGTGGGGGTAATAGCTGTGTGTACTTACAGAAGTATAAGTATAGATAATGCCGAACGATACGTTGATCTTAATTGAACCTGACAATATCGGGTTTTTTTTTTTTCGAGTTGCTCAGAGTCGTGCCCTAGCGCGAATAGGTTCCTAGCCGCCGCCGACACTACTGCCGGCCCTCCGCCGCGGCGCGTCCAGCCGGCGGAATCCTCCGCTGCCCCGACGCCGGTACAGGATCCCAGCAGCGCCTCCCTCCGTCGAGCAGCCGCTCCCACCAGCAGCGTCACCCTCCCTGCACCAGCCGCTCCCGCCCAGCAACGCCGGCGACCAGTCCACAGGCAGGTAGCCAGCACTCCTTCGTCCTTCCTCATCCTTCCTTCCTCTTGCATCCTCCGTTTGTTCTTTTTTTTTTCTCTCTTCCTGATTTTTGGATTTGATGAGCGCTTGTTGTAGATTTGATACTGTGAGAATATAATGATGATTACTTATTGATGAGTGCCTGCTGCATTATTTTTCCAGTGCATGTTCAAGTTTACATGTGAAAGGACTTCGCCTGGTAGGCGTTTGTGATAATGCCGGTAGAGGCAAATGTTTACAAACTGTAGTTTGATTTTTTCTTTTTCAGATGAGTAAATGTTTCGGTTTGAACATGTTAATAGTGAAACATGCATCGACTGACGATATATGGAAAGGAAAAGATTAAGTTGTTTTATCTGCACCGTCTTGACCTGAGATCAAAACTTAGCAGTAACATGCAATTTGAGAGAGCAGGAGCTTTGTCTTGGTTATATACTGGCCGAAATTGGCTAACACATTAGTACTAGTGGTTTTGCTGGCATGATAGATGTCCCAAATCTTGTTTATGATTTGCTGATGATTTCTGTATGGTCAGATTCATGTACGTGTATTATTCTAGCGCGAGTTGGATGATTCAGTTTTGTATGTTCTAAGTCAAATTCATATTTGTATGTTCCTAATTCCAATTCATGGGCGTAGTATATATCATATGGAAGCAGTGCATAAGTCATATTTCACCCAAGTGCTAATATCTAAACCAACCCTTTGCTATGATTCTCTCCAAGAACAGGAGAGAGGTGTCTTGTGGTGATGGCCAATAGCAAGTATGAGTATGTGAAGAGGGAGTTCGAGTTCCAACGCCACCTCCCGGCCTCCAACTGGATCGTTGTCCGCATCGATGGCTGCCATTTCCACCGGTATAGTTCATCTCTTCCTCCTAAATGGGTAATACGGAAATACTTAATTTCCCACAGCCATGTTGAGTGATTGCTGCTTTCTACAATATTGGATAGTCTCTAAACGTTTACATTCTACTCACTTTCTAGCTATACACTGGCATGGTTACTACTGGTTAAGCAACTGCATCAACCATCTTAGCTATTAGTCTACCTCGTGTGCCAGTGTCTTTTTGTGAGGATTAACAACATGCAAAGAAGGTTTCATCATGCAAATATGGGGATAACTTTTGCTCCAGATTGCAAATCATTAAGTCTGGTTCGGTGGTAGATCATCCACCGTCGGATTTAAAGCGGTTCGTTGGATTGCAAGCACGCGAACAGGCTATCGCGGTGTATGTACGCGTTGTCATGCGTGGCCCCTTGCGCTATGGAGGAGCACTCTGCCGTGCTAAATCCTCCATTTTTTTCCTGGGTTGGTGCCTCACCACGGGGGCGCATGAGCTTCCTAGCCGGTGCTGACCACGGTAGTTACTCCCTGTAGGGGACCGCAGTTTTGCAATTTAGCTCGTATCACAAACGCTATAAATTTATCTGTTGTCCCGTTGAAACGCATGTGTATTTAGCTATAGTTTACATTTGTTTTTTCCAGTGTCCACTAATTTCAATTTTATTTTTGTTAGATTCTCGGAGTTGCATGCCTTTGAGAAACCAAATGACGAGAATGTTTTGAGATTGATGTACGCGTCGTCATGCATAGCCCCTCGCGCTGTGGAGGAGCACTCTGCCGTGCTACATCCTCCATTTTTTCCCTTGGTCGGTGCCTCACCACGGGGGTGCATGAGCTTCCTAGCCGGTGCTGACCACGGTAGTTACCCCTTGTAGGGGACCGAAGTTTTGCAATTTAGCTCGTATCACGAAAGCTATAAATTTATTTGTTGTCCCGTTGCAACACACGTGTATTTAGCTATAGTTTACATTTGTTCTTTCCAGTGTCCACTAATTTCAATTATATTTTTATTAGATTCTCGGAGTTGCATGCCTTTGAGAAACCAAATGACGAGAATGCTTTGAGATTGATGAACGCCTGTGCCACTCATATGCTCGAGAAATTCCCTGACATAGTGTTTGCTTATGGTGTTAGTGATGAATACAGGTATAACATCTTCTTATCAAAGTTAACTTATGAAATTGTTTGCAGATTTGACATAAAAAAGTATGTGCAAATGGTTTTGAATTGCACGGGCTCCATTCTTTATTTTTTATTGCATTTTGTTCATTCTTTGGATAATAATCTCTGCTTCTTATATTTCTGTTTATTTTGCAGTTTTGTTTTCAGAGAGAAAACCGAATTCTATAAAAGGCGGGAAAGGCACGTTATTTGATCTGTTCATTTCTTCACTTAGTATTTTAGGATACTGCCATACCCAAATATATTTGAGCAATTTAATCAAAAAACTCATCATGTTATTGACTTCTCTACCAATATATGCAGCAAAATTCTCTCCTTATGTGTTTCTTACTTCACATCTGTGTACGTGATGAAGTGGAAAGATTTCTTTCCAAATAATGATTTGAAGGAGCCTCCATATTTTGATGGGCGAGTTGTATGCTATCCAAACATAAATACTATTCGTGATTATTTGGCATGGAGGCAAGTGGACTGTAAGCTTCTTGAACTAAAATCACGTTTTTCTTAATAATAAGATACTTTATATTCTGTAATTATGTGTGTTGATGTCTTTGACAGTGAAATCATGTTGTGTATGTTATTTACCCTTTTAAAAAGTCTATACATCTTCAGCAACATTAACTAAATATAATAAATATAGTTTTTTTATGCGTCACGTCAATGAGATTTCTTGTCCGGTTGCTTGGCTACTTACTTATTTGATTTAATGGACGAAGATTAACATAGTTAATTATGTGTGTGTTTTTCAGGTCATATAAATAAGAGTGAATTTCACTTTTTACCCTGTAGTTGTACATTTATGACACATATTACCCCACTTAGTGGAAGTTTCATCGAAATATCAGATTTTGGAGACTATTAGCATGGTTTTCCCCAGTTTTGCATTTTCCTTGTTTATGTTAGATATGATCGGCATGTTGCATCAATGATTTGTAAAAAAGTCTGTAAATATCGAAGGGCATCATTGACGATCATGTCCAGACTTCTCTTGTCCATTTGTTCCATTCCTCGTCATCGACCACATATATTTGGACCCCGGGCGTCGTCTCACACTTGCATGATGGACACACATAAAAAAATGAGGATTCGAAGCTTCCAAAAGGGGTATTCTAGATGAATTTCCACACGGTGGGGTAATTAGTGTCACAAATGTACAACTACAGGGTAAAAAGTGGAATTCACTCTATAAATAATCAGTACAATGCATGCTTCTGGGCGTTGGTGAAGTCTGGAAAAACTGAAAAAGAGGCACATCAAGCATTGAAGGTCATCTAAATTATCTAGGGCTATACTTGTCTTTTGTAGCATTGGTATGAATCATTTTCGTTTTTTCGTGAACCGTCTATTTTCTTTTAGGGAACATTTTCTAAGGACAAGAACAAGTTGCTTTTGCAACAGTTTCAGGTCAACTATAATGATGAACCAGCTGTGTTTCGGAAAGGATCTAGTGTTTATCGAGATAAGGTAATGCTATCAAGCATTCATAAGTTCATCGTTATTTATGTTCCTGCTCAGTCTCAGTGAGGTATTTAGTATCTACTCCCTCCGTCCCATAATATAAGAGCGTTTTTTACACTAGTGTAGTGTCAAAAAACGCTCTTATGTTATGGGACTGAGGGAGTACATATTTTTTCTCAACATTTAGTTAAGTTCAACTAACCCAGTTAGGTGCACTTTGCATACTGAAAAAATTATACATATTATTGTAGGTCAAAACAGAAGACTATGGGAATCCCATAAAAAGAACCCGTGAGGCAATCACAGTATCAAATTTTGATCTCATAGGTCCTGAGTTCTGGGAAACCCATCAATACATTCTTGGAGAAGGTTAGTTGAATCATTCTAGTTTTAGGTATGCTTCCAGTCCAACTCTTATGAATTTTGGATATATGCAGCATCAGACTACCTGTGTGTTGGGGGGAAAGAAAAATATGGATATGAGTATGTGAAGAAGTTCGACAACATCCATAAGCTTCCATGTTCTAATTGGACCATTGTTCGTATTAGCGCCTGCCAATTTGATCAGTGAGGACTTCTAGTTTCCTATTTATTTAAACACACACGGCAATACCATTTAGATAATTATATCTTCTTATCAACATGGAGAATTATTTTTTCCCCCAGATTCTCACTGATCCATTCATTTGACAAGCCAAATGATGAGACTGCTTTAAGGCTGATGAACGCTTGTGCTTCACTGATGATGGAGCAATTTCCTGATATTATCTTTGGCTATGGTTTTGACAATGAGTACAGGTATGATCTACGTCTTGAGAATAGCTGTGTTTGCATGGAGAAGACTGCAAAAAAGACAGATAAAAACAAAATATGTGTTTTCCGCATGGCACAATTTTGCCTCTTTTCATCAATAATAGTAATTTGAATTGAATATGTTGGCAATATAAGGGATCATGTTGAAGCTGTAAGTGAAGCGACCAGCAAAGCTTAAATGCGGCACACTTCAGTTTATACAGGCTTTCTTATAAGTGATTATTTTTAGTGATTTGTTATCGTTGCAGCTTTGTGTTCCAGGAGAAGACTGAATTGTACCAAAGAGATGAGAGGTAGTTACTTGTTTTATGAATTCCTACAGTACATGCTGGTCAAGCCTTTGATCAAATATGCAACTTGTTTTGCAGATTAATCATTTCTTCATGTTTATCATGTTTCACTTCCTTTTACATGATGAAGTGGAAAGAATATTTCCCCAGTAAAGAACTAGTGCAGCCACCACACTTCCAAGTAGAAGTTTTCTGTAACCTAGAACCAAGGATCGTTTGTGATTATTTGTCCCAGAGGCAATCAGAATGTGAGTTATTCCTCCCTCCTAAAGACCATATCTTTAACTAATCAGAAATATTTATGAACTTGTCGATGGTAGTACAGTATGTAATATCTGAATTCATCTGCAGCAGTATGAATGCATTAAATTTGGTGCTTATATACCTCTATACAGTGGCGTATCTAGCGTGATAGTAGAGGGTAGGCTTAAATCATCAATTTACTAAGCCTAATTAGCAAACGCACTGAATTTATTGCATGTAAAGCACCTTGATGTAATTGTCATATGCTATATTTAACTGAAATAGAATTTTGGAGGGTAGGCTTCAGCCTATTGAAGCCCCCCTACTAGAATCGCCACTGCCTCTATATGCTGTGTTATCATTCCATGGTTCTTGTTTTTGAAGATATCCTGCTGCAAGGGGTTTGACTCGTCATAGTTAGAACAAGTCAAAAGAAGAAAATGAGCAGACTCATTATACTTGCTAATTTGCAGGTCACAACAGAAATCAATACGCGACATGCTTTTGGATGTTAGTGAAATCTGGAGAAGACGAAAACAAAGCTAAGGAGATACTGAAGGTCTTCTTTCTTTCATCATTTAGGAGCAACTTGTTCGCTATTCTAATTGATTACTCGTATTTATTAACTCTTTAGTATTATTCTGTGAAGGACACATTACCAAAGGACAAGAATGAGTTACTTTTCCAGCGATTTCAAATGAACTACAACAATGAACCGGCTATGTTTCGAAAGGGTTCATGTGCTTACCGTCAAAAGGTATGTTGTCTGAACTGTTTTCCACAATAATCTTATTTGTGCTGCCAGAAAACGACAGTTTGGATGCTTATAAAATTTAAAATTCCCGAAAGGATCAAAGCAACTTTACAGTAACTAGGACTGAAAATATGCTATCGCGTTTGCTCCTCGATTCCATGTCGTCCACAGAAGAAGTGCATCTGAGAGCACACGTCTTTATTTTTTTATTTTTGCATTGGAGTAGAAGATAATTCTCACGGCGTTAACGACTTAAGAGTGCAAATGGGTGCAGGTGGAAGCCAGTGAAGATGAGCGGTGGGATGTGGCGGTGGCCCACGTAGACATGGGGCCACACTTTTGGACAACGCATTCTCATGTTTTCAACAGAAGATGATGATCCTTATGTATTCTATAGGTTGATTAGTATGTGCCATATTATCCTCGTTTCTCTGATGCATATGGTTGCATTCTTTGTAAAGAAATTCACAAAGCGAATATTGATAGGTTGAAGGTTGCTATCTTTGCTAGAAAGACAAAGGGAGTTTTGGTAATCTAGACCGGAACAAGCAGAACATTTTTTGAATTTCTGAACATGTTTTTGAAATCATGGACATTTTCTGATCACAAACTTTTTTGAATTCACAAACATTTTTATGATTTGTTATTTTTTTTTCAAAATGCACATTTCATAAAATTTCACAACTTTTTGTAATCATGAATTATTTGAATAGAAAAAACAAAACCAAAAATAAAAAATAGAGCGCTCTGACATGGGCCGGCCCAAATGGGCGTGCTCGGGAGCGAGGGGGTGCACGCTACAACTTCTTCGAGCCCCACACGCCCAATAGGAGGTCATGTGCCTCAAGACTGGCTCGCTAATGTAAATTCGAGCCCCACACGCCCAATAGGAGGTCATGTGCCTCAAGACTGGCTCGCTAATGTAAAGAAATCACGTCGCATACTGTCTGGGGCCATCTCGGGCCCATCATGGTTCCCCCACAGCGTGTAGCCACACCTGTGTCGATGAGGAGCCACCTTCTATGTCGCCTCGTCCTGCCTTCCACCTTCGCATCTAGACGCCACCATCGCCTTCTAGTTGCCACACTCGCCACTGAACGTCGAGTAAGCACATTGCATGATTGTCGCCACGGCTTTCCTTTCCTCCTTCCTCTTGATTGTGTCGTCCTCCATGCGAACCCAGAGGCTTGCCGCATGAAGGTTGCACTCCATGATCAACACCCACTCATTGTAGTTCGAGTGCAGGAGCACTGGGAAGGTGGTGTGCACACTACCAATGACTACGGTTTCTCGCACGATCTCCCTAACCACGACCTCACCGCCACGACCGTGCCTGGACCGGCTGTGCCATCGCCGTTCCCGCGGAGTCGGCGACTGGGAGTCGTCCTGTGATGTATGCTATTTGAAACCACCCGACATGGCTACCGCAGCCTCAGGCTTTCATACTACTTGTTAGCCCAAAAAACTACAGAGTAGCTAGCTACCAAGGATCGGACGAAGTCGAGGAAACAATATAGGAGCTAGTACGAACTAATAGGACACTTCTTGTATTCTGAGCACACACACTGATACAAGGAGCTCACGTGTGGTGGTACTACTAATCGAAACTAGCTAACTTCTTTCACTGGATGGGAATGGAATGGAAATGGCCTGGATTACAAGCGAGGGACTAGGGGGGTCTATAAGATGGCGAAGATCCGAGAGAGGAAGACGAGGGATGTTGACAAATCAAGTGCATCAAGGACGGAACAAACCAACTCTTGGTGAAGAACGAGGAGATTAAGCATAGATGGCGGGAGTACTTTGACAAGATGTTCAATGGGGAGAGTGAGAGCTCTACCATTGATCTGGACGACTCCTTTGATGATACTAGCATGCGTTTTGTGCGGCGTGTCCAGGAGTCGGAGGTCAAGGAGGCTTTAAAGAGGATGAAATGGGCAAGGCGATGGGCCCTGATTATATCCCCAATGAGGGGTGGAGAGGCCTCAGGGACATAGCGATAGTATGGCTAACCAAACTTTTCAACCTCATTTTTGGGGCAAACAAGATGCCAGAAGAATGGAGACGGAGTATATTAGTACCAATCTTTCAAGACCAAGGGGATGTTCAGAGTTGTACTAATTACAGTGGAATTAAACTGATGAGCAATACAATGAAGCTTGGGAGAGAGTCATTGAAGACTGCTTAAGAAGAATGACAAGCGTGACCAAAAATCACTTTGGTTTCATGCGTGGAAGGTTG